>NC_134912.1:20389285-21019642 GCF_051014615.1 Bombus vancouverensis nearcticus | reverse complement strand
GCGGCGTGTCGCAAACCGTTATTACAGTCGGACCAACAACGTGGCCCGGACACTCCTTGATCGTGTATAGACGCTTCGCAAACGTTCGATACGTCTCCATGTAAACGAGACTGCCGGTACATAAGTCAAGATTGCCAACAACATCGAGTCTAGCGTCAAGTGGTTCTGCCATCGTATCCGAGGAAAAGTTTGAAGGTAACGCGTTTATTCGTTTATAAACGCTGAAACGTGCGCGTAACAACGATTTCCTAAGGACAACGTTATCCTTCTAAACCGTGGCTGTTCGCGTTTTCATTTCATAGAGACGACAATCGCGACAGAAGGTACGATGGAACTCTGTCTGTTAAAACCCATTGAGAAACAAAATAGCTTGGATATCAGATTGTCCCGTACAATAGGATTTTATAGACTCTTCGTTGTACGAAGGACTTTCCGCTCGAAAGATACGGCTTGGTAGACGGAAACCGTAATCGATTGTATTTGTTTGTTTCGTTAAAAGACGAGTCCTTCTATTTTAACATAGCAAGCCAGAACGAAGAAGATTCGATGGAATTTCACCGTGAACCGTAGACGCTTCTACGTTGCGACTCGGGTTGCGACTCGGACCAGCCTCGATTTCGGTCTCCGGACCGTGACCACTACCACGTCCACATCTACAGCGAGTGCAGAACTACCGGTTGCTGCCAGATTTAACGTCATCGACAACTTTTTCAATGAATACCAAAAGACACGCTGTACGATTTCTCGATTATGACCCGCGGAACAGTCTCGCGGAAATGAAACGATCGTTAATTTGCATTTGGACGACGAAATGGTAGGCGCAATCGGAGTAAGTTGCCGGCCAGCATAATAATCGTCGTCACTATGCTGAATAATTACAAACAGAATTCGCGGCACCAGAAACACCGGTAGCTGGTAGGTTTTTTCACCTTTCCGGCCGGACGATGCGGCGCAACGGCGCGCAATTTCCCTGTAACGCGATACGACCGGCTACCCACTTTTTCCCTCTAGCTATATTCGCATGCATGAATATGTACAGGTTTGCCGCGGGCGAAGCCGTATGTTTCGTCGCGGGGTATCGTATCTATGGTCTACCTTCGGACGTGCCAGTTATGCTGTTTGCGAATATAAATTCCAGCCAATTCGAAAGGAACCGCGAGCTACGCGTACTTGCAAAGCCGCGCAGCCTGCGTCACCGTTTTCACATAGACACGTTCGTTATCAAGGCATGTCGATATCCGTTTCCCTATCGATGACAGTGTTTGCACGCATCACGAACGTGTTTCGTTCTGTCGCTCACCTTTCTGACATACCTACCGACGTTGATAAATTTTCGCTTTTCCCTATTTTTCCCCCTGTTCTTTGCGTCACTTTCCTCCTAAAACATCGCTTTATCTTCTTCGCCATCTTGAAAGACTTTTGGAGAATTTATTTACGCGATAAAGCGATCAATCGGAAACATGGAGACGATAAAACTTTGCACGCGATGCTTATAACGGAGCGTAAAGTCTCGGAGGCGGGATTCTACGTGTACGAATGTACGTAGCTGTTCTGTTTGCGTCGAACGGATGTGAATCGCCGCGGAGCGGCACGCGGCAACAACTCGGAAATTATAAATAGAACGATATACGTTATGGAATCGGTGTCTCGTTCTAGGATCGCCATCGCAATTACCGTAAGCGCTTTCAGAATTTGCAATTCCGGTGGTTACCCGAATCGATATCGATTGCTACTTAATAGAATGTCGCTGTTCGAATTTAGACCGAACAAGATTACAAAATCTTGGTTGAACTAAACGACAGAGTTCGAACGCCGGCTGCCTGAAACTTTTTTACATTTACGAATTTCACAGATCGATAGGAAACGTAGAAGTATATATTATACGTATTTTAATTTCGACGAAACATCGAAAAACGTTATAAAAATTAAACCCAAAATGCGATTCGGATGTAACCGAACGCGAACGGTACACCGATACTATCGAATAGATATCGATTACGTCATCGCCGGTATTGTTGCACACAAGTAACAAGAAAAACGATCGTTATTCGTTGTATACGTACGTATACATTTCTATGAATACGTCTCGTCGGCAACGAGGCTAATGTAAAATTATATAGTCAGCTGGTACAACGGGTCGTGAGTTAATTACCGTAAATTAATAACCATTTCGATACGAAATTATCGTGCGACCCGTGTAACGGTGGAAACATCGTAATTGAACGGAACGAGGGGGTTTTATTTGGCCGTAAAAGCGAAATGAACGATTTAAAAGTTTGCGCTTTTAATTGCGATTTGTTTTCATATCTGCTGTTTCACCGGAACTACGTGTATTTTTTATTCGGCCGTTCGTGCGTTGTAATCATTGAAAAAGGAATTAACAAAAATTGAGGAATTCGGACGTAAAAGTTTTGCGTGAAAAGCTGCCCGAAAATATTAACTGTACGCGATTAGGTTTGCGAATACAATGCGCAAGACGAAGGGACAAAAGTGTGGAGGTGTGGCGTGATAAGCGATAAGTGGTAAGACACACGCGCAACCGGTTGCACGCAAAATTAGAATTTTAAATCGCGCCACGTGTAGCTGTTTAGTAAGAAAACATTTACAAATTATTATCCCGCAATATCCGAGCGTTGCGTATTAACCACACGAAGGTGCAATAATAAACCGTGTAACAACAAACAATTGGAAACATGGCGTTTCAGACGATCTATTTTTCTCGGTATTTTCGGATCACACGAGCGCTTTCGGCTCGAATACAAAGCGTATAGCTGTTAATCGCGAAGAAGCGTATGCCAAGCCAAACCAGTTTCTTCCGCAGCGTGGTCCACAACAATAAAGAACACGTAGGTATCTTCTATCGTTTCAGTTTTCCCTTCGGTTTTTCTCTTTTCGTTGAACAGATTTAAACAGATTTGAACAGATAGCGTGCCACTGATGACGATGTTTTTCCAAATGAGGCTTTGATCGCGACGAGACGGATTTGAAACGCAGCGAAAGTTTTAATAACTCGAAAATAGCGTAAGAGCGACGGGGATTAAATTTAAAAGGACGCCTTTTGGACACGCGAAAGTCAAGCAAGATTTCAATTTCAACTCGACGGATACCTCGGCTTAATGAAATCTTCTTGAAAAGCTGAATCCACGCGAAGGAACAAACTGTCGCTGAATTAAAAAATTTCCCAAAGAACGTCTAGACTAAACGCGAAGTACTCGATCCCTCGAAGATCGTTGCGTTTCGGTTTCGCTGAATCTTGTATTGGACGCGACTTACGCGAAAAATGAACAGCGTCGTTTCAAGCATGTTCCGGTGAAAGCGCGCAAACGCCGCAAGGGTTGTAGCGTACGGAAGTAACGACGTCTTTAAACTTGCCCACGCATCACCAGTATAATTTCCAATTTCTTAAAGTGCTCTTGCTCCATGTTAGATCATTTTATCACGCGTCGTGCCGCACCTTCCCTTCCCGAGTATAGTATTCATTGTGACTGATCAAGAGGTCGCGTGAGAGCCTATAGTATATAGTAATATATAGTAAACTAACACGCAGAATCGTTTGTCGTCAAGAACAACTTTCTAATAACGCCCACCCGTAAATCTCTCCGATATGATTTTCCTTCCGATCGAAGGTTTTTACGCGGCCGAGATCGCGGACTGGTTTCTCGTCGAACAATCGTTTTACGTTTTGCGATTGCTCGTATATTGAAATTAACTACATACAGAAATCTACGCTTTGACCGCCGCGTGTACGTACCTTAGTACTTTTACGAAGGATTTACGTTTAAGAACTGTTGGAAATTGTATAATTATGATTTCGTGGTAAATGAAACGACTCGTCGAGCGTGGGCCATTTCAAAACAGAAAACGCGTTGGAACTTTCTATTTGCCGTTTAGTATCCTTATTTGCGATTGCTATGCCAAATATCGCGAACCACGGGAGAACATTGTTTTTCTCTTAGTAGAGCAAATAAGCATCTGATGGAGATAACCGCGCGAAACACATGGGATCGCGCTATCAATCGATGAGACTAAAATTCGGATTGTTACGGACACAGATTTCTCCATTACGACCCAACGATCAACGGAAGATAAGATACAGATTTTCGAATTTTATTTCTTTTCTTTCCGCTTATATCGCCCAAACGGTAAACTGATTTTCGTAGGAAGTTTAATCCAAGTTTCAAAAACTAAATTCTATTTTATCAACTAACTGCGCCACTTAACAAATTACGTAGTCTAAATCTAGAAACATGTAATCTTTACAACTCGATGATTACAACGAAAAAACCGTTATAGGAGAAAATCTGTACGATCACGGTACAAAGTATCGCATGACTGGTTACGAGATGATTACCAGACGATCTCGCGATCGCTTTGACGATCGTGTCGATGACGCTCTTCTTTTCTGTGACATTCGACTCCTCTTTCCACCCTAGCAAGATTTGTTGGATATCGGAGCTGAAAACACACTCTCTCCGATCTGGATCGTAAACGTAGCCGAACTTGCAAACGCACTCGTAACCGCCGGGTAGGTTGACGCACGTTTCTCCGTCCTCCGTCGAGCAGCCGTGTTCACCTCGAGCGCACTCGTTCACGTCGACGCAAAGACCGAATCTGGAGGACCATTCGTATCCGGGATCAGGACATTCGCAGCTGATGTTGATCTGATTTGCCACCAAGCTCGGGAAATCTCGATTTTCTTGTCGATTCAATGTACATTCCCTGTGAGCTGTAAAAAATCAAGAAGGAAGTTTCCTTCGATATTCCTTTGAAATTTATCGAAAATAGCTTTCTCGTAAGATCACGATCGCGAAAAACGAAATATCTTTGAAAAACTAGAATTAAATAGTCGATTAAGAAACGTCTGGCGGTAAGCGTGAAACACGATGACAGTGTCTTTGACTGGCGAAGTAATGGAATATCCGATAGGAAATTAGGTGGAGCGGTGGGATCGAAAATGGTGAGAATCCGCTTATGGTGGCAGTGTAAGGTGATTTCTACGCACCCGGTGGGTTCCCAGCGTAACAGGGATTGTCCCGCGACTGATGGCAATCCGTCATATCCCGGATATGTTTCATGGGGCAACAATGATCCGGACAGAAACTATAAAGGGCGCAAGCATATGGTATCGTGTCATCGGTTCTCGGGTCTTCGTTCCCGGAGTCGGATTCGACCCGACAGTTGGCGTGGTTATCGCACGACTCTCCGAAAATGCTCAATTCTGGAACGCCGAGCATCGTGTACCAGCACATGTAGTAACTGACCGTAGTGCGCCACTGAAACCGTTCTAAGTCCAAATTTTCTTCTATTTATAATATGACGTGTCCGGCGTGTCGGTGTCCAACGAGCATTCGGGAATGCGCGTAAGACCGAGAGCGTTCGAACGGTATATAAATTCCATTTCGCAAATACGAATTGCAAGAGTTTGATCGAAGGGCAACGATGACTATGTTTAGTTTAGTCATTCGGCGATGCACTTTGCGGCGATGGCATGTGTCACTGGCTCGGACTTTCCTAAGTACCTTTTTGTACGACCATTTTCCGATAATCGAATTGCTCTATCGGCCCCTGGATTTTTCTCTGATATACTTTCCTCGTTGAAATTCGATGTTTCACGGAAGAAAAAAGTAAAACATTGCGAACATGAAAGAGTTGAAGGTTATCGAGTATCGGAAAACAAAAAATATCTTATTGGAGAGATCGTTTTCCATATCGATCGGTAACCTTCCGTTTTTATTAGAAAGGCTTGGATGAAAGCGCGGGTACTTGCCTATTGGACCTTGAAAGGGTGGCATGGTTAGATCGTCGCGTCTCTGACCTGCAAGACAATCCTTTTGAGCGGCTTGAATTTGCTTGGCGTTGTTCGCTAGATTCCATTTTTGTTCTTTCATGATCGTGACAATGTCGTCTTCTCGCTTCAGAGCAGTCAGTTTAACGATGCTTTCGATATATTTCAGGCATTCGACGAAGCTTGCCTCGCAGTGTCTGCGTACAATGGTCCAACATCGTTGTTATCCACATTTACACAGTTTTTTCCATCTTGATTTGGATTTCTCGCTTTTATTGCTAAATATTGTATTTCAAACTAGCCAATCGATGTACGTATCGAAATCGAACGAACTGAGATCAAATAGACACACCATCGTTAACGATCGGTTCTTGAAAGCCGCGTATCGCTTTAACAATAAACCGGTAGTATTTTGAGCGTGCGAAACGAATAATGAAAAAATAATTTATTTGATTTCTCGACGATACAGCAAAGTTAATATATAAATCAATACATCGAACGGTATAAAATAACACGCGTAATGTTACGCAACGAACGATGAGAAATTTTCACGCACATCTTGCTACTTTATACAACGAGGCAACTTTTGAATTAGAAACGTAGATCTAATTATTTCTTCGATTATTAGATTATTTAGAAGTAGTACCAGCAGATATCATTTATTGCTGGAAATCGAATTGCACGTTACGAGATACGAATGAAATTTCTTGCTTTGAATCGATTAGTAGATTCCAATTTCCAGTCATGAAATATGATTTAGCGATACGTACATCGAATAATTCGCTTTGGAATTGATAACGATCGGATGGCTACCACCGGTACCTGCGTACTTCCCAATGCAAAGACCTTAAAGGTGGTTTCGGAAATTCCTCGTAAAGTCTGCTCGGCGAATCTTCCAGCCGCTTGTAATAACGACGATCATAGTCTTGAAATTTGTGCGCACGAATATAATAGGCGACATCTCGTATAACCTTGTTCTTGTCCCAGTTTGCGTCCCAGTGTTCGGTGGTTTCTTCCACGTCCGGCACGTCGGTTATTTTTATGTTGGCATCCATAACCTGTTCCGTCATCGGCACGGCCTCAATTTCCTTCTGCTCCTCCTCTTGCTCCTCGACTTTTTCCGTTTTTCCCAGGTTCTCGGTAGTGCCCGTCGTTGATATTATAATTGGCGACGTCGTCTGTTGTTCGATTGCGCAACATACAGGGAATACGTACAAATGTAGGAACGCGTACCATATTATTTTCATCGTCTGCAATTTCCATATTTCGTCTCAATTCCACGCTGTTCCTCCCGACCATGTCAATTTAAAGTAAGATAAATATTTAAATATTTGTACATTGGATCGTATAAAAACGAACGAGCGTGTTTGGATCGCATGAGAATTTATGGACATAACTTCAGATGAAATCGAATCCACGCTTCAAATGCAAATCGAAATGAAAGAAAAACTTATTCTTCCGGTTTCGATCTAACCTGGACAAATATAAATTTTAATTTTTTAATAATTATTATTATTTTTCCCATCCGTCTCTCTTAATTCTTTTGATTAAAGATCTCTCTTAATTCTTTTAACAGCGCACAGTCGTTTGCGTTTCGCGTGGCCAACGAATCGATCCGGAGAGGAAACATCGAAGATATCTCAGACTCGTCGATAAATGCAATGCATTTGTCGCTCTTCGATTTCGAATAGTACGCAAGTTTCCGCAAATAGCGTATGAAGAAGCAAGCAAAACGAACGAAACTAACGTAATATATCGTAACACGTACGCAGGTATATCGGGGATCGTGTTCACTGTCCTCGAAATTGTTTATGTGCTATGCACTTAAACCATTCCTTACGTAATGCATAGTTCACGAAGCTCGACAAATTATTAAACGTGCAAACGTTATCTTTGTTGTTATCTCGGAAAACCGTTAACATGGTTCCGGTTTACATCGATCGCGATACGCATTTTGCAGAAAGAATTATACTTTTGAGAAAAGCTCGACACATCGATATTAAACGAAAGTGACCGTTCGAAACACGCGAATGACAGATTTTAGTGAAAAATCATCGAGACAAACGTCGAACGTTTAATTGGATTTGTGACAACGGACGAACGTTTCGGATGAGAATTTCTAAATCGGACGAAAAACAGAAGTTTCCGATCAATGGTGAGAAACTATCTGGTTGGATCTCGTTCGACATCGCAGAGGCGGTCTGTTCTTGCGAACGTATTTCGTTCTTTTCTCAGATTGGCGAGCAAATGTTGACCCAGTTTCAGCTTTGGATTGGACGCTACTCGCTCTTCCAAAACTGCTGACTAGAATACGCGATGAGCGAGAAGTTAGGATGGTTGTTACGCTGTCTTTCTCCCACCGGGAAAGCCATCGACCAGCCGAAATTTATGCTGGAAATACAATTCCCGGATCCCAAATGCTTCGCCTGAAAACTTCATTTTTTATCGTCTTCCTCCGCTTTTGTACGCGAAATAAAATGGGATAACAACTGGCATTCAGAGTCAACCTGTTGGCGATCCTTCGATCTTTCGATCTTTCCATCTTTCGATCTTTCGAACAGGAGCTTCCACGATTTATATGTTAAATAATCATGACTTCTCGCGTTTCTATATTCCTGCTAAAGGAAAAAGTTTTTACGGAGATCTGTTTTTAATTTTTCGGAACGTTTCCAATTGAAACGACGAGCTGAGTAATTTTATCCCGATATAAAGAAAATGTTTGAATTTCAATCCTTAATTATTAACGTAAACATACATTTATATATAACGTTATATATATACTTTGGAGGCACTTGCGCTCCCTAGATCAGTCGCTTTCAATTTGCAATTTAAAGTAATACCCATCACGTCGAAACAGTCTATTGATAGGATAATGTAAAATCATACCGATACTTGGCTGTAGCCGATTCTACTTGTGTCAAACCCAATCAAAAGCAAGCAAGCGGATTATAACGTTTATAACGATGTTCGCGGTAAGGGAAATTCAGCCATGTAAAAACCGGGGACCATCGAGCAGAGTCGCAAAGAGAAACGGAGGACAGTTTATACGATTCCTAGAGTGTTTGATGAAAAATAACAGAAATAGAAACCTAGAACGTCGCGATAGAGAAATCCATTTGACGATTGGGAGCTTTCTCGCGCTTTTGATCCATTTCGTCCCTCGAAACGACGAACCATAGTGGGCACGGTGTAGCCTTTTCGTCAAACCTAAGCCCGTGTTCGTCGGAGTCGTGCATCTAAGGGTCCTGTCGCAGACTGCCATTGTGCAAGAACAGAACTCCATTTAAAAAGTGTTCCGCTTAAGCCGTCCTACCGTACAGCTGATAGGAAGTGTTCCAATCGCGAAAATTTCGAACAGGAAACCGGAGAAAAACGGAATAGAAGGAACAGGAACAGCGTATCGCGCTCCTATGAGAATCGTCTCCTAGCTGGACGAATTTCAAAATTAATGGGCTGCAACGAACGCGTCCGCGACAATTCCGTATCAGGATTCGACTGGTACATCAGGATGCGTCGCCGAGGGAAAAGAGGAAATAAAGCGTGCCATGCAGCTTCCGGCACGACAATGCGAAATCCATTTGGGAGACGACGCGCAAGTGTACCTGCCAGAAAAGCCTCCGGTTATTGAAACCTTTTGTATCTTTGATTCCCTTCGAGTCACGGTGCAATAAACTATGACGGAAGGAAAGCTCATTTTCCGCAGCAATGGGCTGTTTGTTCATCGATATCGAGAGGTGAAGATACATACACAAAGTTATAGGCCTCGTATACGCCTTTCGTTCGATCGAGTTTTCAAATTAATACAAATATTTAGCAGAGAATTTTATCAACGAGAATTAACGATATGACGATCGATGGAATTTGTCGGAGACGCAGGATTCGCTTTCTCAGGGATGTGGAATGCGAGTGTGAACGCGTATTTGGCCGGGTTGACGCGTATAAACCGACTTTACGGTCGAAAACACCTCGTATAAATAAAAGTTGGCGAGCAGAAAATAAAGTCTGAAAGGAACCGTCTGAGTCGGTCTATCGATCCGTGTTACAATACGCTGCAAAAGAAAATTACATAGATCAAGTTGCTTGGTATCCATCCAGACCTCCAGATTCGCGCGCCGTCGAGACGACTCGAAATGGAAATTTTCAAACGCGTTGCAACTTTAATTCGTTTTAAAGGATCTCCGGGATGCGACGGTGTATTGACTTTCAAATCGGCCGATCAAAATTCGGGGAGTTACTATGGTAAGCACGAGTTTAGCTTCTCTGCTGGTATTTCAAAACTTTTTAAATATCCGAACGCGCAACGTAGCATCATCGTCAGAGTACATGAAAATGGAGAGTACGAAAGAAAGTAGCGCCAAAAGGTTGCGAGTAGAGGTACGTCGACAATGTTGATAATAAATGCGCGTGTAAAAATATATCCAATATTTAAAGACAAACGCATGGAATGGATGGAAGCAAATGGATGTAACAGTTATTTGATCGTTGGTCGATATAGTTTAAAACAGATGCTCCGTCTAATAATATAAAGCAATTTTTTTTTAATCTTGGTATTTAAAAATTGGAAGGCGTAACTTGCAGGAAAATCGTAAAACTGCGAATAGCGTAGAGAATCTTTCCGATAAATATCGCAAATGAAGATTACAACGATAAGCAGACGCGAGGAGAAGCCGGGTGCGTATTAGTTGGTTCGCGAACCTAAACCAACAGGTCCTTCGAGCGTGGCTTGTCACAATAGACTGAATTAATCGAAGAGAAGGAGAAGAAGTGGATAAAGGCCGCTTTAATGCGAACTCTGCACAAAGGCTGCCGATAAGTAATGGAGAAAGCCGCGAAGAAGAAAGCCAGACGCAAAAACCGGCTGGACAAAAAGCTCGAGGGGAAGAGAAGTTTAATTGCTTTGGAATATCGACGAGTGTCGCGAGATATTCTGTAATTTGAGAGTCAATGGGGAAACGTGAAAGGCGCAAGCTCGATATTATTTATTCGCAGCTCGATCGAGCGAAATTGCAAATAAGAAAAATATCCCGTCCTCCAGAACTCTGATCACCGATAAGAATTATTGGAAAATATCGATCAACGTTGGACGACCCGACCTTGTTTTCCACGTCTTTCTCGACCGGCACAGAGGATGCGTTGGACTTGAACGTTGGATCTTCCACCCTTTTCGATTTGACAAAGCACTCGAAGGAATAAAAGCATCTCGAGGTTCGCGCCTTCTACTTCGCATTTTACCCACGTTTTAAAGCTAACGAGATAAATTTGAAAATTAATATTACTCCGGTTGAAGTTGGTTGTGCCAGGGTTTGGGCGCCGGATTATGACTCTTCTATGTACAAGTACAACGAACTTTTGTACAGTTCAACAATCACGATCGCTGCATCGACAAATTCTTGTTATCTTCGGGCGACGTCTGTTTAAAAGCTTCAGCCTCGATCTGTAATCGTCCGTTGCGCCATTTTAATTCTATTCTAAGAGCCTAATTGGTCAAACTCGAACGTCCACTGGACGTTTTTAACGTTGTAAATTTCTCAAATATAAGCTCGTCGCGCGCTTGGTTAACCTGCAAAGGTCTAGATATCTGTAGAGAAAGGAATAATCGAGACGCAATTTAATTACGATTGACATTTAGGTGAGATTGGTCGCGTCTCGTCCATAATCGTTTTTTCCATTTCGCATGAACAGAGCGGATGGCGCGGGAAACCGGACGTTGTCGGTAGCGCTATCGACAAAGCTGCCGGCGGTAGTAGTCGAAGAAAAACAAGGAACGTCGATAGTCCCATTATCGGCAAAACTTACCACTCGTCGAACAATCCTATACCCGTAGGTCTTTATCGTTTTTCAAAGTTTTTCAAAGCGCCCGCGTTACCGCCTTCGCTGCCTCTTTATTTGCATTTTGAAGTACACACTTTAACGATCTTAACGTACCGAGATGAAGAACACACCCAAAGTCTCCACGGTACCGCGTTAAAAGGAACGCTGCTTTTAGTTTCGATCGACGAAGCTGTTGATAAGCACCGCTTCTATTGTTCCTATCGTAGTTCTGTCGATTAACAGCGTGAAAATAGAAAGTAGGAATAGAAAGTGAACGCAACGTAACCTTACTCGGTAAAGTATACTAACTAACAATAAGTACAAGTTTCTCGTTTCACCAAAGCCGCCATTCGATTAACTTTCGTAATAAATCTCCTTGTTGAATCGCTTCCGAAAGCTTCCCGATCTTCGATTAACGATAGGTGAACGCGATACAGATCTGTCCGTAGGAGCACGCCTAAGCTTTCTAATAGAAAACACGTTGCAAAGCTTTTGCGCAAACAAATCCCTATGATTTGGACTAAATCACTAGAAATCCGAGGATAAGATGGGAAAGCGAATGCGTGCAGTCGTCCGTGTTTGCGTGGAATCAAACGCAATTCCGTACATTTCCGTGGATTACGTGACTTTTTCCAAGCATATACGTCTCGTTCGTCGGTTTAAAAGAATTTTAAACAATTTTCATCTAATTCGTAACAAAAAGCAACGATGAAATTTTACTTGGTAATGCGATCGACTTGCCGCTTATCTTCCCCAGTCTATATAAATGTTTGAAAATTGAAAACATTATGCTTTATCGTACCAACTTATTTTCTTCGTTTCCGCTTTTCGTAACGTAACTAACGGACTCCGGGTAATGGGAATTTCGAAGTACGATTCTTTTATATCGTTACATTATATAATGCAACGTGCGTAATATCGTTGCTTATCTGTTCCTTTCAATGCTCAACGGAGGATACAAACAGTTTTGTCCAGTTTTCTTTTTTTTTTTAAGTTTTATTTCGCTTTCGCGGTATCTATCGATTTGTCGTACGTAATCGTATCGAAGTATCCTTGGGCCTGAAAGAATTTAATATTTGTAATTCGTATCGTTAAATAACAGAGGAAACGTATCAGCATGCCGAAGACGTTGAGATAATTCTCAGAACAGGTTGTAAGAAGAAGGATATTGTAATTTAGAAAGATTAGCAATTAAGTAGCGGGAAGTGTGGAAACGTAGTTCGGAAGCAAAGGAGGTTCGGAGTCGACCGCCGCTTCGTACTTGGTAGTATGATATTGCTTGCAAACTCGCACGAGAGAGCATCGGATGAACATTACTAATCGCGTCACGCGGCATACGCTCGAGGGAGCCGAGTCGGTCAGCCATGCTATCCGAAAACGTGGCCTTAGAGACGCGTGCGAAACTCTGCCAGATATAGGCACCGTGAGATGCAGAACCTGGTACCGCTTGCCGGACAGCCATGACTTCTATGGGATGTCACGCGTCCCTGTACTATTTTGTCGGATATTAATGGAAGCCAGCTTGATAAATGAGCTGGTCGTGGAAAGCACGCGAAAAGATAGGGGAGAATCCCTCTCTCTCCTTTCTCTGGATTCTCTTCGTTCCACGACTATCCCCTCTGGGTTTTAAAGAGAAAAGTCAGTTTGCTGCTGCTGCTGCTGCTGCTGTTGCTGTTACTACCATCGCTGCCTTTGCTGCCGTTGCTACCGTTGGAGCACGTTCCGGTACGCGCACGGAAATCATTGATTCGGAAATACGATCATTTTTAAGAATAAACCCCCTCTATTCCGACAAGTTACCGATGTTCAAGCGAAAGCGCATTTATTAAATTTTGCAGCAAAGCCATTGTGGAAGATCCATCGAGTCGAGGATAATAGGATCTGGAATCTTACCGCCGTGTAGGGGAACATGGTGTGTCACGTTGCGAGGTGTCAACGCGCCTCGATACTAGTAGTTCGAGCTGTGTTCCAGGAACGGGTCAAATAATTGGCAGCCGTGAAAACAGGAACATGGCAATGATCGTGCGAATCGATCGTTAGAAAACTCGTTACCAGACTACGGATATTTACGAAGAGAATCAAAGAAATGCAACTTACACAGCAATTTGTTTCTATTGTTAGAAATTACGACGAGTGATACATCGAATATTTTACATTCCTTTGTGTATTATATGCATTCTGTGGGTATTTTTCCGTCTTTAAATTGATCAAAAGCGCATAAAAACTCTATTGATTAGGATTTACGACGGAGCTTTGACTCGTCTGTTACTTTGGCCGCTTGCCATCTCTGTTATTCGGTCGCCATACTCTGAAAATGAGAGATCACTTTATTTGTATAAAGTTATATACGTTTATTGCCCTGTAACAGTTACGACCGTTACTCTTCTTCCCTTGAAATACGCGTTTGTCGGTTTTTAACCAGCTTTGCGTTGCCTTTGATTTGCATCCGTTCGCGTATAATTACACGGCGTTAATACAAACCCACGTCACGGCCACGAAACAGTATCACGATGTCTTAATACAAATAAAAGAGCGCAAGAGACGCGCGAAATCTGGGCAAACCGTGGCGCGGACGTTTCACGCGTAACGAGTTTCTCCGAATGTCGGAGATGCGCGTTTAAAAAATTGAATCCGAGATATTTCAAACAACGCGAATATTTTCATCCTTTTAGGTCGAGTTTCTATGACGGAAACGACAGAATTTACTTGGCGTGTTTGTTCATAAACACAGGCGTATGAATTTCACGTTTATGGAAAATATATTGCGCTGCATGCCATCATGCCGTGTACGTAACCGTTTAAATCTTTTATTCGAGTATTACGCGGTGAAAATGAAATTTGATTGTCATGGATAATCGGAAAATGAAATGCGTATAAAATATAAAGCGATCGATCGTTACTATGGTATGCGATTAGTTTGCAGCGAACGACTTTATTTTGGTTGATTCTATCGGAAAGCCGTGGCACGTAGCGCCAGTGTAATAGAAATTGACGTAGTTTGTAGATCTACGTCGCATGTGCGGCAGCACGCGTACCTACACGATGCAACTGAACTAATTACGCGTATATCCAGTAATGAGATGACCTCGTATATCAGTTCGAATTACAGAGTTGTTGGAAATAAAGATCCGCGTCTGGATTTTCCGTGTGGCTCTCCGATCGGAAAAGGAACATCGTGGTACAACGTGGCTCTTTTAAAGGGAACCGACGAAGGGAAAGGGGGATAGACAGAAGCATTTCGCACGATTCTTCGTACGAGCGCATTAATTAACGCGGAGACGACAATCGGTGCGGCATATTTTAAAACGAAGCGATCCGGCCGAGCCTACCGCGCTGTCGCCTGATGGATTTCCAGCGTTAATTATGAATCGGCGATTCTTGAAATAATCTACATCGGAAGAGAGTAGATTTGCATGTTAATCGCAGCGTCCCATCGACGTCGGCCCATCGATACGAAATACCGATAATTAACGAACCATTTTCGACGATTTTTCCATTGGCCCAATCAACCAGCCGTTCGGTTGGAATAAAAACAAAGAGACGGATCCGCTAGCTACACCGATCGCGGGGATGATTAACGATATAATCACTTTTCCGCGTCGCGTATCACACACACACACACATACACAGACCTGTCATATCGCGCAGTATTAATTTTCAAGTGGTCGAAATTGCATCGCAGTTTCTGATCGATATCCGAATGATAAATCAGTCTCTTTGTTGCAGTACCGAGTGAAAATCATCGCTTCGATCATGTTTCTTTTCGCGTGCGTGTTAAATAGATGGTGCTATCGAAATGCTTTTGCAACGTATTAGCTACGTGAATCGACGATCGCGTAACGAACCCCGTTCCATCGGCCCTAACGTAAACGCTCCAAAAACTCGGAACGTTCACGTATTTTCTAATAACCGGAGAACACGAGCTTAATTTATCGTTCTTCCGTTCGAAAAGCGACGAAAGAAAGCAAATTTTACGTAACTCGGTTTTCGCGTCTTCGAATTTGATACAATACTATGGTATTAACAAAGTCGTTTTCGTTGAAACGATAGCGATCGAATAGCAAAGGTGGATAAACGAAAGGCAAATTTGCACGTCCGGTATAATTTATCGATACGATCGTATAAAGCTAACACGGAAACAACAAGGCTCGTTCCTGTTTAGTTGCGTTGCGAGTTTCATGAGAATTAACAAGAAATGACTTTAATGATCGAGGATCCAGAGAACAGCGTGGTAACGTTGCAACGGCATTCATTAGCTTTTCCTCATCGACGCGACGAGAGTATGTAACGCGGGTGAATAGCGTTTAGCTTGGAGGAAACGCATCGCGATCGACGATTAAAATCGACCGAGCACAGGATAAGCTTCGATGGAACATTCATTCCTCTCGTTGCATTTACTAGATGCGTAACAAATGAAAGTTGAAGAGCAGAATCTCCTCCATGGCATAGTTTGGCTCGCAGACGGCGATCGAGTTGGCTATATCTACTTCGATTTTCAACTATTCGCAGAAATCCACTGTCAGCGTGTTGGCGCAGCTCTGGGGAATACTAATCAAGTTTTCAGGTGGCTCGTAATACAGTATGAGGAGAGGGTGGAGAATTAATTCCAACTCCAATTAATATCAACGGAATACCGCACTTAAGAATTTCCAGATTTCAACGCGACGGACGTCTCCTTTGTCCGTAGCCGATACCGTATCGTTCGTTATTTGTTCGTTTTAACTTTGTCGATCTTTTCCAGCGATGGCTCGGGTATCGTATAAATCGATCAACACACGATTCGATATTTCCCTAAATTTATATTTCGTTTAACAGGACGAGAAGTTCGTAGTGATTTTAGTAGTATTCGATGTGGCGAGTATCGCAGCGTTTCGGACGTGGCAACGCTTCAGAGATGGCTAACCTGAAACAAATTGCGAAGGAACTTCTCCAAATACGTATGTCCTGTCTCGCGTTCTAAAAAAATTTCATTTTTAGACTGTGCGAATGTCGGTGTCGGCGTTAGTTTTGAGAAAGGTGCACGAATTCGTGGCTTCCTTAGGAACGTGACGTTCCTGGAAGACGAGTGTCGCGTTGAGGCAGCACGTCCTTTCGGGCGAACGAGCACGCGCTGAACGCGAAATTAACGAAAGTATGTTAATCGCGAACAGCTCGGCCGACTAGCGATCGTTCTCGACGGAAAAGGAACGATCGCTCCTCTTATTAAAAGCAGGCTCGAGCGATTACGCGGTGCTGTCGCGGAGAACGTTTTCTAGGACGACGGCATCAGCTCGCTCCAATTTGGCTGTCCAGGAAGGAACGCGGCACAGTAATGCCCTGGACAAGCTGGAATCGCGCTTGTCAGCTCGGTTACCGCGAATAATGGATGTGACGGTAACTCACGTTAATGAAGCGCACCATTTACATCTCCTCCACCTTCCTGTTCTACCCGCTGCATACCCTCTTCCCCATCGCGCCTTTGATAGCTACGGAAATGTCTACCCACGGCCCCTGCGTCTCATTCGCTGCCGGCCTAACTCCCACCAATGAACAGCGAACGTAATTGGCAACTTGGCTCGTTTCCTTCACGATCCTCCTTAGCAAGAAATCCTGTATTCGTCGATCGACCACGAGGTCCTACGTTTTATATCGATGACCCTTGGAATCGATGCACGATCCAAATTAAAGTTCGACACCGATTGCAAACTTTTTTTAAAGGAAAAGTTTCATGATACGCTTTAACAATGGATACGGGGTTTTCGAGAGACAGTGAGTAATTTCGATTACGTGTAACTTATCATTGTAAGAACGATAAATGTTGTCACCGTGTATAGGATCGTTTAAAGGTTTCCAACTACGTATTATTTATCCATCTTGCACGATACACGAAGTTCCGAACGAATTTCTCAATCGCTTCGTCGAATAGCTATTTTCCGTTACGAGAATCGAGACAGCGTTTCCATATCAATTACTTTTTGATCCACGACAATTTCGTTTTAACAACATCGTAGAGAAACACGACGGTACGGATTACCGACATAAATTTACCGAGATAGAAGTTTAGCGAAATAGCGGACAAAAAAGATTGGCATCTATCAGCCTAAAAGATGAAACAGAGAAGCGACGATTAAAAATTTCGAAGAGACTCGTAATCGCTCGAGAATAAAACGATTTGCTTTGATACGTCTCTTGGAGTAAGCTGCGCGTTATCGACCGCTAAGTGGAAGAAAAGAAATTGTAAATGTAAGGTTGGGTTAACCCCACAGCCCGGCAGTATTCCAGCCATCCGTAACTCGGATCATGGAAACACACAGAGCATCCAGAATATAGAGAATGTGTAGGTAAACCTAGATAGACCTAACCCATATGTCACCTAAACCTAGCTAGGTAATACATAGGATGCTTGTGTGGATCTAGGTAAACCTAACTCATATCTGATCTAGATACAAGTAGCGTTTACAAATACGCGCGATCAAGTTGCTTTAATTTAAAACGAATTCGTATCTAGCCAGAGGTCGATCCGAACTTTCGATTCGTGCGAGATCGATTGAAATTGGATCGGAAACAATGGTATCCGTGAATACGAAATATTTGTAATAAACACACGGATCGTATCTACTTTGCTTCTTTAACATTTCCAACAACGCGTCGTTCATCGATTAAAAAAATACACATACTTCGTGAATATATGCAAATTATCGATGTATCGCGAATAAATTTTCCCTGCAAACTTGCGAATTTCCCGTTCGGAACGCTATGCGCGCCTACTAAACTATCGAATAAGTATCCGATTGGAACGCGAAATAACCAAGTATTCGATAGCGTGTCCTGCGTTACGCGAATAAATTTTCCACGTTACGGTAAACCCTGGAAAGCCGTTCGTACCTTTTTCTATATAAATAAACAGTTTGCGTAAATTACTACTGCTATCGATATCGCTGTTGGCATAGCAGAGCTTCGTGGAACGAGATACTTTATTTCGATGGTACTTCTCTGGGAACTTCGAAATTGAGAAGCAAAATTCTTCTCATATACACATACAAACCGTAAGATGAAGTAGCTAACCACGTCGACGGGAATTCATTATCAAAACACAGTATCCGTTGGTAGGATGATAACCAGAGGAGCACGATATAGCGTGAAACGCGCGAAAACCATCGGTGGCCGTGAAACGAATTACCTTCGTAAATCAAGAGATTTACCTGTAGGAAGATTCCACTAGGAAGTATCGGTCGTTCAAAGACATATATTCGCGCGATGTTCGCGAGCGTTCGCGTCTTGCGTCATTGGTAACGATCGGACGCTGTCGAGGCGGACGGTTCGATCGCGAAATTATTTCGCAATCAGTGCCAGACCAAGATTAATTCGAGGTTCGATTCGGCCGCAGTTCCGAACTGCACCGCGCAGAAACAGAGAAACAGCGATCGAACAAAGCGGTCGGAGCGAGAGCTGACGAGAACCGGAAACAAGGAGACGCCTACCAGCCAACATCGTGATGTATGTGTTTTAATTCCGCGGTAAAGTCGTCCCTTATTTATTGGCTTTTGTTGCAGGATATTGCGACAGACTTCGTCACCCTCGTTCGCGAGCTTTTTTATTCTCTCGATTTTCCTCCTGTCTCGTTCTCTTTTTACGAATCTACGCGCGTTTGTCTCCACCGTTGCTCCTTCCACTAAACTAATTACGCACGTGTCGTCGTCTCGATCAACTCCTCCGACTGTTTCTCCGACTCTGTACGTTCGAAGTCGCTCCTTAACGTTCATCCTATATTTTATTTTACGTATTTAACTCGACCATCTCCTTCTCCGTTTCCCCGTTCTTCGTTGCTTCTTGTTTCCGTCATTGATTCCGTTGGCGCGAGCTTTCTCTCTCTTTGTACCGCGTTCATTCCTCTCAGCGTCCAAACGAAGTTTGTCTCGCGTCCAGTAAATTGAGCGGCACGCGCATACAGGTTAATCGAGCGATACGGTTGCTCGCGGGAAACGCCGCCGTTGCTGTCTTTTTCGCCTTGCTTCTCCAAATCTCCACTCGCCGTGCCGTGTCCACTGACGGCGCGCAATCTCCACGGCTTCCTAGCTGTTGGTCTTTTCCTAACAATTTTTTGTCGAACGAAGATATCGTTGCGAGCACGAGCGTATTTGCCATAGACATTTGCGCGACAAATCGCGCCAGATGACTCTGTTGGTTGCTTTTTGACTCGATACACGTATATATACTTCGTACGGTATACAAAGTATCGTAAAATTTATAGTGCTCCTGCTGTACTGCGCGACTTTTGTGTGAAAAATTATCGTTATTGTAAAACGAGCGCGAGAGAATTAATCAGGATGAT
This sequence comes from Bombus vancouverensis nearcticus, assembly GCF_051014615.1. Taxonomy (NCBI): domain Eukaryota; kingdom Metazoa; phylum Arthropoda; class Insecta; order Hymenoptera; family Apidae; genus Bombus; species Bombus vancouverensis. The sequence continues at coordinate 20,999,735 of NC_134912.1, read as the reverse complement.
GTTATTCATAGCGGATGATTCGTGGTTATCCGCTTAGGAAACATTACGCATACTCAACTATATCGAACGGCTAACTATGTACATACGTATGTCCAGCTATTCTGCGATACTCGCCGGAAGCAATGAAATTCTATTACAGCATTTGTAACTTTGACACAATGAACGACGTTGGATTTGAAATCTCTACGAGTTAACGACGACCAAGCACGAAAATCGCTAACCTACGTTTACAATTTAAAGATGAAGTAAAGCATCGTCCTCCGTTTCTAGAGTACTAAAAGTAAACTACCTTATTATTCAAATTTAGTAGGAATTAAAATTACGTTTAATTAACTTCGAACATTGTGCGTAATTCGATTTGCATAACTGTGAATATTGTTGTTACAAATTATTTCCAATTACACGCATATTGCATATACGTATAGTAAGTAGGGTTTGCCTACGAGTAGTAGAAACATCGGATATTACAATTGCTTTTCGAGTAAATTTCGTTAAAATTCTCAAGAGTCGAGTAACTTTGCAATATCGAGAGCGTCGCAAAATTTTAAATGTTAGCGTTACGAATTAATATAATTCGAACGATATTTAAGACGACGAGGGTTGATGCTCTCGCGAAGTAATTTACTTAAGCACTTACGTTTAAGTGCCCGCCAATGTATAATCCGACGAATTCTATTAGCGCCAAGTGTCACGAAGGGAGCTCGATCCACGTTATTTCGTTCCACTGTGTTCCTTGAAGGGCTTTACATAATTGAAGTGCCCTTAAATACGACGGCGATAACTTTTTATTTCTGTCGCTTGTTATAAAAAGCTTTTATTTATATCCGTCGAAAAACTAATTCCATTAAAACAATTAATTTAAAGGACCGGTGAGTGAGGTCGATTTAGAAACGAGATACAAATAGCATTTCTGACCACTTCGCAAGCAGGTTTATTCTGTAGCGTTACCGATCGAAAGAAGGATCTTGTGACGCAAGCACAGAAATACAGAAATACAGAATCCTTTGCTCGGTCGACATCGATGTTTGCCACGATACCAGAACTGTTAATCGCTAATACAAATGAGACCCCATTGAAATGGCGATAATAATCATTCCTCGTGAATATGCGCCGTTGTTCTCGGTAGCCCGTGCATCGTATCGCTTCGTATCGTATCGTATCGTATCGTATCGTATCGTATCGTATCGTATCGTATCGTATCGTATCGTATCGTATCGCATCGTATCGTATCGTATCGTAGCAGTGGCGTTTAAATGCACTCGAGTTACGAGTGTTTTTAACTCGATCTAACCTATCTCTGGAGACTTGGGTTAAGTTAACACAAGGAAGGTAGATGTTCGAGACGACTAAGAAGGCTGGTGGAGCTGCAGTTTCGGTTGTACGTACACGGTGACCGTATAAATCACGTTCGTGCACGAGATGAAGCTCAGCGGCTCGACTGACCGCCACCCTGTTTTCTGATTTACGATCCGAACTTGGTCCCCAGTCTTATCTTCTTAGATATTTTCAGCCGTGAAAAACCGTCCACGCCAAGTATATGAAGTACGATAACAGCAATGTAGAATTTATAGTCCTGATTAACATTCTAACGAACTGTCTTTCGCGTTTCATTCTTTGCTAGCGTGTATCGTTTACCCTTGAAAACTATACCATATCTTCGTCCCTTGTTCCGTTTTATCTTTTAAACGAAACAACACAGCGCTCATAGACGATACAGCGTATTTCGAAATCCAAATCTTGAAAACATGGTCGGAGTAGCTCGCTCTTTGTTTCGTATCTTCCCATTCTCGCGTTTCATTTCACCGTTACATTTCTATTCTTGCAATTTGCCGCATGCTCGAAAATTAGGTACCAGTAGCGCGCGTGTATTTTCGTTCTTGATTTTCCGCCCTCGGCTCGTACAGGTTTGCTCGTTTCGAATCGCAAACTCCGGCTAGCGAAACCGCAGAGTGCGGCGGCAAGTAGCCAAGAGCTATATCACCTTTCGTATTGCGGGGATGCCGCGCGACCGTGCTGGATATTAGCTAATGATTAAGCGCGGTATGTCACCGACGTGCAACCGCCGCGCACCTGCAGTCGCGCATCGCGTCCGTACATTCGATTTTACTTTTAGCATTTCCACCCAGAGACACAGAGGCAAAAGCCGATGGGAACGAAACCAAAGGATATTAATGAAAATCTTAACGATCGCGACGTATCTCCGAGTGCCGTAGCGTGCGGGTCGCGTTGCACGGCTGCGGGATCTTACCCATTAACCGGGATCACGCGATTAAACGATAGCGTCGCGAGAACCTTTTCTACGACAATACACCGCGTACCGTACCTCTGCCGTCTTGCGTCTACGATCTAACCCCTGCGTCATTTCCACGGTTATTGCGTTAATACGCGTACACGCTACAGATACCGAGACGCCGAGAGCGCAGATGCACTATATTAGCGCAAGATCATACCGAAGGAGCTGTACGTCACTGGTTTACAGATAATTTCGCCTCTCGATAGCTGCTAAAATCGATTCTACTTTGGCAAATATGTTACCGTTTTAATTAATTGTCGGTAATTTCATAACGAAACGTCATAGCCTATTTTTAGTGCTTCTCGAACTAACGCGAACAGCTGCGCCTTTCTCGTTTAACGTTCTGCGGTCTGAAACTTCCTTTCGAGATTACGAGCTTTCATTTCCCGGCGAAAATACGCTCGAATACGCTCTCAAAATTTCTCCGGTTCGGACAAGTTTCATCTTTGCTGTTACGTAACACCAGGCACCAGATAATCTTCAAAAAGTCGACTACGATGCTTGTAGCGTTTCCTATCGTCATAGGGTATTAGACGGAGAACAAACATTTGGCCGTTTTCGTAAACGCTCGATAGTTTACGAGATATTTCGTAATAAACACGATACACGATATGCGTATAATCGGAGTAAGTTTGTAAGAGGCACGATGAAATGCTTGGCAGATCGAACAAAACGCGTGTCGAATTTGCGAAAATATTTCACAAGTTCCACGCAAACCTACGGATTATACAGGAAACTCAAATTATTGGCGTTACATCTTCAAACCGAACGTCGATCGAAAGATTAAAATGTTCTCTGCTAAAATTAGTGCTTCGATTTATAAGAGTGTGCGCCGAATGTAGAGTTAGCTACTCGCGAAATAGACAGGTTCTCAAAATATCTATAACGTTTGCCTGTAATTCCCGTGACATCCTCAAATTTTGTCGCTAAGGAAGCAGTTGCAATAGCAATAGAGGCGATACCACGATTAATCATACGGTCGATTTGCAAAATTCTTTTAATAATTAATCCCTTGTTCGTTATTTCATCTAATATTTAACGTTCGAAATGGAACGCGCGTTTTACGCGGGTGGTGCGTTGTATCTTTAATCTCGCGATACAACGTAAATGCAACCTGAAAACAAAAAAATATGCCTGGAAGCGAATATGCCTGTAGAATTTGGTTGGAACACTACGTTCCTATGGAAAAACAACGTTACCGCGAACCAACAAACGTACCATGAAAAGTGCATGAAAATTATTCTGTCCCATAGACTCCGATACAATCAATTTTACAAACCGAATCGTTTTGAATAATTTTTTAAGCTTTTTAAAATAAAATTTCGAATAAGATATATCGATACAATTACACGCTCGCTGTGTCGAATCACTTGAATTTTATCGACTATTAACATCGGAAAAGTGGTTAAAGATATCGCGAATTTCCAATGAAGGCGTGTTTCGAAGAAAAAGAAAGTTGGCAGAACTGCCGGTAAAAAGAGAAAAGACGAGAATTCGCTGGAGAATGCCGCACGGCGGTACACCACGAAATCTGTCAATGCAATAAAACTTTCGATATCTCCTGAGGGGTTTGAGTTGCATGTAACATTTTGACGGCCCTCCTGTACACGACTCTTGAATATTTAATCCCTGACGGTGGCGAACTCGACGTTAACGGCACGGCGAGCGAAAATCGACGCGAATCTCGTATCAACGCGTAAGTATGTACAGGAACAGGGAACACGGAACTAGGAACTGATGAGGCGAATGAAATTTAGCCCAACTGCATAAGCCGATTGGATACAGGAATCGAACACGATCGTGTCGTCGAGCAGGATAAGAATTCTAACGTAACGTTATCAATGTTCCGTTAAAGGTGTTGAAACGAGAACGACAAATAAATGAAACGCGACGAATTTCTTTTCGGTAAAATGAAAAACTAAGATAAGGGATAGATACCGTTCGTTACAGAAATTTCGAAAGCAATAGGAGACGGGAATAGGAAACAACATTTTAGGTGTAATTAATGGTGGATCGCGTTGCAGTGGCGATTCTCGAAACGATAATTGGATCGGTCAGTTGATATTTGTCGATGTGATAAAGTAGAATGTCGAGATGCGACAGCGTTTCGAGGGATACATCGATGCAGCAGCGTGACGCGGTAGGACTGAAAAGGGCGGACATTTCGTTGTTCCCGAAAATTGATTTCCCAGTGTGGTGTACGTGGTCGCTCCTTGTAGAATGGCGGAGAGACGACGAGAGGCAGAGAGGGAGGACAAGCGAAAGGAAAAGATGGAAAATCGGTTGCCGGCTGGCACGTCGAAGCGAAATGGTGAAAGAACAGGAGCGAAAGGGAAGAGCGGAGTTACCTCGTTCCCCATAAATAACAAACAGATTGGACATTATCCAAAATCAATGCCGACGAACAACCCGGTCACGAAAATCGGGGAGAAACGAGAGTGCTATTATTTCCGAAATCCGCCCCGCCCCGCCGAGCCGCCACGTTTACGACCGGTGCGATCGCTCGAACGAACCATCGAGAAAAGAACAGCAGCGGAAAGAAAATATAGAGGATAAAAGGTAGTGAACGGATTAGACGAGGTGAGAGAAGGAGGAGGATGAGCATAAGGAGGAATATAATTGGTTCGTCGATAAAGTCGAGCACACCGGTGGCTGTACGTCAATCGGGTCGAAACTTAATTTCGACCTCGATCCGTCCAACTTCCCTTTGAGACTCATGGCCGTCCGTCCGTCGAGATTGGCCCGAATTGAACGGCCAGGAAACTTCGGCCGAGAAGCTTCCGATACCAAAGAGGACTCGGATCATTTAATCGACTACGACGATACACCCTCTCAACTTTTAACCTTACGATTCTTCGCAATCTCGAATTCTCTGCTACCGCCCGGGAAAAAAACACCCGCTATTCGCCTTCTGTGCGTTCTATTTCGCGGAAATCTTGACTTGCAACGTATGCACGTAAGTTTTCTATGTACGCTGCAAAAGTTTGAACGGACAGTAGAGCGGAGGAAGGAATTTTAGAGGTTGTGGCTGAATTTTGAATCGCACCAAAGAAATACTAAACACAATTTCGTAGGATTTCTTACTTGTTCGTCGCTATAGACAACGAACGCAAACGGCACTGTACCCAACAAATTTTCTCCAAAATTTCAAACGTATCGTTTCCTATTTTCATCGATGGGTCTCTAAATCGTTCCAACGGTTAGATAGATATCAGTGTCGAAGCACAACGAATCCAGGTCCAGTTTCCATCGTCTAATTGCTTTCCCAGGAGAAACACGGCGAGACCCATAATTCCAAGTACGAGCGAACAAGAATCATCCTGGTATAACCGATCTGGTTTTACGGTTCAGAGATCATTTCCGACATAATTCTACGTTCGTGGGAATATTCTTCGAAATTTCTTCGTAACCGACGGCTACGTAGTAATTTGGAGAAAAATAGGCAACATCGCGCTCGCCAAAATATGCTGTACAAAGATGATAAACTTGTTTGAGTTTACTATCTCCTGCGTATGGCTAAATCACGGACGACTTTCGGTTTCAGCGGCCAGGCAAAAACTTGTTCGCAAATAATACAGATTCTTTCGCTACTTGGCAGACTTCCTGCTCCTTCTCTTTTTTATTTTCCTCTACGCGTATGATCGAACGAACGCTCGCCGGTGCTTGCCGAGAGGTTGCACCGTTCAGCGATACGCCTAGTTTTATTTTTAAATCGCTTCTCTAGATAGGACGGTTAATCGATGTTTCCAAACCGTGGTCCGCTGGTTCGCACTAAACGACCGAGATTTTACGACACACGCTTCAAGATCGGGTATTTCCAGAAACGTTATCGTTTTAGAAAGTCTTGCGAGAGAAAAGCTGCGACGCAAGAGCATCGAAGGATTTCTGGGACGTTTCAAGCGGCCATGTCCTCCGGGTTATGTTCCTGAGTTACAAGGAAAGCAGCTTATCCGGTAGATGCACCAATTTCGGTAGGCGCCACCCTGCGTGCTTAACATATAAAATGGTATCGTGGTATCCGTTTTCTAACTTTGTCGTGATAGTGTATCCGTATTATAGTAACTGTATCGCGCCGAGTCGTTGCGAAACAGTCGTCTCGTTATAGAAATGGCGACAAGAACGTTCCGTAAGTCGGTAAATTAAAATTCAATTCAACGTATATGGAACGCGAGAACGCAGCACGCGAAAGCCAAAAATTTTTGACCGACGCGAATCCGTTCCTTCGATTCGTTCCTCTTTTGCTTCTTTTTCGTTAATGCTCGTTCATTGTTCCTAACAATGGTCGACGACGAGGCAGATTTTTGTCCTCAATTGGTCCACCTGACCGAAATCCTGGCACACGCACCTGCACACGCGCGCTTACCTTTCGCGATTCTTACTCGAAACGTTGGTCGTCGACCCTAGCTCTTTCACAAGCCGCGCCAGTTAACGTCGTCGACCCAGGTCGACGTTCTCTTACTCTTCTAAATCGTAGAAGAACTCGTTAGGACTAGAACGTAAGACACTAACGAACAATTGAATAAAAGTATAAGCACTAAACACGTGCGATTGCAGTTTGAACGTTAGAACTAATCGCGTTTCCTTTTCCCGTGTGCCTCCGCGTGATTTTATCAGGACGACAGTGCCGAACCTAGCATTTTCGACCGAACGTCTTGAAAGTTTTCGACGAGAATTAAAGTGTTTTTAAGCGCGAATGTTCGCGACTCGAGTCACTCTAATTTCTTAGTTGAAAGCCAGTAATGGCCATTTACATTGTAACCCCGTGATGCGGTCGTGTTAACCTGCTATTAGTCTGAAGTCTCCATTAATTATCTCCGGTGAAACAGTACGCTCCTGCAGCCGGTCTGACCTCGACCAGTACTACGTTTCTGTGAAATACATCCAGGTATTTAGGCAATTCGAATAATTAACCGCACGACTAACCTGCACTCGATTCGCCCGATTACCTAGTCCATAGTTTAACCTGGACGTTCGATGAATTACAAATATTGTCATTGAATCGGTTGGCAAACGCTTTCTGATTTGTGTTTCGAGCCTGGCAGTTATTTCTGTAAGGTACTTACAGGTAGACATGTAGAGGTAGTCGTGTCTTTCAGATTTTTATCTCCGTATTTTCTCGAGCGACTGGGAATTATTCGTTTGTACGTATAACCTTACCACTTGGTTCGCCAAGATTTATAAATGACGCTATTACGATAAATTATTAGGTATAACCCACTTCTTCGTGAAGCCAGATGGCAATTATTAATAATTAATTAGCCTAGATGGTGATCCGAAATAATACGGCCATTCCTACCTGGTTGTAAAGAACGAAACTATGGATGAGATCTCGATCAAATCCTTGAACAAGGTTTATCCTTTCTCCAGCGATTTATTCGTCCTCCCGATCTCGCCATTACGCGAACGATAGAATTATTTACGATATTTTTTCGAGAAGTATGAAATTCCAATTGCTATTAAACGTTACAGCCGATAATTCATGACCGGTAATTAAGTTAATCGGGATTTGTAGAACGTTTGTACAGGCGAATTACCACGTTTTGAGGTCCGATAAATTTGACTATTATGCCCAGCATTTCCATAATCTCCTTTATTATCGCGTAAAATCGAAGTTGTCGTTGAACGGCACTTTTCAGCCGTTATCTCCGCACGAATATTTATATACGTGTTTCGGTTAAATCGTGTAATCCAACTACCCCGCGCAATGCCTGTGGTTATTTAACGCGAACAAAATCGAATTCAATTGTAATCTAATGTAAATTCTAACTGCAACCGTTAATTGCACCGATCCCCGTAACGGCTATGCGAGAATTAATCAAGCTTTAACTTTGCCGTTCAATATCTCAACGGCCAGAGTCCGAAAGAATGTCGCAAATTAAAAATTAAACCATCGTTTAAAATGCACCGCGTCGAGCGATTTCCACCACGAATATCGAATCGAACATTCTACGTATATTCGATATGCTAGTCGTACTCCAAGTAACTAAAATATTTGACATTTTTAAACTACGGCTGTTGAACGTGCAGGAAAAAAAAAGGACAGTTCGCGTTGCATCGTTCCATAGAAATGCGTCGCGCACCGTGCCGCTATACCACTCGTATGAATAACGGAGTAGGCGCTAAAATTAATATTTACGCGAATGTCACGGCTACGCGAATCGCACGACGTTGTTAAGCCGAATGATAGGATTTGGCACGTTTTTAAAATTCATAAGTACACGTTTTTCTGAATACGCGGGAGAAGGCCGTTGCCGGTTTCACCGTAATTCGAGGTATCTCCAAGGAGAGGACGTCTCTCCCTCGATTTTTTGACATTCATGTATGCGTCGACACGAATCGACCCTTCGTTACGCACTTTGCTGCCACTTGCAATGCGTCACGTCGATAACGATCAGTTACGTTTTAGTTACAATTGAACGTCCGATCGGCTTCGATTTTCCTACGGTTACAGAAAACCGCTCTTTGTCGCGATCTTCGCGGTCGTTCGATAGGTTTTTGACAGACTCGCACGGTAGCTATGTACACTATACCATCGCGAGTGGACGTAGAATTATCGCGATTCGTGTTACGACAAACAAATCCTAAATTTAAGTCGATCAACCTCGCTCGGCGTGAAATAACGTGCTTGCTGATACGTAATGGCGTGTACGAGAAACGGATAAGGGACGAGACTTTAAAAGGCCTAGCATGAACGGTCTTTGAGGAAAAGAAAAACGAGATAACGTGGTCTCCCCCTTTAATTTTGTCGACTTGATTCGAAGGGGAAAAGGATCAAAGCAAGGGGCTCGTCGAAGCCAGTATCGGCGCGGCTCGACTCGCAGCTTACAACTGATCTCAGTTACTTTCGCGAGAAACTAGCAATCGCCAGAGTCAAACGCCCGTTGGTTTTTCAGAAGGATCTTTTAATTTCAGTTGCGCGAAACCCGACGGGCCTAGGTAATTTTTTAACGAACGAAACGCACAGAGCAAACGAGCGTATTACGAGCAAAACTTTCCTTCTCTTTAATCATGTTCTTTACTAGAGTGTTTGAAACTTTAAATTAAACGACTATAAAGGCACCTTTGGGTAATTAAACGAGAAAATACTGCATTCTCTTTTTACGGCGCGCGACCAGCTAATAGGTTTCCATGGTAACGTAATTGTATCGGTTGTTCGGAAAGTACGAAGGTTAACCACGTCACTTCTGCAGAAACTCCGTGTCCTAATCTGCCCTTTCCCTGACATTACGCTCTAGTCGTCGATAGTTATCTACGTGATCGAGGTGTTCGTTTCATCGACATTTCCGTCTTACGATTTTATAATGAAACGAAGCAGACTTGTTGGAAAATTGGCAACAACGGGAGTCGGTTGTCCGTAACGTCTTTCCACGACGCGTTCTAATGATCATGGTAGAAATTTGCCTCGTTTAACGGATCCACTCTCTACTAGCTGAACGCATACCTGCCCGTCTCTTTCTTCGTTACGTATTTTGTCACCGATGCCAATTAAAATTTCCTCTAGATCGAAAATGACATCGATCGGTGCGTAACCGACCTTTAAGACGAAAAGCTGTGTCGAGAGGAGATCGAACATTCGGTTCCTCGGCGCTTAAGTCCTTTCGTTATGAGAAAACGCGATAACGAGTCCTCGAATGGGACCTGATCGATTTATTGGCACTGAAAATCGCGTCTGGCTTTACATGTCAGACAGGTCTATCCATCGGAGAAGTATTACGAGCCCGAGCATTCTCTCTCGAAAATTACGTCTCGTTAATCGATTGCGTCTTAATTCCTGTAATTATCGAACGATGTAGCACCATCGGTCAATCTTCGTTCGGGAAAGAGGGATTATTAAATCTTGGCGGAGATGTAGTTACCATGTAATTACCGGCCGTTTCCAGATTCTGCGTTCGATTCAATCGTACCGCAACCGTAACCGCATTTTCTGCACCCAGCTGCTTGATACACTGCGAAATTGATTACCGCTTCGCGGTCGTTTCCTTTCTATGCACTGCCGAACCTTCGTTAAAGTTGCATCGTTTGTTTGCGTCCCTGCTGTATCGGGTTTTTGCTCGGATCGCTCTGTCGGATAATTTCACATAGTGAAATTGTATCATTGTATCCACATCGAGAAATTTATGTCGCGGGACAAACGAATTCTACCAACGACGCGTTAGAGTTGCAACCTTACCTACGTCACGCTGTCGAGAAGTTTTACGCGTTAGAATCTACAGCGCGGCAACTTTGCATTCGGTAACAATGGTAATCGAAATGGAGCTATTCGAACGACGAGATTACGCTCGCGCAATTAAAGACAGAGAAAGTGGATCGTCGTGCTTTTACGTCGAAACTTTCTTCTCGGTTAACGCCTATCTTAGAAGCGTTGCTTGTAAGCACGACGATGAGTTCGAAACGCGAGAAGAAATCACGACCTATAGATCACCGACCCGAAAATAGTTAAGCGCGATTCCGCGATAAAGTAAATCGCGTTGCCGGACGGACCAATCTCGTTGTCACCGCCTTCGTATTCTACCTCGTTTCTATCTTCTGATTTATCTGTTCGATATCGACTCGTTCTTGCAATCAGTTACTATTAGAACCAATTGCACGGGGTAAGGTAAAAGAGACGCAGCACCACGAACGATCGCGCGATATTTATCCAAGAACGGAACAGGAAAAATACAGAGGGCAAGAAATAATCGGGAGAATGCTTTCTAAATGAACGCTACTCGATTATAGCGGGCAAAGAAACGCGTCGCGACTGTTCATAAAATATACGTTTACTTTTGCAGCAACTGGTTTCACGCGAGACAGAATAAATTGGGTATTTTGGAGTAGGAAAAATCCGGACTTCGATGTCAGTCGTGCGACTGCTTGCAAATGAAAAATACCGAGTCTCTCGAAAGGAAAGCCCGTTAGCTCGAAGTTTGCCGGTGGCAGTAATTTGCATATAAACCATATTTTACCGTGGCTACAGGCGTCACGCGTCATTCGGTATTGTTTTAATACAGGAGGTGTCATCCGAACTAGCGGAACATAACGAAACCCGCTCGCGTACAAAACAGATGGTCCGCGCGCTGCAACTGCAATTGCAACCAAGAAAATAGAACAGCTTGTGAAACGTCAGCCAGCCGGCAAACCAGCCACTGCTTGCCTATCCCCCTTCCCGTTCGTTCTTCCGAATTAATTCCTTATAGCTTCACGCTGCGCACCCCGGAAAAATAACCTTTCTACCGGCGTATCGTTTATCCGATCTCGAAGATTCCTCGTATGTTCGCGTGCATTTGCTAAACGCTTCCGATGCTATTTACACCGTGGCCACCCTTTCTCCTTTTTATCGCTTCGTCTATGTTCTCTCGTCGTCGAACGAGCAGGCAACCACGAAAAAAAACGCTTCAAAAGCCGTTTCTTCGTCCTTTACGTCGGCATTACTTTGGCTCTGTGCTTCGTACTCGATTCAACGTAAACGAATGGAAAGTTGTTCGATACCGCGTCAAGAGAAGAAACAGATACACAAAATAGCGGCGACAAGGCTGTCGTAGAGATGGGAAATGAAAAAAAAAAAGAAGAAACGGAAGAATAGAGTGTGGTGAATCGTCGTTTAGAGTTTGTTAAGAGGCAGGAACGGATAGTCGGTCCGGAGGTTAAAGAAAAGTAAAATTTTCGCAACGCGTTCTTTCGGTGCTTGATAAATTGAAGCGGCGTGGCGGTGTGCGACGCGAAACGGCATGACTGGCCTCGACTGCAGCAGCAGCAGCCCCCCAGCATCGCTGGCTTTTATTTATGCAGCCTCTTTACACCGAGATGTATTATTTCGCGACAACGTCAACCGTTGAGTTTCTCTTTCTTGCCGCACGATTTATTCTCCGCCAATGCTAAGAAGCTTGCGACGTCCCGGGAACCTGGAACACCGGATTTCCCGCGGCGCACCTCGCCTTCCTCGCGGCGATTCTTCCTTGTTACCAGATAGCCCGACATTCTCCGAATACGCCATTCCGCTTCAGCCCCTGTTTAATATGTTCTCTTACCTCTTGCCACTGTTGCATTCAGTCAGTCTCTCCCCTGTTCCACGCATTTTCACCATATTCTTTGGCGCCTGGCAACCTTTTAAATACTTTGAAAGGAAGCTGTAATGAAAAATACTTGGCTCGTTCGACCGTGCCCGTTCGATATCGTACGGGGTACGGAGTCGACGGTGTACTTAAAACACAATTGCGTTGCATTTCGATGCATAGTAAAGCGTGGAATTAATAGATTTTATCTTTGCTTTTCAAGATTCGATTCGCCCGATTCATTGATTCGTAATCCTCTCGTAACGGAATATGCGTGGAATACGATTCAGGAAACATTTAACAAAGTCACGTATCGATCAGACTCGCTTATTGTAGAAACGTCCTTTGGGAGAAATATACATTTGCTGCTACAGATTGTTGATTCGTTTATAAATTAACCTTGTTCTACATCGGTACCCCTTAAAGTTAAACGATTTCGTTTTCCCGCTGTGTATCATCCGTATTCGATCCACATCGAACGTTCGAACATCGACTTTGACGTTAAGATGGGAAACGAGCGTGAGAATATAACCTATAAGTTATATAAGTTATATAAGAATAAGTTTAGACAGCATCGCCGCGCCGTAGACGATCGTAGCTAATAAATAAAATTTCTTATCGCGGTAAACTTACGCTTCGAGGGAGCAACGAGTTTCTCTAGGTAGACGAATCTCTACGAAACGCGAAGGAAGCTGCGTGTCATTCCGCGTTGAAGCTTTAATTTGCCGAACACGACGTCATCGAATTCCGTGCGAGAGGGCACGGTCGTTGCGGTGAAACGTAATGGTGCGATGCGTCGCTTCGTGGAAATTTCGACAATGCCGACCAATTCCAACCTGATTAGCGGTCGCAAGACCCGCCATCTCTACGAACGCCAACCGCTATCTATTTGCATTTAACCATTTTTCTGATAAACCTTTCCATTTCGCTGCCTTTTCCGTGCGATACGATCATCGGACGATATACGAAACGAAAAAGTAGAGAAGATATAGTAAAAAAAAAAAAAAAAAATAAAGACGGAGGAACGGGAGGAGAGGAGAGGAAGAAAGAAGATAGAGGAAAAGAAGGAGGGAAGATGTCAAAAGGGTAGCGCCTACCTTTAAGCCTGCTCCTGTTTCGATCAAAGCAGGACGTAGAAAAAAAAGTCGGTATACGTTTCTCACGACCATTTATTTATTCGATGGAATATCGTAAAAAGGTAATTTTTAATATTTGAAAAAGCGCGCGATCGAGCGTGTATTGCACATAATTTTTTACATTTATTATGGCGTATACCGGAGCTTGGCGCTACTACCCGAAGATTAATGCCTCGGGGATGTAATTGAAGGAGATGTGGAAGATTGAGATTGCACCTTTGACTTCGTCCAACTTGCGGCTTCGTTTAACAATCTTGTAATTTTCTTTTTCCCTCTCGGCTACGGCTACTAATGAATTCATTCCCCTAAAAAAGGAGAAAAAGTTGAGAAAAAAAAGAAGGTAGAAGAAGAAGAAGAAGAAGCCACGAATCGTTTTGAGGATTCAGAAGAGCGGTGCAATCGGCAAATTAGAACTCCCACTAAAAAGTCGAATGTTTATTACAGAGAGCTCCGGTAAAGGAATATTAATACGCCTTTTATTTCTTTAATTGCGCGATGCCCAGAGAAAGAGGATCGTTCTGAATAATAAGGTAGGCGAGATTACCACGTCGACGATTAATTATATATTGTGCGGGGTTAAAATAGTATCTAGGTCGAAAACCACTATCCTATTAAACGACGAGCACAACTTTATCGATTTCAAATTATACGCCGCTCGCTTTTAATATCCACTCTCTTACGAAAAATTGTTTAAAACGAAATGCGTTTTTCGCGATATTAATCGCGTCTGCACCGCCGACGTATGTACATGTATAAATCGGTACTTTGTTATTAAAATAACATCGCGCTGGGACCAATATTCGCGCGTTAATAATTACGATGAAACGCAAATCTCTTTCAAATCGGTTGAAAGATTTATATTCCAACAATTTCCTATTGGCACGCGTAAAAACCGTATCCCTTTAGAATTTAGAATAATTGAAAATTTGCGCGCGAGCAATAAATTTTATATCCGCGACAATGGTACGCAAAGTTCGCTTCAGATTTGCAAAGTGGCATATTTCCTAGATCGAACATACGCGTTGACTCCGAAACGAGGAAAGGCGCGTTTCTGTTATATCTTTTCCCTTGCTCTTCTCAAAAAGTTCGAAGAATTTACTTAGCATTCGTATTAATCCGAAAGTGCATCATCTACTTAAACGGAAACGGATCTTTTTTCGATTAGTACGACGGTAGCTTCTTTAAACGCGATCCTCGAAGTTGGTGAAAGATTAATGTTCGAATACACGATCGATGCTGCATAAGCCAGAAATTCCGAGCGGACGGAAACGAGAAGTTTGCAAAAACTTACGGTTTTTTTCGTTGTTGCTCGAATAGAAATGGGAAAGCGTTGTACCACGAAGCGTCGATCGCTTATCGGTTACCTTCTTTCCCTGTCGTTTCGCTAAAATTATATTTACGCCGAAATGATCTTGGTCATACGAAGAAGCGAGCAAAAGTAAACGTGAGACTAAGTTAATAAATCCCCGATCACGGCCCGAAAACGTGCAAATCGACTGGGATCGAGCCTGTGTGGTAATGCTGTTCTCTGGATCCGAGTCGATTCGCTAGTTATTTCTTTCTCGAATCATTCTGATTTAAAAATTAAATAGGTCTCGGTGCGATCGAAGCGTTTCGCAACCTTTAACGGGAATACGTCGTTTCGCGCCTTGAAGAACGTCGATTTCCCCTTTTCTCTCACTTTCGATACCGGAAACGTCGGAAAGGTGGCATAAATTTTTCAACCTCACTCGCCCCCTCCTCCAACCCCGTGTTCCCCGTCGATGCAATAACGGCAATGTTCCACATCTCTCGTTGATCGTTCGATACTCGATCGCCTCGATTCTTCGCCCCATCCCTGTAATATGCCTCTTTCATCTAGCTATGAGCCATTTAAGATTTATCGCACTCGCGGACTGGCGAACCTCTTTCGCTCAAACCTTAAGTCCCATCGTCTTAACGGCAAATTGGAAACGATGATCGATCGAATTTAAATTTAAGTCGCATTTAAACGTTCGTTTCGTCGCGGCTAAATTAAAACTCGGTCTTTCCAAATTACGGCATTTAAGACACGACCCACGTATCAGAATCGTCAATTTCGCGATTTACATTTTCGCCGAAAAGATACTTGATACGACGTTAGAACGCGGTGTACTTTGTTGTACATTCAATAGCATATTTGCAATTTACGCAGATCGGTGGCGATCGAGTTTCGGGATTGCAAAACTTCAAGAAATATCGCTTCGTCGTGCTAAGAAAATTAATTAAATAGTCGTACTTGATATTTTAATATTTGAGCTTTTAATATTTGAGTTTTTTAAACGGAATCGTTTACTTTTTTGGTATCGTATTGCGATAAAGTGATAAAATCTGAAAGCAAGACGAAAATGTACGAGGGGTAAAGTTCACGAAGTGTCGGTATTTCCGAATATGCGTTGTAAAATATATATAGTTGAGCAGAGAAATTAAATTTTCACCGATATCTCGCAACTGCTGAAAATTATCTCGCGAAGCGTTATCGGTTGGTAAATTCTCGATTATAATCGATTAATATAATCGACAGAACTCTACACTTTATCAGCATGGAAGAAGTTAATTAACGGGCGGCATAAATTGCCGCAGGATTCTAAATCAAATACGATTAGAAAATTGGCGACTGTAACACGTTCAAAGAGAATCTCGGTAAAGTGCGTAGGCGAAATGCCTCGCAACTCTAGCGTAACGATTAATGGCAACTAATTAGTAGCATTAGGCGGCGATTTTAGTAACGTGGAACATTTTCGTGTAAATAGGATTAACGTAGGACATTAACGAGATCACATTAGCCGGTGCATCACGGTACTAAGCGACGTAGTATTGGTACTGTTACAACGGCTAGCTAATTGATATGAAAAAAGAAAAGAACGTTACGAGGCTTAAGCTATCGTCCTTCGATCGCTCTACACGCTGTAACTTTCTCTACGTTCGCGAATCTTCGTGAAACGCTTTCGCGCTCGTATCCTCTTCTTACGACCCTGTCAAACACGTTCTTTGCTTTAATTTTAAATGTCAAGCCATTAAAGGCGTTGAACCATGTTACACAATGTTCGAACGAACTATTCACCGATGTTGATTTAGCGTGTAGTCTGAATCGAATTCCATTAGGCGAACTCACGATTTCTCTCGTACATATTGGCTCGAGGCACGTTGTGTGCGAGAATATCGTCTTGCCGCTAGACACAGTCGCGTAAAAATACGTAACAAGCGAAGGCTACAGGAAACGTTTGCGAGTTAACCGACCGAAATCGAGTTAGGGAGATCGTTCTTCGTTTGGCTATATCGTCGAAAGACTTGAAGTTTTGTCGATCGTTGAACACATTTCGTTTGAAGTAGTAAGCTTGCTCGCGTAAGTACTAGGTAACAACCGATTAACAGAAACGATGGTAAATGGCAATCGGTGGCATGACGCGCAACCAAAGCTTATACATATGCAAATACCGTGATAACGAAATCTCCAAACTAGTCTCGAATCGACGACAAACGAGCGTAAGCACTGCACCATCGCAACGTCACCGAAAAATTTTAGCTACCCTCGGGAATAGAAATGCGCGTATTATCCGTACCAGTTTAGCGGAAATATATGCACGGTAGACGGAAAGAACCAGGCATTCGTACGAGTCACGTTACATTTTATAAGAGCGTGCGAGTGAGCGAATGACACGGTGTTGGAGGAGCGACCACGATGAAAACGATCCAGCGACGAGCTTCGTCGGCCGAGACTCTGAAACTCTACAAGATCGAGATACTTGTGCAAGTTTTCGACATTCGGTTCGCCCGTCATTTCTCGCGTGCCACTAATTCCAGTTGTCCAAGAAGCGGTAGACGATAGCTTTGGAACGCCTTAAGACAAAAAAGAACCAACATCTCGCGCGTCGTTTGCGAAACGCGTCGAAATAGCTCGTCTCGACACTCGCAATTTAATCCGGAAAATGACTGGACGGTTTCTTCGCGATGCTATCTGTGTCTGTTCTATCGTTCCAAAGGGACGTATCGTTCTCGTCGAGATCCTACGATCAAATATTTGCAAGACTGGCGTGTATCGCGGCGAGTCGCTCTCGTCGATATCAACTCGCGCCAGCTGCGACAAACATTTCGCAACTATAATTTCACGCGATAAAACGTTTTTAACGGTGTCTGTCGACAAATCGGATAGTTAACTCCTTGATCGTTCAACGGATATCGTTCTTATTGGCGTTATCGAAACACGAAACTTCGTCGAGCGTCTCATTCTTCGGAGCGATATGGAGAAGTCGCGGACCTCGATTCTTATTATCATGGACGGTTAATTTCGATGGAAGCGATCTCGATAATGACGACTCGTTATCGAAGGCGCGGTCTGAAATTTCATCGCTTTGCACGATAGCCATTCGTCAATCCGGCCACGCGCAGGTCTAGCAGACGCCGCGCCAGCTTTGTTGCCTGGAAATTCGTGTAATGAGGACCGAGGGCTCGACCGATCGCTAGAATCGATATTACGGCTTACGCGACCATATCTGCCGCTACCTTCGACAACCGCATCCTCTTCTACTTCGCTTTTTCCATCCTTCCGTTTCTTCGCGTCTCGGAAATTATTATAAAATTGGAATTAATAATACGGACGTTGCTGCCAGAGTAATTTCCGCTCGTTTCGTTCGAGTCGATAATGACATCTATCGGGCTGTTAAATTGTCAAAGAAGAAAGTTAATTCGAACAGCGTTCGGAACGAGAAAATACGAATTCCGTAAATAGCTGTTTAATTCGAATCGTTGCGAAACATCGTGCGTGAAACACGTTTGAAGCGGTTTGATCATTGCGGCGAGTAAGTTTATTTTGCGCAGTGTGATAAATGTTGCGTAAATATCCGGAAAGATAGAGAAACGTTTGTTCGATACGTCGAACGGTTAAACGTACGATCGATTAATTGGTGGAAGGTAGGAGCGGTAGACGGTAACCGGTGCAAAGAAACTCGTTCTCCGTGTTGAAATTTCCTAGAATTCCTAGGGCGATAACAGAGAAACGGATGTTTCAATCGTTCGCAACGATTCCTTCGTATCCCGACCACGATGTTCCTTCGTCTGACGTTTCGTTTGGAAGACGGATCGCGCGGCCCCGAGAAATTGTTTTCCACGAAAGAAGCGTCGGTGTCGTTCCTCTTGAAACAGACAGCGAGAACGATCTAACCGCACGGTTCTCGATTTTAGCACACGTACCGATATCCGATCTACGATCGAACCACGAAGGTGTTAGTCGTTCGTCGTTCCTAATACATGCTGCTCATCGTTCGAGCTTCTGCATGCGAGAGTGGTACAACATAACGTTATACGCACCTCCGACAAGGGAAAACGCGCAGCTGCGTCCAACCCTTGGCAAACCATAAAACTTTATACGTATTCCGCTATAATTTTCTCCTTCTTCCCCGTCCCATGTACGATATACGTGTCATAAATCATGCAAGGGAAACACGTGGTTAAGAAGGAAAGCCGTGCCTTTTGTCTGCGTCATCGAATAATAATTAAGGAAGCTCGTCAGCTCGGACGCCGTCATTTTTTACCGTCCGTTCTGATAACGAGGAGAAGCTTCTTGAAAGTAAAAATATCTTACAATTTCTTTTCTCTGCGAATCTAATATCGGACTCGTTGTAGAAAGTTTGCTAACAATTGTATATATATATATATATTTTTTTTTTATTAAAACCTCAAAAACGGTACGAGATCCTATAATCTAAGTTCGGGGGGAAAAGTTCCGACTAGCTGTGTAGGAGCATTACTTTTACGTAGCACTTATAAAGCGCGCTATAGAATGGTGAGTACACCTGCCGCCTGCCGACATCTGCGCTATCGTCGTGTTCGTACCGATATTGGCTACATTCGGTCGAAGGTACTTGGAATATTTAGAATTTTGTAGGAGAACTAATTTTATCCGTGCGCGTGCTTGTTCTTTCCACGACTTTCGCGATTAAGTTGGATTATTCCGCGTGTCAAGAACGTTCCTCGAACGGGGAGATGTTAAGATCGCATCGAATATCCTAACTGTGTATCGCGAAATATTAAACGAGCGATGATTCTACGAATCTTTTAAAGGTGCTTCGATATATATTTTTCCCCTGCTGAATCGTAACTCGCAATCGATCGCTTCGTACGAAATAAAAGTCAGCGATGAAAGAAAAATGAAAAGTATCGCAAATATATACGACGACAGCTTCGAGGTGGAGACGTAAAGGCCCGCGCTCGCAGCGTTAACGAAACAGGCCACGGTGGCAACGAATTCCAAAACGGTTGGTACGTAGCAAAGAGGACTTTCGTGTCCGCTCGTATCGAATTCGCGAACGAAATCGGACGAGTGGCGGCGTTGTATTAGCTCTGGGCAAAGGTAAGCCACTCGATTAAAGATAGTATCGAGCATGTGTCGCTATGCGCCTAGACGCGGGCATCGAAATTGTACCGCACGGCGCGCCAACGGCGTTGCGCACGTAGCACGAAAGGTGCAATTACACGGAGATATTCCGCACCTCGGGCTAAACGACGACCTCTATACACGAGCAACCGCCTAGAAAGATACGTGCGCACCTACCAACCTATGCAAACGATACGGAGCACGACCTACCCTATTTGCGTACAGGTCCTCGCATACACGGTGACTGCGCAATGGAATATTCATACCGTCGCGTCGGCCCGTGTTTTAGGGGTCGGTTAACGTATCCGCACACACCGGCCGCAAACTCTTTCAATTTCCTCTCGATGGTCGTAATATCATTCTAAGTGTACCTCTCGACAAAATTCGTTTCTTTATCTTCGAAACTTCGACAGCCGATCGTCTTTGCGGAACATTCCCTCGTTTTCTTGGTTCGGGGATTTTTTTTCCAGTAACCATAACGTAAGTTTATAGAAAAGTTTAAGATTATTTTATTTAACGTTCGCTCGGCGATCATCGTTACGATTTGCTGAAAATTGATTCGCGTTCGACGAATACGTTTTCTAGACCACCCTGTGCACTTCACCAGCTTATAAGCCCCTTATTCTTGGCTTTACGCTTTACGTGTTATTTGGTAGTTAGGCGAGCCGAATAAGGCTACACTAAAGTATAACGCGATTTCTTTTTAATGCCACCTCTTCCGAATTACTAAATTCCGTTGTACGTTGACGCTCGTCGCAACGTACATACGCGAATCGATTAAGTCGCGAACGAAACAAATTCCTTCCAACGCTGATCCGAATCTATCGGAAGCAATTTACCGATATCGTAAAACGTCGTACAATAACACCGCGGACTCGTCGTTTGTGTTTCCATTCGTTGAAAAACGAGAAGAATCGGATACATTGTGGTTCGATGGAAATCATGGTACGTGGTAGTGACACTCGCATGAAAGGAATCGAATGTCAGGAACTTTCCTTTGTTCTCGAAACTTATTTCGGGCGGCAACTATTATAAATCGACAAATACGATATCTTTCCGACGAAAAAATGACAACCTCGAAATATCTTCAAAATTTTCCATAATAAATTTTTCTTCGCGAATTTTTAATAGCTCGTTTGACTTCCTCCGGAACACGGGTGCTCCATTTTAGTCTTTCCAACATATTTTTTAAGCTACATACACGTCTAATTGCTCGTAGATTAAAACAGAATGCTTCCTGAAAAAGAAGTCCAAAAATAGTAAAAATCGTACATTTTTCGTGATTTGCATAAAATTTTCGTGTTTAAGGTCGTTAAAAGGTTACGTTTTACTTGTACCATTATCAAACTCGATCCAACTTTAAATAAAAAATTTACTAACGAGAAAATATCGTATGCCTGTTAGAAAGAAAGGGCAAAAACGATAGTTTCACGCGTAATTATATTCGTATCACGCATACGTGTATTTTTGCTCAAATCGAATTACCATAAAAATTCAATCTGCGTAATTTTCTCTAATAATTCCTTGTTCCACCGTAAACTCTTTCTTCGTACGAGTAAGCCATAAAGCGAGATATGATCTTGACGAAGCCAATTTTCATTGATGTAGACTTAACCGATCCGTTTAATTATGAAATTATACGGGATATTGTTGATTTAATTCTGACGAGAGGTTAATTGAAATATTACCCCAATGAACGATGTATTATCAACGCTATATTCTGCAATTGTAGTTTGAATTTACAGATAGTATTTCGAGGGTAAATTCGATAGTTTTACATTCGATATCGTGACGCTTTTTCCAGCAGTGAAACCTTAAAAGTATCGCAAAATGTAAAGAAAAACTGAAATAAAGCCGAATAAACGTCGAATCGAATCTGCGAAATATTTTTTAAGCTAACGTTCACCCATTTGCGCGTTGAGTACGATTCGTAATTTGCTTTCGCTACTAGCTTCGTTCCGTTTCATACGCGAGAGACGCACGATCCATGTGTATCGTTCGTTTTAAACAACGGTTAGTCGAGTTAAAAGGTTCGATCAAAAGGCTATGATATCGATAAACGTTCTAAAAATGATCTATCGTTTAAAGGGAAACATCAGCGTGACACACGTATCTCGTCGATTCAAAGAAACGATAAAAGATTTCGTATTTCGAATATTTTTTGTCATTGTATGAATATTTTTAAACGTCCGACGAAATAGAAACGCTATCGAAACGAAGATAGTAGAAGGAACGAAGGATCTCGTACGAAGGGGATTCAACGAGGTGAATGGAAGATAGTTCTAATTATGCTACCACTCGAGCAGTTTCGTGTCCAACATAACCGTTTTCCGAAAGTGCCGTTTCCACGCTCGCTCCGGAATTCTGACCGTAAATGTACACGTATAAACCTAACGCGCACCGCCGATTCGATACCGGCTCGCGAAACTTCAACCCCGAATAGAAAGGAGCAGAGGGCTATTAGCCCGCGTCAGAGTCACTTCTAATGCCACACTTGCTGCAATTACCGACAAAATTCACGCAAAGAACGATTTTACTCGTTAAACCAGCTGAACCAACGAAGAACGCGATAACCTCGCCTTGGAAACAAATCCGAGTATTTTTGGTTTCTAACTAGGTGACGAAAATTCAGCTAAATCAGACTAAACCGATCTTTGAAATACACTTGGAAGGAAAAGAGGGAGACTGTTTCCTCAGCGATCGACAAATACGACAATGACAAATACGTATCAAACTGATTCAATTAAATACATTTTTTGCGTGTACGTTGTTGCAAAAATTTTCATGCGATCGCACATCGTAGCGGGTGCATATAAATAAAGAAGCCAGTTAGATTCGCATGTAAAAATTGTTCATTTAATAGACTGCAACAAATTGGAGCATTGCTCCTCTCTAACTGTAATATCCAAATAGTCGCCAGCTGCAAAGCTGAATTTACGGTTGTACATTAATTATGGAGGGTAGTCCAGTAACTATTAATCACCCTAAACACCTTCGGAGCTATGGGATGCTGACCCCTCTAACTTTTGCTCCATTAGTAAATACACGTAGTTGTTCCTCTTTGTTTGTAAAACTTTCTCCGACTTTATTTTTATCACAGGACTGAACTCGTGTACTGTAAAACGTTTCGCGTTATATCCTTTAATGACATAAAAAGACGATAGAATTACTTTGCAACTTGAGTAGCGCGAATAGGAATCGTAATACACGTACGTCGAGTCGAGGGAGAAAAGAAAAGACAAAAGAAGAATAAGTTTCGGAGGGTAAAAGTCGCGGAAACGATTGGACGGACGACTCGTTGAAGAACATCCGTAAGGTCACGCGGCACGAGTTCGCTTGGTAAATGAAATTATCGATAGATACTATCGAGATAGAGGAGAAAATCGTCGCGGCATGTCACAAGAGCGTAGAAAGACGTACTTCGTTCCATTGTAATTGGCCGAGCCGTAGACGAGATCTCGAGCATAGTCTATAATTAATTCAGTGGATTAAATTTTGCTCCACGTAGCCGGTAT
The DNA here is from genome assembly GCF_051014615.1 of Bombus vancouverensis nearcticus. NCBI lineage: Eukaryota > Metazoa > Arthropoda > Insecta > Hymenoptera > Apidae > Bombus > Bombus vancouverensis. The sequence goes on along the minus strand of NC_134912.1, from coordinate 20,976,369 downwards.
GCATTAGCTGCGTTGTCGTGACACGCGGCTGCGTGCTCCAACTCTTGCCTCCTTCCTTCGTGTTGACGCGTTCATTCTCCTCCGTCTTGCTTACGAACCCTTAAACAAACCTATCCGTTTCGCGCGACCCGTCCACGTTTGTCATTAAATTGCGTAACCGAATTGCGAAACCGTAAATTTTCCGGCGTGTCGAGAATGCTAAAAGTCGACGTAACTAGCGAACATTGTCTCCGCGAGTTTCGTATGGAACATCGGCCATTTCTACCGGTAGATGAAAATACGCGTAAGTGGAAAGAGAGAAGCGAGTGAAATTACATGGCGATAAACTAAGGGGGAACAAATTACGTACACTATACACAGGTACATATGCAAAAACCGGCAACCAAATAAACGTGGTTTACTACGTGGTCGGTGAAACTAAGCGAATTAAGTTTGGCCAATTTTTTATTTTGCATCGGAGTTTGTATCGCGATAAGTGAAATTTTTCACACGCGCGTACTCCGTTACGAACATCTTTGCGACACAAAATGAATGGAAGTACTGCGATGTGTTCGTGACGAAACAACGGTAAACGTTGAACGTAGGTTAAAGCGGTTTGCGATCACGGGGAACGATAGCTTGCAATTAAAAGTTCTTAGCAACGTATATTTCACTTAAGAATCGGGAATCGCGGCAGTTTTGCATAGTCGATTTTTGGGTAATCCCCGGGGCAACGTAGATTGCGGTAGGAAAACAGGAGTAAAGCCGAAATCTCCGGAGCAACGCGATACCTGTTAAAACAGTAGCCGTAACAGAGTGGAACGCAAAGTTAGGGCGTTGCGCTTCACAGTCGACGGCAAATGCTTCTATAGATATTTGATACACGTTTCGCAAATGAAATCAGGAGAGCGCTAGGGGAACAGTGGCAGTTGCCGGTCTCTTTCTGTTGGTTCCCCGCGGGAAGTACCCGAGAGAAATACGCCAGGGAAGCAAATTACAGAAGTTCGTTGCACATTGCACGTCGCACCTTCCAGTTTCCCTCGAATCGTCGGATTCGTCGCGAACCTGCAGATCAGATACTCGCAGGAAATATTCCGTCGAAAGGAACTAACGTCTCCGAGTTTGATACGTCCTTTTTTAACGCGTTGCTGTCGCTACTCGTTATTCGTAATTCGATTGCTGTCGCTATTAATACGAGTACGCGTCCACGTGTCAGTTTCGTGCTTCCGATCTTTTTTCAATTTTTCCTACCGAAATCGTCTCCGGTCTGTATTTTTTCTCCTGGTTGAGACACGTCTTACGGTTTAAGAGACGGTATCGCCTCGAAAAGGCAATACAATTTCCCGGTAAATCTGTTTTCGAGCGGTAATTTACGGGCCGATAATTTGCCCGCAAACCGCACTGTATCGATGCATCGGAAAGCAGCAACGGTAATTAAAACGGAAGCTGTAATTTTAATTAACACGCTTCTAAAAAATTTCCAACAGACGCGTTTTTCGCAATACGGAGGCGAAAAATACTATCGAAGAATAGAAACGGAGATGCTGTGCCGAGCGCGAGCGGAGGAAAATTTGTCTCGCAGCGAGGCACAAAACAAGCATCACGAGGAATTGATTACGATGAAACGTTCGGAAGGAAAACGGATCGATCGTCTCGCTTTTTGCATACGGTCGTTACTAGCCTGAAAAGGTACGCCCCCTTTTAAAACGACTCCTTTCAGATGGTAATGATTGAAAAGCACACGAAGGAAGTCCACGTTTGACCCTCGATTGTGCACCGTGAATTCTTATATCTTGAAAAATGCGCGCTCGTCCCTTGCATTTATTTCGATAGAGACGAACGAAATCGTCGAGTTGCATCCAGGTATTAAAGAAAAGTACGTAGAATTGTGTAGAATGGAAAGAATTTACGGGATGTATTCGAGGAACATTACTTATGTAAATGTAATTCATGGTTTATTCAACTTTCCACATCTCGTTACAGTTTCCTCCGCTTAATTATGAATTGATACGACAACCGGTTCTGTTAAAAATTGCGTACGATTTCCACAGCGAGACGTTTTTCCCTAACAAACATCTGGAACAGTTACGTTATGAAAGTTTTCAGGCCAATCTTAGCGACGCTGGTATACAAATTTTCGATATGCAGCGTAGCAACTTCCATACAGTACTTTTCTAAACTTGTATACATCGCTCTAATAACTTGGATGTATAGTTTTTTAAAGATAATCTGGACGCTTTAGCTCGCGCTTTCGACAGCGTGTAATACACCTTGTTAAACATATCTATGCGCGTATTTTTCTCTTTATCTTCGTAACTCCGCATAATATTTCACGACGGTAGTGGACGTGCATACATCCACCGACCTTGTTCTGCTATCATCTCGCTTATTTAAACTCCAACCAACCCTTATATCGCTTCGCCTCTCGTCCGTTTCATTGTTTCTGTTTTTACTTTAATGACTATTAATTCTTGGCTATTAAGTTCTATTCAAATACTTGGTTATTATTTAGCAGCGACGTATTAACCGTAACTACTCTTAGTTATCAGGTTCTTAGTAATTATAATTGTCAATTGTACGTTACTCGTTAACTCGCGTAACTTTTCTCTTTCCGCGTTACTGCTGGATTTTTGCAGTCGGTAAAACGAAAGATAAAGTAGAAAGCAAATATAAATAAACTCTTTGTAAATACATCCTCGGAAAAAAATTCTGCTTACAAAATTTTATAAAATATTGGACGCGTTGTATCTTTTTTAAATTGAATATGTACGTCATACTTTTTACCGACTAAAAGATAGAATAACACGGACCGCAGAAACGAATTCATTAAACAAAAAACGAAACATGGTGCAGAATTCGATCGCGACTCGTAAAGTTGGCTGCTATAAAATTCTACCTGTTTGCCAGCAAGTCGATATAAATAAATCATAGAAACATGTAGATCAGACAAGACAAGAGCGAGTTTTCACTAGAAGGTGTTGGTGTTCTTTGCATGGCAGGCGACCGCGTATACTTTTACCGATATAATCCGTGAATCGACTACGCATGAGTTTCCAAAACGAGTTTCATGGAAAGGTAAAAAAATCATACGCAAGAAAACGTTCGTTAAAAATTCCTCAGCTTGGATGAAATTCACCTGCTATACTATCCACGTAAAAATACTAAGGCAAACGTTGCACGCGACGATTAGTTGTTCCATGGACAAGTTACGACAATAATTTCAAACGATGATGCGAAATATAACAAATATGTATAGTATATGTTATATACAGGATGGTTGGTAACTGGTGGTACAAACGGAAAGGGGGTGATTCTACGCGAAAAAAGAAGTCGAAAATATAGAATAAACCTTTTCTTTTTTAATTTTTTTTTTTAATTTTTCCATCGAGACAACGATCTACAATGAGATCCGTTATAACGAGACGCGATAAAGTGCACGCGTACCGAGCGAAAATTCAAAGTCGATTTTCTCGAAAACAAAGCCTCGAACGAAAAATTGTTATTCTATATTTTCGACTTCTTTTTTCGCGTAGAATCACCCCCTTTCCGCTTGTACCACCATTTACCAACCACCCTGTATATAACGAGTCATAAAAATGAAAATTATTTATGGTTCAAATTTGTTGAAACGATACACTACAGAGGTAAACTACACGGTAGGACGATGGTGATCTGTTTGTCGGAACCGTGTTCACCGCTTACTTATTTACCTTTCCGCAGATTAGATACTGTTTCCTGCAACGGATTAAGTAAATTAGTTAATTAGCAAAGGAAATTGCTTCGAAGAACGATCTACCAGGTATTAAAGTACGTATCGAGACTGGGAACGAGTGTCGTAGAAAGACTCTCCATCAACGGGTCCATCGGCGAGTATCGTAAAGGGAATAAAAAAAAGGCGGACGAAACTGTGCTTTTCGTCGACCTTTCGTCGTCGTTTGCTTGCTTTGCATCGGCTAATATCGATGCATATAGGTCACCGATAAGGGAATAAAACGTTTCATCGTTGATGCTTTAATACGCTAGAAAATCGGTGATTTCTCGGTAAGATTGGAAACATTCGAGGCAACCGATGGTTTAACCTTTTAATTCCCGCCGTGCGAATTATTCTCGAATTAGAGTTGTAAAGCACCGAGAAGTGGAAGCGTTCTGAATTAAAATTTAACGCTACACGGCATCCGGGTGACCCCAATAAAAAAGTGAACTTTCGCGAGTTGCCTATATGTATCATAACGCGTCGTCTATCTGTGTATAATAGCCACGTAACTCCGTTTCCACGTACTCTTGTAACAAATTAGCGCAGCTTTTGTATTTCCGTTACGAGTACAACGCTTGCGTACGATAAAAACAACAAATAACGAATTATCTAGCGGCGCGATTATTTTTTAGAAGAATCGAAAGTCTGGAAAATTTCGCGGAAAAGCGTCGGAGAGGTAAAAATCCTTGGTAGAGTCGAAAGGACCGTGGCACGGTGAAACGTTTTGAAATATCGGAATCGGAGGAGAGGAGGAGAGAGTCGGTCGAGTAGCGAATGGACAGAAAATCAAAGTAACGGAAACGGCAGGGTAAGCGATAAATTATCACGTTCTTTAAACGAGCAACAACGCTCTCGTTGCGTTCGTGAAATAACAGGAGAGTCGGTCAAAGATTCGCTGACCGAGCGACACTGTGAAATCGAGGTAACTCGTCGGTCTCGTCCTCGAACGATGCTTCCGAACTTACTCCAAAGCCTCTCTTCCACGAGGTTCTTCGTTCGATTAAAACTCTTTTCGAACGATATGCTGTTCGCGAGCCAAACGACATTCGAGAAACGAGGAAGCACACAAAAAAAAAAAGGAAAAAGATGCCGCGAATAATTCTATGGAGCAACGGTTATCGTATTCTGGACATAAAATTTGAACTCCCCTTTCTTCGTTTTCCTCTATTCCGATTATTTCTCGTCGTTCCAGGCCTTCTCTCCTTCCTCGCGAACGTAACAGAAACGAATATTTGAAAAAAATCTTTAGTCATGTACCGCGAGCAAATAAGTAGATACTTTAGACGACTTTGTTGGTCAAATCTCGACGAAATGAACGAAACAGAAACAGGCTCCGCTTGCCTGAGAGTAGGATTAAACTCGACGCGCTAACTACGAGTAATTTATGCGTTCGTTGTTACTACAGGATATAAATGTTACGCTTTTCTCGTTTCTCGTGGTTACTCGGACGACTAGTTCTAATTGTTTCAACGTGGTACATAGGTGAGGTTTATCGATGTGAATTTATGAAAGAAAACGGTAACTATAATTACGTTTGATTCGAAGCAAAAACCGGGCCGGTTGAAAGAGCTGGTTTTAAGAATTGAACGAGATTAATCCAAATTTGTGAAAATAACGGTCAGCCGATTGAACCGCGGAAATAAATTTCCGTTTGTGCGTTCCATTCCTTTCCCGCTCAGGCTCAAACATTTAGCGCTCGCCTCTCGATAGTGACAAAAAAAAAAAAGAACAAGCAAAGATACAGAGCTATCAACGCCATAGACAGCCAGAGAGATTGGCGTGAAAGCCGTAAAGCGGCTTCGAGCTATTCGTTTGTTCTCCGATCGAATTTGACGCGAATTCGATTCAAATTCGACGATACTTTTTCCCCAAAGAGAACTCGTACTCCCCTCGTTCCTTTTCTTTCTTTCCCGCTAACGATACAACAGTTGCGATCGATTTTAACGGGCAACGGTCGTCGCCGGATTGGCTGCGGTGAATTCTTTTCGGCTATTTTCTCTTTTCCGTTTCTTCTTGCCATCCCATTTCGGGCTAAAGCGAGTGTAAAATGAATGGAACGGAATCAAGCAATAACGGAACGATTATCGAACCTCTGTAATGAAATTAATACCGCTGTTGGAATCGACGATGAGATCGCGTTTCTTTTCGCGATTCGTCGTCAACCGTTGAGCGAGAGGCACTTCTCTCCGCAAAATATCGTCGCGATGCGTTTTCCAACGTTCAAAAGTACCGAGTTTTCGACTCGCGTTCCTTCCAGAGACGTTTATCCAATACGGATTTCCGCATGCCCGCTTCGCGATAATGTTGCGACACTATACCACTTCTGCTAATTTTCATCCGTATGCGTTGAGCAATCGCGCGCAAACGTTATTTCGTTACCGCGCTGTGCATTTTCAATGAAATCGATGAATGCGAGTTGCTATCGTTGCCGCTACGACCTACGCCAACGTGCATCGTCAACCGTAAACAATTGAAATCAAGCGTTAACACGGTTATTAAACTATAGAAGCTTCGAATAAAACGAACGACGATAATTTTTTCGATTATTTTTTTTAATTGATTTCGTTGATCAAAGTTACAAAAACGTTCGATATACTGTCGATCGGTATGAGTCGACGGAAAGCGGTGTACCGCTTCAAATATGCAGGCGAATGCTAAACGGTGCAACAAAATTGCAGATCTTCTTATCGTTAGTCGGACTAACGTCGCGATAACTTGTTGCGTAATTACGTTTAACCAAGGTACAGTTGCAACACCTTTTGGAACCGTCGCACTTGCAGCACTACCGAACGTTTCGCCCGATTAAACGTTTTAACGCGTTACCGACGCGATGATAGAATTCTTTACGTTTTCGCGACTGGACGAAAACAATCGGCCCCGAAGCATGACGGGAGAGAAGGGGCGAAACGAATATGAAAGCAACTGGAGCAATGAGATTCTATTTCTTGAACGGCGGTAAATGACTTTGAACGAACTAAGAAAACCAACCTATTTAGGTCGATGAAATCGTCACGGTACAGGCGAACACGTCCATCCGAATAAAATGATATTGTTGAGAATTGTGGACCTTTGAAGCCGAAATAACGTTATAGGACCACTAAATTTACACTGAGGATTCGTATTAAAATTGCAATATATTTATTTCATAGACGATTTCTTATATATTTATCGATACACACTTGCAAGCGTCTCAGCACTTTCTTCCATACCCGACTGTTAACCGACTGACTAGTTTACACTCGTCTGTTTTTGAGACGCCGCGCACACACAGACTTCCACACACTGATATTCACATACAAGTATCTCTACTACGCATTTGACCCAGCCCAGCACAGAAAATTATACATATCTCAACAGATATAATTGCATTTAAAAAGATCAAATATGAAATCTCTGAAATCTTGAAATCTCGACGGCACGTTCACCTAAATAAAATTTGCGATCGTCGCGAGATATCGCAACGAGATAACGAACAAAGTAACTCGTCGTAACAAAGTAAATTTTACTCGAAACGTTTCGTTCAATGAGGTATAATTTTGGAGATAACATACGACAACTGGTATTCCAATTGTTATTCCTATAGATAAAGGTACGTACACGAAAATATAGAGACGCGTAGAGACGGCACGCGTTACCGATTCTGAGTTTTTGTGCAACGATACGCGAAACCTCGACGATATTGTATTAAAGGAGAATGGAAAAACATCGGGGAGAAGAAATGCGAAAAAGAGAGAAACCGATGGAGAAAAGGAAGAGGAGGGTAGGAGGAATAGCGAGCAAAGGGAAACGAAGAGTCGCTAAATTTTTCCGCGCTAAAAATTGCTTGGAATAGCAGCTTAGCAAAAGCTTTGACTTTTGCCAGTTCGAGAGACATTTCCATAAGGAGGGCCATTCTAGAATTTTCAGACGTGGAAAGAAGCTCGACCAGGGATAAAAAGCTCGAAATATTTAGTCGAAGTTTCCGAAGCAGCCCGGCAAAAATTGCTACTTTTTACGATAACGTTACTAAGATTTTCCTTCGCTGCAAGGATTATCCTTAGCCAGCGACAAATTCGGCGTAAATTTTTTAACTCGTCCCCGGTCTTTAACCTTTCACCTGGGCGGGGATATTTCACGATTTCGAGGGAAAATTCGCGTCGATCGATACGAGCTAATAAAGCGGCACGTTATTTCGAACTTGATTAATCGTCGTCTAATGCTACTTATTACCAGTATATTTTAATATTTAGGAGGGGAGAATTATAGTTCCGCGAACCATTCGAGTTACTTACATCGATTACACGATCGCGACCAAATCCTTTTCACCGGGCGATTCACAGGACGCGGTCGCATTTTTTTAACGTAACACCGACCGTACCGAAAGAAAGAAATGTAATTTTGTTTTACACGGTTAAACGATCCGAGGAATGATTATACATGCGTACGGAATTTTTATGTCGACCAATTTATCAACGATGAGATCTTTAATTGCCTCGGCGGAAGAGGAAAAGTAGCGATCGATATTTAACGGTTACGAAAATGGGGTCGAACGAATCGGATGCCGGAGAAAAATCTCGCAGAGAAATTACGTTACAGAGGATATCGGAGTGTCTTCGAGCGACAACGACGTTCCTATGAATGCCAGTGGCAGCGATCGAACCACCGACGCTGATACCAGCGTTTTATCGCTATCCATTGAAATTACGATTTATTTTTTAATATTCCCCGCAACATTATTCTTACCAACTCTGGTCGTTTACCCAGATTTCTGTACGAGTCCAAGAGACCTCTGGCTTCTGCACAATGCGATGCACGGAACATTTTATCGAACGGATCGAAGCTGATTTTATCGGAATCATCATCGCGTAGCGGCTAACGAGCCGAACGATCGACACACGACTTTACGACGTGGAATAATCATTACGTGATAGATTAGTAAGCTCTGTACGATGTACAGAACGAGTCTCTGAACTTGTGCAATTCCAAACAACGATCTAGCTTCGCGTAGTTCCGTCGTTAGCGTATTATAACACGAAAGGAATATCACCAACATGCGATGGAATAAGAAGAAGAACGAAAGAACGAAATACGATGGAGTATATCGATCCGATTCGGCGATTATGTCGTTCGAGTCGAATAAAAGTCGGAGGAAAAGAATATCAAGCAATCACAACGTCGGACAAACGGGTTAACTCGTAAAACGATTGGGTTAGGTTTAGGACAAAAAACAAGGAAAAAGGAACGGGAGTAGATGGATGGAGAATAGGAGAAATTAACGAACACGAGTGAACATGTAACGTCCGTGTGTTTGATGGCATAATAATGGAGGCGCATAATCGCCTGTTTAGCGTCTCGTCACGAGGTCCGGTCCCGCAGGAGCGATGCATTGCGGCGATCCTCTATTCGGTTATGATAAATTGACGATGAACGTGTACGCCTGTCAATAGGAGAATGATCGTTCGTGTAAAATTACCGACCAAGCGCAAACGATCCGAAATTCGCCCCGACTTCCTTAAAGCGAGTCGATCGGTTTCTCCGATGTGTTCGAAAAATGAGCTCGATTGCTCTGTTCGATCGCCTACCCATCGTTGTCCCAGGTATATCGAATCTGCAAAGTTTACGCGTACTGGCTGAAACGATAGAGAGAAACGATTGCTTCGTTCCGATCGAACTCGTTGAATATTCCGTCGTATCTTTTTGCACGATATACAGCATTATTCTGCGAAATTTACGACGGAATTTACGAAACGGTTTTGTCTCTGAAACCGTTAACCACCCGTTAAACGTGACCTGTCGTACGATTTCTGTCCCGAGACTTTAATCTCTTTTTCTTTATTTTTACTTTTGCTTTCGATCGATGTGCTTTATCATTTACATTTGGTTCGAAGGTCCAGAAAGAGGCCCGGAAAAGAAAATTAACGTTACCGGAAAATTTCTATAATTTCTATACATGTAAGAATAAGCGCTTGGTGGTACGGCGTCGAATCGGTCGAATCGTTTAGCAGTATTATGAGAATGCAACGCGATATTTATTCGTTTTTACGGCCGGCGCTGGAAAAACGTTCGCTTCCGTAAGAGGGTAAATCGTGAGGGTAAATAGCCGCAGTTTGTTAAATGTTGCAGGGAAAATGTTCAGGCTGGCCGACAATTTCGTAGAGTTGAACGTGTAACGTGGCGTATTGTTGAAGCGTATCGACAAATACAGGAGTTATGCGCGCGGATGGACCGAAGTGCAGATGACGTACTGCATTGTACTTTATTGTCCGCCATTGTGTTGCAAATCCAAACAAACGGACGCCAAAGTGATTTGTTTATGAATGGAGCTTTACCACGTCATACATATTTATCTAGCACGGCGCTGTTCGACGTTATTAGCGCGTCCCGAATTTAACACAGTCGCTAATGCCGCGCCGTGTCGCGCTGCGCTGCTGCGATTCGGTGCGACCGCGGCGCGACTCACTAAACGCGTGCAACTCCGCGAATCGACAGTTTTTGTCAGAGAAAACGCGCGAAGCCCGATGAATTTCGTCAAAATGTATCCACGTCTTTGACGGAACGTTCCCGTCCAATGCAAATTTAATCAAATCCGAGAACGTTGGTCCATAAAATACACGCTCGGAACTATAAAAATGGTCGCCCACGGACGTCGTGCTTTTATTTCGAAGACGTCGTTTCCCTCTGGAACGCGAATTTTTTAAGCGTTCACGTGTTCAGCGTACACAAGCGTTGCATCGCAAAGGAACAAGGTTGCAAACAGCTTGAGAAACAGTAATTCAACGTATTGCAGACAGTTTACGCTCCTTTGCGAAGATGAACGAAACACGGGTTCGCCGATGTTAAAGATAAAGCGTGGATTTCTGATAGTCGCTGGAGAATATTACGTCCCGTTAAACTGGACGATTCATCGGCGCGCAAAGCTCCCAAAAGAGAACGTAAATACGTTTCCGATCGGAAATCGAGTTTGAAGGTAAATGTAAGATCGGATAAATCGAACAACTCTCAGACTAATATCTCCTTTGGTTCGAAAACGCGATTTTCAAAAGTAAATTTGTAGATTTCCGAGGAGTAACCTCCATTTAGGTTCGCTACAGAATCGTTTTTACTTTTACAGATACGAAAAAATAATCGAAAAATAATTGTTATTGCATCGTTTGTCCCTTTCTCTTGTCGCTCGCGTTTTTGTTTCGCGTTTGTATATGTACATAATAATTTATATTGGACAACATGTATCGCGACGAACGTTATAACGTTGTTTCGCGAAAATTACGCGATTTTCTTTCGTTTCGAGTATCGCGTATATTATTCTCTCATTGGTTTTGAAAAATGTTCTACGCTCTAAATGGACCGTGTCGACCGTTTTTGACCCTCGTTGTTATCTTATACCATTGTGAAATACAACTGGGATCGTAATTCACAAAGATTTAGCGTTGTCCAGGAAGCGTCATACGAGAGAATATCTTAACCCGAAACTGAAACTTCCGATGTAACGTATACAAGTGCAACGCTCGCGTACTAACCACCGTTTCTCTTTGAGAACTTCATCCCTTGATCCTGTTTCGTGGTCAACTCTACTAAGTTTCAACTACTCTCTCATTTAAATATCTACGTATATACAGTATGGCCGCGCGTAACAACAGACCACATTGGAATTCCACGATTGAGTAATTACGTCATTTGGTTGGCTGCGTATTAGCTGCGGTTCCACCGCGCACGTTCCAACGCAATCTCGTTTCTGCTTGTAATTTTACGAAGAAGATTAAATTCGCGCGGACCTTGCGTTCGTTTTACGCGTTCGTTTCGCCATTAAATATCAGATTAGATTCACTTGGAAAATATTCTAGAAAAACGTACCATTGCGTGAAATCAAGAAGCTACAAAAGTGCAGCAAAAGTAACCCGTTATCACGAATGGAGATGTCGCGGCGAACGAAATGTTAAAAGACCAAGTTCGAAAACGGAGAGGAGGAGTGTCTCCGCAAAAGTACTACAAAGAAGAAGAGAAAAGCGCGTGGGTGGCTATCCAATTGAATTAAATTCATCGCAATGAAAACGTATTTTTCCTGTATAAAACTTGTAGATTACAGAGGATGAACGAACGAAGGAAAGTGATACGGCGACGAAATCAGGATTGAATAGGGTATCGATGGTGTGCGATATAATTGTAAATTGCGTTGAACGAAAGGTTAATTGGTAGACCGAAAGACAAGAAAATAGATGTAGCGTGGCGGAAGGACGGATTCGATGAAACTCGGTGTAATTACGTGCGTATGTAGAGCATAATGTTGGTCGGTTTCTAGGCCGACATTAGAGTTTACTTGGTGTCCATAGTAGCGTCGTGTTACCTGTCTAGAGTTAATTAACTTAATTAATGGATCGGCCACACCGTCGGAGTTTACTTAGCGTCGCGTCGACCGGCTACGTAGCGAAACCGGTAACAAACATCAAAGATAAATCGTCCAAGTTCTGAGAGGACCTATTGAGAAACGCTCCTTACGGATAAACAGCAGCCCGCGTCGCTGAAGGAAGTTTCAATTACTGCCTCGCCGATATTCATCCTGAAACGAATGCTATTGTTCGAAAAGAAGGACACGATAACCCCTGGCAGCTGCCCGTAGACCGGCTCGGGCAATTTCCACTTTCTTTTTACTCGAACATTAATACACCAAGAATAATTAACTCTGCCATTGCTGTTTGCATTCCCTCAACTTTTCCGTCAATCTTGAAATTTTAATTATCTTCTGCGAATAATTCTACATAGAATCTTTTCGACCTTATTGCTTGGAAATCCTTTCCAAACTCTCCTCGACTTAATCCTCCCTCCTCCCCGCCGCCCCCCTCGCTAACCCGTTTCTTGTACCGAATCATATCGCGAACACCGATAGAAATATCCAAGATACAAAAACTTCTGTTCCTTCGCGACGTTATTTCAGAAAGCTCGTTCGTACTCTGAAAGTGATTACTTGGAACCGGATAATAGCCGAAGTGCCGGATGTACGTATAAATTTCGTGGCAACAACGCGTTTGCCATTTCGAAACTTTCCGTGCTTATGCACCGAGGAAAAGCTCTGGTTGGCTTCGCTAAACGGGCTAACCTCTGGGTCGGATCTAACACACGTAGCGAACCATCTGCCTCTGGATACATTAATGCTGTAGTTCGCTGAAACGCGCGAGCGTGTTGCCATTGTCGCGGTAAACGTTTCTTTCGATTTCTGTCCAACTAGTTGGCAACGAACTCATCTCTGCGAGAACCTGTCCGTTCGATCGATCTATTCGAATATATTTTTCATTATCTTCTGCAAGCTAGCCGCTATGATCGAATGGCAAATATTTACGAAAACATGTACTATACGAGGAAAGAGATAATTTTATTGTTAATTATCTTTGCTTAAATCGTAGAAGGAAAGGACGAAGAGTAACTGTATCCCGTGAGGCATTTTCTTCCGGAGAAAATTGCATTGCTCCTTATGATACCGCGAAGGCACAGGATCCTGAGCATTCTGTCTCAAGCACGCTATAAATCGAAAGTTTTCTGCTTGCCGCAATCGTACGGCAAATCGGATTATGAAATTGAATAGTCTCGAAGCTAGATCATCTCCCCTTCTCTCTCTCTCTCTCTCTCTCTCTCTCTCTCTGTCTCTCTCTTCTACTCTCTCACTCTCTCTTTCCTTCTTGAGAGAAGGAAAACGGAGAGACTTATATTCAGGTTGCCTGACTGGAATTATCCACAATTTATTGGTCTCTGAATCTGTGTGTTTTGCCCCATCGGTGAATACACGATATCGCGTTAAACAAACACCGCGACAAATACGAAATGAAATTAAGTCGAATCGGAACGACGCGCCCCTTCGCTTTAATTTCACTCATAAATGAACTCGAATTGCCAAAGCCTTTACCATGAAAACGTAATGCGTTTAAACTCGACTTCCAGGCGAATCGCGAATCAAAGAATTTCTGACAAATATCTCCAGGCGATCGTTAGTCTAGTGCGTTCGCCTGTCTCTCGTCGTTCTTCGTGCAGATCGAACGATGCACGTTTGTTCGTTTATAATTTATAGTTCATAGTTTATAAGTGAAATAGTATAGTTCACTTTTTACGTGCGACAGACACGCACAACATCGCAATAAAATCACGTTCTTCTTTACTTTCTATTTAGCAAGATTATTCGAAGATCGATCTTTTCTACGTATATCTACGTATATCGCGAAAAGCTCGTATCAGCCTATCGATCCTATGCGAAGAAACTCCGTGTGCAAAATCTCTTACGCGAGAACCATAATTTCAACGTTTTTAACAAAAAAAAAAAGTTCTTCAACCACCGATGCTTTCGAACTTTATTACGATAACTTGTCCGCTAAAAGTGATCTAAAGTTGCACGGATTTTACAAACGTAGTTCCGTCGATTCAACTAAAATTGAAAGGATAGCTTGCATGGGAGGTGCTAAGCGATCCTCCTGGTGCTGTTTCATAAGCGTTATAACCATTGTCGGTGGAAATTAGTACTCGTTCAAGGCGCGCTTCGATTCGGAAAGCCTATTACAGTATCCAAGTAAAGTGATGAATGTTCGAATCAGAAGGGAAATCGGAGCGGGTCGATACGGGTCTTGTTTCGGTATTGATTTCCATTTCAAATCGGATGCAGTTGCACTGCTTATCGGATACCGGTGTCTCGGGTCAGGTCAGGTTGTATGGCGACGTATTTGCATAGATACGATCTGATTAAAATAAGGTGAACGCTTGATTCGATATTGCCAAGTAAGTATTTCCTCCTTAAACTTCAGCCGGAGTTTAATCCGACCTACGTTGAAGAGAAACTAACTAGATATCCATATTTTGATCTTGGACGAGCGTAGAGCACCTTCCGCTCCGTAACCGCCGAACGGTTGGCCCATCGTGATAGAAAACGCGGTTCGCCAATGCGACACAGTTTATAACGAAACTATGGATCGGATCGACGATGGACGCTTATTCGTGGAAAGTGTAACTTAGGTTCTCGTCGCGAGATCTTCGTTCGAGAAAATGCGTTCACGCTTTGACGGGCGTATCGAAGTTGGTGGCGAAATTGTACGCGTCGAACGAAAGGCAAGGAAATTCTCCAATCCGTATACCGAGTACGGTAATTGGATTTTCCGTCTTTCGACCTTACCGTTTTACGAAGATGCTTTTTACTAATGAAAAACCCGTTCTATGTTTTTACTCGAAGCATACCGCGAAGTGAATTAAACAGGTTTTTCGATATTCGTCAAGGGAGAATGGATATACACTAAATAAAATGTATCCTCGCGTCTCGATTTCGCTTAACGAGCAAAATTGCAAGAATTTCGTATCGTATCCCTTGCTATTTGCTGTATCGCGCGAAAAAATAATATCCGGCACCGCGAAAGCGATATTTCTTCGCTGGCAAACTCATAAACAAAGCATAAACCAGTTGGATAATTAGCAGCACCCCCCACCAGCCCATGCGCAAAATGTGTTTCACAGCTCTATGTTTCGCGAGAGAAAGTTGCACTGGACGCAACGATATAAAGGCCTCGTATAGACGCAGGAAATAATGAAGTTGCGCCGTATGTTTTCGATCGTATGTGCGACCAAAATGATAAAAAGTAGGCAACGTGTGCGGCGCAGTTGCATTCGATAGTTTATAGCCGGTTTATGTGCCGGCGGAATCATTTAAAACAAGAAGGAGATTGCTGCAAATGAAAACATCCTCGTGGTTACACTCGCGCAAAAAAAAGGCGATTTATTAACGAGCAAAGTTTCTCATCTAGCATCCCACTAAGCAGATATATGGATGTTAGCTTTAAAATTTCGGATGAAATGTGGCCGTGAGTTTTATCGGGCTCCGAGAGCCATTTCATCCCAGCCTGCTACTCTCGAAACGCTTGTTTTTTTCTCGATACCATTGAAAAGTATGCTTACAGAGTCGGCGATTCGCCATTGAAATATAACGAGCGACCAAGTTTCTTCGCTACTTTCTCGTTTCACGTAGAAGCGAGGCAATAATTTTCCCTAACGGCGAATCAACATCCAACAAACCTTCCGAATCTGTAACTAACGTCGATCGCAGTTCCGACGATAAAGCGAAAACGCCGAATACCAGAGACACGAATCCAAATTGCAGTCGATTTTTCTTCAAAGTATCTTGTTGGAGCCGGGTATTGGCGTTGGATTAGTTCGAGCAACGTATCGCGCTTAAATTGCGTAATATCGCGTCGAGGATAAAAGGGAGAACGAGTCGCGTTACGGCGAATTTAAATGTATTTCTAATCGTGGGAAGATAGCGACGCAAAGAAGAATAACCGATCGACTTTACCGCTGCGTAGCCCAAAATCCCAAGTAACGAATGGTTTCGAGAGTACAAAGGCAAGAACGTCGTCGTTTAGTTCAGGCGAAGCCACTGTTTCTCCTTCCAGTGGTTCTGGCGATCCTTATGCGGCCATTACTACGTGCCAGGCATTCCATATTACCCGCGATCGCTTAATTGATCGTTAACTCGAGACTGCTCCAATAATGAATGCGAATACGCGATAAAGTGGTCGAGAAACGTCCACGCTCCAACAACTCTAGCCATCCCTAAACTGAAATATTTCCTAGAAATTATCGATTTGCTCTGGAAGAACTGGCCGAGTATAATATCGAGAGTCTCGTCCAAGAGATCGCCATTCGTTTCTTAGTAGGCGACGGGGCGGTTGCTGGTTTACCGTAATCGCTTAGGTTGAGAATTGCGCGGTGACGCCCACGTGACCAACGCGTTCTCTTACAACCTGTTAAGTGCAAAATAAGTACATGGATCGATTTGTTTTCAAGAAACGAAACTATCGTTCGCCCGTATCACCTCAAAGTTAATGGAATTGTTCATCTTCTCGTATCCGATGAAGCTACTTTATGCAAAATTCGAGGAAACTACAATTTTTAATATTCGATTAGACTAACGTTCGAATCGCGGATATACCGATATCGTAGCATCTAAGATACATCGCGTTTTACGCTTCCGAAAAGTTGAAGCATCTCTTCGATTCTTGGAAAATCTTTGAATTTTACCGACAAACTCTAAAATTCTGTTCCGCGTGATGCGAAAGCATACAGCGTAGAAGTATCGCGCGTATCTCGGGGGAACGATACAGCTGAAACATATCCGGAAGAGACAGAGACAGTTGCATCGAATTCCTTTCTTGATTTTGGAACGCGTAGTGGAGACGTGTGCCCTTGCTCTTGAGTATATCTTCGCTGCGTCACGATCTAACTTGGATCAATTTTATTTGCAGAGATGGTAAGCGAACGAAAATCAGGCTTAACATACGATAAAGTATATACACGTGTATGTACATATTTGATGAACGTTGCACAACAGCTCCATTGCCAACGATCTCCGCGACGATCGTATTAAAAGAAAGGAAGAAAGAGAAAAATGGATATAAGCAGAAGCCAGGAAAATCGGTAGAACTTGCCTACGTGTAGAACCAAAGCGCAACGTCTAGAAAGAGAGTAATTTTTCGAATAACTCGAGCAATTTCGAGATTCCGGGCAGGGAGTAACGACGCGACGCGAGGTAACGGAGAGCAGGATGAGCGTGCGACCGATTGCAAGTGACGGGCCAACGTACTTACCGTGCTCCTATCGGATTTCGATCTTTTATTCGCATTACGCACGACTTTTTACGCTCTTACCGATGAACGGCGTGTCCCATTTTTCACGAGAGTCAGTTAAGTCCAAAGACTTGTAATTTCCATTTCAAGCTAAGATCCTCGATCGTTTCAGTGTCGGTAATCGCGGTCTCCGAAACTCCGGATGATCCATTTGGTCGGTCGAACAGAGAACGATCGTCGGTTCCAACGACGCGTCTTCGGACTTTGTTTGCCGCTTTTGGGGAATTTTGATACGACAGGCAAACATTTTACACGTGTTTGTATCTCGCTGCAATTTTATGAAAATTCTAGTCTGGCGGTACTTGTTTCGTCGTCATCGTCGTCATAAACTAAAAGATGAATCGTATTTCACGAACAAACGAGTTACGGAAATTCTGAAAAAAAAACTGAGGTGTCAACGAAGGGAACACGACATTTCCTTAAGCGCACGCTCGAAAGCGCACAAGCTGGTATGCAGTGACGTGCGAAATATCGCGGACAAACGGACTTTGACTTTCCATTCTGTGCCTTCTTCTTCGTTCCTTCCCGTTCGAGTTCAATATTCAAAACGCGATGCTCGAAGTAGAGAAGCATCTTGCATAGTGCATACGATGTAAATGCTTTTTCAATGGAGACCGTTATTTTTTGAACCAACTTTCTCGAGAAGCTTGTGTTCGTATTCGACGTTTTCTTTGCCCGTAGCATATATTCGGAGGAATCAATGATTTAAAGGAACAAAAATGAATACCGCTCTCGATCAAATTAATTATTCGCAATTAAAACCATCGTATCGCGGAAAAACGGGTTGACCGATAAATTATCTCGAAACAACCGTGTGTGTAGTATTTGAAATCTCGTTTCATCGCTAGCCGACGATGCCGATTCGAGAGACTAACAGATACAATTGAACGTTTGATGGGCATTGAAGCGAACATGCAACGAAACGAGTATTAGTTGTTCCTCGGGGAATCTGTAAACAGCTAACGCGAAACGATCGGTGTAATATTTCCCACCGGAGATATCTGTTGCATTGGCAGTCGCTCGATATAATCATAATCTTTATATTTCCACCCTTATTTTTTACGTCAACTGTAATTTCCTCGCGTAGTTTCGAAATAAAAGAAAATGTGGCGAAGAGAAACTCGCTAAAGAAGTCGTTGTCTTTCGTTCGGGTGTAGCGTGTTCGACGAAATAGCGACGCGTAGATAACTGCTAATGCGATAACATTTCCCCGTCAATGTATTTCCGTCCCAAAGAATCGGACGTTTTTAGTTAAACTTCCCTATCGATAGTTGGAATACGAATTTCGAAGAACGCAAAAATCGTTTTTAAGGTCTACCGCAAGATTGCGATATAACGATGGTCAAGAATTCTGTAAAGCAACCGATTTAACAACGATGCGATCAACATTAAGCGTCCACAAAGAAATTATATATCTCGAACGATTTCGCGATACGTATAATCCGTATTTGGGTTTGTCCGCAAGACCAAGTAATTGAGCAAAATTGACACGAATATATATTATTAAAGATAGCGCCGCGAGTAAAAATGCTTGCATAAATGGTTCGATAACTAAACGAGTTTTATAGAAGGACGTAACGTAGTGATGTAACGGAGTAATAGATAGCGAGACAGTTAAACATTTACCAATGTGCAAAGTAACATCGCTCGTAAGTACCAAACACGAATACGTTTCTACGTATTTTTAATCTTGTTAACGTTGCGCGCACATTGCTTCGTAATGAAACCTGATCATTTATCGTTTGCAAATGTACGGAATGTTTAACGTGGTAAACATCGTAACGCAATAGTAATTTGTAAAAGGAGCGTTGGAATTAAAAACGTTTCTGAACTACGAAGAAAGAAATACGAACTTGCAACTTTTCGTTGCGCGAACGTATATTCTGCGGATGTAGGTAGGTCAGAAAGAGGTTTTAGACGTTCCTGCGGGATCGTGTAACAAGACCGGCTCCATAAAACGATCGATGTAATCGGTCCCAGGGGATGGGAAAGCCGAGCTAAGGCGGCTAAGGGCGCGATGCACCCTGCCAAAGACCGAGCTAAGCCAAAAGATTCGCTGCAATGGAGAATAGGCACCATAGCTTTTCATGACTGCACCCACCACTCCCCGGATGCCACTTTCCTTGAAATATCGCCGTGACTAGACGCAAATTCGTCTACCATAAATAACAAGCCTGAAATCTCTACGACGCGACGTCATACTCCGTTGCGCTAGTTGTCCCCCTCCCGCCCTCCCCTATCTTTTAACCAAGAGATACGTTCGACGACAGCTTTTGTTGGTAAACGTTTATAACAAATTTTTAATATCGCGAAATACCTTTAAACGCTATTTACTATGTTCGATAGAAAAAGACCTCGTGCTTGTTGGAAATACGCGATACGCGATATAGGATAATCGCACAACTGTGTTCCATTAACATCTCCTATTATTTACCGATAGCAATATAAGTACTTTTATAAATACAACTCGAGTTCTATGACTTGACTTATACGTTAACGACGAGTCATTCTGCGGGGCTATACATTTCTGTTCGCAATGTTGCCCCTTCTTTCGGTTCTAGACGAGGAAACTAGCGTTGACGAGCCTCGGAAAATTACCTGAAATCGATTAGCAACGTGAGATGGTACATCAATCATAGAGGCAAGGCAGTTCCCGTGGAATACGCATCACGAAAATGAGAGAATACAGCCAGACTGATGAAAGTAGCATAGCGATACTTGGTACTGCCTGGTTCGAACAACGTCCTTTTAGCGTTTATTAACGATTATTAACGAGATCTTCCCATACAGCCGTAAATCGGTTTATTCGTTCGTTTACGTAAAATCGCCGTTCTAGTTCTATCGCGAAGGTGCACGACATTCATCGGAGATAACGTTTTGTCAAATGTACTATTTTTGATGGTTGATCGATCCATTTTGTATCTGCAATAAATTCGAAAAAGTAAGAAACGCGTTTAAATTTTCGTAATTTCAATCAAGAATAAATACAGGAAAAATGTTAATACACGTATCCCGTTATATTTCCGCGAAGGAAGTTCTAGCCGATTAATCCTGCGACTTCCACGTACAATCTCCTCCTATCCTGCGTCATTTCTTACTTGCTGGAAGGAAATTCATAAATTCAACTCGTTCGTTTCGCTACTATAAATCCACTAACTACGGATCCCTCACGGTCGGCTGGCCATTGATCGGACGTAGAACAAAAATTTCGGAAATTTACTACAATTCGGTTATCTTTCACAGGCGAAACTTGAAAATTACATTATGAACGTTATCGATGAAAAGTAATCGGAAAAATTCAAAGATCGAAAAGTGGGACATCGTGGGACATTGTAGCGTTCATAAATACTAACATAATTAGAAATATGTACGCAAAATAAAAGATAAGAGGTACATATGTATATCCGTTAGGTTTTTTAAATGTCAATCTTCTCATATATACATATATTTATCGTTACACGATGAACACACGTTCGATAGTATGAAAACGTAGATTCGGCTATCGAATCCATCATCTCAAAATTTCAATCTGTCAACCTTTCAGCCGTCTGCCGTTCGTCAAATTTTTGCCCGTGCTCTACCGTTTTTGTTTCACTATATTTCCTGTCCAAATGGGCTGCCACCGGTGTTTATCTTTATCTATTTGTTTAACAATCGAAGGGTATACGACAGAAATGAAACACATTCTCTATTCCTATTTTTTCCAACAAGTTAACAGGGAAAATTCGAAAACCACTCGAAACTTCACCAAAACCAGATATTTCCCTTGTTCCTAATTATATACATATAACCGATTAATGCAAACCAATGCTCTTTCGTCAAGAACGTAACCGTACATATGGGGAAATACATCGAACCTATACACATATATATATTTATAAAATGTGCACAATTATCGTGGATATTCCATTTTTTAAATAATTTATTAAGAAGTTTGCGACCGATCGATTTCAATTAAATAAATCGTTTAACGATCATTTTTTCCATCATTTTTTAGCCATCAGATAATCTTCGAAGAAAAATGAATACACGTTCTTGTCGCATCTGGCATCTTCCCTTTTTTCTTACGGCACGATAGGACGAGTATTATTGTTTTGGCATTTTCGTGCCTTCGTTCCACCGTTGCTGACGGACGTACTATTCATTTACATTATTCCCGATCGTAAATCTACTGTTATGTACGAAGCGCTGTCATTAATTTGCGAGAGTGGGTTAATTTTTTCTATCGAAATTCCGGGGTTTGCCATTTTTTTCCCCAATCGATCAAGTCTATGTACGCTACGAGATGTAGAACGAAAGTTGGATTTAAAAATACGTTTCTAAATACGAAGTTTGAAAATCTTATATATTTTATAAATACCCACGGCAATAAGCAAAAGTTACAATAATTACGTTATTCGTAATTAATCATTACTTGGAGGGGCTTTATGAAAGTAAAATAGCCGCGCTGTCGAAGGAATTTTAAATTTTATAACTTTCAAAGAGCTTCCAAGATTTATTAATACAATTATGCCACTCAAGATTTATCAATCCTTCGGAAACTCTTTGTAACTTGGATCGTCCTTTTAAAAATCCCGTCATAGGTCGTCGTGCATCCGGGAATACGCACACAATTGCTTTAATCGATAAAATTAAATACGCGAAAAGATTTTTCATGCCTACCTTATATCAAATATGTGACTAATAACGTAATTATCTTGAACCGGTACGTTTCTAAGTGCGAACAAATACCAAAGTCTTACTTTCCTTGATTTTACGATAATCTTTACGATACGTAGGATCGATAGTTTACGCAGTCAACATTTTGAACTTCCGGCCTCGGAGAACGCTCAAAAACTCGCTCGTGAAAGATTCATAAATGTTCTTCCGTCTCGCACTGTCTCTCCCCATCCGCCAACCTGGAACGATACATTCTTCGAAAGCCAAAGCAGTAGCCTTCGAAACGATAAATGAAGCGTACGTGGTAACATATTATAAGTCATATGGGAGACGATATTTCTACAAAATCGAGTTTATGGGGCAACTGGTAAGATCGATGAACGTAAAAAGCAAAAGCAAAAGCAAAAACGAATAAAGTACAAAAATGAAAAGGTAAGACATACGTACCGAGGGTTTGGCAATTGGCCTGCGTAGAGAGAACAGAGTTATACAGAGTTATAGTATATGGGAAACTCGTCTTATGTCGATTACGTGAAAAGCTGACACGTTGGTTGCAAAACGTAGGAACCGTTCTAGCGAACGATCATGCTTGGATAACCCTTTTCTCGCAATCGTGTACGATCCTTCGACATTTTGATAATCCTATTTAATGAAACGGTTCCTAAAATTGCTCGGCGTTCCGTTCAGAAAGTACAACGTAATAATTTATAGCAAGCGATTTGCTTCGATTGAAAATGAAAATCTTATCGCTGACTTTTCACAAAATTCTCTTGGAATATTGGATTTTTTCGGAACATAATATCCCGATCGGTCGTTCGCTCCTCTGCGTTTTCAGCTTCGAGTAAGATGAATGGGAAGTCTCCTGGTACCATCTTATTGTTAGAAAAAAGAGCATTATGCCGGTGATTACTTAAGAAAAACATTATCTCGAATGACGCGAAAAGATGCTGAAACCTTGAATACTAATAGCGATCTATATTCCCCTTTCATTTTACTTTCCTCCATCTCATCCGACTCATCTGCGTTTCTCATCTTTGGAGAAACGTTTCCTCTTATGAGAAAAATCTGATGTTTCACCGAGATCCTGCAATTTCTTCGTCCGCGCTTTCCCGTTCGCCTAATCGGATAATTCGTGTGTAGAGTAATTGCTTCTATCGGTTAAGGGATCCGAAGGGATTCGTTTTACCAAAACCATTGCACAGTTAGCAAAAAAGAATAGAAAATAATATTCTCGACAGGCTACGACTTTTATTTTACATTTTGGGTTACGCATAAATTGGAAAGCCACTTTTTTCCCTGGCCTTATCAAAAACCCTTAAAGCACACGCATGCTCGAAAACATACAGAGCTCGAAATGTCATTAAAATTCAACCGGAGATAGAAAGAGCGTTCTATTATGTACGTATGTACCTCGTTGATTTACAGGAAAACAAATATTTCAAATAAAAATTGTATTTCGCGCAGCAGCTCGGTACAATTGAAAAATATTCGTACAAAAGGTAAAAAGTCTATATACAGTTGAGAAAAAGTCTTAAACATAAAACATTTTGGAGAAAATAAGATTGTAAAAAAGATAGCATAGATAACTTTCTATTCGTCCTCTTTTAACAAACCGTTCAAACGAACACGAACATATAAAACAAACGAATGCAATTTGGGATTTAGTTACATACATTGCCGTCGTTGCGTTAATGCTCGCGCTGGAAATGTGCACAAAAAAGTTTTTTTTTTACGAACAAACGAACGCTAAAAAACATTCGTTGATTTTCAAACGTTTGTTCAGTTCTACGTCAAACTATTTTGACGAACAAGTTGATTTCACTGAATGAATTTTTATCAGATATTATGGATACATAGGTCGACAACGGGTTAACAAAGTATGGTTGCGACGGTTAAAAAAATGCTATAAAATTAACTTGCAATTTACGGCTACGTCTCTCTTGTCGCTGTAATCGGTTATTTGACAAGCGTGTTTAATTATTCCGTGGAAATACGGTTGCCACAAAGCGACGATTTCTTAGTACAAATTAGACGAGTCACTGCTTCGCTTGGAACCACTATCAACCGTACTATTATCGATCGTCGATATCGATTTTCCATCTGGTTACGTATCAAAGGTTTTTGCACAAACCGAGCGTCGCAAACGTAAAATGAACGGAAAGAAAAATCCTCTGTTTGCAGTTAATTAAACGCTCGAGCTTCCCGAAAATGAGAAACCCGAAGGGTCCGACCGTGACAACGAAACGCGAGAAATCCCGAGGGCGATAAAGCAACGAATGCGACGAGAAATTTCGGGAGACGCGACGTGACACGCATAAAGTGTGGGCGAACGGTTTAGACTTTAGACCGGTGACGGGACAACGGTGTTGACGACTCGACGATGCGCGGTATCCTCTCGTACGGCCCGTTGTATGTATTTATTTGGAGGGAACGCAGCGAAGCAGCCAGCTAAATTACAAAGTCAACGGGCCACAAGCGAAAATCCGTAGCCCGTGGTCATAGGTAGCCCATGGAAGATGGTTTTTCCCTCTTTTTTCGGGCCAGTTCACATTCACCGGAATAGCAGCGGCTAGGCGACTACCGAAAGCACATCGAGCAGCCACTGCGTGCTGACGTGGTTGCAAATAAAACCTACCTGTCCACGTACGTAAATACATTGGACCGTAATAGCACCTCTTATCGCGGTTTTACCGCTCTTTCCGACGGCCACCGAGATTTCCCTGTAAAAATAAAATTACGGGGAAACTGTAAAATCGACCGCAGCCGAGCTTTCGCTGGTCGAACGTATCTCTGACACTTTATTAACGTCGCTATCTTGAGAAAATGCCTTTAATTTATGCTTTACGAACCACGCTCGTATATTCAACGAGCAATCAAACATCCGACTCGAGTATCTGCGCAACTGGATATTGTTTTTACTTTTGCCCACTCTGACGATAGTTTGACGAACAGAACGTTTAAATTGAAATATATGTTTAGTCGTTAGCGCGCTTCGATAATGCAAAGTGCAAGCCGTAAGCGAATTTGTCGTACAGTTCGGAGGCCTGACGCGACGCACCTAAACGTGTATGTATATCTACTTTGTTTTTGCCTCGACTCGTCAAAGCTGTTTGACGATGGACGTCGCACCACGATGTAAATTTTCATCGGAACACGCGCGTGTGTACCGATGGAAGATAGCGGAGCAATAATTGCTTTTTTTGACACGATTCGATGTTAAATCGAAATTCAGCGTGTAGTGGTGCTCGCGTGAGTCGACGAGTCGGGTTGAAAGGACTACACTTTTTGATTTTACATAGCCTCTCGCAATTACTGATGAGTTGGCGGGAATCCAGTTGGTCGAATGCTTTCTAGAACATCTTCTGTCTATTGTGCGAACCTGGAAGTCATCTCAACAGTTTTAAATCATTTCTTACGCGATCTCGGGATCCGCTAGTCTTTGATCCTTCTCCTCGGAAAATTTTCAAGATCCGTTTAAACCACGCTTTCGCGATACTCGCGATTAAAAAAGGATGGACGCCATAGGCGAAATATAGTCTAGTTTCGTTTATAAAGTAAAAGCAGAACGATATATCGATAATTAGAAAATAGATTCGGAGCAAATGTTTAATTTGCTTTGTCTCGTCCGTTCGTCGATGCCAAGTTACGTGTTTTTATGTTTAAAACTCTAATCATAACTCGTATGGTAAAACTCTGTTCGATATGTCGCTTTGGCGCATTGTTTTAATTCCTCAAACTGTCGTCCGTGTAATTAAAAAAGGTTCCCAAGTGACACCCTCGTTGCAGCGTGAAAAGGTTTTAAAGGAACGAACACGATTTACTTTTCATTCGATGTTTTAACTCTCATTCGATGAAAATTCGGTGCGAGTTTAGCGTGTGTGCAACATGATCGGTTTTAAAAATCTTTGAACATGTACATAAAAACAAATAGCTACATATAACCGCGATGAATTCGATCGACCTACGTAGTAATATCTTTTCCGTGCAGTTTGTAATTTCGACTGCGCAAACAATTTTTATACGAACGATGATTTAACCGTTGTACAACTTTGATCGAATTAGAAGTTTACAGATACGGTTTCTTCGAGAAGCAAAATTAAAAATCGAGGCACCGAACAAAGGACAAAATTTCCTATTTGTAATCAAGTTATAACTTGCGAACGATCGTAAAAACTCTTCAAACTCGAGATTGTACGTATTATTTGGTATAAAATAATTATTTGCTGGGATTCGATTTAACGGAACGTGTCAGCACGATTAATGTCTGTCACCGATTTATTAATGCGACGAGGAACGCTTGACGGTATATAACCACACATGTAGATCATCCTAAACATCGAAATTAAGCTAGTCTCAACCACTTGCCTTATTCGGTCGTATTGAAAATGGAATTTCAAAGATTGGAATTCCTGGCCCAGTTTCAACGCGATTCTCGCTGTGCCTTGCGTCCTTCATCACGCTTGCATTATACAAACATCGTCAATGCGGTAGCAATTGGAACAAAGCGCGAGTATAGACAAATACGAATAGACAGAAACCAAGAAGCTTCCTATACTTTTAGAACCGAGACGAACCGAATCGAATGTGAATAATGTTTTGCCTACTTTATAGAAACACATTAGGGTAGAAAGCATTTTTCACGTTGCTTCCGTTGCTTCCAGCGATTATTTATACGACACGGGCGCACGTAAAAGACTGCAACTTTGACCTCAAAGAATGTATTTGATCGCATAAATGCGTACAGGAATAGTTTTCGTTTTCAGAAACTATCTTGGGCAGGGAGAGGGCTGACGATGATAAACGACGTCCTAATGTTCCACACATGCCACTTAGCATATCTTTCAGACAACTCTACCGGCTCATCTAATTCACTTTAACGTCGCCTCGATCTTTAAATTCTTTTTTGATCTATACCTTTCGCGAAAATTAGCTGTTCACGCTTGCGTAATGTTTAATTCGACGTGGGGTAGAGGGGAAGAGAAAAGAAAACGCGAATATATTGCCAAGTTTTCGACAATGATCTTTCATAGGAAAGTTATTCTGAGCGAATTCTGTCTTTGCGATAGTATCATCGAAAACTCCATGGATGCAAGAAACCTTCTATCCGATATAATAAACACACGCAAGCTATATTCGTGTAATCAACGATACAATCCCAGTTCTAAGGTCTATTATAGCCAGGTTATTACGGAACGATAGCGTTCGCAGTGGAATTCAATTTTAGCCAGTAGTATAATAGATGGATAGTGATCTAGTACGGACTGCAATTTATAGACAAGATTTCGTGCTGTAATTAAAACTGTACTGTTTCGCGGCGATCTCCGTTTCGAATCACGTACGTCGTAGGAATTTGGGAATTCGTCTGTTTTAAACTCCGAGGAAATCAAAAGCAAACGAATGTCTCACGAGACACGACAAATTTTCACGAAGACCATAGGCGTTGTGCCCGTTCAGTATCGTGTCGCAAATTTAAGAATAACCAACACCACCGAATGAAAAATTCGTTATACGATAAAGGCATAACGTCTATTTTCGAATTGAAGGTAAAACGAGATGCAAATGTAGCGAGTTGCATTAATTCCAAAATATTACCGGCAAGTGGACGAGCTATGCTTTACCACGTGCCACAGACGATCGGCAATCGTATAAAATGTTGTCAAAATTGGAAATCTCGAGATTAGATCTATCGGTAACTTATTTGTATTGGCGCTCGATCGAATACCGAATGTCGAGGGAATTCGATGCGAAAAGTAAAATTACGAAGGGAAACTGAGAAGAACTGGCGAGAAGTAACACACTGGCCCGACTAGAACGTAACGAGCATGAATATTCGCGATTATTCTGTAAATCGGAATTGGACAATTTGTAAATTGTAATTCGAAAGGAAGAAAGGCGCCGCCGCGATTCGAGAGGTCATTCGGATAGCGATGTCTCTCGTTAACGTCGCATCGATATCTCTCACAGGGTCCTTATCCGATCCCGACGTCGAAATCCGATAACAAAGGACAAGTCAATTCGTGGAGCATCGTCGCTTATAATACGTTCCTCGCGCCATTGTCTCGATGAAATAAAGAGCGGAGGAGACTTTTTCTATCAGGCCAGCGACAAACGTATCTCAGCAGCGTCTCATCAACGAGCATGCTCGGTCTCTCTCTCGTTGCTTCTCCGTTGGTCAGTCGATTTCTCTTCGTCTCGATGGAATGTTTGCAGAAGCCTGTGGGCTTGTGCTGGTCCCGCCCGCGCCACGGCGTGCGACATACCACGGAGACGAGACGAGTCGAGCCGGGCCGAGAGTCCTCGTCTAGCGGAGTCGCCTTCTCCACTCCTGGCGTAGTCTACCTCTCTCTATTTCACGGCTACCTTGGAGATAAGAGCGCCACGGAATAACGGCTCTTTATTATATACGGTAATAGGCGAACTTCAAGCCTGGAACTTAACCGTGCCGCCCATTTTCCGCTGGATAAGATGCTTCCTTTTCCTCGACGTTGCGAGCTTCATACTGTCTCCTCCTGTATACCGACTTTCGGCCCCTCTATACTTTGCTTTCAGACGGTCTCCTCCTCGCCATCGTGCCAGCTATGTAAGCACCTATGTACATACATACTTTGAAAATTCAAACCGCATCACCGTTATTTATTATACGCGTCGCGTGTGTTAACACGTACGTCCGATGGAAATTTTTTCTAATTTCCAACGGATATTTCCGATATTCCAGAAGCCGTCTCGTAATTAGCGCTCATTCGTAAAACGTTCAGAGGGGAGCGACGTCCGAACATTTGTCTAATATGATTCCGTGTATGATTTTTACAACACCATATACATAACAGAGTAACGGAAATGAATAAAATATGTAGATACTTCATGTATATACATAAGCGTGTACGAAAGATAACGTATTCGAAGGATCTACGGCTTTCGTACTAGCCAAGCATCGACTCGGCCCGAAGTCGGTTTTCATGTAGATTGGAATCGCCTGACCCTTACGATGCCTTGGCGTAAAATGGTCCGCTCGAATCGAACCGCAGGAAATAAATAATAATTCGCTCGTTCTTTTCTGCTATCTTTACGCCGCGCCGTTAAAATACGCAACGAGCAATTAAGATTGCACGCTTTTCTATTATTCTACGTAACTTTTCTAATCCATTTTTCTGTGACTTACCATCGTTTACCTGATATCTCTGTTTGCTGGAGAAAGAAACGTACATCCGCGTATCGAGCTTATTAAAATACGTAGCAAAGTGAAATCGCTTTTCCGAAATTGATGCAACGAGGAGCATATTCCGTGTAAATGCTACTTTGATGGCGACTAGGCTGCTACGTGCGTATGCTCCTGTGTGATTACGTTTGTTTCTGCATACAGTTCTGCGTTTCAGTGGCAAGACAAAGGTAAGACCGAGTCGTCTGTCGTGACTCGTGCTAGCAAAGCAAATTGAAGCGTAAAATCGGTAGATGCACTGAATCAAACTGCTTTAGGAAACTATTGCCAAAATGCAATCACGGATGACCAAACCCGTGCGTTATCGTATACGAAATCGAAGCTGCGCGTATACCGGTAGATTAGATTTCCATTTGAAAATCGATCTCTTCATTCGCTGTCTCATCGATAGTTATCTTTCCATGAAATGATAGCGAGAAAATTTTTAACTTGGTAGTCTGCGTTTTACTTTCTTTATCAACTTTTGTCGAATCGTTGTCTTTTTCCGAAATTTTATCTCGAACGAGATACGATCAAATTGTTTCATCGAGAATGTTTTCTTTCTTGAATTACGCCTGCAACTAAACTTTTCTATCTAAACAATCGTATCGTTTGTCGCTTATTCGTAAAAAAATATCTGCCAACGAAATATACGACAAAGTTTTAATCGCTTGAACTATGAGTTTGCCAACTTTAATGTGATTATCGGTAAGTACAATACGACATACAGTCCGACTTTGCTATAGTTTTACATAGTACTTCTTGCTTCTTTATCCTCGCACTACTCTCAACCACGTATTCTCCGAATACATATGTCGATATGAAAAGAATTATTTGCACGAAGATAACGTTATTATACGGTGAGCCGTACGTAGCACGCTTCCCTACAAAACGAACGAAAAGAAACGAATTTTCTCTTTATTTGCGTATTCTCACATTTCATTCGATCGCTATGAAAGTAGGAAAGAAAGAAAGAACTGAAAAATCTTTGCACTTTGACTAAAAGTGATATTACTACGATACCGTACCGTTCGAACGGAGCAGCTGATTTTTCAAACTGATATTCCGATCGTATCGTACGATGTCAACCACGAACCTCGGATCGACCATTAGGTCAAACGCAGTTACGGTTAAATACGACGCGATGTTGGCGATCCTAAAATCACGCCGCACGAATTTCGAAACACGTACCACTCTGCTGTCGTAACGAAAATGCGCGAAGCAGATAATTCCTTCTTTGAAAACATTGCACAGAGATCGAAAACGAAAACAAGGGCAACAGATAGAGGCGGAAGCGTTTGGTGACACGCATGCTGAACCCCCGGAGAGACTCCTTCAACTTCTCTTTCGTCAGGTAAATTAGGCTTACTGTCTAGAATGGGACAAGACTCGTGCAATGAATTAATTAACTGATACGAACTTAAGCACACCCGCGAGCTATACAGACAGATATTGTTAACCGACCGGAGAGTGCGAGGAGAAGGATAAGATTAGATGGGGAAGATTAAAACGGGAGGTACACCAATTTCGTCCTGCGCGCTACGACCCTCGTAATTAAAGCGTAGAAAATCCCGTGCATGTTATCGTTAATAATTCAATTTGTTAATATCTCGAGTGTCGCATACGTCCGTGATAACTCGAGGAATTTTAAAATATATCGTTTGACTATAGCGGAGCGTGGAACTGTACAGATTCGACTCTACGTTTTACGATGTTCGTTACAAGTAACGTAAGTTATCTTTTGCGAAAACTTCGAAGCGAAGTTGAAAATAAGAAAGATTCTTCCGCTCGACGTTAATGGATGCCGTTCTGACGGACATTCGAGCAATCCATCTTTAAGTAAGAATAAGGAACCGGCTACTTTAGCAGACGGAACGAATGAATTCAATTAACTTTGAGAAAAGCCGGAAGAAAATAACGACGTCCGTCGTATGACCGTGGAAGAGTAACGCAACGACGAGAAATGAAAATTTTCCAAATGGAAGAGAAAACGTAAGGCCGGACGAAGATAAAACGAAGAAAGGAAGGGAAAAGGATTTTTACACGTTTAGGGGAAAAAATCCATCGCGTGTACAATTGTTTTTAAAGCGCGGAGGAAATCTGGCCCATATTTCCTTCCTAAAGCGGTTCAGTGTGCCAGCTTGGCATAACCCCTGCCCGATATCGAAAATATCGGGTCGATCCTAACCTCGGTGCGTATATACATCGCATACATACTTCGCGCAACGTTCTCGCTGCTTCGATGCTACTTGGAACGCGTTACAAGTTTCTCCTTTAGGAATTAACGTTCAACCATCCCGAGATTGTTCTCGCTTTCATCTCTCCGGATTTATTTTAGTTAAAACATAGCCTGTCGTTGAAACACTGGCACTTGTGGTATCGTTTAGCTGAAAAACTGTAGATTTATTTTCGTTGGTTGGTTATCCGATTATTCTAACAGCGGACACGCGTCTTGCTTTCACGAAAACCATCGGATGACATTACGTAACGAATGAACGTTATATAGCTGCTGGAAATTAGATCGAATTAATTTGAATTTCATTCGGCCAAAGTGATTTATCAGAGGTTATTTAGCGTCGCACCGTTGCGTATCAGAATTTCGTACGAAGGGACCGACGGAGATAAAACAAAGCATCGGCCGCGAGTGAATGCGCCGTTTGTCAGGTCTATAGGAGACTGAAACATTGGTGCAAGTAAAATAACGTCTTCGACTCGTTCTGGACTCGAATTTTGACGATTTCTGACGAAGCAGCACTCTCGATCTGTTAAACTTTCCCACCATTCTCTCTTGTGTAATTCGGCGAACGCTGCAAATACTTGGTCGGAATCTAGAACGCGAGAATTGTATCTATTGATCTCTTTCTTTCCCTCTTTAGGTCTCTCCGCTCTTCTTTCCTCGCTTTCCTCTCTTTTTTTTTATTCATTCTCCCACGATGCGACGACAAATTATAAAATAGCAAAGTTCCTCGTCATCGCTATATCCTATTATCATCGAAGTCTTTTCAATTTCAGAATTAACGATTCGTTTGCGAATTCGCGGGCTTCCCAAGAGGGTATATAATAGAAGAGCGTGCAAACGTAGGTGTGCAGCGCAAAATACGAGTCTCGGATGGTTCTATCTTTCGGCGAGCACGTTTTTCGTGGACTCGACGTTCTACGAGTAACGCGCGAAGTTCTCGAGACTGTTCTCGTAACTTGACGCAAACTCGACGAAAGTGTATCTTTTTTCAATAAGGAATCGCCGATCGTTACACGAAGTAGTAGTTACGTATGTCGAGAAAATTGGATTCGCAAGCGACGTGTAAATGTTTTCTTTTACAAATGGACCGCGCTGTACCGGGCGAAGCTGACAAGCACCGATAGTCCTTTTAAATCTGGTCGAACGTACAGATTTCATGAAAATCGATGCAGTTCGTACAATTGCATAGAATTGTAAATGCGCGATGAAAACACGATCTTATTTTAAGTTGCACGAGCGACATCGTCACGTAAATTAAGGCCAGTTTCACACGGAGATATTCGTATCGCGATACACGTATCGCAAGCCGCGTACCGTGTGAATATCGCCATTTGTTTTAATGTTTCGTCTGTCGTCTTTATACGAAAAATATCGCGATGCTGCGTCTTGCGAGGATCATCGTGTGAACACTTCCATTCACATGTACATGTACGTTTTATACATATTTCAGATCTTTCGTTGTTTATTTTCAAATTTATTTGGGCAACCGTTAAATTTAATCCTCGCGTTATACTTATAATAACAGATGCTACTATCGTCGATAGTGGTTTTCGGTAAGATAGGTCAGTTAGATATCACGCGATAAATTCGACTGGCATAAAGGCCAACGAGAAAATGCTCGCCAGTCGGCTTCCTCCGTGCTGGCACACAGCCGTGAGTGAAATTCACGAGCGTATCGACTATTCGTCGATGTTTTGTTCTAGCATGAACAAACGTAAAAATTGCGTAGAAACTCGGAGCAACGGTTTTACATCGAATGGAAAATTATGCTGGTCGGTTTCTAGACTCTAGACGAACCGTACTAGACCAAACTCGCCACTGTTGCGGCGAATGCATCCGTGTTTCCATGTAAGTATGTGCCTACAACACGAACAAATACACGTTTCTATATAGTTCCGTAACAGTTGTCACGCGTTTTGATCCATCGACTACCACGTAGCACAAGCGCAAGTAATACCGTATGCCACGTACGAAACACGCTTTCAAGTACGAGCAGTTCGCCACACGAATTTTCCGTTCGACGTAAAAAGCTATTTTTTGAAGTTTCTAAACGCGTACAAGACGTTACCACTTTCTGCCGCGAAGAAACGATTCGTTGGAGAAAATGAAAAGTTGTGGCGTTTGTCGATAGTACGAGTTAGAAGTCGAAGGAAGTTGGTCGAATTAACAGCCAATGTTTGATAAACGATGAATTTCTTTTGGGGAAGAAACGCGCAGACTATTCGACACTTTTGAAATATACAGGTGGATCTGGCATAGACGGATCCGCACATTCGCATTTTCTGTCCGGTGAAACTCTGGTGGAACGGCAGTCGCTGAACGAACATGTAAATAAAAGCGATCTTGCGGTAGTTAACTTGGAGAATATTTGTGGAATTTTTAGAACACGGCCGAAAATTCTTTGAAAACTGTCCTCGATACTTTTCATATTTTAATCGAATTGAATTGAAATCGGATAATAATCGTAGCGAAAATGCACGCGACGACAAATTTTCTGTTATCGCTTATAAATTGCAGATTATCTGGAAACGAAAATCAAGAACTCGTGGTAAAGTTTGCTCGAGCGAGATTTTTCTAGCGGCAGCTCAGGGCTTCGCGTTCTCGCCATTTCGTTGAACTATATTCCTTCTAATTTATAAGCGGTTTCATACTTTTTTACACGTCCATCGAGCCATACCACTATACTCTTCCCTACAACTGTTGTCGCCATTACAATTGCGAGCTGAGGAACCTAAGTTCGCGAGAAACAGGGCCGAAAGCGTTCCTTAACTGCTGCGAAAGGACGAAGAAGAAAACGCGGAAGAAGGATAACCGGACGTCGCAGAAACGAGAGAAACGGAGAAAAGGGGAAAAAAAGAAAGAAAAGCAGAAAAAAGAAGAAAAAAGGAGAAAGAAAAAGAGAAAAAGAAAAAAGAGAAGAAGAAAAAGGAAAAGAAGAAGAAGAAGAAGAAGAAGAAGAAGAGGAAGAAGAGGCGGAGTAGGAGGAAGAAGCAAGGTTGAATGCACAATACCGGAGGAAAAGTAAGAGAGATGGCGAGAAAGAGAAGAAGCATGGAGGAAGAAGAGAACGAAAGGAGCGAAGGAGGAAAAAGGGTGGTGGCTGGGTGGGCAAACGGGGTGATATATAAGCAAGCTATAGACACGCGACACAGGTAAGCGCGCACGCGCGCTCACGCATACTTGGCCAGGAAGGAAACACGTACAGGTATCGTGTAACGGTGTTGGCGGTGGCATAGAGGAGTTCGGAGAGGCTGCACGGGGCGGCTGCGTGCTTGAAGCTCAAGCGGCGCTCGCGCAATGTAGTCCCTCGGCTATCCTTGACGCGGGAGCATCGTCGTTTCGAAACAACCGCGACCTTCTGCCGTCGCGCGCTTTCCGTGAAAACGTCAAACATCCGACACGCTGTTCGTCGCAAGATCTTATCCGAAACGTCGAAATTCCGATAGACAGACGCGCAGAATCGGTGGTTTCCGTCGCACCGCTGTGATCGCGATCGCGTCGTCCTTGCTCGTCCGTTACTCGTATCGCAGGACTTTTAACGCGTACCGCATCGCTCGACAGGGATACATCCGCGCGATTCCGGAATACGTTTGCGAACCGCCGATACAAATCGATCCACGAGATGTGTTGTGGTGACGTAACCGGTGACTTGTGATCCCCCTTCTTCGGTGTGACCAGTCAATGGGACATGGATGCAGTCCTGACGAGGACACAGTGGTTTATGCGACGCGCGTTTAGCCTTGGATGCATTGCGTTCGAAACGCTCGTCTCTACCGTTTCCATACGCGCCCAATTTTTGAACGAACAAACGTCACTCGGACTGTGACTCTCAAGGATGGAACATCGTCGAACCGCTTCGAGCAACACGAGTTGAAATAAAAATATTCGACTCGTTACAGAGTTTAGAGTTTAGAACGTCACAGGCAACCGGATTAAGGCATTTACCGTTAGATACTTGTAAACCGGTAGAAGATTTCGATACTTTGAACGTCGAAGATGTTCGAAACGCGCTGAAAATCTATCGTGGCTTGCCGTGGCATACTGCAAGTCGGTCACGAATTTCTGGCTCGGAGGTCGAGACCGAACTTCTGGCGAACAATCGGCTGGTCTGCATAAAAGACTCGTAACACTGCCGGAGCTTCGTGAACGAAACTGGGTGACGTACGGTTATCGTTGGTGGGCCGATCGAACTTGGCACGAACGTCGTTCCGTCACGTTTCACGCTGAATGGAGCGACCAGGATCTCGACGTGCAGCACGTACGTCTCGTCACGACTAAATTTTCTCTGCCCCCGCGGTAGAAAAATTCCTTGGATCTTCGAATCGAAGCTGCGACGGTACTTCCGACCAAGCATCTAGCAAGAGCGAACATTGCCGATCTATTATGAAAGCGATAAATCTTGAGAAGGCTCGACAGCTGTTCCAGCTGAACTTATCGCCCCAAAGATTCTTCGATTTTTAATCGTTGAAAATCCGTCGCGTCGAAGCGAAGCGAAACGGAGCGAAGCGGTAATTCACGCGCGTACTCCACACAACGAAACGTTCGAGTGATTTTTACGCGTAGTCGATTAAAAAGGGTGTCGTTTTGCCTATCGCGCGAAACCATTTTTTTTTCTTCTTGCAATCTCATAGCAC
The DNA here is from genome assembly GCF_051014615.1 of Bombus vancouverensis nearcticus. Lineage (NCBI taxonomy): Eukaryota > Metazoa > Arthropoda > Insecta > Hymenoptera > Apidae > Bombus > Bombus vancouverensis. Next base: position 20,940,287 of record NC_134912.1, on the reverse strand, counting down.
GGCATCGAAGTTGCAAAGGTGTTGGTGAATCGGAAACAGTCTTCGCCGCTTGTTTATCCGAGCGTTTCTGTGACACAGTTTCTCGTTCGGTATCTGTTCGCTCGCGCTATGTGACGGCGTGAGAAATCTGTGGTCAGATTTTTCTCCTTCGCGCGTTTCGTGTCTCTGGAAAATGTTCGCGTCGAACAAACAGGATAATTAAATTTCGATTAAGAGGCGAACAAATTGACGGAAAAGAAGCGATAGGCGATTTGGGAGAATGCAGCGGTACGGCGGTGCACTGGGTGAAATCGCGAGAAAGAATGATCGATGGAATGTCTAACGCGTCAGGGAAATTACTTTAACGAGTGCCGCCTAATGCATCGCGAACGACTTTGCGGTGGTGAATGCGGTGAGAGGCATAAAGGCGTCCGATCTGAGACGAGTACAAACTAATGCTACACCAGCCTCGAACGAGACGAAATACTCCAGCCGTTAATTACATTCATTAGCGGTTCGCGCGCTATAACGCTGTAACGTTCGCGTAGCGTTACATTTTCTGCCGCAGCTCTGCCGCGGAGAATAACTTGCTCGTGAATTCCTACGTATCCGAAGCAGCACCGTGGTGCGGAGCTTTTTGTTCTCCAAAAGGGGAGGAGAGAAACACCGAACCAACGAGCCAAGAAAAAAACGAGTAAATTCGGTCAAGTTGCAGCAGCACCGAAAACATACAGTTGCAGCACTGCAGAAAGCGACTGTGTGACTTCGTCGAGCCGTGTTCGGCATTGTTCGTAACGAAAAGATAAATCGAACGCGTCAGTGACGTCTGAAAGATCGTAGGGGTCATCGACGTTATCGAAGATCATGCCACTGTAGAAGAATAACGCGTGGCGGGAGAAAAAAAGGATCTTGAGAAGCGATCGTGCACGGACAACGATTGATCGGTCCTCGAGGAAAGGCCGCGTAAAATGTCACCGCGATCGAAAAACTATCAGTGCTAGCAAACTATCGCCGGTAAGGATGCGCTATTCGGTGAAACGATTGAAATGCGTGTGAGATAGTATATCAATATGTGAAAGAACCTCGTCGAGGAAAAGCGATGTCTACTTCTCTTCCCATACTCGTCTGTTTTATCATTTCTTTTGGTAAGTAGAAACTCGAACGACCCTGTCGTCGCGCGATTCTTTCGTAACGCGGTTCTCCGTAACACAGTTTCGGAACAGTCGCGAAAGACGGGCAACTTCGCGATCGAGCACGCGGCATAATTGGCGAAATTTATTATTGTACGAATCGACGTCCCCGGTAATCGAGATTTTAATAACGTCACGAGAGCGTTCGTCGCGTAACGAATTTCTGCTTGTTGGCCGGTATCTTGCTGGAAATATTTGCATTTCAAATTTCGGCCGAATCGAGCGATTTAAAATTGATACGAAACCAGAGGAGCGGCTTCCTTCCATCCCGCATATCCGTTCCTTCCATTCTTCTTACCAAGTGCTAATAATTTGAACGCGTTAGAACGAATAAGCAATTCTTTCCATTTAATGTAAGACGAACGCTTGCCGTTTGAATTGCAAATCGATCGTTTTTCTACCGACTGACCCAGTATCTTGTATTATTCATGATATTCCTTTCCATCCCTGCCACACTTTGACACAACGTTTCAGGCCGCGCGAGCTCGCGCGCGTCAGGGTGGAGCTCTCCTATATCTTTCGGTTCGATTGGATTTGATGAACTCCAGCCTGACTGATAGGGAGATGAGATTGTACTTCCGTACCAGAGCCACAGCTACACCTAACCCTCTATTCAACCGTCTATTTAATTTCGAACGTACTTACCAACGAGTATTTCCATCTCTCGCGTTTCTAAGCGTCTCCGACCGAACCCCATCTTCTACTATGTTCGGTTTACGCACTTTCAACGACGAGTACGCGTTTCGTCGATTACTTTATTCCACCGCGAAGAATATTCCCACGTTGAATATCCTTTTAATTGGCGAATAATATATCTGTCATAGCGAAATTATTCCTCTACTACCGCTTTAAAATCACTTTTCAAATCAATTTTAATCGCCCAATTTTCTACTTTGTATCCGTGATCGTTTAAAACTGTATCGCAGCTTCGTTCCGTTGCGTTTTCACTCGAGAGAGGAAGAGAATAACAGTCGTGGTTCCTCTCTCGGCTTATTTCTTTTTAATTGCTTTAAAAGTTAAGAACGTCGTCTGTAATAAGTAATAAGCTACTTTGTAGTACACTTCGTAGTAAACGTTTCGCGTTCCTTCTTGGAATTTGTCATCGGGTTAGGTTATACAATCGTCCAAGGCGTCGTGCGGAAGAAAGTTTATACGTATTCCGTGTTAAGAAGAGAAAGAAACGCTTGAGCGATTTAACGCGCAAATAACAACTTCTCGTATATCTTTGACCGTATTTTCTTTTCTTCTCGAACCTCGCGTCGTGATTCTCACTGTAGAGTTAGTTTCGTGGAAAGCTGCAACGGTTTTTCTTCGCCAACTAACATCGCCGTGAACGTAAAAAACCCGCAATAATCGCTACAACTGTACCAAGAGAACGCTCGATCGTTCTCTGTTAACTTTTCGCTATTCGACATGTGAACTATCCTTTGACGAGCGAAGCAAAACGTACTACGTACTACAAACCTACTACGCACGATGTTCGAAGATTACAAAAATTTGCGGCGTTCATCCATAGTCATAACGTAACTCGTCTTACGATAATACCGGACCATGATCGACGCTTTCTCGGTATAAATATCAGTTCTACTCTCGCAATGTCGACCAACTTCGCGCGTACGAAATCTCTTTAATTTCTACCGTATGTTTTTAAGGACGCAAGCAATTTTTGTCGACGACGAAAACGAAAAGTTACCGAGTAATACGGAGATATATAGTTTAGAATCGAAAGAAATCGTAGTTAGTCGAGTCCGTAAATCTTCGACGGTTCGACTTTTCCATTATCCGCCACACGGATGTAAAAAAAACACCATATCCTGAAAAAATATGCCGGATAAATGGCGGTATACATAATTGTTGAAACTAAACCAACTCGGCCGACCGAATAAACGACCAATGCGAGATTTCAAGCGCACGAAATGGTTGGCCAGAGCGCGAAACACGCATTTGTTTGTCTTTCTGTGTGTCGCAAGCTAACCAAAGAATGCCAAATTAGTTGGCAGCGAGCGATCGATCGCTCGCAACAGTCGCAACGCGTTTCCAGGTAAACGGTTTATATCGTATCAGTTCCGGTGTTGATGGGAATTCGTTAGAATCTGACCGGACACGATTTGGCTTCCTCGCGGCCATCGAACCGAAAGCCGTGATTCCAACTTTCCTCGATACCGCCCCTGTTTTCCCGATAAAGCGATTCCAATTATTCCAAGTAAAATTCTTGATTCGATGTCTGGCTCGGTGGCGCTACTTAAGCAGAACGATCGCGCAGCTATCCGATCTCGTGGCGCACCGTGATTTAATCGTAATTGAATTCATTCCTAAAAGGACAATCTTCAGGTTTTCGAATGCTGTTTTTCACCGTTTTATCTCCGTGCTTCCTTCCAGTTGAAAATCGACCAGCCATTGCCTTGCTTGTTTTCCTGCTTTCGGTCTTGTTTGTTATCGTTTGTTTATCCGCTACCGCACGACCGCGTGCCGTATCTCGGAAACGAAAAATCGACCATTGAACTCGTCGCGGTTAAAAATCTCGTCTCTCAGTCAGATTCCGTTGCTTTCGCGGACATTATATACATGTGGAAAAAGAATCGAAGTTACCAACGTTTTCCTGATGTTCGAGCGAAAGACGATGCGCTAGTGCGACGATAAAACGCGTTGCTGGAAAGATATCGGAAGAAAGAGACGGATACGTGAATAAATCGGTCGGTCGACCGATCCGCGGAGGATAGGGGAAAAAGCCGGAAAGACGAAAGATCGCTGGCTCGATCCGGGCGATATCGCGCGATTCGTTCGGAGTCATTTTGTTTAATCTAGGCGGATTATGAGGACGATGAAACCGAGCTGTCGGATTCGCTTTGATCGTTCATCCATAGAACGAATCGGAGGCAGTGAATCGACGATACAAGCTAGACTACGAGGCGTTTATAGGACGATCGGTACCGTAGAACCATCCCACTCGCATTTATGACGTGACGCTACGAAACGTAAAACGACGCGCGTAATTCCGGCCGTACCGTGCCGCCGTGCCGGCTCCACGCAGCCTCGGTTTACCGTCGGATTTTGCCAGCATGGTTTGCCACTTAACCTAACCGGTTCAAGATTCGTCCGGACAAAGTGGCGCGTTAACGAAAATAATGATTCTCCGTATCGTCCCTGCTCGACGCAAACGCTGCTGGATTAAAGTAGCCGGCGAGCCGTACACGATCGATAGAAAATAGCGATTTGTAGAGGATCAAGCCAGATACGAACGTGCTTTCTCCTTCGAATACGCTTCCTCGCTATACGTGTAGTTGTCGTCCGTATGGACGTGTGTTTCGCGTTGATACCGAGCCGGTTAATCGATTCTCTCCAGAAGCTTCGTAAGTTGCTCCATTGGTAAAAGAGAACGCTCGATAATGTTTGATTCGAGCGCGTTCCTCGTTCGATATATCTACATATTGTACGTGTGTAATCGCCGTAACGATCGATCGTTTCATCTGCGATATTTTATTCGACGAGAAAACGAAACCTTGGACGATTCTCACGCAAGAGTAGCGTCAACAGACCGATTTTGTCTACTCTGACAGCTCCTACACCGTTCATCTCCGTATTAGTAGTTTTCGACGAGAATTCCAGTCGATACGTTCGTTCGTTTGCTTCCCATTACCCGTCTCGGTGTCGGTCGTTCAACGTCGACGAGCGAAAAAGGCTTGATCGGCATTTTGGCTAATTTTTGCTTTCCCCTAATCCGCTTCAACGGTTACACGCATAGAAACGAAGTAACGTCAAACCTGGCAAAATCCAGGACGCGTTATCGTAGCTGCGCAAATTATACGCTCTTATCTTGTCATCGATTAAATTCTATTCCTTATTAGCTCAGCTAGAGTCAGCTATCGTTACCGATAATATCGACATGTCGCGTATCGATCGTTCGTACCTTCTTCGAACTTGTTACATACTTGTTACGTGTTGCCAAATATTGGACGATCGGTTACAACAGGTAGATTGCAACGTACAACCCGGATAAGTCGAGGTTAAAGTAGTTTATTTCGTGAAGATAGTTCGTAATGATTGATGTTCGTGTTTGGCGAATAAACGCAAAATACGTGGAACACTGACTTTCTCTAGGAAAATGTAAAAACCAATTTGCCAAATAATAAAATATCGATAAAGAGTATCATTGCAGCGCGTAGTAAGGTAAAAGCATGGTTGACTCGCGATGTAAGAAGACGCGAGAACCTCTCAGGAAAATGCGACACACATTTTCTTTCGAGGTACAAGAAATTCGATTTATATATGCCTTGACTGAGGTAAAACGAGCTTTGCAAAATGGATCTTAGTCGAGATAGGTGCTTTTCAGTGGTCCTTACGCCATAACTTTACGTAGGCAATTTGAACCACGAACGAGTCAAGTGGCGTTTTATCTTGTTTTATCGATTAGAAACGCCAGATCGTTTAAAACTACGCGTCCTCTCTTGTCAGTTTGAAAAAAGTATCGCACTTCGGCCAAATCTATGGAGCGAACCTTCGTTTTTAAATTAATTAAACGCCGAAAGGAACGGCGAAATAAACAGAAACGGGTTGTACCGGATAAGATCGAAAGTTGGACGAGATAAAAGTTGACTGGAACGGTGATAAAGCGTACATTCGGATGGAAGGGATAATAGAAACGGTGGGACGGAGTAGGACCGAACGAAATAAGATCCTACGGTGAGCGACCAGACTATCCGATGTCCCTCATCGTCGAGAAAGAACTCCGTGGTAGTTAGCCGTGATGGGCCAGCACCATCCAACGAGATTCAAATAATTTTATTACGAAGCCAGAGCAAAGTCATCCGCTGGGTCTCTTAGTCTTTTAGAACGTTCCCGATGTTCTTCGAAAGTTCCAGCTCGAGAATGACAGAGACGCGACATCTTATGTGGTGACCGAGAGAAAATTCGCGTCTCGAAGTGCCTGTTTTCTCGGAAACTTGCCTGGCTCTGTACCAGTTACTTATTCGACCATCTTGCGATATCAGATTTTTTTCGTTTCGGATGACGTTCGAGCGGAAAATCGGTCGTTCTGTTTGTCGTATCCGGTCGTGATTGGGGTTTTACGACTGTCGGTTACGTTCGAGTCGCATCTGTCCATATTTCTTGGCTTCTTCCAGACGATATAAATTAGAAGAAGCGAAACTGTAAACAACGCATTGAAATATAACAAATTTGGCGATCGATGATCAGTGTGCAAATGTCACGCCACCAACGATGTTAACGAAATACATTGATTTTATTTTGTATGCTTGCAAATTTTAGAGAGACAGTTATTTTTCGTGCAAGATATTCTTCTTCTTACGAAAGTATTTTCGGCAGAGTCGCGAAAGAAAGAAGAAACGTCGGTTGGAAAAAAAGGACATGGACCAAAGAGAGGAACAAAGATGGATTAGTAGATTCGAGAGCAAAATTAATTTCCGGGAGAGCCTCCGGGATATAGATTATCCGATACTGGCTGTGAACTTATTTGACCCCTTTTCGGCGGAAAGACCGTAGAATACAAGCTACGCTGCTCGAACGTACGGCTTTTCCGCTCAAGAAAAATCTTTCGAAATGAATGCATTTGCCCGTTACGCGAGAACCCCGTGTAAATGATGCTTTTAACGGGGAAAAAGTGGGGAAAATTTAATGCAACCAAAATGTTCCATGCTAGGTTGGCTACTTTGGCATTTCCGAATTTGGCATTACCGAGAGTGCAGCGGAAATATCGTTTTTCACTTGGAAAATTGGAATTAACGGAATATCGAAATGGACAGTTACGAAAACAATTTAACGTTAAAATCGGTTTAAGTAAGCGAAAACGTTTTGTGTTGTGTTGGTAGGCGGAAAGGTGAAAGAGCGAGAAGAGATCGAATCCTCTGAGAGTGCCAGTTAATGTAGCTCATTTTCTGTTTATCGGAACACGACCGAAAATGCAAACGAGCAGAGGAAGGTTCGTTACAGCGAAGTCCGACGTGAAATAAATTCACGGGGTCGCGGATACCTGGATTTTCCAGTCTCTCGGTGTTTCTACTTTATTCTATTCGCCATTGAGAAGCTGCAGAAATAAAATTTACCAAGAATCTGGATAAATTGGCCGAAGAAAGAGAAGCGAAGCGAAGCAGTAGCCGGGCAGTTGGCCGGCGATATTTTCGAGACAACGGTCGTACAATTTCGTCACTTGTCTAGAGTCAATGGGAATTTCGAGGAAAGTCGAGACACGTCGTCGAGAAAATTCAACTATGTACATATAACGTTCCGAGACAAAATTAATTTTCGTGGAAATAAGTGGAGTAACGAATCGGTGGTTCGCGTTACACGCTACGCGGCTACTGTAGCCGGTTGCGCATCTTCGCTCGTGCATCGCTGGAAACTTTAAACAGACCACGCTACCTGGGACCTTTTAAATTTCCTCTGGAGGAACGAGAACGTTCCGTGAAGGTTTCGTCCCCGGGAGAGAACGACGCGTACTTTGCAAAATGCGGATCAGAAATTCACTCGATACGCGCTGAAATACGCGCTGAATATGCCACATTCGCGACCGACCGATTCTCCATCGTAATTACGGCGTGTCGCACAGACGAACGGCTCGGTTTTAATCGAATGACGCACGATTTTACTACCGGAAAGCTATTCATTTGACGATCGACGAAGCGCTGAACTTTGAAAAGCTGTTAGAGTTACATATACATATATATACAAGATTCATTCACCGTGCGTTACAACTTTTCAATGGAATGTGATGGAATAGAATAGAATGGAAGTTAGCTATGCCGAAGAAACTAACTTTCGTCTATCGATTCTCATCGTAACGAGAACCAGCGAGCGTTTCGGTAAGCATGTTAAATCGTTCAGTGCTATTATAAAAGCACGGTCGATTCGATTCAACGTTGCCAATACGAACTTTGATAAATCAAACAGCGTTTGCCAAACGAAATAAATAGGAAACGCGTGAGAAACAGACGAGCCTAGAAACCTCGAAGGTAAAATAATATTTTTGAATATCGATAGCCGGAACGTTTTATAGGGAAACGAAGGAAAGGCGAAAGAAATATCACAAGATTGTTCTTTGCAGCTCGATGTGTAGAAACGTGGAAAGTAAGAGTGAACGTGTATCTTGGACGACGCTTAACGCGAACTCGTCTTAACCGCCTCTAGGGCGGAAAGCTCCGAAGCGTAGTCTACGAGCTACACGGTCTAGTAAACTAACGAAAGAGAAGTTCCCGCTGCGAAAGTACTGCTCTACACGCGAGTCATTCCGAAGAGTGAAGAGCAATCGCAAAGAAAAGCTCACCAACGTACTTGTCCACGTTTCAACTTTGCCCGTTGATCCCGGGCTTTCAATACGGCTCTCGATTTCCGCTTGGAACCTTTGATCGGATTTTCGGCATCGAATCTGCGATTACGCGACCGATTCTTTTCTAGAAAAACAAACGGATCTCGGTGGTATTCGCGTGTTACCAAAATCCCGATGTTTATTTAAATTTCTCTTTATCCCTCTCTATCGATTTACTACCTTCGACGTTCGCCGGCCGATTTTACTGCCTCGCAATTTTGCAAGATCGTAACACGATTCCAAGCTTTCGGGTGTATTCCGATTTCACTTTGCGATCTGTTTCGTGCTCAGTCGAGGACGCTTCGATGTTTAACGTTGTTTATTTTGCTGTCGATTAACGAATTTACGATATAAATTGGAAACACGATTTTCTGGAAATTTCAGTTGTTGATACAACTCGATAGGTGCGAATAAATACAACCACGAACTGGAGATAATGGAATAGGATATTAATAGAACAGAAATAATAACGCGTAGAAGAAACGATCGTTCGCGATTGTGAATTGTCATTGTATAATTCAAAGAGTACAATTTAGGCGTGGGAAATGGCGCGAAGAGAGCAGGCATGTCGATCATTCGCGAACAGTGTCGCTCTATGGATGTTATTTCGCTCGAATGGCAGCAAAATAGCTGGACGCTGGATGCGATCCGTTGGTCGCGTTACACGCAGTTACCCTCGCAACTACTCGTTCTCCATTCACCGGCAATGTGTATCTCCGGCCAGGCCAGTCACGGTTGCCCGTAAACTTTTCCATTGTGCTCGAGTTTTCCATGTTTTAAACTACTAAACGATTTATTCGAAACCAATCCCCTTCTTCTAAAACTGATTTTCTACCGTTCGTTTTATCGCCCTTGTATTCGATTATGTTCCGAGTACTGAATATTTATAGAAAATAAAGGAACGCTCTTGCGAACGATACTTACGCGAGTCAACCTTTCCTCGTGATACGTATCAAACTATGTTGGAAAGAAACTTGTTTCCAAAGATTCGTTTACGGTGATATCGAATAAAGGCGATCGCAATTCGTGGATATTCCAGAAACAAATCTACAATGCGTGTTGCTGTGGACTCGCGTATATCGTGCACCGTGTTGATGCGTGATTTCGATGAAACGCACGATGAAATGGATTATGCGTGTTTGCATCAGTCGAAAAGCAACAAAAAAAAAAGTTTCGAACGAATGCGGTTGATACTCGTTACAGGTGTATTGAGTATTCTGTACACGGAATTCAAGCCCTTTCATCTCGTCGCAGACTCCATCGAAAGAGAAAATTGTATCCGATGGAAGCCGTTGGTATTGCGAGAACTAACGAAATCAAAAATAAACGAGAAACGCGATTTCGAAATCTCTTGAAAAACAAATAGATTTGACGTTTTCGAAGAAAAAAGAAAAAAGATCGACCTTCCCCTGTTACTCAAACAATACGTATCATCGATTTGCTTGTTATTTCCCCATTTCCCGATTCCTCCAAACGTAACCATTTTACGTTTATCGCAAGTAGATACCGTATCGCTCGAGACTTAAGAAACGTTTCCCTCTTAAAACGATGTTTACGCGAAAAAGGAAAAGAAAGAACGCACAACCGAAAGACCACGGTTTTTCAAAGTGCCTTCTGTCTCATAGGTGCAGTCACCTTCGCGTAAGCCAGTTAGCGTTTACGTATTCGCTACCAAACCTTCGTTCCTACCTGTTTTCTCGTGTCAATTAGTTTTCTTCGGATTCGTCTCGTCAACAAAATTAAAATACGTCGCGCGAAATTCGAACGCTCGTTTCATTTGGTTCAAACAAATGTAAATATCTTATTAATAAGTGTGTAAATGTTAACTAATTACGAAGTTTGCTAATGTTTGTAATTTGTTTCTTCTTCTTGTCGAATGTTTCGATCGTCGTTCGTCCGAAGTATGCTTGAAATTAATCGGTAAATTATCGTATTTCAGGTGGTATAGCGTCATGTGTAAGAAATTTTCGAACCGACTTTCTGGAAGAATGGCCAACTCCTGGTACGGGACCCCATTTCGACACCTCGATGCAGTCAAACTTTACCGGACTGGTGGGCAAAACCGTGCATCTAGTATGCAAAGTGAAAAATCTCGGAAATCGGACTGTGAGTTTGTTATAATTTATGCTTGTTTCGAACAACGAAAAGCCAAACGCCTCGTTGACGGAACCGATCGTTACAGATACTTTGCAAGGAAACAATGATAACGCTGTTTGCGAAACTAGAAATTAGCGATTTACCTCTCAACTAGCTACGACTAACGAGTAACTAGCTTAATCGTATTTTGATTCGATCAAAGATATAAGCTTCGTTTAAGTTGGCGAAAAGTGATATTTTAAGAAATTTTCGTCCGAAGGAAATCTTACGAAATGGATAAACGTTGTGCAAAAACTTTTTGCTTTGGAAATAACAGACACGAACGTGCGACGAAAAAGCGGAAACGAAGCTAGCGGTCCCGATTTGCCCATAGATTTCTATCGATTACAGGACACGATTGATCCTCTGATCGAGTCGTGCCGATTATAACAGGAGATATCACGATCGTGAATGCTCGTTCGAAAGAGAAACAGTCGCCAGCTTCCAAAGACGGAGGGTTATATCGACGATATGTTTGGCCAAAGCAGCTAAGAACCCGTTGTTGTTAATACGCCGCCAACGATAACGGCGGTGGTCTTCATTAATAGGCATATAGAGACCGCAAGCTAATCAATGGCAGTTTGACTTTGGCTTAGAGCTCCCCGATGGAAGCAATTACAATGGCGTGGACTCGGGTCTTACCTGATTCTGTTCACCGACCGCTCGAACATAGTTTAAGATGCATCGATTGACTTACATTGTATTTATGAACAAAAGCAACCGATGGAAATCCTCTCATTGAAAGCCGGCCCTTCTGTCCTCTCTAGTGCATAATCAATCCAATCGCGGATCGAATACGTAAGGTTAAAATTAAGAACGAGTTAAGTCGTAATCGATCGTGAATTACTTGAAAGTCACTCGTCGCTTTTTATCGTGTCGTTGCATAAGTATCCGTAAAGACTTAAACAAAGTAATTTATCTTTATCGATTGCTCGTTACAAGCTCAAGACGTGTTTTTCTTTCACTGAATAATCTAGTTGAGAGACTCGTAAGATAAAAGTTGCGTATCGAAGAAAACGGAGAAACGAAGAAATTTGAAATGTCGAACCGTAAGTTGGATTGTTCGTTATTGTTAAAACTGCGCTCGGATTACGACATTGAGGAACAAAGCGCTTCGAGATCGTTACATCGGTCCATGTTCCTTCTCGAACAGCAGGATACCGTACATACACGTGACAACGCATACGTACACGTGCGGAGTGTATATCCGTGTAGGCGCGTGCTATGTGCACGTGCAGATGTAACACGAAGGGATAGTCGCCTAGGTACGCGTCCGGTGTAGGCTTCGCTCGGTCTCTTTTATCCGGACAAAGATCAGCGAGTCCCTATTTTCTTGAGATCTATTCTCCGTCTCCCTAGCCGATCCCATTTTCCCTGCTGTCTACTTTCACAGTAAGAGCCTGTAATCCCTACGATCGTCAATGGAAGCGGAAGTCGTGAGACGAGCATCTAATGGCGGCATTCTTCGCGCAAACAACGCTGAAAAATACTGAAAATGGTCGTGTTAAAGCTATCCGCGTGCGGCTGTACGTGCTTCCTTTTAGCGTATCGGAATAATTGCGCGGTTACGCAGAAACAAGAATGAAAAAATTGATCAAGCTCTTTCGAAAATTTACAAACGGTAATAATCACCAACGTTTCAAAATTTAATTTTATTTCGTTTCTTTTCTTTTAATTTCTAATCTTTTAATTTTCAAACTTCACTTATCGTAGATCTCTTTGTTCTGTTTAACCAAAGATAGGCTCTGATCTCTTATCGAAGCGCATTAAATCGTTGAAACGTGCGCGGAACGACGCGATATCGCGCAGTTGCGATCAGATGGGAAAGAAATTCCGCGCGATTCGATCGACACCGCACAGAGTTTCATTGGCTTCAGCCCCATCGTTCGGAATGCAACAGTTGCCAATTCTTGACCGAAGTAAGTTTCGGTGGTAAGTCGCAGGGTATTCGATTCGTCGACTCGCCGTTGCTCGAAAGCTGGAAACTTTCGCAAATGAATATCACTTTACGAGGTACATACCAGGTCTGTAAGTATGAAACCGGAATTTGCGTATAGATGGCCCTAGCTGATAACGTAGTTATCACTAAACTGCGTCATTGATGCCAAGAGTCTTTGTTGACATCTCACAAACATTTTCGACTCAGAACGATATAAGTTTCATACAGCAGCATAATTTGTAATAGCGTTGAACATGTCAAATTTTGTGCCTGGAAACTACGATTTGCGGACAGCATTGATTTTCTGTTACCATTTGAAGAAAACTGCTGCAGAATCGCATCGAATGCTTGTCGAAGCTTACGATGAGCATGCTCTTGGTAAATCACAGTACTTTGAGTGGTTTAAAACATTCGGAAGTGGCAATTTTGACGCGAGGAACGAAGAACGTGGAAGACCACCGAAAAAGTTTCGAGACAGCGAATTGCAGGCATCGTTGGACGAGGATGACGCTCAAACGCAACAACAACTCGCTGATCGATTAAACGTGACACGAGAAGCCGTCTCCATACGTTTGAAAGCCATGGGAAAGATCCAGAATGTGGGAAAATGGGTTCCACATGAACTGAATGAAAGACAGCAGGAAAACCAAAAAACCACTTGCGAAATGCTGCTCGCCAGATACAAAAGAAAGTCGTTTCTCCACCGAATTGTGACTATTTGACGCATTGTTGTATTTGACGCATCCGCTGTACGTAAGGTTCGATTAAAGGCCAATAAAGTTCCTTTACGGCACGGCACGGTAAATGTGGACGCTTGGTTCAGCGATGCGACACGCTACGCGTATGCTTGCGACTCGCGAGACTCGGTTTAGTCGATTTGTTCGTTCGATAGCGCGTGTGTGCACGCGCGCAATTACAGCTCGCATGGGACGCGCGACGTGCAAGGCACACGATCGCGCGAGCTGCATAGATTTCGGTTGGATCTCAACAAACAATAGCTCGGCTAATGCCGATGACACACCGATGTCACCTCGAGAACTCGTAGGCTCCCACAGCTGCCAGGTTTGCGGCCGACGTAGGACAATACCGAATCTCCATGGTGACGTCATACTCGCCTCGAGTGCCGGTGTCGTTATGGGAAATTGGTTTATGCGCCCGTGACGGAGCACACCTAGAACGAAATACCCTCGAAAGGATCCTCAACGCTCCACGTCGTGACACGCCGCGCCGCGACGAACCACCACGCCACCGCCAGCTTCTTCGTACCCCTGTTGCTTTCCTTTAATTCCAAATTACAAGACTCCTCTTGATCCGTCGACGTCCGTTCAAGAGTAATCCGAGTTTATCCGATTCCATTTGTCAGGATCTCGCGAAACTCCACCGCACAATCGAATCAACGACTCTTTCTTTCCCTGCTTCGATACCTCGAACTCGATCAATGTCTAAAAATTATTGAAACAACTAGAACAGCTTAAAAAATCACATTGATAGTATCTCACGCCATCGATTTCGTTCATCGTTGCATTTCCTACCTCGGTTTCAGGCACGTTTGTGCAAAAAACGTTTCTTTGATGCAGCGCGTTGCTACAGGCTCTAGGGAATCATCCAGTTAGAATCATAGGCTGGCCGAATGTTTAACGAACGTTTGTTTTCGAGTTCACGATCTTTATTCTCGCATTCGGAGAATGGATAAAGTCGTTGCGACGTCTCGATCGATTTTTAACAGACGCATTACCTAAAGAACGCGCTGCACGAAATTACATCTACGACTCGTTGATATCGTTGGTCGTAGTTTGAAACGCGTCGATTGAATTACCTACAAACGTGGAACTCGTACAACTGATTTCCGATGTAGCGCGACACACGCGTGACCGCAATCTACATAACAAGTTTTTTTTATCGATTCTATGGAGAGATGCATCTGCTCGATCGAGTAATCGCAAAAATTTCCACGTTCGACCAACCTGGCCTAGTTTATCTTCGATTTTTACGTCTTCTGAAAATCGTTCTCGAGCGATTCATCGCGATAGAACGTCATCGTGACATTCTGTTACAGGTTTCGTGGGTAAGGCACCGGGATATACACCTGCTAACGGTTGGCCGTTATACGTATACGAGCGATCAACGCTTCGAAGCGCTACACCTGCCTCACGCCGAAGAATGGACGTTAAGGATACGATATCCACAGCAGAAAGACTCCGGGATTTACGAGTGCCAAATATCAACGACACCTCCTATCGGTCATCCCGTTTATCTAACGATAGTCGGTAAGCTCGAGGAAACGCGGTATAGTCTCCGTGCAACAGTGAATTTTGATCTTTAGCTCGTCTATTTTTGCTTTTCATACACAGGCCGGCCGCGTTGCGTCACGTTGACTCGGGTCAGGTCGGATCGGGTCGAACGATACTCGTACAAACGCAAACACGCGAAAGAAATATTAAGCCGTTTCAAAGCATTTGCAGTATACTCGTTTTGTTATAGGTAGATGGACGGTACACGCTTTAACCAAGGTATACATACCTTTGTGTAATTGCCAGGTAATCTCGTTACGTTTGGACGCGAGTTATTCCATTCAAAGATTATTCCATAGATTTCCAAGTTTCGATCGATAGGACGCAAAATTGTAGAATAAACTGCAACAGAATTCGTTTTAATAGGATTAGGATCGTTATTCAGTTTGAAAGTTGACGCATGCCTTGGGGGCATCATAAATACGAGAGCATCGCAATATGTATTCGCATTTGCGGTTAACGCCAATATCTCACCAATTTAATGAACTGCGCGATATAGGGATCAGTTATTTCATCAATCGCGATATGTTATTCCGTTATTAAAATAAACCGCTAACGTTACGCGATAGCGAACGACCAGTCACAGCAAATATCTTCGTAATTCGTATCTTATTCCGAGAAGAATTTCAAATTCACCGTTTTATAATTTACAGTATCCTTGGAGTTATACAGGGTGGTTGGTAACTGGTGGTACAAGCGGAAAGGGGGTGATTCTACGCGAAGAAAGAAGTCGAAAATATAGAATAAAAATTTAAAAATTTAAAAATTTAAAAATTTAAGAATTTAAAAATTTAAAAATTTAAAAATTTAAATATTTAAAAATTTAAAAATTTTAAAAATTAAAAAAATAACGTCAATCGAGACAACGATCTACAGTGAGATCCGTTATAACGAGACGCGATAAAGTGCACGCGTACCGAGCGAAAATTCAAAGTCGATTTTCTCGAAAACAAAGCCTCGAACGAAAAATTGTTATTCTATATTTTCGACTTCTTTTTTCGCGTAGAATCACCCCCTTTCCGTTTGGAGCACCAGTTACCAACCACCCTGTATATTTGCCTGAAACTTGAGAAATTTTTAAAACACGCTAGTCTAGAGAAATTTGAAAAAGATATGGACGCTTGAAAAGACCAGAGATAGCCTTCGCCTGGAAGATCGAAGAGACACCGTTATCGAAAGAGAAAGAAAATGTGAACGAGGCGTAAGCTGGTGTATATCTATGATCGGTGTGCTTGAAATTGAATTTAACGTAGATGCGGCCGTGTGTAGCGGAGGTGCGAAAGGGGCTAATCGAGGATACGTACGAAATTCATGGAAAGATTTTACACGGGCGTACAAAGCAGGTGAAACCAGGCCGTCTGCGAGCTCGTATATCCTCGCAGGTACACCGTTAATGACTGGCCTGATATCCTAACCGCGCCGTACTATTAAATGAGAGGATCTTATCACACAGACTTGACCCGAAAACGTTACCCAACACTTCCGTTTCTACGTTTCGCGCAACGATAAAAATATCGAACGTTTCATTTTGTCGCGCTAACTTTGATCACCCGTGCTATTGTTTTTTTTTTTTTTCAATTTCTTTCTACCACGTAGTCGTTCTAATATCTTTTTAATTGTTCGAATTAGAAGAAACTTCGTATAGTTTGCCAGGATTTCTGTTCGTAATTTACTGCGAATGGATGGAAATTTAACTCGATCGTCGTTACAATCGTGCAACGTGACGTTTAAGTAACGTTCCGAACCGCAATTAATTTAAATCTCGAAACAAATTTAGATTCTTTGTTTGAAAGTACGTTTTTTCTCGTATAAATTCCGTCTATGAAAATATCGACATTTGCATTTACGTTCGTATCTATCTACCTGCCGCCAATAACCGTTCCAAATCGGACGAAAAATTCTAAAGCTAAAAATTTGGTTTCAGAGCCGATTACCATCATCATCGGAGCTCCCGACCTATTCGTGAATAAGGGTAGCACCATCAATCTAACTTGCGTCGTAAAATATGCTCCGGAACCACCGCCCATGATGATCTGGAGTCACAACACCGAGGTGGGTATTACCAGAATAACTATCAATTATCGCGAATTTAACGATTCCAAATTTAACTATGTGGCAAATTCACCTGTCAGATGCGAATAAGACGTACGCGTAACGCGATAATATTATGTGCGACGTATAGTTAATGTCGGGTTCGGAGTACGGTGAGCCGGGTATTCGCCGTTCATTTTACGTGCTCGCAAAGTTCTTTGTAGCAGCTCAAAGGGAATACGTCGAGGGAAACGCAGCTCACATACATCCATGTACCTATCTTTTTACCATTCTTCTTGCAAACCTTGGAGCAGAATACCTTTTGTCTTCGTACGAGGCAACGGTATTACACGACAGTGTGAGAATCCACTGGGAGGGGATAGTTTCCACGGGAATATGAGAAAGCAGCTACGGCAGCTTTGAGGAAATGATTGCGAACCAAAAGTCGGATATACCTTGGGATCCAATATTGTTCCTTTTTAACTGTATGCACGCCGCCCACCGACTGTAATCCGAATCCATAGTTATCGCGCAGAGTATCGCGACGACGCGTTTTGTCTCGAATACGGGATCGTGCAAAGTTACTCGACTAAATCTTTGCTACGCTCTCTTTTCGTATGTCGCGAAACTTCCTATTGACAGTAATTTGCCAGTTTGCCGGTGTTTCGATCGAACTCGACGTAGAAACGAACGTCGTCGCTTTGTTTTTAAAGGAACGTTAGTCGACGGTTCGAAGATTTTTCGTGCCGTCAAGTTTAAAAAGCTACGTAGGAATATACATAGTTTTCGTTCAATATTGTTCGAGCGTTGCTCCAAAGCTAGCAAAATACGACGATACAATATACGAATGTATATGCTGGAAGAAAAATTCCAATAAATATTCGAAAACGCAAGTGTCTCGATACGATAAAGGCCACTCGGTACGTGCTGGCATGCTGCAGCACGTTGAAATATTTACGCAGAACCGACGGTATTATAATTTTCGTTTTACGCTGTTATTTCTTCGTGGCTCACCGACAGGGCGAATTGATTCCTTGCATAGACGAAGCATGCGTGAACGACCGTATCCAACTCGCAGCTTTACCTTCTGCTCGTCAGATACGGACACAACATTTGGAAATCACTTCTACGCTGAAGTCTATCGCTGTCCATTGTATCATTGTAGCCGTAAATATCTTCCCTCGCCATCTCGTATCCTTTTTCATCGTTCAAGATGTTCTGTTCGCTGCTGCAGTCAGTGTCGCACGTCGTACTCGTTTCTGCGGTTGCCATGAATCTTTCAAAGTTCTTCTTTTCACCGTGCTGATTTAATTTTTACGTTAATTTAATACGCGAAGATATCGATCCTTAAAAACGAATTCGGTGGATTCTTTGTTGAGACGACCATTGTCTGCGCGACTTCTTAAAGAAAAGATTCAAATTAAAACACTGGAAACGTTTACTCCTGATTCGACTATCGTTCGGACAACCAAGGGAAGAAAAGCTGCTCCATACACAACACCAGGCATGTTATTGGCATGTTCGCAACCAAAAATATCGTCGAGCCGATTTAATAATTTCAGACTGTTTATGATTACACGTGCGTGTGGCACGCAACATGCTAAGTACGAAATCCGTAAGCCGCCACTGGTCTAAGATAATCTAACAATAGGGCTCCGCTCTCCCCTTGATACTGTCGAATCACTGACGACGGTGATGTCGAAATGTCGTCGTAGCCACGCGTTGCGGCGTCGCCCAACCCCTTCGTGTTCTGTTTATTCCGATGGTGGTGTCCTTTTCTTATCTCGAGTACCCATAGCGTAAAAATCGACACGAGGCAGGAAGTGTGTGTATGTATGTATGTATACAAATTCTCTTTAATAATAATAATAGCACCAAAATAGGTCAAAATTGGCGAGTATATCGCGATCAAGGAGCCAACGCATATACATTACCGATTTAGATGTTCAAGCTGTAATTCGAATCGTTTGAATAGTTTTCGTTCGATTCGTGCTACTTAATGTGCTCTTATTAATTATTTTAATCCAACTTCATTGTAATCGCATTATGCAAAAGTTGCATAATAGAGAAACGTTACACACGGAACTCGATATAGGAGAGATGATATTTTATTAAAAGAGTAATCTAACTTGCTACTACAATGTTTTTCTTTCTTTAACGGAACGTGGTATGTTTTAATTAGTAGCATAGCAAATTTTTCGGTCGATAAATCTTCTTCGCGCGTAAGCTGTGTAGCATACTGTCTTTTTTTTATTTGTCGACGACGTTAATTCTGAAACTCCGAAAGTATCGTAATCGCCGTGGCTTAAGTAAACGAACACATTAATATTTAGTCGTTACGTTCTGTAAATAAAGTTAACACAGTTGACGCATATTTTTATAAAACTCTCGTATTTCTTTCCCTTTAAACGAATTCTGTTGTGCATTCTATTAAATCTACTGATTGAAGAGTAAATACAATTCAGTGAAACGTTTCCCTCCAATGCAAACCTACGTTCAAACCTTTTCGCGTTAAATAATATTTTTCCAACGTTGGCAAACGCGCACGTCAAACCGGACAAAAAAGAACGATACCTTTCCGTAATGCGCTTCCATTCAGCTTACGCGAATGCATTGCGACTTTATCTTATTTTCGGTTTACAAGTGTCTTTTTACAAAATCCAGTACGCTTTCTGTACAACGAACGAATGCAATTTTTCCTACGTAGCAGAGTAATCCAGACCTAATCCGGAAAAGAAACAAGACACCATTCGATTTCACTCGCTTTAGTGATTTAAATTTTTCATTTTTCCAAATAGCTGTGAAGTGGTTCGAGATAGCCGCGTTACGGAACGAATAAACGCGAGTCTCCGTATTAAAGCCGAACATGTTTTTATTTTAACCAATCGTAGGACGCGACCTATGTACTGCAACAACGACGCGAATTACTTAAACCGTAATAGTCGCGTTTAACTCGTTGACGCGTTGCGAATAGCGGGCCCGAAGATCGTGACAGTCGATCGGTGACTGCTCAATACTCTTTTATCTTCTGCTCTGATTTGCGGCTATATTTATGACGAGATATACGCGAGGCTTTGTCACTGGGCGTGGTGACATCGTTGTTTGTTGCGAATGGCCGCGCGCTTAGAGACAGCGCGTGCAGGAACATCCTCCTCGTTGCAAGGCATTCCCAGAATCCATAGTTCGTATTGACCCGCGTATTTTTACACCTTGGCAAACACGTAGGGCAACGATAGGTTTTCGTTTTATAATTTGCTAGAGCTAGGAGCGAACGAATATTCCCTCGCTCGGTGTAAATCCACCATTGCACAAACATTCTCCTTAAAGCGAATAACACGCTGTTGTTAAATTTTACTTTCGGACGTTTCGCTTTGAATAAGATTATGCGCGCACCAGCGAAGACTAAAGGACGAGAAATAAATAAATATGCGTTTATCTTTTGGTCCAGGTAATTAACTTTGACTCACCGCGCGGAGGCATTAGCCTGGTGACGGAGAAGGGTCCTGAAACGACGAGTCGTTTAATGATCCAGAAAGCGGTGCTGAGCGACTCCGGCATCTATACCTGTGAACCGAGCAACGCGAATCCCAGCAGCATTAAGGTGCACGTTGTTAACGGTAAGTTTCACGAAATATTTGAGAATCGTTGGCTCGTTTTAGGACTTATTTCCACTTGCGACTAGTTGCGACGACGCCGTAGTTTCCGGCAGACCATCGGTATCATCATGGACGTGAAAAATGTGCCCCATGCTTAAAAGAACATTTCCCGTCTGCTTCAGGAAGTTAGCGTCTATATTTATGCCGTTGCTGGTGCAGAATTATCGATATATTTTGCTTTGTTTATTCGTATGTATAAATAAATCATCGAGGAATATATAAACGATGAGTATATTCAGTTACGTACAATTACAAAATTATTGGAGGTATGAAAATGTTGAAATAATCGCTACATCACGACCCGAACGTGTAATCGTTCATCCGCAAACAATTTTTTGATCGCGGGTATACTTTTGCAAAGGGATTTGTAGTACTGCGTTTCAGGCGCAGCGACACCACCGCACGTCGCGGTGACGAGATTTATGGCACGTAAAGCGAAAAGCAGAAAATTTGAAAATACATGCTGTATGTTGAAATTACTGCGAAATCGTATACCATACGAGCGTCGCTACACACATGGTAGAAAATTAAATCTTTCTTTCGAGAACAGCCAATCGTCCCTGAACGTGTCGTAAATCTTGCGTTAATTCGAATCTTCGTGAATGTGTTGCGAAAATTGTTCGAACCTCTCAAACAAAGATCAACTTTATTCGTTCGCATTGAACTATACATTTTTTAACGCGTTAATCGATCTGTCGTGGTATGTTTTATAAAAAGTTACTAACCTATTTAACGTGAAAAAGCTATAGCCAATAAAAGAGTTGGCAGATCCGAAGAACATAAATAAAATCATTAATTCGTCTAGCATATTACGGTAGAAAATGTTTCATAAGATTATTTATTTGTATCAAAGGTATTATAACTCGTAGTATTGTACGTATTACAGCATTACTACTGTCATCGCTATATCGTATTATATAGCATTACAAGTTAATAGTATCATATACTAAAACATACTCCTCGCGCGTTCTAGCAGCAAAATGACATTCAGTAGCGCTCGATTGTTCCAGGTATAGTACGTATTGTATATGTATTCCATATTGTACGTCTGCCTCTTTGTAGTCGCACGCGTGACACGACTGATCTGTGACGGTGTATCGCACCTTGACTTTGCGGAGGCGCACGTTCCTTAGTCGCGACAGCGTGAATGGAAACTCTGCCTTATCCGACAATGGATTTTATAGTCGCGCGCGACTAATCGCAAGTGAAAATAAGTCCTTACCCTGCCACGTTAATTGATCTCTCGTTAAATATCCCGTTGTTCTTGGAAGACGGGACGCGTGCACATTTGCCCTAGAATCGACGTTGTCGAGATCGATCTGACCGTGCCTAGCGTTTAAATTCGCCGAAAGCCATGCATTTCGCACGACGTCGCGACGTCGCGACGTCGCGATGCATCGAGTGAATTCGAGTCGCAAAGTTGACACGGTTTATTACTTTAACAGCAAGGGAATGAAGTCGTGTTGCTAAGCAAAGCGTGTCCTATACAATATCGATACTAAGCTAAGACTAAGACTAGTACCGGTGCCAATACCCACGCCGATACTAATAGTACCAAGACATCAAGAGTCAGAGCGATACGGTTTTGGACGAGAAATACATATGAAATTTCAAATAGTCTGGATGGAAAGTAGATTCGAGGGACTAATTTGCTTCGATAAATATACGTAACTGCTTCGTTTACACTTCGGTAAATTATTAGGGTGAGCCTTATGATAGGATGAAAGCGGACGCGTGGATTTAACGATAATTCGAAATAAGTTAAGCCAAGTTTCCGGTATGTTATTTATCAACTTCAAGCGTTAATTGCTTGGCACAATGGCCTGCATAGCCTTACCTGACGCGAATGCAGATCGATGCGACACGTCGTGCACGACGGTGATTTATCACCGTCATCGTTCCGACTGATCCGCTCGCAAACGTCTGTTTGCGTTCTTTCTCTCGATTGTTCGAATCGTTCGTTGCGTTTGTGCTATTATCGCGACGGTAGCGAGACGCTCTTCTGGCGGTCGAACGAAACACGATCGATAAATTTTAAACGAGAGGAAAGGACAAGACAAAACAATGGCCGATTGGATAAGCACGTTAGCTAGTTCGAAACCGAAAGAATTTCATACGATTCGAGTAAAATTTTTGTTACAGAAGAACGACCGGCTGCGATGCATCACGGTGATGGAAGTTCGTCGTACACCGGGACACGGCCAATGTGTTTTATAATTTTAATAGTAGCTAACGTAATATTTGTATAAGAGGAAAGAAAGAATAATCGTCGAAAGGGAGAAGAAATACGAAACACGATGATACAGCGCGGTTTCACTTGCAAATCGCATTGCCTATGATCGGTAACGTTCTTTGGGTGAATATTTGCGCAGGGTAAAATCGAATATTACCTACATTTTCATTAAATTTCCGTGACCAAAGAGTTTTCGAATATCAGCACGGCACAATAATCGGTAAAAACGTAGTATTTTGTTAAGATATATCATCAAGAACGAATAACTTACGACGTCAAAATTTATTGTATTATTTGTAAATAAATTCATTGTATGTACATATCAATAAAACGATCGTCTTTATCTTCTGACTTTCTCTCTAGACCGGAATCTGTCGAAACGTGGCAAGAGGAACGGTATATTCTTTTTCCTTCGTTCGCTGTATACCCAAATCAACAAGTAAAAGCACAGATTGTAATCCGCTTTGCTAGTTTATTTCAATGAAAAATGTGATTGAATCGTACAACGGAGTTTCCGTGTGGCGGTTCAAAGGTTTGAACTTGTTACTTAACTGTTATTGCTACCTTGTTATATCTGAAAAACAATCCGGGCATTGGTTTCGTTGCATGGCGAACTGCGAGGTATATGTTTAAGGTTACAAAAGCGACAGGTTAGATTCTCGCCGAAACGTATAATTGGTACGGATCGTGCATTTGGTCGCGCAAATCGAACGAAACCCGAGGAACATTCGTCTATACCGCGAGTAGCGATGAAAGAGTTTGACGAGGAAAGTGGATTCGTCTGTTTAGCTCGAGCGATCGATATTATATCGATATGGATCGATATTTCTTACAGGAAGCGACATAAGAAACGACGATTCGTTAATGGCATAGTTGATTATTTCTTTTATCTTGTGTGCGTTAATTACAGCTGGGTGCAGCTGACTTTTCTTGGAAAGCTGCGCGTGCACGCTGCGGTCTCGAGCAAACCGGATAAACAAGGAAGAATCGTAAAATCGTAGCCAGCCCGAATATCCTAGGTTGCGACAAAACGTGTAACAGAATTTTCATCCATACGCCACCACCAGCGTGACGAAATCGCCAAGCTATATGAATATGACGCAACGTTCGTGGCGAGGAACTTCCTGCAAAGAGAGAGTAGACCTTTTTGTTGTTTTTTTTCAACTGGTCGCGATGGAGGACGAACGCGAGCACCTACCAAAATTGTTTCGATGTTCGGCTCTCTGTGAAAAAACTGGGTCGTCTCAACTTTAACGATTTTCCCGCGATTCTTCGCGTGTACCTGGCGTTTACGAGTTTTAACTAGAAGATACGCTTTGCCCCCTACATTTTGATTTATTAAATATCGTGCAACGATCGATCGAATATCGACCGAATGCACCGGCCTAATGTCGCGATAGCTACTTAACGGCGGGATATCAGTTGGCGGCTGTACAGCGGGCGGTGTTCAAGTAGTCGATAAAGTCGACTATTTTCGGCTCCCTCAATCGTGGAATCATCGGTGGGGCGGTCCACGCACGGGGTTGTTGTTGCTGCTGATGCTGCTGTTTCACCCAACCGGTTCCTCCTTTCTTTCTCTTCTCTCGTTTCCGCGGATGTTCTTGCAACGTTATCGACTTGCCAAACACGAACAGGCAAGGACCGAGATAAGGTCGGAAGTCGGGTATATTTTGCTTGTATACCAGACTGAAACCACCCGTGTCCGCTGCCGGATTCACCGGTACATCCATTACCACTGAAACAAGTTGAAAATGAACAACAGATTTACTCCGTTTATTTCATATCTTCGCGTTCCCTTATTTTATTCCACACCTTCCGTTACCTTTTCTCTCTCTCTCTCTCTCTCTCTCCCGTTCGAATAGTCCTTTCGAATCGACTATCGTATATTTAGATCGGATATCACGTTGCTGCAGTACAGCTCGGTACCTAAGCGCATCTATTTGTTTGTTTTAAATGAATTTGTGCGAACGAAATTCAGCGCGTTCGAAAGCACGTAGAAGCTGCACCAGCTGCACGAGTATTAAATTAACCGACCTAAACAGATTTGCGCGTTTCGAGCAATTTTCTTTCATTTTTGACAAATGTATCACAGTTAGGTGCGCGCGCGCCTCGACGCAAGATCCAACGAAAACTAATATTTCTCGTACCGGTAAAATAAAAGTTTTATCGGATTACGAACAATCGCAAATACGTATAACGCGGACTCGGATCGAACGGAAATAAAAGTAACGGACGATAGAAAGAAATCCGATACCCGAAAGTACCCAGAGAATGCCGTTAATTCTTTCTTTGGGCATTTACCTACGATAAAAGACAAAAACCGCTGATTGTTTTCCGACAGATGCGACTACGATTGAGCCTGTATTTTGGCAAAAAGATATTTTCAATCGTGCGCAAAGAATTAGAAACAGTAGGGGGGTTGTACTCTCGACCCGTAGACCCGACAAGCAGAATTGTTTAATCGAAATCTGGAAACTTGAACACAGTGTAGTCGATACTAAACGATTTGAAAAGCTCGTTCGTGCATTCGCGAGGAAATCAGAATACGTATACCGTCTCGTTGACTTGTCCCGGCCACTATCCTCGGAAACTTTCACCCGCAGTCTCGGTTTGTGACAACTTGCTTCTCTCTACGTTACCCTATAGATCGTAGTTTGCTAACCTTTCACCAAGCTTTCGAGAACATTGGAATAGAGGCGTTTGGTAATTCTCGAGCTGGGAGGATGCATCCGGGGATTCGTGTTGATCTCGATCAACCAAACCGAAAGGTCCTCCATCACGACGAAATCGGCCCCGTATAGCTCGAAACTACACCGTCGTCTGTCCATGTGCTCCTGGGAGGCCAGCATCGTCAGAACTATGGCTTCCGACATTTTCGTATAGATCTTGTCGTAATACGGTTCGCCGTCGAGCCCCGTTTGCCTGACAATTATGACCTTTGCGTTAGCCACTGAATAGATATCTCTATCGATGAAAATTAACGGATATCTTCTCCAAAAGATACGGCTAACGTCAAACTTATCGATTACGTTCTACGCTAGATCGCTGCAAATTCGAATATCCTTCGAACAGCGATAGCGAGAAAGTAGAAAATAATACAAGTAAGCAAAGTATTATGCTCGTGGAAATAATGGCGAAGGGAAGGACAGACGGGCAGAGACGATTACCCGAGAAGAAAATACACAGATTCTAAGCATATTTGGACGACGTTTGATCAAACCTATCGATCTCGCAGTCATCAAACGCTATCGACCGTAACGAACGGATAACCGAAACTGCTACTCGCAACGAATAGACCGGTCGAGAGATTACTTTAAATATTCGTTCAGCTTCTCGCAGTCCCATCCTTGATCGCGAATCGATTTTACGACTTCCTCCGAATTTCCACGTTTTCTTCGTCTCCTCCTCTCCTCGTCGTATTTCTCCTGAATGGCGGTATTGCAGATATGAATCGCTTCGTGATAAGTTGAGAAAGTGTAGGGTTTCGAGCTGAATCGTAAGAGTCCTTCCCTGCAAAAGGATAGAAAAGGATCGAGAAAATTCTTTGATGGAATCTCCATCGAGAAGATTCTTTCGGAATAATTTTCAAGGCTCTTTTCTCTAACAAAATCCTTTTCCGAGATTTCTCCGTAGACCTGTAACGTACGTATAACGTATTGCGTGTCCTTCTATTTGCGCACACGAGATTCGCCGATAGGTGTGCGAGCATACGTTTCACGGGATAGAAAATTATTTTCCGATGGTTCGATTAAAAAATGTAATAGAAACTTCGCTACAAATATCGTTTAGACGTTCGAAATACAGCGGAACTGTAAAGTCGGAAATTTAGTTACTTGAACACCCATATTGTCATGGGAAATGTATTTGTAACCAAATACCACTGCCTTATGTCGAATTTCGTATCGTGAATCAACAACGGACGTTCTGAAATTAAGAGGAAAAAGATGAGATCGCGAAAAGGTATAAAATTTAAACGATTAAACGTTTTACGTACCAATGTACTTCTGAACAATGAAGTAATCCTTTGGTCTGCTTTTTATCTTTCGAAATATATCCTTTAAACTGTGAGATATGCTGATTCCCGTACCGCAACAAAGTTCGCTCGGTTTTAATATCCATATATTTCTCATTCCGTTTAATTCGTATTGCGGATCTATCTCCTTCAATCTTGCCAGTATCGGATTCGTCGCCTCTAGATATTTCTAAACGATGTAATGGAAAATTCAGGGTAGCGAGATCCAAAATTTGTCGCGTCGAATCGAGATTACCAGCGTTTTTAATTTAAACGCGAGAAATCGCTTGGAAACGGATCGTCTATTCTTTAAGATGGTACTACGCAAGCGAAAGCAAAGAAAAAGAAAAGAAAAGAAAAGAAAGTACACGAGTATCGTACTTGTAGCTGATCTCGACTTTTTTCCGAGGTGGTCTCGATTCCAGCTCCCTCGTGCACGGCTGCGGTATAATCGTCCAAAAAGGAATTCCATTCCTCTTCGGAAAACTCGGTCACAAAGTCTTTGTCTATGTTTTGGTGGATTTCACGGGCGATAAATTCCTCGCAGCGTTTTATGGCAAACTCCAGTCGACTCATTAGAATCGGCCGATGTCCCGACTCCGAGAAACCCTGGCCATCGTGCATTCTTCCGACGAACCATTTCAACAGACCAGCGGCGGCGGTCAAACGAAAATCATCGAGAAAGGCTTTCGGCTCTCTGCTCAGGTTGTAACTTCGAGGGAATAATACCGACGACACGTCCTTCTCGTACAGCCAGTGAGCTTCCTCCAACAAACGAGCCATTCCTAACTACATTATTTCGTGATCGTCAATATTTCGTCGAGTTCCCAGCGAACTAAAGTTCTATCGAGCTTAAACAATATATTTCACATCTTGTACGATGTATCGAAGATTCTCGCGTATCTAATTATCGATGTTAACCTTTGAAGTGTAGACGAAGGGTTTTTGATATCTGTTGAGAATGATATTGTTACTCAAGCCACGATGCCAATCGACAAAGTCGTTCCGACAGTCCCATATAAAGTCTGGCGATTTGTGACGTAATAAAGCGAAAATTACCGCCTTCTCGTTTAAGGTACCGTCCGATTGGGTCAAATCGCCCAACGATCTTGCTTCTAAGCTGGCTACGCTACCTAAAAGTCGAAGAAGGGATTTCAGACGAAAATGAAAGTTCGTTTAGTTTTTAGTAAAAAGTTTGCGGCTAGTTTAATTTTGACGATATTACTCGGATCGGAAAAACGATAACTGCTTATATAACAATAGACACTTTGTCAGAGTTTACGCGGTCGATTTTTAATTAAAGGAAGTAGAATGTAAAGAAAAGAATTTGATTAGGAAAGGCAAGGAAACTAACCATAAGGTACGGCTCTTGTTTTCGTAGCTTCGTATTTTTGCACCCAACCCCTTTTCTCCAGAGCTTCTTTCAATTTCGGTAACTCACCGCGTATCAGAAATATTTTGTGCCTCTGAAACACGGTAGCACGTGCTTCAAAGTATCCTAAAGCTACTGTATTACGCGAATTTCTGTGTAAAACTATTCGGATCTGGATAATCTATCGAATAGTTATAACGAATACGTATATGTTCGTTTATGAACGTTTGAACGTTATCGGACAGTCCGATAACATCCGATCGGAATTTCAAAATTTTGGAACATTTTCCTCGTAAAGGGATCTGATGTCTACCTTAACAGCTCTGTCGACTTTCGCTTTAATTTTCTGATAACGCTCTTTCCTCGTCCAGTGGGTCTTGCAGCAATCGTCGTCCTTGAGCACGATACTCCTGTAGTTGTTGATGGTGTCGGTATCGTGCTTGTCAAAGATCCCCCGTGGGCAACAAGAACACGTGTCCATGTAGGATTTCGGGAACGCACCGCAGTCGAGTTGTGGCAGGCTGTTAACAGCATTGATCTCATTGTCGTCCGTGTCCGGCAGTGGCCATTTTGAGTTCATTTTCGTCCAGTCCACCCGATTGTACGGATTCACTGGACTTTCCTTCTTTTCCAGACAGATCAAAGAAGTCAATTTGCAGTAGGAGTGGCTCGCTTTATCCTCGTTCGTGGAATCCGTAGTCGCTAAATCTTTCGCGGTCCTAATGTCCCTTGACCGGTGAAACGTTCTAATTTATTACACCATATCTACTGAATTTTATACCTTCTTCCATCCAGTGATCGATTTAATCATCGCGTTCGACTTTGATCAACCGGATCATCCAACTTGGTCGCTCGTTAAACATACAGACATCGAAAACTTTTACGCTTTTCGAAACGAGATACGTACCTTAAATCAGGCGGTAAATCCATAGTTTCGTCGCGAATCGAGACAGCTATTTTAGGTCAATTCCTAGATAAATGGCAAAAGTGGCGTTAATCACGGAAACTAAATAAATTATCTAGTTGAAGCGAACGCTAGAAATATTCGGCGTGTACAGAAAGAAAAATCGACTCGAGAGGAACGTTTAGGAACAATGCAAATATTCGTCGATGGGCGTACGCTTTGAACGCTAAAGCGAATGAAACGAGAAAGGCTAAATCGATCAATCTGCTTGTTTAACCCGGCCGCCTTATTGTCTGGCAAGCTTAATCGCCTAAGTAATTAACCTCTCATGCAACGAACTTTGGAGAAACTGGTTTTTGCCCTTATTAAAGGCCCATATTAATTTAACACTAACATTATGTATCCTTCTTTCGACCGGTGAAGTAGATTCATGACTAAATTATTACGAAGAAGTTGCGTCGTTATCTTTGCAGAATTTCGTGCCAATTTACGTTACAATGCTCGTTTCAATCGAATTTGAAGATAATAAATAACGAAACCAATCGATATTTAATAACACGCGGTCACCGAAATATATTCTTCGCATACTACACAAATGTCGTTATAATTTTCATACGTGTAACAACTGTTATGAAAATAACGATGTAATTTACGGCACAAAGGTAAATTTATAGATTTATGGATTTAATAATACATAATACTGTTTAGTATTTTATGTTATATCACACTCTGTTTCCCTGCCTTTGTCGCGTATTATCGATAAATTATCGATATCGACTATAATTTTAAATTAACGTACATCATACATCACGTATCGTGTACAAGGCTGATACAAGTATATCCGATATAAAGGTATTTGATAGTCGAGGCTTGTTTACACTGCAAAGGGAAAGTAAATGAAATATAATGCAACCTTGCGTTTGCATACTATGCGATTAATATACTTCGTCTACTTATAGAAAACGACCATGTTCTTTCATTCTTGTGTAAACGTTGCGAGTATATGAAACATGTCGATTTTTTTTTTCCGTAACTTTTACCATGTCACATGTACGATGTACACGCGCTATACTTGCCATATTTATTCTCGTTTGCCGTAATTGTGACGAAAAATTTCGAAATTATAAACTTCATTTCATCGTTTAAAAACTGACATCTATGTTCTTTCTATAGTAAAAATACTTTGCGATACTTGGTGGAAATTTTCTGCTCGTACACTGCGTGAGTTCGTGTAGTGAACGTTTTGACAAAGTTTTATGGATCCGCGATATTTCATTAAACGTTTCCTCATTGATGTTTTATGTATCGTTATGTATCTTGACTTCGAACTGGAGAAATTTTTGCGATAGATCGAAACGTAAAGTTAAACTCAAAAATTTATTTCACGGTTCTCCTATTCCGAACGGTTTGGTTTCTGCTATCTATGGATTTCTGTTGATGTGTCAAATGTCAGACATGTTGCATTTATCCGATCTTCTACTTTTTCTCCATTTTCCCAACGACTATGTACACAATGTTAATTGCTAGCTAACAGTCGTTATATCGTTTGTTTGCAATATTTTAACCAGTAACTCTATGAATCGCGGTATAAAGACAAAAATGTGAAAAAAAGCAGAAAATCGTACGATGCATAGCAGGCACAAAATTTGCATTAAACGCAAAATATGCTCTTGTGTAAATACGTATGTATGTTTATTTCTAGGAGTGTAAAACATATATGTAGAAAAAAACGATATCCGTGAATACCAATTTTCTCGATACACTGAAATATTTTCTATATCGACATCGTTCATAACTGCAACGAAATTCAGTGTATTAGTACTGTCAACGCTACGTTCCATGTGTTTAGCGAAACTCACATGTACTCTTTCATATCGTATCGGTGTGTCGACGATTATTTTAAAACAACGTATCTTTTTACAGCGGTAGCGATTAAAATGATTCATTTTTCAACGTAATTTCATGCCGTTCGAATATTTTACTTCACACGCGATACGTTAAAGTATTCGAAAAAAATAATACATATAGTTAGTCGCGTTCGCGCGTGTCTAAATTACTATTATTCTATGAAAGATTATTAAAGATATTTCTGAATTTATTGCTGGAACATGAAAAGTCTTTTTACATGCTATGTATTTGTCTTGATCGAGCATCGGTACATTCGATTGGTAAGTGCTCGTAAATTCCACACATCTATTATATCTAACATTTCACTGTGGTCCTATTAAAATTCAGTTGAATTCACACTACCGAACAATTTCATCCGCAATATATCGCATCATACGGCTGAACATTCCTGTCATGGGCAATTTAAAACGTTAAAATACTTCCACCTTTGAGCTCGTATTTGCCACTAGTATTAAAAATATTATCCACACACACACACACACATATAAATATTATAGAAGATTATAGAATTATGATACAATTATTTGCAAAATTCTGACGCAACGACCGATTTTAATATTATTAATTCAGATCATAATATATTAACCAAAAAATTCTGATACTCACGCGCATCTGGTGGACTGCGCGAGACATTGTTCGCCACAAATATCTGAATTCTGGTCAAACTCTCACAGCGAACTTGTACAGTGAGCAACTAGGAACACTACATGACAAACTTAAGAAAAGAAAAAAAAAAAAAGTCATTTATAGCGAATCGTCGACAAATTTTATTTTTGCAAGATACTGGGATGGGAACTTCTATCGCCTCTTTCGATCTTTGGATAATTATATGCTGGGAAAACAATTTATAAACGATACGACTATAAATAAGAAGGTGTGTCAATTTTTCGAAGATAAAAATTCTGAATTTTAGAAAGGCGATATTTTTTAATTACCTTCCCATTGCCCTTCCCGTTGTGAGAGAGTAACTCGACCTAAAGGTGAATATTTTTTTAACGAATAAAATTACTTTATTATACGTTTCACACTCCGAAAAACGACAGAACTTTCTTCGTTACCATAAAATCTACATTTTTACGTTATCTTTTCACTTTTCTCCATCTCTCGATAAATAAAATCATTATTTCGAATTAATCTATAATTTTAAATTTTAGAAATAGATAATTTTCAGTATAATTAACATTTTTTTAGCATGTTTTAACATTAATTCGTATAATATGCCAATGCGTCAAGACGAAAGCGCACTTGTTCGAAACACGTAAGTAACCGATTCGCGAGTATACAGGGTGGTTGGTAACTGGTGGTACAAGCGGAAAGGGGGTGATTCTACGCGAAAAAAGAAGTCGAAAATATAGAATAAAAATTTTCTTTTTTTATTTTTCCATCGAGACAACGATCTACAGTAAGATCCGTTATAACGTACCGCACGCGTACCGAGCGAAAATTCAAAGTCGATTTTCTCGAAAACAAAGCCTCGAACGAAAAATTTTTATTCTATATTTTCGACTTCTTTTTTCACGTAGAATCACCCCCTTTCCGCTTGTACCACCAGTTACCAACCACCCTGTATATGTACATATCTATGATAAAAAATGAAATTTTGTTTGTTCGAAATACATGTTGCCATAATATACATATACATGAACATGCATATAATGGGGTATAGACATCCGACAATAATATTTGGAAATCCGTTACGTTTGACTATAAATGACTGTCTGGTAGCCAAGAGGGTGGAAATCGTGCCAGCGAAACGTGCTTTCGATTCGACTTGCTGCACGAGCGAACGAGTTAACTAGCTAAGTAACCGCGCCCACTGCACTCTCTAATCACCAAAGGCACCAGGAATGCTTTTAAACTTTCCATCCACAATTACGTCCTTATTCGCATAGAAACCTCTATTAGACCTTCCATTATTCTAATTATGGAAGACCCGTCTGAAATATATTGATTAAAGTTAAGAAGGTTAAGTGGTCAGGATCAAGAATTGGACCGACTATTTCTTGTTCGCTCCTCCCGCTACTTCCTCTTGTTATTTCGATGTTTATCGAAAGCATCGCGTTTACTACCGTTGTAAGTGACACGTATCGTTTTGCTATTTTCTATCTCTTACGTCGTCAATTGAATTATTCCGATTATTCGTTCTCGTTTCACCCATTTCTTAGCCTGTTATTACAAAAAGTTCAGAGTTATCACGCTGGAACGATGGAAATTTTTCGAAATAATCTAGAAGCTTGCGATCGTTTCCGCGATATAATAGCAACGCTCTTAAGCGATATAGATACCACAAAACTTCACAAACGTCAAACCACGTACGTGAAAAATCCTTTTGACATAATACGCAACAATATACGAGAAGTACAACCAGCTTTCCGATCCGATGAAGTTATTTTGCATGACCAATGGTTTTCGAACGAAAGAACGAATAGAATTCTATTCGAAATAACATCTATGATTTTGAAAAGATAACGCGTCTCCGATCGACGAGCTATTTTCCGAAGTAGAGCGATCTACGAATAATTTCGTATAAATGAAAACCCTGTACGTATATATTCTATCTTCGAGTCAAGTTACACGTATAATTTCGCATTGTATATATTTATTTCATCTGTTATAAAGTTTCTTCGCAATCATGCACTCCCGAGGAAGAAACGAGTCACAAAGTTTACTTAAAAGTTTACTTTATAAACTAGTTTTGGTTTTCCATGGTTGGAACTTAAAGCGGTCTAACTACTTATCGTATGGTATAGCGTGTAAGCGGTAAACAGCGGCTCATGGAGCGACTCGCGCGAACCACAAGAATTCGTCAAGTCGATGCAATTAACATTTACGAGAAAAAGCAACGCGGCATACCGTGCCTGGGAAAATCGCTTGTTTGCCGGCGGATTCTCGCGATGCGACGCAACTTGCAAAATAAGAATTTTCTATAGCACATTGCAGAGCACGAAAATAGACTCGCTAAACAGTTACGTAAATCTTATTACAAGATTCAATCTTGTTTCAAAACGCTGCAGTACTTTCGTATTTGTATTCTGATGTCTGTAGATCTTACACGATGCATTTTCAACGAAGAAACAAGTTACGAAGTTTGTCGGTTAAGCTTGTGGCGCTGGTATAGTCGTTGCAGCTTCGTTTCTTCGCGTTTCACCTCGAACTTTCTCTCCTTTCTCTCTCTCTTCTCTATTCTTCTTTTCTCTCCTCTTTTTTTCCTCCTCGTTTCTTTTGTCATCGAAATGTGACCATCATCCTGGGAAAACACTCGTTCGCCATATCTTCGATGAAAAATTATCACACTACGACTTTCATAAGTCAGAGGAAGTATCCAAACGTCCGATCGTACATCTTTGAAATTTGGAGATCGTAATTTTCGCTCGATCATTGTATCGACGCACGTTATACAGCCGCTATAAAAATCAGACCGAACTCCAAAGATAAACAACCAGTATGTACTTAGTTTGTGACTAGAAACTCTGCCGCTAGAAAAAATGTTGCAAAGAGAATAGTAGACTAGAATTGGGGCATTGAACGTTTGAAATACTTCTGCCACGAGAACATCTTTCGAGAAAGTTGTTTTGTATCGTAAACGATTAGCGATGTAAAAAGCCGAGATTCGTGTGAATACCAATATTCGAATGACACGAGCGTCCTCGGACGATGACGGTATAAGGAGAAACTTTATACCGTTACTAGCCTGCGTAATGGAATTATCGGATCGTTCTATAGTCTATTTGAGGGAAATATACCATCGTTCGATAGAGAAGTCCACTAATCGCAATTGAATGGTAGGCTTTTCGTGCGCGTATCGCTGTTTAACAAGCAAACTGGATAGAGGTAATTTACAAACCGATTAATAAGCGCAAGCATTTCGAAATTTCTAGCCATATCGATACGAGAAATACCGTAATATTCCGTTTTTTGATTTCCAGCTGCAAACATTTTAGAGACGTATCCAACGAGAACTGCCGCTCTTTGTACGATCGCTCGTACAATTTTCCAAATTTTGTCTTTAGTTTCCACGTATTATATTGTTAAATTAAATTATTATTATATTACTAAATTGCGGTCAAATCAGTTATTTACTATGCGCATTACATATATATCTTCTCTATATATACATAGGTATATTTTTATGTAGAATTTTGCATATGCGAATAACGTGTCATATACGTATGTACCTTTACCTAGAGACCTACTCTGTACATATTTTTCAAAGGGAAACATAGTGTATTAGAGATTGCAGCACCGAAGAGTACGCGTATTCGCACCAAATGTTATATCGCTAAAGGGGCCTTTGTACAATTTAAAGCAAAGTCATGTATTACATAGTAGATATTTCTTTGAGAACTATTTCTCTCCGGGAACTGCTCTACTTTGCCTTCCGTTGCTCTACTTCCGCCTAACATGAACGAATTCAAACTCTGCCGGTAAAGTTTCTATCTTCTACTATACTTGTATCGTTTCGGGTACCAATACTTTTCTCCTCTTTTCACGCGCCTACTTCCAGTCCGTGTAATTTCCACACTCTTTCCAAAAGAGACAACGTTTTTATGTATTTTTTTGCAATTTATCGTAATTTATCGTTTAAAATATATCGCTTCAACATCGTCGAGGGACAACGTCGAGCCTGTAACTTACGAAGATAGTTTAATCACACGAATACCGGGACGGTGATGCTCTAAATGTGATTACACGTAATATCTGATGAAACTGCAACGGTCTACGATTAAAATACTATCTCGAAATCCGGTTATCGATCGGAAACAACCTCGGAGGGTATGAACAGGTGATCAAAGCCGAAGCCTGTAATCTCGTTTCCTTCTACAGTCATAGAGCGATATGTAGTTCTTGGATAAATTTCCCAAAATTTGTCCGACTCGATAAAGTTTCGGCATTGAGAAGTTTACATTGCAGTCACGTACTTGAAACACGTGATCAGTTCATTGCTGACGTGATAAAAAGATGGTGATAAATTCCGGCATCAACGTCCATACTTGAAAACTTGAAGGGTTTAGTAAAGTTTTCCGTTGGCTTCTAAAGTTATTCCCATTTCCATCGTGGTTTTAAAACATTTGGTCGAATAAACGTCGACTAGATTTTTTTAAAAAAGACGTCAGCGTTGTTTAAAACATCTCAACGCAAAGCGCCTTAATTATTCACCGTTAGGCCGGTTACGTGTTCGATGCTTTTTATATTCTTCAACTTCACCGAGACCAAGTTTATAAACCAACTCCTACGTCGGACTCGATAATTTCTTTGGGAAAACGCCCCGTACATTTTAGTTGCTTGCTTTATATTTACAATTTTTTTCTATTAGCTTAAAAGCGCAGAAGATACCACTTCGTTTCCTCAAGTTGAAATGTTTAAACCCCGGATAGGACTTTAAGAAATAAGAGGTGTTTATACGATGAAAAAAGTACGGTTAATTATTTTCCTTTTTTTTTCAGCAAAAACGTTCCTTTCGTGTTCCCGACAGAACCATTTCCTTTCCTATCCAGAGTCGTTTCTTGCTCGAAGTGGCTAATTACGTGAGAAAAACATACTCTCCGCCTACTTGTCTCTTCGTTTCTCTTTCTCTGCCACGAAAGTAAGCAGTACTTTGTAATGATCCCATTTTAAGAACCGAGAAAACAAACGAGTCGGCAATTATTCTTGCAATTGTACCTTTTGCATTTCGCTTCGGATTGCCGGTGTCACGTGCTTCAGGCACAAATAATTCTCCTCCTCGTTGAAATGGCTTCTCACGAGATTTCCCCCGTTATTCTCGCAGACGACAAAAAGATACAAACAACTCTGACCCGCGTCTGTATTCCGCGTCCTGTACTCTATAAACGAAACGTAATCATTCCTGTTATTAGTACCGTTTTCAGTGAAAGTATTTAAGCGAAGCGTGCTCAGTTTTTTCCAGCTAATACGAAATACGTTGTTCCACCATAGCTAACGACATCATTTCTACGACATATTACAATTTTCACGAAATTTTTATTCCGTCCGATATTATTCATTTGTGCTCGAAGAAACAAATCGATAAAATTACCGGTAAAATCGAAGATGCATCGACGATTCTTCTGTATCTAACCCTTGATCGATTCGGATTATCCGTCCTAAATGTTTCGGCGATTTTCTTAATATATCAAACGCGCGTGGAGTTTTCACAAGGCTTTCAAAGACTGACGCTCCACAAGCAGAATGTAAAATTTTTCATAAAAAAATTGGAACGGTCGTAAGCAAGTTCGTCTGCATCTATCGGGACGTTACTCGCATTGAGAGCATTGACGTATCTAATAGTGGACATATACGCATGTACGTGTGAGTACAACCTTTCTGTAGATAAACGACCTCGTGGTAGTCCACTCTACGCAGTAGCGATGCTCGTATTAAGATCGTGTACGATTAACGAACGCGTGAACGAACATCCGACAGAATTAAAGTAAATATTTCGATCATTGTAGCGCAACAATTTGGTGAACTTTCCAAGAGTAACCGTCCGGCAAATTAATATTATCGGAATAATTAGATCTCCTAATAATATAATACAACAGCCCGTTAAAACGAACAAGCCGATGACTCAATGATGGATCGACGATTAAAATCTTGTTTTAGTCACGTTGTTACCTCGACGTCTAAACTAGAGTAGAACAAATATAAATTAGAGATATAATATAAAATATAAAATATAAATTGAGAATACGGCTCGCTACCCACGATTCGTGAAGTTAACGTGCTTGTGCTCGGATAAGTTCCATCGTACGTATTATTACTTCATAAAGAAGTCTGGCCCAAACTTAGTCATCGTAAGAAAGAAACCAAGGTAAGAAATCGTAATATTTCGTTTATTGGGTGGTACTTGCTTGTTTTCTTGTTCTCTTTTTCGTTCTTTCGTCTTTTTATATTTCGCATAAAGTTTATCCATTGACTCGATAAGGAATATCACGATAACCGATATCGCAACGATACTAACGTAAGTATGTACACACTATCGTAGATTACTATACTTTCATAAATATTTTCTCTATTCTCACGCTAGTAGAGACAGGCTTATTTATAAAAACGAATGTACGTTGTGATAATCGCTCGTAACTTATTAAACGAACTATTCTAACTTTGAACGAACGCAGTCGATAATTTAAGTTGGAGGATAGACAAAATTTTATTCAGTGGAAGGCTGTTGCCCGGCTATTACTAAAGAAACTTCTGTTCTTAATCGCTAGTTAATGATTCCGACTAAATTCGCAAGCATTTGTTTCCGCTGAAACTATAAGGAAGAAAAATACATTTGCAGTAAAGGATGTGAAAAATCAGTAGGTATCTACAGGGTGGTTGGTAACTGGTGGTACAAGCGGAAAGGGGATGATTCTACGCGAAAAAAGAAGTCGAAAATATAGAATAAAAATTTCTCGTTCGAGGCTTTGCTTTCGAGAAAATCGACTTTGAATTTTCGCTCGGTACGCGTGCGGTACGTTATAACGGATCTTACTGTAGATCGTTGTCTCGATGGAAAAATAAAAAAAAATTTTTTATTCTATATTTTCGACTTCTTTTTTCGCGTAGAATCATCCCCTTTCCGCTTGTACCACCAGTTACCAACCACCCTGTATATGTACAGTGCGTGGAAACGATGACACGGTCGCGTCTCCGTTTTCAAGTGTGACATATTACATGCCCGCTGGCCATGACATCGGACTTGATAAGTGTATTCCTCGCTAAAAAGAGCATCCGCAGTTCAATAACCTATGAACGAGAAAAAGAGACATTTAGTATACTTAGATGCGTGATCTATCGACCATGAGCCTCGAAGCATCGACGAGCCGAATACTCCATTCTCTTTCATCGTCTTAACCCATTTCCCATGATCTATTAGCTTTCTTCGAAAATACCTTCTTCGTAATGGACTTCGTGACATGGAACGCAGCATCGCGCATCGTTTCTCCATTCTGCATGGAACGTTCTTGGTTAACTATTGAATTACGACGATTCAATTCACGAATCAGCGATTTCTTTCCTTTTTCGTTTCGTTACGTTCGATGATAATTGCACCAATTGCGATGCATTTCTTATCGACGATAAAAACGTACTCGTTTAAAACTTCCACTTTTGGAAAAGAGCGTTCATCGTCGAGTGATTTCAATGTACGAAATACGCTTGTTCGTAATGTTAGCCGATGCTTGAAGCAAATATTATGTAGTCGGGCAATCACTTACAATCAAGTGTTTAACTATGGCCATATCGTTGTTTTTTATTATGATTTCCATCAGATTGTTGAACTTGTTATCGTAATAATTAGTTAAATAGTTTACGGCGATCCCTTCTGATTTTCTAACTCAGACACTCGGTTGAAAATACATGCAAAAATAACAAAATTGCACGTTACAACAGCGAATAATTTCTCGATTCGATGCAAGTTGTATATCGACGAACGAAGTTTAAATTTATCGATCGGAGTTTGAAATTGAAAAAGCTGTATGTCAAATGTAAATGTTTGCTTAATAGATTGGCTACAAATTTTTTAGCCTTGCTCTTACCATGCGTTAGTTGTATTATTTTCGGGACCTCGTGTATCAATGCATTTCGCTTTGCGCAGTAAGATAAGTTGAACAAGATAAACGTTGGAAATAAATTTCAAAAAACTCTGTAAATTCATTTTGAACTCTTCTAGTTTCCTGTCATGTCACAAAGATAAATTATTTTTCTCATCTAAACTTCGAGTTTTAACATTTACCGTATCACCTGTTACCGTAACTTAACCGTTGAACTACGTATTTCTAACTGTTTGAAGTTCTCTTCCACATCTCTAATACTTCTATACTACAATACAAACAAAGTTTTCCCTTTTCTCCTCACAGATACGTTTACAGAACGTTAGGCATCGGAACTTTTCACAAACGTTACTGAATCGTTTAATTTAGTCGATATATATCGATATATGTTCTTAACAAATTAAAGCTGGCGAGTAAAGCAACTGCGAGTTTTAAGGCGATGCAACGCCTCGATTACAATTCGAGGAAAACTTCCGATGGAATAGAGCAACGTCGTTCGCTTAAGTCCATGATAAATTTCATCAAAGGACTTATCGCAGCAAGCTAAAGGATTCTTGATAAACTCTTTTCTTTGCGACCATTAAGAAGCTCGTGAAACACGAAAAAGACATAACCAACTTTCTTCTTGATAGCTTTATTCGGATATTTTCCATCATAGCAAACTTACGAACAATCGATTGTAATTACTTCTTGTTTCCGAGTGCTGATAGGCATGGTAACATACGTTTATGTCTGAGACACGATAATTTTAATCTACAAAATGAATATGAAATATGAAAAAATATTTAATTTTAATAAAATATCCGTAGTTTGTAATTATTAAAAAAACGAAACATTCCCCAAAGTTTTTAAAAATAACAAGGCAGAGAGAATCGTTCTAAGAGAAAAATATTTTATTTTATTGAAAATCCATTCCTCCTGTGGCCATCAACCATCCACACTGCCAACTAACGCGCCAAATAAGGATGTATTTCAACGTGACACAAATTTCGTATTGACGTTGTTGCTGGTATTCTTTACTCTTAAGAAGTTCTGTTATTGTTGGAACAGACTATGTATTATACTTACGTTCATTGTGAAAAATGTATAAAGAATGAACAATCAGAAAAGTGTTAACAGTCGGAAATATATAGAAAGCCTAGACGACGTTCGGTTATAAGTGTCAATCTATTTTTGACAAAATAGATTTGAAGCTAAAAATCGAAAGGTAGAATGTAGAAACCCTACTCGTTGTTAGCCAGGTAGAGCTCGTTCCTGCCAGCATTCTGGAATCAGCAGGAGCAAAGATTGGTACTAACGTACCTCCTCTTTCTCTTCTCTCTCTCTCTCTCTCTCTTTCTTCTCTTCTTTCTTCGAAGAAAGTCATGTTCAAAGCAACTTGTAAAAGCACTTCCTAAGACAAGAGATAGCAAAAAGTAGACGGTGGTATATATTAAAGACGCTAGCATAACTTTGATGGTACAGAGAGAATGTGGGGAGAAGATGGCAAGTACGTTTCACAAGACCACGAAAGTCAAACCAAAAGACAGAGCCAAGGTACCGAGAGTGAAATAAGTGTAAGAGGATGGAGAATAGAGAAAGGAGAAGAGCAGTTCGTAATGATTGGCACACGGATATACGTGCATGTTCATCGTGAGGGGTGAGAAGTTTGAATAGGTTGCCGAGGGCGTAACAACGTCGTAGGCCTTGTATACCTTGCTTCGCTTCACCTCGCATCGCTATATACGACCAAGTACAATATAACTCTCTCCTTTCCCTTGTCGCTACCGTCTGACATAGCGGCCCTGAGCAATGGACGAGTTTAGAACTAGCGACCTAAGCTTTATCTACGAACCGCCGTTCAGGTTAACGAAACAAAGAGCTAGCACGCTGCGAAGTGTGCTCTTTCGTCCGTTAACAACGGTATTCTCGATGCTTTTCCCTACTGTTTTCAGCGACCTCTTGAAAATTTCAATTTTTCCTATCCTCTTCTCGTGTTTCTGCCCCTACCTCACATTCTCCTCGTATGTACTCTCGTTTCTTTGTGATTTTCGTGTTTTCTTTGTGAACTTTGAAAACCGCGCCAATGTAGAATTGGACTTATCGTATCAAGTTGCGCGCTTCCATATACCACGGTCTACAAGCTTGACGCGTTTCACGATATTTTATCTTAATGGCAGTGGCAATAATATTAACATAATAGCGTGTAATGGAATAGTCAGTTTCCTCGCATAGAACGTTTCCTGTACACAATTTTTAAACTATAGCTTAGATCTAAGTGCACTTTTATGACCGGCGACTTATCACTTCCATAAATTCTTTAACCCTCCATTACTTACTTCTAACCGCTTTCTTGCGTTTTATGAGTTTACGACATTTTACGATTAATCGAATTTTTGTCGCGCACTCACCTCCGCTTACGAGGCTCCCAAGAGCGAGACGGATAAGAACTTGGGAATTGCACAAAAGTGACATACGACGAACCTGTCCTTTCGCTGTGTTTAATCGTTCGTTAATCAAACTTTTTAAACTATTTTCTATAAGTAAACTTCTCCGCTACATATTCTTCGATCCGGTGTTATTATCGTAGAAGGCAAAATTGCGAATACTTTTACTACGCCTTTAACTATAGAAAATAACGCTTTAACCGTTCAACTAAGATCTCGGATACCGAAAGTCGCGAAAGTTTGAATACGGGTCGAAGACGTGGCTGTCGATTGATTCGGACATTCGTCTTCTAATTTAATTTCGACAGCAACGATATGCAGTTCGTAGTTACCGCTGCTGCTGCTACTGCCGGTATATTGGAGTAAACATTACACAGTTCGCATCGTTCGATGTACAGTTAGCCGGACATTGTGCTCGGTAAGTTTGCTCGCATAGTTGTGTCCAGATACGGCATCTCTGCGCATGCATCTTCCTTCGAGTTTGCTGCTCTAATCTTCTGCGAAACAGCTGCGCGATATTGGAACGG
This sequence comes from Bombus vancouverensis nearcticus, assembly GCF_051014615.1. Classification (NCBI taxonomy): domain Eukaryota; kingdom Metazoa; phylum Arthropoda; class Insecta; order Hymenoptera; family Apidae; genus Bombus; species Bombus vancouverensis. The sequence goes on along the minus strand of NC_134912.1, from coordinate 20,897,831 downwards.
CATGCAAGGTGTATACTGCGCAAGGACAAAATTCACGGAGTAATTAACGAGCAAACAATCTCTGAAAAAGCCACGATCGCGATACAAGAAAAAGATATCGATGAATTTTTGCTGTAGAATTAGTCGAATCTTATTTATCTCTCGACTTCGCTGACAAAGACAGGACCACGAGAAAGAGCATACGAGTGTTCCTGCTGTTACAGCAGAGTAGAAATCCTCAATATCACGCCTCACTTACCGAACGGCAGTAGTTTTCCTATCGTAACTCTATGCATTCAAAGAAGTTTGATGGGAAAGTAATATGCTCTTTCTTTCGGAGTTACTTTTTTTCTTTGTTTCTTCGCTAAGTTACTCTGACGTTGTTACGGATCAAAATAATTATATTTCGTTCCATTCGTTGTTTTTTTTTTTTTTTTTACCTTTCTCTCGACGACATCGACTATATAATATATTACCTTTTTATTTTGTAATCTTTTGCGCATCTTTTGTGCTTAATCTATAATCAGATCAGAATGCATCATCGAGTTTCATTTTCTTCAACGTTTCTCGTTCGTTCTTCGTTATAAAATATTCCGAAGTGTTGGAATTCCTAATAAATTTGAAGGATTTAAATTTTTCTTCGCCAAGCTACCCCTTAATCCTGCAAGTTATTAACTTTCCAACTGACCTGACGTTCGAGGCATTCCTCCTTCTAGAAGAAAGCTACTTCTAGCTCCATAAATAATCGAGACTGTAGTAGAAGCTACGCAGTTGCGAAGTTTACAACTAATACTACCGTTCGGTTCTCACTTTTGCAACAAAGAATAAATTAACTCGCTAGGAGTCTTACTCCCGATCTTATTCGCGTCCATAAATGGCAAATTCCTAAATTTATAAATGGATCTTGATAAAAAATTGCCATACTTTTCCGAATCGAATTACATTCAGTTTAAAAGCGATATTATCTACGTATTGACGTATACGTACTTTTTTTCAAACGACATAAGTTTAAAATGAAATAAACCAAGTATGGACGAACGTTTAAGCACGAACGAACAGAGTGACAGTTTCTGGAAATACTGCGATCAACTTCGGTTAGAATCGCAATTACCAGCAACGACGTCGACAGACTAATTGTAATAGCACGTTTGCGGAGATCAATGGCAACCTAGAAATCCTATGTCTAGACAGCTTTATATTTAGCACTGCGTCGAAGCAAGTTCGTCCGTTTTAATTGGCGTGTCTTGAGAATAACTTGAAAGTGGAAAAATAGCTATCCATACAGCTAGAACGTTCACAGTGAAACGACATGATCCGAGTACCTATATTCGCCTGAGTACTTTTACGAGTATGTATCGTGCTGGATACGATATCTCTGTAGAATATTGTAAATCGTGCAGAACGTAACAGGATGGTCAAAAGGTGGAAAGGCTGATGAATCCGAAACGAAGTATAAACTTCCAAAGGAAGTAATCTTGAGATCCCATACGGTTCGTGTCAAGGGTGTAATTGGAGCCTGAAGGCAATCACGAGATTATCTCGGACATCGTTCGCTTGTCATGTCTCTCGACACCCCTTACACGCTACTGCCTTCCGGTAGAAACAAAGGTACCCAGAGGAAGCTTCATTAAGCCGTCGCTCTACCAACAAAGCGCCGATAGTTTCGGTTAAATTGTTAAATGAAATGCAGGTCAGCTATAAATACAGCGATCTATCGATGGAAACTTTGACATCGGCCATTTGCGTTTACAGCGCTCGACTTCCTCGGATAAACCCGGACAATATACGCTCAAGTGGTTAATCTTTATCGTTCGAACTCTCTGAACTCTAAACTTTAGAATATTTTGTTGGTATTGGTCATCGTAAGACTGACGGAGATCGAATATACGTTAAACATTTATTAGACCGTAGATTGCCATAAAGTTATCATCGATTGCCAGAGCAATGGCATTCGAGCAGAGTGAAGTTAAAAAAGCAGCGGCCGTCATATGTAACGTTTAAAATGAATTTTATAGCGCGTAATCGTTCGGGACGGTTGAATTCTCGCAAGTAAATTTGATTTTCCGCTCGGCGTTACTGACGTGCGGGTAATGGCCAATATGGACCTCGAAAGTGACCCGCTCCCTACAACGTTAACACCCTAATAGCTTTCTCGTAATAATCGGCATAAAGCAACGAATCTGCCTTTCTCTCGTTAGCGCCACTAGTGTCGCGTATCTCTATTTAAAGTACTTCCTCGAACCTCTTACTTCTTTCTTTGAAGATCAAATGGAACGAAATGACTCGTACGTTGGAATTCGTAGCGAAATATTTTCGACGTCGAAAAATAGGTCAGTTACCGATTATAAGCATGTACATGTACACGACTAAAGAGACATCGTATAAAGCCGAATAGCTTTCGGTTCAAGCGATTTTCAAAGTCCTATTCCGCTTTTTCGCTGTCTGTTCTTTCTATGGAAGGAATACGGAAGAAAGCGACAACGAACAACTGGAAATCCATTTAGCTGTAAATTGCTACTCGTTCGCTTCAACCGCGAGCGAGGCAGGACAAGAAAATGCTCCACTGTTTCTACATGCTCGTATATTTAGAACACGCAAAAAGTCGCTGTTGCTTTGAACGAAAATACGGAGGATAATACACGTACCGCGTATATCTGATTTAATTGTAACGATTATTATTTAATCTTTATCCGTGATTTAAACAATGTACATACACGTATACGTACGTGAAATGGAAAATTTATGAGCCGACGAATAACATTTCGGCATAGCGTAGTAAAACACTTCGCAATCGAACTATGCACGTTGATCGTCCAGTTTCTTCGGCGAGTGATCGAGTCATACGGTCGCGTGAAACGAAACGAGCAGTTAATCACTTTAAATGGAATGAAATATAAAATTTCGATGAGCTTACGTGCGTGAATACACGAAGGATTTTCCGACAGTATATTGACATTTTACATACATTTTCACTCGATGGAAAAAGCGTCGTATACACAGCATAAACTACGAAACCCTCTTTTACGACTCGTTTTTATGCGACTACGCGAACAAGACACTTACATGCCACATTTTTCACGCAAATTCTTCCGTTAAACGTTGAAAGATGCCATTCGCGTAAAAGTATTTTTGTGTAAGTAGGTAATATTTTTAATTTCAGTCTCTGCTAGAACCGAATTTTAGATAAACGCATTACGTTTGAAATAAATCTTCGTTTTACGTTGTCCGGATCACCGAGATGTACATTGTACGTACATCTATCGTTTATGGATTACAGAAACTACGAAAAGATCCATAGAGCGTAGGTTAAAAGACGGTTTAGATGGCAAACGATAGCAGACACAGCAAAACCGCATCATTTCCGATTTACCGTAGCATCAAAGACCTTCTGTTGTTTCCGTGACTCGGTCAGAGAAGAAAGCCAGCTGTTCGTGTCATATCGAGGTAATTCGATGTGTATGGCTAAACAATGTTTCTTTCGTCGTCTGATCATTCGCTCTTTCAAAGCGCTGTCGAGACTGTCATTCAAAAAACGCGCAACACGCGAAGAAAATGTTACAATTTTCAGTTTAGTATACTCTATGGCATATTCTTCTTCCTATTTGCCTCTGTTTGCAATGTAAATTCAGCGTATGGCGCATCGAGAGATAAAATAATATAGAGACTAGAGACTCGAAAAATAAAAGTCCTGTCTCGACAATTATTAAATATCTTTGTTTCGTTTTCCGTTTCGTCAACTGGAATCATACGGAAAAGACGAGCGTAGACTGCGGAACACGGAGGCTATCCAACTGATGTCATTGCGATTGTCTTTCTTTCGAGTTATTGCGTTCTCCGAGCGACCTATTTCGTTATTCGCGTTTGTCACTTTACCGTAAAGGTGAAGTATGAAAATTGATAAAAAAATCAGCCGTCAAACAGAAGTCGCAACAGTCTAAATTGGTCTGGACGAACCGAGGCTTTCCCAATTGCATAGATCCTGCGTCGTTGATGGCGCCAGGCGACACTCGTTTATTTCGTTAGAAAATTGAGACGTATATTATTATAATGAGGGAAATAGGAAGCAGAGAAACGGTATATCGTGGAAAGAGAAACAGAGGCGAAGGGACGGGAAGGGGAGCAAAGGAGGGAAGAAGGAGCGAGACGGAGAATCAAGATAAAGGTGAAAACGACGATGTCCGGAACTTCAACGTCAACAATTTCCGTCTACGTTTCTACTTTTTAATTACAGAGTCGCGTGAGCCTCTGGCATTCGCAGCGGACGACGACAGTCGCGCTTGACGAGGCTGCCTCCGCTTGAATCCCCCATTCACGCCATTTTTTGCGGTCTTCCCATTACCGAGATTGTGTGTCTTTCGCTTATTCTCCCTTCGTTATGTCTTCTACTCTTCGGCCTCGGCAACTTAACGATCTACTCCCATCCTCCCCTCTAAACCACCAACGAGAACCGAAACGCCTGCATCTCTCTTATAACTGTTTTTATACATATACGTGTACGTACGTAAGTCCAGTTCCAAGCTCGCAGTATTTTCGCCGAGTCTTTCTTCGATGCTTGTCCTTTCGTATACGTATACGTAAGAAGACGTCGACAAGTATGGCAATTTTTTCTTTTTTTTTTTTTTTTTTTTTTTGAAAAATCAATCTCGAACCTCGCGCATTTCTTTCGAAAAATAAATAACGCGGTTTCGGAGGAATTGTCGAATTACGTAGATTTTTCTGATCCAGATTCCGGAACTTTTGCAAGGGGAACGAAATTCTAGAAACAATCATTAAAAATGTACTGAAAAAATCGGTAAGGAAACGTACGATGCATCCGAATGAGATCTTTTTGAGTATGTACATTTGATTCGATTTGGATCAGCGTTCTACAGAAGAGCGATTCTTTACAGGTGTAAAATGCGGCCGCTTGTTCGATGGTAACTCGTCTTTCGTCTGAACGTTATCGGAAAATTAAAATGTCAGTATAAAGGTAATTCTTCCCTCTCGGGAAGAGACCAGGATAAAACTTCGTCTTATTCTTTCTATTCTAGAAAGACGATATATTAAACTTGTCTTAAGATCTCTCTATTTGTTCGAAACTTTATGATTCCAGTTTGCAATTATAGCCAACGTAGGAATATGTTTCCTGTTATCTGTTATCTCAGGGTCTGTCATTTTATGCGGCGTAGCTGTGAGACACAGTAGTTTCTTTACTTGAAACCTTTCCGCTTGTTCCGCTGTATCTTGTAAATAGATTGTTTATCTATAAATAAGAATAACGTTAGTAGCGATTAAAGAAAGGTTGAAGGTAAAACTATCGATTTATTCTACTATTTTTAGCTCTTTTTCATTCTGATTCTCCATTCTTCTTTCGTCCGACGAATTCACAGATTTTTCTCAGAAAGTAATGGGTATGCAACGTTATCTAAAGGAAGGTCGTTAAAATATCTCCGCGGAATAACTCTTACTAGTACGTATTTCTTGGGTCGGCAATATCGGCATGCGTTTCCAATTAAGGTTTACACAAAAGTATAGAGACACTCGGAAACCGGCATCCGAGTGTCCTTAGAACCTCGACAGAGGAACCTTTCGATAATGTCTCCGTATGCACAGAAGAGGATAGAAATCCTTTCTAAATGAATTGTTCTATCTATTATTCACGAGTTAGGCGTCATTCGTGTGTCGTTTTCAGAACGACAGTATCTATTATTAAGAATTTCTTTCAAATTCCTTACGCGTGTTGTCAACGTAATAACTAAATATAAGACAAATTCGCACAATTGGTTACAATGAGTTGAGGGGTTCTATCAGAGACTTTGCCAGCGTTACGTTGGAACAAGGCATCAAATGCGACAACAAGCGCACTTGCTGGATGTTAGTAGCTGTGCTTCTACGCGCGCAACAGCATACTCGAAAGGGTGGCTACGGTAAATTTTAGGGGGAATTCGAATACACAATAGGGACACCAGCCCTCGTCCTTAAAGTTACATAATACAAGATGCTTGTAAGTACGCAGTAACGAATAGCTAGGTCCTTTGCTTGCTTCGTTTAAATGGTCCTTTTAAACACCGAAGTTGAATAATTCTATTGCATTCTGTATTGTTGTTATTTTATAATGTGTTGTTATTTTATAATGTGTTCGAGCGATAGAACGTTTAAACCTTTCAGACTGGCATATCTCGTCGAATCGCGTTGGAAGTGGCTTCGTTAAACATCGGCTAAAATTCAAGTAGTTGGCCGAAATTCCGTATTAAAAGCCACGCGCATACGATGCACGGACATAGTGTTGCACTTTCGAAACATCCTTGGCACGAAATAAACAGAAATGCTTCGTTCCGCGACTCCCTTCGGAGCAGGTTTTTGTGTGTAAGAAAGTTTTTTCATTAGACTCGAGCAACCTGAGATACACGAATACGTCGAAATACATGGACAGCATCGCAATTTCTCTGTGACTGTATTATTTGATCGTATTAGTTTTCGTTCGTTTCGAAACATCATCGCTTTCGCGCACGTAATAGATAGAAGAAAACATAATTATTTTGAAATTCCTTGATAACCGGTTGATTTAATGCGATATGAACGATAACACACTTAGTAGCTGATCGCATATTCGCAAATAATTAGTTCAGGTTTCAATTTTCCTAAATAACAAAGATATTTGACATCGGCCGCTCTCGCGGCAGGAAATAGACTGCAGTTTTAACTTTCTGATTATCCGTATAATTCGATTTGAGCTGCGAGGGAGTTTGGTGTTCGACCGGTTCTTTAGTTACGTTCACGGAGGTTTCCACATTACGGAATCGCGAACACGTACCGAATGCGGTCGGCCGTAATTCACGATCGAAATTGAAAGAGTTTTTTTCCAGCTGCGAACAAATGAGATGAGGGAAACGAACCGACTGACAATGGATCGCGAGTTCTTACATCTTTCTTGGATAGCTATCGATCATGCACCGTAAAAACTTTTGATTAACTTGACTATTTCGCAACGAGCGTTACATAGTAAACACATACGTTTCGTCTAGGTATTCTCTCGTACGCATACGTATGAACGTACACCTATAAACGTCGCAACTTTCTAAGAAATTTCCTAACAAGGGTTGAAGCAACTTTTAAGGACGAATAGACGGAGCTCGTTTAAAATATCTGGTTAACTGCACTCGCGATAACAATGCCGCCGGGTGAAACGGATATTCGATACCACTCGTTAAATTTTATTTGTGGAAATAAATTTTCAAAAATATAATTACTTAACGTTGTACGTTAATATTCGCATTAACGAATTTTCAAACTATTCTTTAGTTTAAAAGTAAAAAATGCTCGAGCCCTTCTCTCGTATAAATCGATAATTCAACCATCTAGGTGTGCTGAGCGTTTTTACTAAAATAGAAATGGGGAGAATCGACACTAAAAATTACACAAATTACCTACTTCTCTTACAAATATTGACATTTAGCGTAATAACAGAAGGAGTAATTGGAAATTGTCATTCTCTAATTAAAAACGTAGTAGCTTGAATCCACAGAGGTTTATAGCTAGAACAAGCAAAGTGTCAAGTAGAGGTTGTGTCGGCTTCGCTCGAGGCTGTCATCGACCATGTTTGAATTACATCATAGCTAATTAATATCGATGTTTTCTAAAATATTCTGTTTCTTATACGGAAACCAGCGATCAATATAACCTTTTGAAATGTAAACGCCTGAAAGACGAAACAAGGGCAATTAGAAAAAGGTCGTCGGAACCAGGAAGCTTCGAAGAAATATACTTTTTCCACGGTTTCAAACAGAACGATAAATTGGCTGATACCAGCTTGATAAAACTTGCCATTGATCTCTTTGTAAGGAGAGATCAAACGTTACATATTTGTAGAAATCTTTGCTACGTATACTGTTAGATCGTTGAAATATAATTACGTACAAAAACGTGGACAGTCAATCGAATCGTTCAAAAAATAGTAAAACGGTGCAGTGGTGGCAGTCAAAGTATCTGTCTCTTAAACGATTCTTAATTTTGTATGGATCGGTATTTCAATTGCTACGGTGTTTATACGTATGATACATTACATTATGGACACTTATATCCTAGGAAAGGTAAAGTTAATCGTATAACTTTGTTGTTATTGTTACATATTTGAACAAAATATTATCGTTGTCATCATTGTGAACTTGGAACGTATCAATTACCAATTGATCGTTGAAATTTCATTGAACCACGAATGAGAATGTCTCGAACGATACTGTATAGAGCATAATACGACAATACAAACTATATTATAAACAGACGATCGGTATCACGTTTGTCACCCGTTTATAGTTACCTACGATCGACAAATATACATGTACATGTACAGCAACTCTGTACCAACCCGTCCTATGCACCAAGGATAAGCCTGTGCAAATAGTGACATTAATTGCCTACGCGTCGTCCTATTTGCATGCCATTATTCAGAATAATTGATGACTATTGGTAGCCTATGCGTTGAAACTCATTACCATATTTAACGTACCGATGCGTTGTTTCACACATACTTGTCACTTTCGAAAATTCTTTAATCCGTTCTTTGATGATCATTTGATCGCGTTTAGAAACCTTTCTCTCATCCGATGAGTATTTTTTCTCAGTTGATCCTCCTCTATCTGTCAACGATCGATATCACCGTATTTGATCAAATTTATATTCAAAAATACACATTTATGAAAGTGCAAGTAATATAAAAGTAAAGAAAGAACAAATTTTTTCGATGAAATTAAAAAATGAGCATTAATATAATTTAGTTATATCGTTTGTCGAAATAACTGCAAGATCGAGTACATGTATGTAATATAAAAAAAAAAGGGGGGGGCATACGCTTGATCCATCGTATATTTAAGTTCGAATTTCCCGGGATAGTACAATGCAGTGCCGCAGACAGAATGTAGCGACGAAATGCACACAATGTAGCGACCAGCGTATAGTTGCAGAAACATCGATTCGCCTTCGGTCCGTTTTTTCACATACACAAGGAAGGTGCGTACGCGATCATAGGCGCGAACGGTGGCGTGACTCGAATGTAGTGGGGGGTCGTCTCCGAGAGAAGACAAAAAAGATCGAAGGGCGGGCAGTACCATATTGAGGAGTCGGAGAGTGCAAATCAAGAAGTGAGAGTGTGCCAGCGTGTCGTGAGAGTGTGGTTCGCGTGAGAGAGAGAGAGAGAGAGAGCGCGTTGGATCTATTGTGACGAGAATTACAAGTTAACTATTGCGTTGTCTAGACCATGATAGATTATTGCGATAAATCAACATCTGAACAATCCATTCATCGTAAATAAATCATCATTATAAAATTATATTTACGATACTACATGTGCATATGTATATATGTATATATGTACATACATTATCTACATATTTAAAGTTCGATGAGCAGTGGATTACACTAGAGTAGACAATATTGACGTAAGATTTTAAAATACGATATAAAATTTTCTTAATACAGTATTCGGCGATGCTTCTTTTTAATTTTCGTTGATTCCGTTTCAACGAGCGGCATATTGAAATTAAATGAAAAGAAGTCAATGATTAAAATATAGCATCAAAGAACGGTGAACAATGGTGATTCGAATGGCGCAACTAGAGCATTGTATGACCCAATTTTGATGAGATTGCGATCAGGTGACCGTAAAAGCTGTGCAGGGAGAATGTCAAAGAGAATTGCTTGGAATTCGAACGCCTGTTCAACTTGGTATCGTATTTACGATACTGCTGCTTCGCCCAGTAAATGCTTTGTTGTACGACGTCGTTTGCCGTGGATAGAGGAAATAACTGTAACCCTGTAGCCAAGTTCAAAACTCGCTTCGCCGCGCTGCGGGCAAAACCTTATTCTCTCTCTCTCTCTCTCTCTCTTCCTCTCTCTCTCTCTCTTTCTCTCTTCCTTGCTTTTTTCTTATGCGACCTAAAATTTAAGGCACCTATACCTTTGTTGCTATCGTTGGTATTTTTCATTTTGAAGAAGGTAAAATTTCAATTTTATTTCGTCATTTCGTTCGTGTATGCCGTCGACGTAATTTTAAGGTGCAGTTACACAAAATAAGCTGAGAAAGATTTTTAGAATTTTCGTAGAACTCAGCGTGCGCTTGTAAGCAGAAAGCGAGCATTACACGTATGATATTTAACGAGAGAGATAATACGTAACGAGTAAAAGAGCAGAAAGCCTGAGGTGCCGAAAGACGCTCATATCGTTCATACGAAGGGACTAAAAAATCTCGACCGTTGGAAATTTGGTGCAACAGATTCAAAACTGTCAATCGGAAATCCCATTGGCGAGCAGAGAAGTGCGGCAGGGAAATGTTTTGGTGCTTCGTCGAAGCGTCGAATGACGCGACGATGGGTATTTTCTAGCTGGTTTCTGCATTCCATGCAGTTTGTGTTGTAGAGATCACGTAGAACCGAGTAAATAGAGAAAGAGACTAACGGGAAAGAGAAGAAGGACCGACAATGGTTGCACGATGCACAAACCATCAGGATTCGGACAATTGCCTTCACCATCTCATTTGTCGACCATTGTTTCACGCGTGATAGATTTCGTTCATCGAACTTCCACCAATCGCTTTTTGATTATCCTAATTCGAATAAAACGACCATACGTACATATTTAATCGATCGCGATAAACGATACCGTACTACCTACCGATATATGCATTTAATTTTATCGTATACTATAAAAATGCTTCAAATAGTATTAAAATCTTTTTGATAAAAAATATTTGAAAAACAATGTTTTCATAAAAAATGAACGCAAAATCTCAAGTAGTTCCTTTTTAAAAGCAAAATGAAAACAACGCGAAAATTGATCAAACGCTATAAAATAACGGACGATTGTTCGCGAGACGAGAATAGATAATGAAACCTAAATACCAACAAACTCGGAATAAGTGATAGATTTACGACGACGATGCGCTCCGAAAATTTTGAATATTTATGTCTAGCCATCTTCGAACTTTCTGGAAGCGAATCGTGTCTCTGCAGACAGTCAACTCTGATATCAGAAGCCAATATATCACCCCCTTCAAGAATAAAGCTCGTCCTCCTCGACTTGCAAGATCAAGGAACTCTTCCATCTAAAAACGAAGGAAATTTATGAGAGTACGTTACTCCGGTTAAATCTGTAAGTCGACTATACATATATTTGTACACTTGTTACGAATTAAACATCAATCAATTTTCGTTTGCTCTTTACTTTGGGGACAAGAAGAAGAACAAGGGTACTAAATCCGAAGCACTCAGATGCTCGCCTCTTTTTAAACCTTTGTCTAAAATCTGTATAGAACTTCGAATAAAAAGCTTCTCCTATTAATTTCGAACAGTTACGTAAAGCAGAAAGCTTCAGTTTCTAGATGAATTTCAAAGAACCTGCATTAGTATTTCGTGGAAATTGTCGTTACCGTGGAAAAAGGAACCGTGTTTCATCGGAAAGTACCTAAATACATATATGATATATCTTATTACGTCGATATTTCATAAGTTACCAGTTTTTTTTTTTTTTTTTAGTGGATCTCGCTAATTTGTTTTAGCAAAACCTACCGATGCATGGGTAAGCGATTCACATGGAAAGTAGCGTATCTCGCACAATCAGATTGATCGTTGCCAAACTTTATATAAGTTTTTGCTTTATTGGAATATCTGTTGAATATTTCAATATAAAATTTGCTCGGAAGGCCCAGTTTTTTCTGAAATAAATGAAAAATGAAATGATTCGATCGATTCCTGTCACTTTTACTCAATATCCCCACTATAAACAATCTCCGTGAAAACACGAAATATTAGAATCGATGTTACCTGAAAATACATTCATCGTGCAATAAGAAGCAATGTAAAACAAGGCGAATTCTCCTGCTGCTGTCTCGACGTGAATTCCGCGGAAGCTTCGCAGAGATGCTTTCACTAATGGCAGCTAAAAACACGTTGAAAAGCTGGCTATACGACACGTTAACGAACATTACGCGCTACTATATTACTACTACTAAGCATACCGTAATATCTAGCTCGGTATAACGCGAAAGCATCGTTGTACGCTAGTTCTAATCGAATAACAAGAATTTCTAACGATAGTTTGCTAAATACACCGATAGCGATAGATAATTTTTGATCGGTATCTTATTCCCTACATGATTTGGATATTAGCGACTCTACTGTGCGCTCGATGAATACACCTAAGGCCGAACAGAGCACATTTCTGGCGGATAAATTTGTATTTGTACGGAAACGTAAGGACAGTTTTGTCGGTGACCAAATGTTGAACCTTCTCGGCTAGCTGAATGAATATTTCACGGGAAGAGACCGCAGTGATGCGTTAGAGGTGACATAGATCTTCGCCGGCCCGACTTTGTCGCTTTTGTCACCAGTCTGGAGATTGTAAAAATCGTCGGATAGTCTATTCAGCTGTATTAGATGTCGCTGAAAGCTGTTTCGTTTCGCCAGCGAAACAAAGGAATCGAAACTATGGACACAAACGCTATTCGCAAGAATTAGCGTAGTAGCTGCGGTCTCGTTTCGAGCAAAAATGTTCGCGATCACCTCCCGCGAACTATTCCTTTGACAAATCTTTCACGAATAATTTAATACGAATCGCAAATCTTTCTTACAATTCTCTACATCATTGATGAATTTGATTTGTTTCGAGGAAACAATGATTTATTTTTTCAATCTATTCTTTTTATCTTTGCCCAACCTAATTGAAACCGAAAATGTCAGGCATAGCGTCAAAATTCACGGGTTCTCGGTTATATTTTTCACCGATAACAAATGGATATGGAGAATAAAGCAAAGGTGAATACTGCGATAAAAAATTACTGCAACGACCAATCGCATGTCGCGAGATGCTCGTACGATATACTTACATACGTTGCGGTATCGTTATATCGACTTTCATGTAGATATTACAACTTTGTCTTTTACCTTTATTTTTAATATATTATAACTTAATCTAGATGGACGAAAACAAAATGCGCGAAAAACTATCGTTAATGAACGAATGAGATTGAAAGGTAACTAGAAGAGAACCATGCCAAATAAATAAAAATGCAATAGAAGCCGTTTTATGACCGCAGAAAGTATAAACGAGCGCAGCAGTGGCTAGATATATGTAATTCCGCAACATTTGTAGTATCATTTTTTAAGATACGTCAGAGATTTTTAGAAAGAAAAGAAGCTATAAAACCAGTGAACAATTTCTATCTTTCGACTAATCGTCTGAATTTCGCACTTACATACAATTATCATTTCGACAATTACCATATGTATGTTCTTAAATACTAGGCAATCGTCTTGCGCGACGCTTTCGTTAACTTTGAAATTTATGATCGATCTATTACCTACATACATAGATATGCGAAGTAAGTCAGGAGTGGCGTCTTAAAGTCTCAAAGTAATAGCACATCAAACTAAAGTTGAGAACATTAAAAGATTTATTTTCACTTTCTTTACGCAAACGGATTTTAAACATCGTCGTGTATTCGACCTTGTGACACATTTATCGAAGACGGAAACTATGACAACTAAGATTATAGTTATTAGAGGTAACCGGCCAAGATTCTCATAAATATCCGTTACAGAATTTCGAGATGAGATTGTCGGACAATTCATTTTCCTCATAAATTTTTATGAATTGGACTACTTCGAATCCGCGAAACTTACTTTCGTTTCTAGAAGGAGAAGCACGTGCTCGGCGTACAAACGACCTCCGACGAGTCGGTGACGAGATTTTTTTTCCTTCGATAACGCACAGACCACCATGTTCCTTGGTTCACAAAGCAGAATCAACGACAATTGTCCTCGAGCGAGTCAAAGATCTCACCAATCGGAACCAACAGGACCGCTCATTTTTATGTCGTATAACACGTTAAATAAATGTTCATTCGAGAGAAACGCGCGGTGCAATCATACAAGTCGCGACACTCTATTTGGAATTGTAGTAAGTAAGATAAAAAAATAGAAACGTAGGACAAGAACGAAAGACGAATGTGTCGATGTGTGAAACGGCGATAACGTACAGTTCCGCCCACGAATCTTTTTCACTATTCGACATCACCGATTCCTCGTTAGTCCGACTCGATTCTTTTTCCTTTCACACGCTTCTACTACCGCGGTCATTTCAATTTCAAGATCGCGATCCTACTTTTACGTCAACAGGGGAATAGATGACATTGATATAAAATCGATTTTCCAGCGTGTGCAGGCCCTGTCATTATCGTAGTTTGACAAATTGACATATGATAATCGCTAGGTTTGTCCTCATTTTTTCCTTAACGCAATAATTTTTGTTCGACTCTTAGTGTCAAAATACATTTTATTCAAATTTACGTATCGTTTCCTTTTTTAATGTCGCCGTAACGATGTGGCAAAATTACAAAATTTCGTCTACAGAGATTCTATCGAAATCTTAAGATGCTGTTTTGTAAAAACAAAAACGTGTAGTTTTACGTTCGTGAACCGCGTCGCTTTCACTGCTATTGTTGCAATTCGAAAATAAATTGAGATCACACGTGGCTTTATATCAGGATTATTCTATAGAGATATTTCGCATGTGTAAAATTAAAAAAATCACCAACGAGTAACAAAAATCGAATAATACCTTTACGATACAAAAGATTCAAAGAACGTATCGACGTTTCTTCCGTTTATTTTGTCGTTTGCTTCTACGCTATACTAGTTTTACGAACGTCTCCAATACGATAAATGCAACAGCTAAAACGTTTTTAACACTATCGTTGTTGCATTTGTTGGTCGCGTTTCGTTCAAACTGGTAGATGCTTACGTGGTTTGCATAGAGTCTCCTTCGTCGCGAACGACAACCGTTTACATTTTTACATTCAACGTCAAGACAAAGTACCGTACAAACATAAATAATTATAACAATAATAATAAATAAAAATTGATCAAAAACTGACTTTTTGATTCTACTAAGCGTGTACGCACCTGAACGATTTTAATCGCAATTTCGTCGCAAAGTTTTTCCACGAGCTCGTGTTTCCTTCTACTTAAATGCATAATTTGTCACAGCATTAGTGACAGTTAACTAATTTACGCACATACCTTGCCTCGCTAATCGCGAGCTTTGTTTTTCTTTACTATTGGAAAACTTTCAACGAAACGCGTATTCGTCTATTCAAAAGTTTCGTCGATACAACGAAAATATATACTTTAGAAGAGAATGAGTATAATATAAGAATAGGATAACAAAGAAATTAATCGCGTGGCAGATGTGAAGTCGAGGAAACGAGCGAGTCGTTAATGTCGATATTATCGGAAATTAGTAAAAAGGTGTTCCAATTTTCAATGTTCAAATATTCGACAAATGACAAATGGTAGATGACAAATTACAAATGACAAATGGTAAATGACAAATAACAAATGACAAATGAATTCGACAAATATTCAACAATATTAATTAAAATGCAAAGTAACAATTTATTTGGTTATCTTTCATATAAAATGTCCATTTAAATCCGTGATAATCGCGAAATAGATTATTAATCTATCGCGAAAATCGAGTCAACTAATTTTATCTGCTTATATAGGAATTAAGTAGATAGGAAGGTTGTAACGCCAACTGAAAACAGGATTAAATCAAAAGTTAGAAATAAAAGCGTAGCTCGGCAGAGGATCGATCGGTATTCGTTCGTAGTAGGTTGGTGGAAGATCCGCGGGTGAGGAAAATTTTCATCGATTTTCGTCGTTCGCGTAGTTCTTTCGTAAGTAACCGAGAGAGGAAGATGGCACCATCGCGAACAGAATTTGTAATATTTGCATCGTTCGAGGACTGTCGAATAGTTTGGCACACACGGCACGACATCTCGTGCGTACAACCGAAGAAAATAAAGAAACTGTTTGAACGCGATAACCCCAGCGACGATATGTTTCAAGGTGTCGGTGAAGCGGCTATTACGAACGAAACGAGCAAACTTTGAATCCCTCGATGCCGATTGTTACAAGCTTATAAACTGTACGACCGAGGATCGAATCTTTCAACGGAAAAACGTTCTTTCGATCTGTTTGGACTCCGTGCACGACATAGAAACGACGAAACTGCTGCAACCTGGTTAACGTTAACGTTACCTTACCTTTACCTCGGTCCATTTGTTATCCACCTACCGAGGAGAGCTTTGCCCATTCTACGAAAGCACGCTGTGCTATCGCGCCATCCCAACCTTCGTCCCTACGATTCGACGCCACGTCCGTTTCTCTTCACTGGAAACTGCAAATAAACCAGCCACCAATGCCGATAATAAAGACCTGGCACTCTGCTCGCCCTTATCACTCGTTATGCAGGACCTTCTATTTCTCCTCGCCGACAAAATTATTCAACGAGCACGCGATCTTACCGTCGCGCAAAATGCTTCCAATTAAACTTCCGCTCTTATCATATTTTACCCTTTGTTATTTTACAAATTCGAAACGAGTATCTTCTACGCTCGATTTCCTTCGTTGCCTTTCTAATTAACGTCGACGCTAAAAACGCCGAAACGCAACGATACTTGCTTTAAATTAGCGACGCAGATCGATTTTTTGAAATCGATTTCAAATCGTTCGAAGATCGTTAAGACCGTCAAAGTTCGTTCCGAAACGAACGTTACTTGGTTGATTTTCGGTGGCAGTTTGCGACTAACTTGCAGCAAAGTTAGGTAAAATTTGCGTTTCTTTCGTAGGAGAAGAACCGAAAGGGGGAGAGCGATTTGCTCGACGCGGCATAGCGACGACGATTAATTAGTTCTAGGTGAAAAAAGCAGAGCACCGGAACGCGTGAAATTCGATCGATTCGAAGAGACGAGTCGCTACACGCATGCCAGTCAGCTCTCGAAAAGAACTCGCATACAGCAAACACGGAGCGATCAATCAAGCGCCATTCAACGACCATAATAAAATAACATGCGACAAGCTGGAGCTTTTTTACCAGCAATCGGACAACGTTACATACGCCGGCGATTTAGTTAACTGAATGGCTATTGAATGACTTTTAACGAACAATAGAGCGAAGAGAAATGCAAATTCCTCGAAAGCAACGAGTCTCTCTTTACCACGTTTGTCGGTTCGCGTATTGTCGCATCGAGGTGGATCATCGGAAGTGGCCACGTTCAGCCGAGTGGTCTCGAAAATACTATTGCGATTAAAGTAATTACGGATAGAGTCGAAATCTCGAGATTCGAATTCCACAATGAGAATTACGTTGAAACTGTGGAGACGATTTATCACGAAATTTTGGAAAGACAAATAGGCTTTTCTCGAATGAAAATAACCGGTAGAATGGAAAAAGCATCGAGGGACAGAATGTATCGATGCAAGAATGTGCAAAGAATCCATTGAAAGAGAAAGCTGGGGAGGAACGAAGGAAAACGAGCAGAAGCGAAAGGCAACGACTCCGAACGCGTTGTTAAAACACGCGTTCAACGGCAGAGTAATATGTGGGATTGCACGGTAGCGGAAATGCGAATAAAAAGAGACGACAAGGAATGAAAAAAATGTTTGAAGGTACAGTAGAATAGGTGTGGCACGCCCGGTGGTGCTTCTTTATTTTTACCTCGAAACAGCCCGGAAGTGTGCGTATACCATGTACGTACGTATATACCGGAAGTATATTCTTAGGAAGAACGGAGGGAGCATAGAAATGGCAGAAAAACTTGCTCTATTTAACTGCAACTTTCATGGTACTCGGATTCATATGAAAATTAGTTCTCATTACAGTCAGCGGTCATGAAAAAATAAACAATAAAACGTTTCATTGGCAAGTACTTGCATACTCGCGGCTACTACCTGCATACGATAAACCATCTCGCGTTTCCAGTCGAGATAGTACTCGCTCGTCCTATCTCAAATCGTAAACTTCCGGCCTTAACTTAAAAACCGCGTCAACCCAGTATACCCGACTAATGAGAGTTTAATTAACATGCTACGTGTATCCGACATGTAACGTGTTTCCTGCTCGTCGCTCGGTCTGTCCTTTCGCACGGATTCTCCTCCTCCCTTCCCATCCTTTTTAACGCATTTTCCAACATCGCCTTTGCCAACAACGTTATTTTCGCTTAACAATTTATTCGCGCAATTTCCGAAAATATGGTAAACATAATCGTCACAAGCGCTCTACTTTGAACAAATAGCTCCGCTTCGATCGAATTAAACTCGATTACTAGAAATCATCTCGATAAATTTTCCTGAAGTTGAAAACCGACAGAATTTGCAACTTGGTTGTCGTTGCGTTAAATTCTCATTGAGTTCGCTTCGAGCGAATAGTTACGGACAAAGCGAGTACGAAGAACGAGTATTCAAGGATGCGATAAATCTGCATTTTCTATACAAACTTTTCTCTCAGCTAAATACTTTTTCCGAGTAGTCCTGCTTGCTTTGTTTCTCAAGCAGTCGACCCGTGCGTTCCGGATTAAAGTCGTGTAAAGCATTTTTTCCACTAAATGTACGGCCAGTTTGATTTTGATAAGTTACGCAGAAAGCGGACGAGAGTTTTCACGTTGGTCTTGCGAGACGGTAACAAAGCGATACAACGACCAACTCTATAATCACGGCACATTACTCTTATTATCTGTACTCGCGGCAACAAAGGCAAATTAAGCCGTAAACCTCTCCAGTAAAATATAAGTTTCTTGTAAAATATGTTCATCCCGTACGTTCCTATCCATTAAGCATTATTCGTCCATCGATCGTTTTTAGCCGCCTATGCAATTTCGTCCAGCTTGGATAATCGTTCTTTCTTTATGTAACGTACACGACGTTATTAGACTAGCGAATTTAACGAAACAAATAACTGCATAAAAAATTCTTATTCCGATAGAGTTCTCTTTGCCTTGAATTAGTGACTCTAAGGACTGGATTATGAAACAACGGATAAATATAAAGTATGAAACGACCTTACTGCAATGCATTAGCTTCCGAGGGACGCTATAAATATAGAATACCTGCAAATATAGCGGACTCAGGTGACACAGGGAAATAAAACTTTACGCTTTAAAGCACGGAAACCGTATTAAAATTCTTAAAATATTGCCTTATCACGTTGAATGCACTTAGCGTTGCATACGAATCCATTTCGATGCAATTTCCTCTTCTTCTATCGAGTTTGCTCGTTCGCCGAACAAATTACCGTTCAATTTTTCCCGATGGAAAATTTATCTACATCGGAATGTGTGCTTTGGAGAGAAGCTTTGATAAAAAAAAAAGCGTCTACGCTTGTATTCGACAAATTTAGATTTGCGAGTGCGATTTGAAGTAACAGCCAGAAATAATTCGGCTCGTTTCCAAGGACGTTTTCATTCAACAGTTCACAGAATGATAGATCATGACGAAATTAGGAAAATTATTCGACAAGGGAATTGGGCCAGAAGTTAAGGTGGAAACAATCAAGAAACTCAAAGGATATTCCACTTTCATCGAAGGCTGGAAGCAAGTTCAAATGGGCGAACGTCGTATTTGCTCCAACAATTTGCTTTCTATACCGTTCGGATTGCGATGTAATCCAGCGGGTCGCCGAGTGTTTGACCACGCGCTCGTCTAACCTCTCGCTATTATCTCAAACCGCTCCGTGACAAACTTAGGTCATTACTGGTGGTTCGTTTTCAGGCTGAGCGCAGCGCTCCCTCCACTTTGATATTCCTTATTCTTATTATCAGAATTACGAGATTTCGGTTCGTTTTCGTTAAGACTTCGCACACCTTGAGCGATAATCTCTTTGACGGAGGAAATGGAACGATCTTTCTGCAAAGGCATCGACTTTTTGCTACGAGTAACGTTAACAGGAGAGTAATTGCTATTCCGATTTAAAGCCACCGAAACCACAGAGAGCGTATAGTCAGAAAAGAGAAATACAAATCGAACGCAAAATGAGCAAAAAGTATTCGTATTTCGCTTTATTAGTCTAAAAGTAGCTCTACCAAAATGCTAAGATTTTACGCGCAGAAAATTTATTTTCTTTTGTCGAAAAGACGTTTGGCGTTACTCAGTCGTTGCTCGTGCCGAGGTATCGTCTGGGTTGTCAAGGTTTTCAAAAGATACGTACAGTGTGTAAGAGATGATCTACCTGCACTAAAATTCGATCGATTTTCAAACTATCCCCGAAAGAACGAAAGCCCATCCAGGGAGGCTGTGCGGTTTAAACGTTAAATCTTCCCTGCTCCATACTGTGCGAATTCGATACTTTAAAACGAATAATATTCCAGATGTTGCTAATCGTACGCCATGCGTACAAAATCAAACCTAAACTGAAGCTAAATGGATGGACGAAAGGCAAGGTATGGTTAACAATGATAGCATTCCATTGGAAGAAGAAAGTCGGTCGAAAGAATTCATTGGATGATATTAGAAGAGCTCGCACGAGCTAGAAAACCGAAGCCGAGGCTGAAATTTAATCAAATTGAAAGTTTTCTGAAAAAGGAACGTTGCTTGTATTTATTTCCTGCGCAGCGTTTCGACAATTGGAGCATAGAATGCAGAACGTAGCAACGATTTCATGCATCGCGCATGGACGTTGAAAATTCGTGAAAATTCGTTGAACGATGCTTCCTATCGAAAAACTGTGCTTCAAACTGTTATCAAGTGCTTCTTCTGTGGAGTATAGAGCAAAATGAAACAAAGAAACGCGTATCGTCGGACGAACGAATTGTTCCGAGGAACATCGTTGAACTCGGCTATATCGTTGAACGTGTACGAGACGCATTTTCCGCTTCTGCTAAGTGTCTCCTTTCGATAATAAAAGTAGATTCGATTCGTCGTTTTGACCTACCACTGTACGTTATTACGCAGCGATAGTCGAATCAGCGTCTTTGGTCGCAGATGCTGGCACGGTTGGTTAGAATTCTGAAATAAGAATATCTCGGAATAACGAGTAGTTTTGGGTAACGAGCGCGCGTGTGTAGACCAATAGACGGAACGCGTTCAGACGGAAGAAGCTAGAAAGTAGCTGAACGTACTATCTGCTATTCGTTGGTTGCTCTTTTGTATTCGGTAGTCGGTATTCAGTGGCGGGCCGATGGCTGCCGTGTTTGGCCAGGATTTTGACGTTGATGACGAGGGATGATAGATGCGTCCTGCATCCATTACGAAAAGTTGGACTCGAGGGATCGAGAGGCAGGCTAGCGCATGACTGCTGATACCGCCTCCCGCATCCGCATTACCGAGGATACGTTACGTTGCTCTTTCTCCGACTTCGGGATTATATAACACAGTAGAGATCGCTAAAAGTTCCACGTTATACGTATTTGCCTCGGTCGCGTTTCTCTTAGTAACGTTCAGCAGCAATATGTTCGTTCTTTAAATTTACTGTCTCGTACGATCGCACCGGATCAACGTTACGGTAGTTTCGGATTAGTTTATTTATTTATTTATTTATCGACGAACGCTTCTCACTTTGCAAGTAAGTTTTTTTCTCTCTTCTATTAAAGATTATTACGTCAAACGAATAACACGAAAAGCCAATGGGTGACTATATTTCCTATTTTTCACTAAAGTCAAAATCATATTGCCGTTATATCTTTACATACTTGCCAATGAATCAATCGAACCACGTATTTCGATCGTATATTTCGATGAAACTATACCGTATGTTCGCATAAACGAATAACGTATAAATGCATGCAACGCGATATAGCTAACCTGTGTAAGAATAACTCTTTGGCCAAACCGACGCTCTGCGTGGAAAAGGCTCACGGCCGTTATTCTTTTAACACCCTGTAGCCGGTAAGTTAGATCACGTTCCATGTAATTGATGCGATTCATATTCATAGGCCGGAATCAGAAGTAGCGAAGTAGAATAGCCGGCAATGAATCCGAACATCGGAAGTAGCGAAATAGCGTCGTCTTACGTTGAATACGCAAACGAACAGAAAGGAACGATAATTTCAAAACGAAAAGAAAAAGGACTGTGCGTTATTACGTGTCTACAGTAGGTATCTACTCACTGGTAAATATGAATGGCTTTAATATTCCGTAAGCACAAAGGCGCCACTTTTTAAAGTTCATGCATATCCCGGACGTGACCAGAAATTATTATAAAATCCTACGAAAATCTACCGCAGGGAGCTAGCAGAGTTAGATGCTACGAATAAAAAGCTGCACGCGTGTAAGAACCCTTTCTTTAATCATCTCTCGCGTTCTTTATCGTTACATTTCGAACGTGTTACCATTCGAATTTTCTTCGACGTTCGACTGTTCTCCGATTAGACGTTAAAGAGAGAGACGATAGTCCAACAAATGGCAATACCATATTAAGGAGTCTGCGGAATAATCCAATGACAGTGTACGAATATTTAAAAGAAATTAATCGTTCGTGATAGTATTGGTGCAGTTTCAAAAAGATCGCGTGACAAAAGTACATATTTCAAATGGTTTGATCAAATAGCTCAAAGTTTTTCGGATATCGACTGTTCTCGTCGAACTTGAGAAATTATCACGACAGTTTTATTTCGCTCGAGTCTTCGACTTTTGCTTTTGTTTCTTTATCGCATATTTCCGAGTTAAAAAGAAAAATATCAAACTTTGCGCGAATAAAAGAACTGTCCTTACTTGAGTCCAAGAGAATCGCTAAGGATAGAGTAACGTTATGTACCTGCTGATATTTTTTATCTTAAACTCAAGCACGAAATTACACGGTACACTTTCAACGATATTGACGACCATTTGTTCGTGCAAGCTTTAAATTATTTACAACAATACGTATAAAGGCCAGTTGCAATGTGAAGATACGTACACGTGTACAGAAGTAAATTGTAATTTTTAAGTGTATTTACTACTTTAAAATGATAATTAACTTATGTAAATCGCAGAGAATGTTTCTTAGCACTGTGATTATATTTTATCAGTACCAGTTGCCAATTAGATACGAACAACGACTGACGAAATAGATAGCATAATTAATATCCACTTACAAACATGCATTCTACTACGTACGAGTAAAGAGATATTTTTTATCCGGTTGAACGATCTTAGTTACGACTACGAAATATGGAAGAGATGGACGCTATTCGCGCTAGTATCGTGCAATTATATCGTTATCGTTCGATATGACGAAAATTAATCGAATCGTTTTGCACATTGACTACGATCGAAAGCACGAAAGAACTACGAATTTGGACGATTCATTAAAAAAAGGTGTCGTTTGATGAAAAACAGCATCGCAACCGGTATGGCGACGCGGAACACGAATCGCTGCCGCTGAAAATCGTCCGCGAGTATTTATACGTATATTCTATAGGAGTGTGACCGATGGCCTTAGCCACCTTAATTCGAACTAATATATTTCACATGTTCGCAGGAGCGAAGCACGTTTAGCGCCTTCGTTTGTCTCTTACTTTAATTTAATCTCAGCCTAAGAAAGTAAAGTGCCATCTATCCTTACAAACGCTGTCAACATCGAGCCCTTCGCTACTTTCCAGGATTAGTTGGGAACAGTTGCGTTCTTCCTAGCCAAATACGCGTTTCTATGTTTTCAAAACCAAGAGCCATCGTTAAAACGAAGGGACGTAAAGGGAAAGACGCGTTTAAATGCAAACGACAGATCGACGTAGAACGTTTCACTGAGACATCGAAACACCATTTGATTAACATTTTCATCGCATCTGGAAAGTTTAGAGTTCTTAGAAAATTCAAAATTACAAATTTTCATTAAAAACTTTCGCTACCGATTTGCATAATTATACCGTTCTACTGCTTCGTACCGTACCACCGACGCAAGATTAAACTTCCTTATATGTTTCGATCTACTTTTCTTGACATTTATCCAGTAAATTTAACTTCGCACGCGTTTATTTACATCGATAGAGTAGCAATTAATTAAAACTTTTATGTCACGATCGATCGTTAAGATCACAAGCGAAGGTATCGCACCAATGAATTTGATCTATACCGTGGAATTTGAACTTTAGATTGCATTTTTGTGCCTTGTATAAGCTATTGGAACTTGACTTGTGCCTGCACACTGTACAGTGCACACTCGATAGCGATAGTCATCGTGGATAAATGTCGTAGACAGTGAACCTGCGGAACGGATGTGGATGCAGGATCCCCTTGAGCCTAAATCCTTCGCTCGTCCACACAAGGACTTACTTGCGTGCTCTTATCGCCGTCTTTCGTCGATTCGTTAGTCGGGTTACCGTCTATTTCTCCTAATTTACACTTCACGTAATTGACACAAACGAACACTACTTACGATTCGTAAGGTACTAAAAATCTATCAAGGCTGAAAATATTTCGGACACTAATGATACTCCTAATTTATGTCGACGATGTCCCGCACAATGTTTCCAAGGACGTTTATTTTAAAATTCACGTTTCCTTCGCGTTCGTATCTTATCCACTTATCAAGCTATCTTGCGACTCGATCCACTTATCGACGTATGCGCGAAAATTATTTTTTTTCCTGTTACCTGAATTCTCTGTTCTCGAGAGCGATTAATTTCACAGGGAATTTCGCACCGCTCTGTCTTCGCGACCTTATTTCTCAATGTATGTATCTATCATAGTTATGATATGCGGCTAGAGTCACTGATGATTACCAAACGAGGAAGAAACACCGAGTGATAAGCATTCTCATTACTAAACAGTTTGGGAAGGTTAAACCGATAATACAAAATGTTTTTAGAAGATAGTCACGTATCTGCATTGTCAAGGAAATAATCGGGTATCGTTGGCATTGAAATCTAAATATTCAAAGACTTGCAAACGTAATTTATGATCGTACCATTAAAGTTACGATAAATAAAATACAAATACATGTACATATAGAAATCTGGATATACGACATCAATTTTAAATCAAACTGCATTTTTAAAAGTAATGCGGCTGAATAAAAGCTAATTGACGAGAGAATGAAAGACGGACGAAGCGAGACGACTTCGATTCGAAATGTCTCGTTGCGCGCAACTTTATTCCAGAAATTCGTTCGATTCGAGAAATTCGTTCAAATGTAATTTTCGACCGAAATGTCAATTTTATTCCGCTATTAAAATTGATCGCGTCGTTGAGCGCGACTCGATCCTATTCCTACGTTTGTACCACGTGTTGTCTTTACGAAGTACCTTTTCGAAAGATTCCACGTAATAATATACACAACACGATCATTTATTGTTATGTTCACAATATTCTATTTAATGGATTCTCTCAGGTTGAATTTTGTTCGACTATTTTAGGTTTAATGTTGGTTGTGATCTATTTTTGCTTCGCTACTAATACGATCTACTGTCAATGATGACACACATCCGCTAATCCGCCACCTCTTGATTCAAGATACACGATGCTGGCGAATCGCAAGGCGTCGTCGTTTCCAGACTACAATGATATCGTTCGTCAACACCGAATCTGTGGTCTGAAACTACACATCGCGATTATCTCGCTTCGATAAATATTTAACTGATATATGGAGTATAAAAATGAAATATACTGCATTTCACCGCATTGTTATTGTTGTACAAAAGATTCTCACCAAGTATTGTTCTCGCTATAGTAAGATTTCACGCAAATCGCTCAAGTCGCTTCTGGAGCAAAACCTCGGCGCATTCTCTTTTTATCCAAAGTTTGTCGCCCGTTGATTTTCACGAGACAGAAACGATTAACTTCGTTAAAGCTGACTGAATGCCGCCACGCGAGCAATGAATTTACAAAGACTTCGTCTTTCATACTTTTGCTTAATCGACATGCTGACGTGAATATCGTTTAAGCTGAACTTTCGATATTAAACGGCGCTACGTAGTTCGAATAAAAATCCGAAATATTTCGAAGATTCTATCGTATTTGTAAGATTCAACGTTGCATTCGAATAAGCGAATAATCAAGATTTTATTGAAAATGTTAGATGGGAGCAGCGCTTTCTCGAAAAGAGAATATGTGGAACAAAATGTTACCGCTAGTAACGTACCTTGCACAAAGCGAAAACGCATGTTTAGTCTGGTGTATCTCTTTCTGGGATAGAGTCATATGCGATTGTGTCGTACGCGAGCGCATCGTGCTAAATCAGTGATTCCCAAAAGGTGCGTCTCGGAATAAGATTAGGTGCATCGCCGCGAAAAAGCGAGATACTTTTTTTCTTCTTTTTTTTTATCAATGTTCGTGTGTACAAATGCCTCTTTGGAATAAATTGTAAAACTTATATACCACGTACGTCGCGTTATCTCTACATTTTTAAAAATGTGCCGTGACTAAAAAAAGTTTGGGAACCACTGTGCTATATCGCCAAGTCTCGCGTGCCCCACCATCAAAATTATACCATTTTAGAATATATATAAAGAACTGAATTTCACTTCTTGGCCAGTTTCGACCTTAAATTCAGCACATCGCAGTAACATTTTACGAGATCGGGTTCAAACACATTTTTCCAAACATATTTACAGATCGTTGTATTCGTTTATTCGGTGAGTTTTTCAAGAACATCCCGTGCCACTCGCGAATTTTACTTGCATTGGTCATCGCACATCGGTTCATGCATAAACGCGAGACCCATGTTCTTCCCTACGGTCTATGTCCTGCGCCTCGTAATCCTAACAAAGATACGTATAAAGCAGTTTACGATCTATTCGGTTAAACGCTTTGATCATTCGTTACAATCCGCTTAGAAAATTCCTACGCTTTTTATAAGCTCTAAGTATCGATACAACTAGAAAATAATGGCAATAATGAGCGAACTTGTCCCTCTTCTTTCTGTTCTCGCGTTGTTCGATTATCGTATTCTCTAAACATAGGTAACAAGTGCGTGACACTGCAAAAAAAAAAGCAAGGAATATATTCTTGATAAAAAAAAGATCACAAAAGTGCAGGTAAAATGGTAAACAATTCACGGTCTATTTATAAAGCATGAGAAATAATATCTTATAAGACGTATACATATAATATACTCGCATGCATATTTATTGTTTCAAATAACATTCCGTCTCGCTAATACTCGCTATATATCTCATATATATTTTCTTTCGTAACATAGCCAATTAAAATTTTCTTTGTCGTTCCGATATACTTGCGGTATCGCTATGTATATTACCAATTAGATAGCTATAATTCGAACGAAATTACAAGATCTTTCACTTGCCTGAATAGTTTGCAGGGCAAAATGAAAGAAATTTGCATTCTTGGGTATCACGAGAAACGATAACGTACTAGTGCATAAATAAGTAATCGATAGTAGCGTGGTCAGAAATGTGCATAAAATGCGGCGATTCATTGCACGATACAGTAGATGACATCCACGATTCGAACTATACGGAGAGCCTTAGACGAACGGTAAAGCCAAATCGAAATTCTACGTGTCAACGTTTTCATTTCACCGGCGTCATGGTCGTACTTTGAGACATTTTCGGTTTATAAACGCTTTATACGTCAATAGCAATTTCCTTTCTGTTGTTTCGTCGAGGCGAGGCATTCGACACTCGACTTGTTAAAATATATTTTCTCTAGGCAATCGTTATAACGTGAAATATACAGCTATGATCGATAACTATATTGTTCGAGGTCCGAAAGTTCGTTGGAATGTGTGTTTCAATCCGAAAGCAACCGTCTACAGATCATTGTTGCAACTAACCTGTATTTCTCAGAAAGAAGGAAAAATAGTGAAAAAGAAGAGAGAAAGATACGAGGTATTCGTAGATATAGGTAACGCGAGCAGCGAAGCAACGACGCGACAGGTGACGCAACGTACAGACTGCCGAGAACAATACGTTTTATGAAAAAGAACCGAACACATAGGAAACATCCGATCGTTCAAATGTTATATTCAACCGCACCTATCGAAGAACGGAATCTTTTTAATATAATAGATTCTTTCGCTTTCGCTCAAATCAAATGGGAAGTCGCTAAAACACGTAATTCTTTAAAATACAAACCTATGTATATGTATGTGAATGTTCTGTTTCAGTAGTCATCGATAATTATGTGGGACAAATGCAAAGCGCCGCTTCTGCTTGTAATATTGGTCATCGTTGCAAGTAAGGATAAATCTTGACAAATTTAACAACGATGTTCGCAAAATAAAAAATACCCGAATCCAAAGTATTTTTCTTCCTCCAATTATATGCTATACGTTTTAACGTTAGCTCGCGCAATTGCATCTTACCGATTGTAAAATATTTAACAACAGATATCTTTAATCATAGGCGATGCAAATGACTGCGTGCCTCGAAATTTTGGCCAGGGCAGTGTCGTTTGCGTTTGTAATGCAACCTACTGTGACGAGCTACCGGACAGCAACCCCAAAGTCCCAGAGAGCGGAACGTTCTACTGGTACGTTTCGAGCAAAGAGGGTCTCAGGCTGAGCATGCTACAGGCGCGGATGGGTTCTTGTCAAAATTCCAGCGCCGATACAGTTCTACATGTAGATACATCGAGAAAATATCAAACCGTCTTAGGCTTCGGCGGTGCTTTTACGGACTCGGCGGGAATAAATATCAGAAATCTCAGCGAGGCTACTCAGGACCAATTGATGCGGTAATTAAGCCTCGATAAATACACAATTATGCAACGAACATATTACATCTCTACGGTTACGTAAAATTTTCAAACAGCGCTTTAATATTTCACAAAATATTTCCAAGATCTACGATTTATGAGTAAATGTGAAAACGATCGAAATTTGTTTTATCTTTTTATTTTTAAAGTTACGAATTATAAAACATCGTTGAAAAATTCCGAAAAGCGAATATGAACAATGATGGACTTGTAATTCCTAAAGAAATTGATAACACGATAACGTTTGCTTCTTGAATGTGCGACATGATTTGATGTAATTATTTGAACATGATATTACCTCGATCTAATTACGTATGTTGCTATACGTACAACTGAGGGTGTTTAATCGCTTGCAGGGCGTACTACGGTTCAAACGGGAGCAGGTATTCGTTAGGTCGAATACCAATCGCTGGAACTGACTTCTCTACGAGACCTTACACGTACGATGACGTCGCTGGTGATGTGTCACTGCAAAACTTTAGCCTCACTGAGGAAGATTACGATTATAAGATACCATATCTAAGAAAAGCCATTGAATTAAACCCGGATGTGAAATTCTTTAGTGCTGCATGGTCAGCTCCGCCATGGATGAAAACTAATGATCGAATCAATGGATTTGGTAAGTGTGTTGATACGATATCGAGAAGGAGAAAAAATCGAAGAAAAAACGATAGAAAAATGTATCCTTTTTATTTGAAAACGAACCGTTTCAAATAATTCCTTAAGCCTGTTTCGTAATATATTATAATACTAATTTACAATTTATGTCTAGGGTTTTTAAGGAAGGATTATTATCAGGCATTTGCCAATTACATAGTAAAATTTTTGGACGCGTATAAAAGCAATGGCATCGATGTATGGGCCGTTTCGACAGGAAACGAGCCATTAAACGCTTATGTACCTTTTGATCGCCTCAACACTATGGGCTGGACACCAGACACTCTCGCTAATTGGGTCGCTAACTATGCGGGTCCAACTTTGGCAGCGTCCGCCCACAATGGCACACAAATTCTTGTTCTAGATGATCAGAGAATCGAATTACCTTGGTTCGTAAATAAAGTCTTCGAAGATAAAACCGCGAAAAAATACATCGTTGGTACAGCCGTACATTGGTATACGGATAGTTTCGCTCCGCCAATATTATTGGATTTAACACACAATGGTTCTCCGGATAAATTTATTCTCATGACTGAAGCATGTACAGGTAAACTATTCAAATACTATATCTCTGTAACAATTACGGAACAGTTTAACGCAACGCTCGCTTTCTCTAACGACTGTTACAAAGCATCGCTACACACAAAGAGCAAAAGTTTGCTTTTTAAATATACATATACCTATATCGAGTTTTTCATCCAGAAAAAAGTATCTAGTGATTTTAATTGAATTTCAAGATCAACTTAAATAATATATTTCCTTCGTGAAACGTCAGTTCCATGGACGTTCTGTAGTAACATTTCCTTTTTGAACTATTATATATTACACGTGATCAACAACTATATATAACGGTAACATCATTTTATACGCAGGTGCCGGAACTTTGGATTATCCAAAAGTTTCCTTAGGTTCGTGGAGCAGAGGGCAGGAATATATCTTAAGCATAATACAGGTATGGTAAATGGTTACAGTTATAATCGTGTACGAGACGTAAAGTTTTTTAATTGAAAACATTATACATTAAACACGTACAAAAATTACTTCTACTTATAAGAAAAATATTCTGTTTGAAGTACATGAATCATTGGTCGGTTGGATGGGTAGACTGGAATATAGCTTTAGACACAACCGGTGGGCCAAACTGGATTCAAAATTACGTCGACTCGCCCATTATTGTAAATGCAGAAGCCGATGAATTTTATAAACAGCCAATGTACTATGCTCTTAAGCACTTTAGCAGATTCGTCGATAGAGGCTCCGTTAGGATTGCTATCACCGATACGCACAATGTTAAAGCTACAGCCTTCGTAACACCTTCGGATCAAGTCGTAGTTGTTCTATATAACAAGTAATCACAGTTTATTTTACAGAAAATTACGAAATAATTTACCAATTACTCAGTTTTCAACATTGCTGGGATTGAGTTTAATAATTTGTTCACGAAATTTATTTTCTTTTACAGCAATACCCAGAAAAAGAACATCGTTATCAATGATCCGAAAAAGGATCCTATTTGCTTGGAATTACCTGCATACTCCATGAATACCATAATTTATGCACAATAACTTGTAACAACTTGTAAGTTACAACTTGTAACTCGTTGATTATTAAATATGATTTGTAATATCGTCATATTGTATGTACCGATAAATGGCAACGCTATAACGCTATAAATTATAAATAAATTATAACGCTAATATATAACATAATAAAACGCGCATCTCGAAATTGAAATTCTCTCCATACTATTCCAGACGAAGACTTACATTTTGCGACAATAATCGATATACCTGATAAGAATAACGAATCATCGAGTAACAGTCTATTATCTATTAACACGATAAAGCGAAATTGAAAAATCTGAAATGTTCATATCTTCGTCTACTAACTGAACTTTCCCTTTCAAATTTATCTAATCCTTATTTCACTTTAGCTGTGTACATATTGTATATTAATACCATATACAGGGTGGTTGGTAACTGGCGGTGCAAGCGGAAAGGGGGTGATTCTACACGAAGAAAGAAGTCGAAAATATAGAATAAAAATTTCTTTTTTAATTTTTTTTTTTTAATTTTTCTACAGTGAGATCCGTTATAACGCGATAAAGTGCACGCGTACCGAGCGAAAATTCAAAGTCGATTTTCTCGAAAACAAAGCCTCGAACGAAAAATTTTCCGCTTGTACCACCAGTTACCAACCACCCTGTATATGTATCGCATCTATTAGGTCATCCCATAAGTTCCTGCCGTTTTTCGAGCGGTTACATATGTTAAGATTGTTCACATACTTTTCAGTTTCATGAAAAAATGTAATCCCCCTCTCGTTGTACAACTTCTTCTCATTTTTCTGGTAGGGCCATTATTCCGTCTCGATAAAAGTTCTCTTGTTTTTCTTTAAAATAATTTTCTAAGCTATTTTTGAGAATATCAATATTTTCAAATTTTTTACCTACTAAAAAGTGTCGTAATGCTCTGAACAGGTGGTAATCAGATGGGGCAATGTCTGGGGAATATGGGGGATATGGTAAAATTTCCCAATTAAATTCAGACAATTTTTTTGTAACGCTTTTCGCGACATGCGGTCTAGCGTTGTCGTGATGGAAGATAAGGTTGTTCCTATTCGCTAAACCTGGTCGTTTTTCAGCTAGTGCTTCCCTTAATTTTTCTAACTGAGCGCAATATTTGTCTGAATTAATGGTATCACCACTAGATAAAAGTTCAAAATAGAGTATTTCTTTATAATCCTACCATACACACGAAAGAACTCTACGTGGATGTAACCCTGATTTTGCACAGCGTTGAGGTGGCTGATTTCGTTCGGACCAGCTACGTTTCCGTTCAGGGTTTTCGTAAAGTATCCGCTTTTCATCACCAGTTACCAGGCGTTTAAGGAATGGCTCGTGTTTATTACGCGCAAGTAATGACATGCACGCTGTCGTTCGTTCAAGACGGTTCCGTTCCGTAAGTTCATGGGGCATCCAAACGTTCAACTATGACACCATCCCCATTTTTTTAAACACCTATGAATCGTTGTCGTAGGTATTTTCAGAACATTGACATCTCTTGAACTGTCAAACTTCGTGATTTTTCAACAAGATCCCGAATTTTATCTTCGTCTGTCTGAGGAGGACGTCCGGAGCGTTCCTCGTCTCCTCAACAGAAATTCCCGGCTATAAAACGTTGGAACCACTTCCTACAGGTGCGAGATGAAAGCGCATTTTCTCCGTAAACACCACATATGTTTCTCGTGGCAATTGTTACAGAACTTCCTTTCCGAAATTCATATAACACGAGATGTCGAAAATGGATACGCATTTCACTCGTGATTTTTTACCGTTAGAAGTCACTGTCTTCACTATATTACGATTTTATACCCACGAAAATCTGCTCTAGCCTGTTCTCGATCAGCTAAGCTCAAGTGCATTGGTCCTTTATCGCCATATGTTCATAGATCGACACATGAAATGTATACACAAAAGTCGACACGAACTTATAGGATGACCTAATATGTATACGTATTATATTTATATGTATATATACAAAAATTAATATATATAATAATGTATAAAAATACATTCATTTAAATAGAATGTACGTATATTAGGTTGTCCGAAAAGTTTTTCTTTCGTTTTATGAGGAAATAATGGACGCACAACGTTTTTTGTTTTATATTATTTTGTCGAATTACGTACGATCCATTTTGTTATGTCGAGATAAACACCGCGACATTTCACAAACTTGGTTTCGCGTTTGTATGAAAGTGCACTGTTGTAAAAAACCCGTTTACGAAAGAAAGACATTTTTCGGACAACCTAATTACATTGTATAGGAATTTATAGAAGTCGATATGTAAACAAGCAGTAAAGTTATTATTATTATCAGCACAAGACAATTATTTACTCGGATGATACCGCCAAAAATTAGAAAAGAATCATTTAGAAAACAAACAGATAATATATTAACTATAAGCGACAGGTAGGTGAAGATTAGATAGCTTACTATTTTTGTGTGCATGACAATATATATACTTATATAAATTCGAGTGCCGGTCAGCTACTATTCATATTTCTGCTTTAGTTTTCCACAAACACCATGAGACACGCGTGGAAGACACTTCTGCTAGTTACTTTCTTCTTCAGCAAAGGTAAGCTCTCGTTGATTGCCGGTGAAGATAAATTTCATTTCTGGCGAACTTAGTGGAAATATTCTCATTCATCATAGGTATCGCGAATGAGTGCGTGCCGTACCGTATAGACAACGACGTAATCGCATGTGTTTGCAATGCAACATATTGCGATGGACTACCAGATGGTAGACCGGAAGTTCCAGAGGAAGGTAATTCTTATTGGTATGTGTCGAATAAACAGGGGCTGAGAATGAAGATGTCAGAACTAAAATTCGATAGCTGCGAAAATTTCCCTGTGGACGTAACGCTCACCATAGATAATACGAAAAAGTATCAAACGATTTTTGGCTTCGGTGGCGCATTTACCGATTCTACTGGTATAAACATAGCAAAACTCAGCCCAGCTACTCAACTTCAATTGATTCGGTAATCATTGATATCTACAGAGATAATGTGATCAATATTTTAAATATCCACGATACTGTGATATCTCTTTTCGGTAAAAGTTGCGCCATACAAAGAATCTACCCTATGCTTGTATATAATTTTATTTTTCCATAAACCACGTCGCATATCTCTCTTAAATTTATCGAATTTATAGAATTGAATTGTCAATCGAAGTGTACGATCCTTTTTATTTTACATATATAATTATAACGTTGAATTATTTATAGAGCATATTATGATCCAAAGGAAGGAAGCAGATACACACTGGGTCGTATACCTATTGGGGCGAGCGATTTTTCAGAAAGATCGTATACGTATGACGATACGCCCAATGACACCACGCTTAAACACTTTTCACTTGCAAACGAGGATTTCGATTACAAACTACTATATGCGAGGAAAGCGCTTGAATTCAATTCCGAAATTAAATTCTTCAGTGCTGCATGGACTGCTCCATTATGGATGAAAAGCAACGACAACGGACTCAGTACGTATGATAGAAGTGTGCTAAAACAAATTAGAAAATCAAAAAAAAAAAACGGTAATTAATCTAATAATCGTTGATTAGCTTTCTTAAAAGAAGAGTATTACCAAGTCTACGCTGACTATCTGCTAAAGTTCCTCGATGAATATAAAAACAACGGTATTGACATATGGGCTATTACGACTGGTAACGAGCCACTAACTGCCCTTATTTTTAAATTGCCAAATATCTCTATGGGATGGGAACCCGAAACAATGTCTAATTGGATCGCTAACAACTTGGGTCCGACATTAGCATCGTCGCCGCACAATAAAACACTGCTTTTCGCCTTTGATGAAAATAGACAGGTATTACCCAAATTTATCGAACCAACGTTCCGAAATCAAAACGCAAAGAAATACGTTGCCGGGACAGCTGTACATTGGTATCAAGATTCCAAAACTCCCGCAGATGTATTAGATCAAACCCACGATGAGTTCCCAGACAAATTAATTTTCATGACCGAAGCATCTGTAATAGGTAAGCCTTTTATGCGCACACTCGCACATACGTAGTATCCTATGAACGAAAAATGCACACTTTTTACTTGCGAAGGATTGTAAAAAGTCGAATTTGCAAAATAATTAGTTTACGAACTTATATCGACATGGTACTCCTCGCCATAGGACCTCCAATATGGAACACTTCGAAAGTTAAATTGGAATCGTGGCATCGAGGTGAAAGATATATTTTAAGCATAATAGAGGTAAAAGAACCTACATGATTTTATGGTCGTTTTACTTGAAGAATATTTATCCTATTTTCAAATATAAAAGTTAATCGTTAACGAAACGTGTTTTGCATCAAGTACATGAACCATTGGTCAATTGGTTGGGTGGATTGGAATTTAGCTTTGGACGAAACTGGTGGACCAAACAATGTTAATAATAATATCGACGCAGCTATTATCGTCAACCCGAAAACCGATGAATTTTATAAACAACCTATGTATTATGCTATCAAACATTTTAGCAGATTCGTTGACAGAGGTTCTGTTAGAATTTCTATTACCGATACCGATACTATCAAATCTGCAGCCTTCGTTACACCTTCAGCGGAAAACGTCGTTGTCCTATACAATAGGTGAAAAAAATTGTTATTATTACTATTATTGCGTAATTATTTAACATAAAATGATGAAATGTTTATTTTTATCCTAAACAAACTTTTATCTTAAATTTCTATTTCAGGGCTACTTCCCCAAGACACGTAGTTTTGAAGGATGTACAGAAAGGTACACTTTGTTTAGAATTATCTCCGCAATCTATGAATACTCTGAAATACAAATAGTATGACTTCCTTACTATATTATATCATTATATTATATATTATATTAGTTCTAATTATAAATCGTTATTGTAAGAGATAAATCGAATAAAAACCCATCAGTGCAAATAAAAATATTCATGTATATAGTTCAACGTCATGTTCAATTGATGTAATCAAACTGTTATCGGAAATGTAGACCATTTTCAAAAGTTAATATCATATCACGAAAAATTTCATTCCAATAGTAAGATTACTTTATCGATACGATCGAGACATCTTCGACTTATACAGATACCAGCTCTTTTATATTGTA
This sequence comes from Bombus vancouverensis nearcticus, assembly GCF_051014615.1. Taxonomy (NCBI): domain Eukaryota; kingdom Metazoa; phylum Arthropoda; class Insecta; order Hymenoptera; family Apidae; genus Bombus; species Bombus vancouverensis. The sequence goes on along the minus strand of NC_134912.1, from coordinate 20,862,082 downwards.
TGTTAAACTATAAGAACGCGAAAAATAGTTGTTTAAAGACGTATAATTATTGCTGTACGGATTGATATTGAAAGGAAAACTATTGAAATAACGTTCTAATTGAAATTTAACTGATAACTGTTCTCTTTATTTTTTATTAATACAACATTTATATTCAAGATACATAAGCCTAGTGGTTTATGCATTTGGATAATATGTTTTCGCCCAACGGCCTATTTTTCTCTTTTTCGGATTTTCTCTTAAACATCTTGGTATATAAGGCGGCTGATGCTGATTCAATCTTCGTTTCGCAGCCGAGAAACCAAACTGCCACGGGTCACGTTTCTTATCAACAGGGCGAGTAGCGTTATCAATCATATATATTTTCTGCCAATGATATATTTCAGGCTGTAACCTATAAAGCAAAGAGAAATTAATGTTTTTATGTGATGATAATTAATCGTTTCTTAGTATATATAATAGATTATTTATACATATATGTACGTACTGATGTCTTGGTCTATTAGACATAAGGTGCTTAAATCTTGTTTCTAACCATGCTCTTCGTTCGGGATCAGTAATGTCAGCAACATATTTCACAGATTCGCCCAAGTATGGTTTCATATTTTCATTACTTCGTGCTGCAGGCATATTGATATAAAACGCGATCAATTTTTTTAAAACATCTTCGTTGAACCCTTGAATTTTTCCATCCTCTATTTTATCGAACAACATCATTGGTTCTGTTATCCAACATATATTACGCGCAGGATTGTTATCTGCATATTCCCAATGTAATAAAGTGGTGTTCAACTGGTAAACACAGAAGGACCAATATTGACCGTTTGTCAAAATTGTTTGCGACACTAATGGATATGTTATATCGTTGAACGTAGAAAAGCCTGAAATTAAAAAATGTAAGAGGAAATAAAAAAACATGTATAGTAAGAAACATTGAAGTAACTTCGTTAAAAGAAATATTTATCGCATAATGTATTACCTTGATAACAAGCCTGCGATAACAACCAACTATAAGATGCAAAAATAGCTTGCACGGTAATTGCTTCTTCATCCTTAATCTTTGAATTAAAAAATACATTATTTATATTGTGATAAGATAACAAACCAAATTCAGCAGGATCACCGGGCCAGAAACCAGGTATATTAGTTGCATGTTTGTACGAAAACTTATAAGTTAGTACCCTAGGATCAAATTTGAACTCAGGAATACTTAATTCTGGATTAGTAGAGTATATTGGAGAAACAATCTCCTTTAAAGGAAATTGATGTCTTAATTGTAGAATTGGAGAACCAACATATTGAACAGGCATATTTATTGGATCATTTGCATATTCTTTCAAATGTTCTATCCCCTCTCTTGCTTTTCTCTGTAGAGTCGGACGTTGTATGTCACCTGCAAACCAAAATGCTTCTATTCTTGGTTTAAAATCTACTTCAGTTTCCAATAAATGTGGTGTCATCGAAGATAAAGCTGACAGCATTATTCGATTGATTTGAAAAACAAGTGCATTTGTAACAGCATCGTTTAGCAATTTCTCTTTAATATTTTCTATTTCCTCTGTTATTTCTTGCTCCTTTCTGTAATGTATTTTTATGACATTAATTCTATAAATTATTTCTGTAAATGTAAATTTATTAATACTTTTATCGCTTAAGGGAAAATTATTATTATTATTTTTATACTTCTAACACAAGGCAATTATACTCACAATCTATGATTATATTCAAAAATAATAACATTTTCTATATGTTTTGTAATAGTTTGTACCAGAGCATCTAATTTTTCAGTTGTGATAATTGAATCGTAAAAGTCCGGTAATTTATTAGAATTTGTAACATGAGTACGTGTAATGTATTGAGCATGTTTCAATGAATTGTATGGAATTTTTCCTTCTTCTAAACATAATGATTTCCAACCATAGTAATGTGGCATATTCACACCAATTAATTTTTCCTCCACAGTTTCTAATTTTTTAATTTTATTATGCCACTTTTCATGTTTCCTCTTAAGCCTACCATGATAGGATAAATCCAAAATAGGAGGATATATTACATTTTCCGTATTATCCAGCGCGATACCCGCACATTTTCTTATAACAGTTTTTAGAATACTTGTAGAATAGTTTGGTAAGAATTTCTGTAGCCCTGTATACATGTTAAAAACCGCTGGATATATTTCAATTATTATTAGAGATACAGAGGTTATGTGTAAGTCTTTAACTATATTGTACACGATTTCCTGGTTATCGTTCATACATCTTTCTACGAATCTTATATTTCAATTAATAAATTACGTAGAATACTTCGTAGAAAAAGTAGATACTACATATAATAAAAATAATAAATTACAGGAGATATACACACTTGTGTATATATATACATATGTATATGTGAACTTATATCCATCAATCTCTAACCCTCTCGCTTCGGATGCCGCTTATAGGTGGCGCCCGCGAGATGACCTGTGAGTATGAGTGCACTTATAGGTGGCGACCACACGATGAATCCTGGGTTCGGCACCCCGTATATCGGGCATACACCAATGCCATCTGTAGTCAATAATATATTTTTTCGTTAGCGGCGGAACATTTTCTGTTGATTTTATTGATATATTGGATTAATCGCTTCTTAAAAGTTACTCATTGTTGAAACAACATCAAAACGTTTTACGCAATATATTTCAAACATCCAAACGATCGTATACTGTTTCGTGCCAAAAAATCTGTTAAATCCATTGACAGTGAAACGATATTTCATATCGTTTCCACGCACTTGTAACGTCAATTTTATCAGAGGCCACCGCGCACCCTCAATTACCCCAGGGACCTAAACCCTGAAAAACCCAATACTTGACTAACGAAAAAGCTGGTTTTTCTCATAAACAATATTACCTACTACCTACCTACTTCATTTATTAACATGACCTATAACCAATTGGCATCGTGGATCGTTACCCCCACTTTTCCTAACGGAAGGTGCGAACAGCGAATCAGCGTTGTTAATTAAAAAGGGCACACCCGCACCGAGCTTTCCTCCGTAATGAGACGAGACACCTGGGGAGAAATAGACAAAACCATCGAACAGTGAACATCTATCCGATCAGTTTACCCCTAAGTTTACGTGACACATACTGTGCGCATTTCTGATGCGCTCTTCAGTTCAGTGACAGTGCTTCAGCGGACCGGACTGCCGAAGCGTAAGTTAAAGTTGATTAGTAAACAAACTCCTTCGGTCATTTACGAGTCAAAAATATATAAAATCTTATATATTGATATAATTAATTTTGTAACCATAGAATCTTAATCTTGTTAAAAGTAATTGTTAAATTCTTAAAATGTTAATTTAAATATACATATTGATTAAAGTAGTAATTTTTAATCTTATATACGATATAGGCATCCCGCTAGTCAAAGGATTCACTTACTGTGTACTTAATGTGTCATACCTTAACGTCAAAATAAAGAAGTTAGTGAAGTTTCTGAGGTTAAGTTAATTGAAAAATTGAGTTAATTGAAAAATGAAACCAAGAAGAAAGAAACCGTTTAGCGGTAAAGCAAAGAAACAGCAATTGCAAACTAAGAAGCAACGGCAAAATTTGGCTTTACTTAGTATGTATGCACAATATAACAATGAACGATACGTTTTATATATTACATATTCGAATAATTAATTTTATGTTATAATTAGCAGGTGAAAGTCACAGCGGATACAAGGAAGATGACATAAATTACTCTAGTGATCTTGAATATAATGCTATACAAAAAATTAATAAACAGCCAAAAAATGATAATTCTCTTAGAAACAGATATACTTTACAATTCTTTCAAGACAGTGAAGAAGAAATACTGAAACGAAAGAAACAATCCAGAAGTGCTATTGTACCTTTATCTCTTAAAGATCAAGAAGTTTCAAATAACTATTTTCCACCTGGAATTGATATGCCAAAAAGGCCACCATGGGACTTTAATATGTCAAAAAAACAATTAGAATTGGCAGAACATAAGTATTTTACTGTAAGTAATTGTAATACACATTTATGTTTGTTGAGATAAATTTAATATTGGCTTATACTTTTAGGAATATCTAAAAAATATGGAAAAGTTAAATACCATCAGTTACTTTGAATTAAATTTAGAAACTTGGAGGCAGTTATGGAGAGTTCTTGAGATGTCTGATATTTTATTAATCATTGTTGATATTAGATATACCGTTTTAATGTTTCCCCCATATTTATACGAGTATATAACGAATGAACTTAAAAAAGACATGATTTTAGTATTGAATAAGGTTGATTTAGCACCTCCAGCTTTAGTAATAGCATGGAAAGAATATTTTCGTACCATATACCCAAAGTTACATATTTTGATGTTCACTTCGTATCCCACTTATAATTTATGTGGAAATAAAAGGGATACAAAGGGAATGAAACACAGGCGGAGAAAGGGAAAACTTAAAATGGCTGCAGAAGGAGCCCAGAAATTGTTGGATATTTGTAAAGAAATTGTTGGAGATAACGTGGATTTAACTTCTTGGCAAGAAAAGATTCAAGAAGAAATGCAAATGGAATTTGATTTAGATGACGCCGATCATAAAAGCAATATTACTATAGAAAAAGGAGATACAAGTTATATCAAGCATGAACGTTATAAAAATGGAGTTTTATCCATAGGATGTATCGGAACTCCAAATGTTGGAAAATCGTCCTTAATGAATGCATTAATGGGTAAGCAGTATTTTTTATAAAAAAATTGAAATTTAGAAAATGACAATGTTTAAATATTTAAATGTCATTTGTTAAATATCTTTCATAGGCAAAAAAGTTGTTAGCGTGTCACGTACACCAGGACATACTAAACATTTTCAAACTATATTTCTTACAAAAACCGTTTGCCTCTGTGACTGTCCAGGATTAGTATTTCCATCTATAGTACCTAAACAACTACAAATATTAATGGGATCTTTCCCAATAGCTCAAGTCAGTGAACCATATACAACAATTAAATTTCTAGCTGAGAGAATAGATTTACCAAAGATACTTAAATTGCAACATCAAGATAACGATGATACATGGAGCGCTATGGATATTTGTGATAGTTGGGCTTCTAAACGAAATTTCTTCACTGCACGAACTGCTAGATACGATTCTTACAGGGCAGCTAATTCGTTATTAAGGATGGCCCTTGAAGGGAAAATTTGTATATACGTATATCCCCAAGACTGGAGTCTTAATAAAGGTAATTGTCGTTAGACGTTGGCATAAATAATTTACTAATTTTTAAAACAATCTCTTTCTATCTTATAACAGGAAAGTTGGAGAATCATCCAGAAATTGAACTAGTTAAATGGATTCAAGCTAAAAATAAAGGCGAAGATGTAAGTGATATGAGAGGAATATACATTTCGTCCGAAGATGAAAATGACGAACAGAAACTCTCAGGAAATCGAGAACATGAAGAGAAAACATCGCAAGAAACATCCGATACTTCTGACCATTCTAATGAGACAACAAGCGAAGACTCAGAAATATCGCCCGTAGTTAACAAATTTGAAGCACTGTGTACAGATATATCAGAAATAAATCCTTAGTTAGTCAGTGTTTAATTAGTATTTTATTTATTCCTTTGAATACATGTTATATATGTATATATATGTATATGTCGGAGATGAAAGGACATCGGGGCTTCCCTTTTGGAATGTTGGGGAAAACCCCAATACCCTAGTCCAAACTTTTACTATAGCTACACTTAAGTAATAAAACTAAGAGATAGTTTTAATGTTCTAATCCGATTTTATGACGATGGGCTTGGGCTCGAAGTGACATAACGGGTCACTGAACGTAGCCACGGTCACGGGAGGGACGTGTACCTGACACAGGTATGAAATAATTATATAGCTCTCCTTAAAAACAAAGATTGACCCGAGAGGTGGAGAGAAGAATATATAAGGGCAGCTTCACTTGGACTGCGGGTTAGTTCATTCGAATAAGTTTTATTTGTACGTTGAGTCATACGTGTATCACATCGCATTCCAACCTTAACCCGACATATATATATATATATATGTCGGAGACGAAAGGACACCGGGGCCTTCCCCTGAAACTTCGGGAAAATCCGTAAAATCGTAATTAAAGTTTACAGTTGTAATTAAATAATTTGCCGTTATTCTGCCCAATTGTGCTTGTTTGCGATTTGTGATAATAAACTTGGGCCCAAGGCGACCATCAGCCGCCGAACGTAGCCGCGGTCAATGGGACGGGCGCTCCGCCTAACAAAGGTGCGGGGTGATGTTATGACCCTCATTAAAGGAAATACCCATAGAGGTATCTGACAGTAAAACATCCTAACGGTTTCTTCGGACAATGAATACCTAACGTTGAGGCACGTACATAGCACAAGTCTAGTTAGCCCGAGGACCCGTTATAAAACCTGGGTTTTTCGGCAATTAAGATTTGGGCAAACGGACAGGCAGCTTTTGTCTCAAATCGACCAAGAGATCTTTCTCGAGATCTCATCGGCGAAGGGAGTAGTACACGTTTGAGTTAGAGCAAGTATATCTATCCTTCCGTTGACCGTGGATTCGTTATCGAACCTGAATTCATTGTTATCAACATCTCGACCATCCGATCGCCGCTATTACTTGTAGCCTCTTGTAATAACCACATTTGTACCAATAAATATCAGTTATAACCGCGATGGCAAATTCGAGTGAAGGTTCATCAAACGCCCAAAATTCCAACCTTAACCCGACATATATATATATATATATATATATATATATATATATATGTCGGAGACGAAAGGACACCGGGGCCTTCCCCTGGAACTTCGGGAAAATCCGTAAAATCGTAATTAAAGTTTACAGTTGTAATTAAATAATTTGCCGTCATTCTGCCCAATTGTGCTTGTTTGCGATTTGTGATAATAAACTTGGGCCCAAGGCGACCACCAGCCGCCGAACGTAGCCGCGGTCAATGGGACGGGCGCTCCGCCTAACAAAGGTGCGGGGTGATGTTATGACCCTCATTAAAGGAAATACCCATAGAGGTATCTGACAGTAAAACATCCTAACGGTTTCTTCGGACAATGAATACCTAACGTTGAGGCACGTACATAGCACAAGTCTAGTTAGCCCGAGGACCCGCTATAAAACCTGGGTTTTTCGGCAATTAAGATTTGGGCAAACGGACAGGCAGCTTTTGTCTCAAATCGACCAAGAGATCTTTCTCGAGATCTCATCGGCGAAGGGAGTTATACATGTTTGAGTTAGAGCAAGTATACCTATCCTTCCGTTGACCGTGGATTCGTTATCGAACCTAAGACCATTATCACTAGTGTCGCGAGTGCCTAATCGCCGCTGTTGATTGTCGAATCGGTAGTGTTCATACTCGTAGTATCAGGCCGTATCTTCGTTATAACACAACGCTGGCCAACTCCAAGGGAGGTCTATCAAACGCCCACAACCCTGTTCCTGACTCTTCTCCGACATATATATATATTAACACGTTCATGCCGGCGCTGCTATTTGTATTTCTCGCCGTGGAGTAGCGCTCGTATTCATGTTTATAATAAGTTTATGATATCGAATTGTCTTGTTTTTAAATAAATCTTACTTTTTTCAACTAATATACGTTAAATTTTCAACTATATAGCAATATTTTCTAATTACTAAACGAACTATATTTTTGGTGTACGCACCGGTTGGTGGAACGTTCAAGTATGAGCAACCGGTGGTATGCGCCGACGTGAACGTGTTAAATTATCTATTTACAACGAAATAGAATACAATATTTTTAACGAAATATTTGATAAGTAAAAACAGTATATACTATATATATATACACGCATTATTGTTCTGCATCTAATAATTTCTAATTATTTATTGTATTGCTCTTTATATATACATTAGCTTTTATTACTGTTTCGTTGGTCCATTATACAGCAATTATTTATTAAAAAGAGCTCTTTCATCTAGAAGCATAATCAGCTTTTACTTTGCTATTTAAAACTGTTGGCAAAAGGAAGAAATATTTAAGTCGTTAAAAATTCATAGATTTTTAGATAGCTTAAATTTTGAGGCCTATCAAATTTATGTGATAAAATGAGCACGAGATATGCAAATATGAAATGAAAAAGTAGGCTTTATATAATATATCGATACAACGTGCTTAGTATGGTCAACAAAACTAACTTTGAGAAATTTAAAGTTACATCTATAAAGTATTAAACAATAGTGTATCTGCAAAGTTAGTCCTCTATTACTTTCTTATCAAAATATCATTTTCCGTATTTCAGCTATCATGAGCATACGAAGCAATAAAATCTGCAAGCGACATTTTTAAGCTCCCAATAACTTTTTAACGGAATAACCAGGTATCGAGTAAAAGAACAATAATACGACTATTATTAATGCAATTGCTACTATAGCTTTCAGAATTGCCCATTTGTAGTTGTGCCATACTATATATTTAACAGATTTCAAAGGATTCAAAAACCACATGAAAGATGCATCGGGCCTGCTGAAAGAAAAGACAAACTAATTAACGATATAATTTTTTAAACGAACTAATCGAAATTGTACAAATCAAGTGGTAACAAAGCAAGCTCGCGTTGAATGTTAAAATATTGTATGATCGTCTTTATATTTACTTGGGTTTGTCAAGCGGATCAGGTTCGTTCCTTCCAAATCCTGCAGGATTTTTCTCAGCCTCTTCTTTGGTTAACAAATGAATTTCGGCTTCTACTTTACCCTACGAATATTTTCGATGTAAAATACTTTCAAGTTTGTACGAAACACATTAGAGCGAATATGAATTGATATTTACCGTTAATTCCATATCCTCGTTTTCTTTTTTGACGTAGAAAGGCCACCAACCTTTTATTCGTTTCTGTTTGAAAATATTTACGGTTGGCACAGATCCATCGGTCTTTAGCATACTTAACGTACAAAGCTTGCTATTCTTTGCACCGCGTGGAAATCGATTTAAATCGAGAGTAATAGCACCCAGAAAATCGTCAGCTGAAAAGTGATCTGCATCCCAGACCTGTGTACAGTGGATTCGAATGATAACGGAAATATAAATTAAAAGTACGATTAAAACGATTTTTTTTTTTTTTACTTGTAATTCCAAACGAGCAGGAATCTTGCATTCAGTTTCGTCCCAGCTAAACAGACTTTCTTTCCGATTGATAACGATCTTCTCTTCTGCTACGAGATAATCGAATGGAAATATAAAACGCCAATTGAAATTCCCTTCTCCTGTTAACGATCTATAATGAATGTCCGTAGATTGGCAATCTTCGGGGCCTTTCAGCCATCTAATAAACAAATCCAAGCAAAATTCACCGTTCTAACGAATCTCCAAACTATGCGCGAATTTCTTATATAAATACGCGGAATACCCTTTCACGTAAATATCGCTCATCTTTTCGCCAGTAAAGAACGCATCGTCTTCCAGTATAACGTCGTCGGTGTTCCATACGATGATCCGAAGCTCGTAACTTTTCGGTTTCCTCGGTGAAATATCGATCGACGGTCCTGGCGAAGGCATGTCCATAGGAAACATGTCCACCCACATTTCCAACTTTCCTTGCTCGATCCCGGGTTTTTCAGGATTGTAAAGTGGACGTGTTTCCACATGCTCGGGGACCAGAGCACAACCGATTCTTGGAAAAGCATGCCATTGGTGAAGAACTGCCAGTGCAAGATGTTCTTCTATGCCTGGTAAGATGAACATTATTTTTAGGAAAAGCACCGCGGTATTCGACACGCGGTAGCTTTTCTAATCGTTAGGAAATCGACGTTCGGTCGATATTTACCTTTCGTATGAACGTAACATTCCATTTCCTCGTCCGACAAAGAAAACGTTTTTCTTCCTATCGTTACTTTTCCGTGGGAATACGCCGGTCCGTCGATCTTTCCCTCTTTGCAAAGCTTCGACAAGATCTGCGTCGGTTTCATCGCGTCTCTCCATTTGTTGTAACCGGATCTGGCGATAAAATACGCCGACTTGAGCACGTCGTTTCATTTTAGAAGAAAGCAATCGAAATGTTCTCGTTCGGAAACTTACTCGTCGTATTTTTTGGCTAGACCGCAAGTAGCACGATGCCGGCTATAAAATCGATTTTCCAGATCGATCTTTGTTTCACCGATCATATCGTCCGTGCCGACCAAGTCCCAATCCAACACTTGAACGGTCAACAACGAATCTTGCGGGAAGGTTGCTTCTATTTCGAAACACCTTGCAAATAAAAGACACGAAGATGTAACGATAGGTCGTAACGAATAGTACGCGATCGTATCGGTACATACTTGCCGAATACGGGATTCAGTTGTTTCGACACGTAATTCTCTTTGTCACTGATTCTTTTACCGCCTAGTTGCAAAACGACGTAAGGATCTGCTTTTCCGTTTAGATCGCAAGGATGAAGATCGTTCGCCTTGACGATATAAACACGTACCAATACGTGAATCGGTTCGTTGGAAGGTACACCTTGAAAAAAGCCATATTGCGGGTCGAATCCCATCACCGTATGATCTATCAAATCCCTAGGGAGAGGCCACTTGTAAACTTTTAAGGCCCCTTTAAAGCTTCCCACTATTCTGGATTCGTCTTCGGGCTCGTCCCCCGTTTTCTTTCCTCTGTAAAGTTCGAACGTGTGCAGCCATTCCTTGAACTGTTCAAATTCTGGCTGAGCTTCCAATTCGTTCGGATAAATTTTCAACAGCGCCGTTTTCGGGAAATTCCGATAGGTGTGCTTGGGGCTCAGTTTCGAAACAAACCTAGCTGCGTTCGCCGTCGACTTTAGGCCAAACAATCTTTTCGCTGCAACGCCAGGACTCTTTTCGTTCGACGGATTCGCTTGATTTTGATTGTAATTTTCCTCCATGTACGCCGGAACGGTACCGTTTGCCTGCGTTTGAAACATTGGTTTCTCTCTACGCAGTTCCTTGTTTTCTTCTATCATGGCTTCGACGGAAGCGAAGTATTTGGTCCACCAATCTTGACAACCATCTTCGTTCTCCAACGTGTAGAAATCGCCTAACGGAATTCGTTCGATTCAATTTCTCGACGTTGCTCCTTTTACGCTTCGATACTTTGTGCGCAACTTGCGTAACTTACCCATGCTTCCGTCGTTGATCAGACTTTGCTTTTTTTTTAAATTCTGTTCCGTTTTGTCCTTTTTCGTTGGCCAACCTTGTTCCAAACCTAGAGTAATAATCGCATCTCCGATACCAAACTCGAGATCGGTCAAAGACTCTGGCAAAGACGGGTACTGCATTTTAATCTTCGATGTATCGAAACCTAAAGCGAAAGAGGATAATTATCGAAAGTATGGTGTACATGCATACCGATCGACGGTAACGCTACGAAATATCGGTAAAATCTATTCCATCTACAACCAACTTGGATTACAGATTTCCGAAGAGTCTGAACTCGACGTTATTTTACCTGTGTATTGCTGTAATTGATACAGATTCTTCTTTCTTTCTTCCACATCTTTCGCTTTCTTCGTTTGCGGATGGTACATATACTTATGGATCGAATTTATCGTGTGCGTTCCAACGAGAGTGTAACGGCCGAAACTTCTGCAATCTACAGCCCTGATGGTCAAAGGTGGCCGATAGAGCTCCTGTTCGGGCAACTCCAACTCCAAAAATTTCACCGGTGTATTGAAATTCGGATTTTTCTTTGCGTTTGTGATAACCGAAGAGTAAAGAATATGACCGGCGCATTCGACGTCTACTCGAGGCTTGTCCACAGTCATTAGATGGATCCTCTTCAAATCCCTTAGACCCCAAAACAGTACCTCGATTCTGCGATAGAAGGCGATAGCGCGCGTGTGAGAGAGCGAACTAACGTTCAGCGAAATTCCGATGACGTTCGAAACTTGTGCAAACTAAAAGTAGTTTTACCGGTACTTGGAGAGAGTCGGTCGAATTCCAACGGGAACCGGAAGAATCGGTCCCCGATCCTGAGCTGCGACGGGAGTTTGGCTCGGAATTTCCTTCGGGTCTGGTAAAGTGGGAAAGCTGTAATCTTTCGTCTGCGAATATTCGAGTAGCTCGAAAACGGCGAGAAGTTCGCCCGCTCTTGCAGCGCCTCTCGTTACGTCGTACCATTCTAACGAAGGTGGGAATTTGGGTGGCGTGTAAGATTCCGAGGCGAGTTTCACGTGAGGTCGCGCGACCGCTCGACCTATGTATTCCGATTTCCCCTGAAACCATCGTACGTTTATCTCGTACAATCATCTCCGGTACAAGTTTTCGATTTTAGATTATTTATCGCGGAAAATAACTTTCTTTTCTCTCTTTGTCAAATATTCTTTGAAAAATTATCTTTCAAAAAGCTATCGTCCGAGTTTTATCGTAGTTTACTACTTATCTCTATGAGTCGCGTATTACGATACTCTTATTCGATCGACGAATTTGATTTCTAAAACCTTACGGCGGCAGCATACAGCCGTGACAATTGCGAATCAGTTTGATCGGAAAACCGACTTTAGAACGTTGTTACCTAGAGATCGATGCTGAAAAAATAAAATGTGGAAGCGTATGTGTTGCGTATGAATGTCGTATATCGTATACAAACTGTCAAAGCAGAGCCCCCATGCAGTGTTATATGTCCGTAGATAGAAAATGACTCTGTAAAAAAAAGAATCGGAAAAGAATGAGAAAAGAACTATAGTCGCTTGTACGAAGATTTTCTTTGCGTGTTTAATCGAAAAATGTATAGCAACAAAAAATAAAGCAAAAACATATGTACATCGGAGAAATTCTCCATCGTGACATACCACTTTGTCTTGATCGAAGAGTTCGACGACGATCGACGGCGGATCCTTCTTAATTTCTTCGTCGGTTCCGTAAATCAGTATGTCGTCGAAAAGAAGGAGTTCGTCCCACGTAGGACTCAAAGTTTCGTCGATCACTTGAGTAGAGTTGGAAAATTCGCCGCAAATTACTCTGGCGAAGGGATCGGAAAGACCTGACGCATCGCTGCCGATCAGAGACCGGGCTTGATACATGTGTGCTCTTAACTGGAACTTCTACTCGATAATTCAGATATTTTCATAATAAAATTGGACGATAGCGTAAGGATCGATAGCGTAAGAATAGCACGATTGTCAAATACATACGTGTTTTTCGACGTAATGAATAACGGTGGGTGGTAAAGCGCGCGGCCTGTCCACGTTTCTCAACTCGTGACTGAGTTCGTAACCCTTTGGCAGACCTTGGATAAAGTACTTTTTATGCTTCAAGATACCCAGCCACATGTAGATTTGTAATTTCGTTTGTATCGCCCAACCCGAAGGTCCGAATCGTTTTTTCCCTGGAAGCTATCGATCGATCGATCGACGTTATTGTTCGATCGAAAATGATAGACGCGGAACTAGTCGAACATGTTGCGCGCGAGTTATTTCCTTTCGTCGATTCATTCACAAGCTACGAAAAGTAAATTAGACGTAAGAAAAAACGAACATACTTTGAGAAACATGGTTTGAACTTTGCCGCAGTATCTGCCACATTCTTCATCGACGATCGAATATATCAAATCTCTTCCGAGTATTCTGTGATACGCGACTCGACGTCCGGAACTAATTACCCAAATAAAAACATCCGGTAGAGAATCTTGAGGCTGAAAGTCGTGTTTTCCTTTTAACGATAAAATACCCGTTTTAAGGAGGCAGCAACTTCGACGAAGGATACTCACGTCCTCGACGAGAAATTTTAATTTCTGCAAATAGCTCTGTGCAGTCTTCAGTCTTTCCTTAAAACTACTCTTAGTGATCACGGCTTTAAGATTGCGCGACATAATTCCAATACTTTCTAATTCTCTTTGACAAAGTTTCGTTCTCTCTTTATCGAGTTTCGTCTTCCCAACTCCCGGCCCGGTGATACTCGATTTACTGATGCTGACGTATCGATTACAGTTGCTGCTTAATTCGTCTAACGCAGACTTTAAGATTTTCTCGCCTGTACAGTCGTCAGCGTGCGACTGAGCCTCCGACAATCCCTCCTCCTACCCCAAATCAAAAATGCCCGTTAATTAAAGCAGATCACCTCGACTATACACTACGATGGAAACGTCTATCGACTTACCAGCTTATCGGAAATTTTGCTGATTATATTGCTATTGTACATTCTACGCCTATAGTCGGGCCAGATGCTCCTAACGTGAAGGCAAGGTTTGTCATCCCAGTATGGCAAAAAATAATACATTTTATCGTGCGTCATCGGTTTACAGGCTGGAGTGGTACTCTGCCAAGATCCGCTCAACACTTCCTGCAGCTCCTCTTGATCGCTACTCGTTCCACTTTTTGGTCCCATTTCGCATATCTGACAGCGACCGATTAAAACCGATTTTACCAACTTGTTTATCCGTTCAACGTAGTCGAACGTCGACGAACGACACGAAGCGACACGGTACAGAAGAAGATAATAAACGGAAATCAACGATTCGATCGATGAACGAGCCTCACCTTGGAGCTTTCGTTGTGACCGTCTAAAGCGTTTCCCGCATTCCCTATCGATAATTCGAAATACATTGGTTTGTCGCCGAGTTTCTTGTCGACCATCGTGGCGTCCATTATGGTGGCGAAAAGAAAAAATTCTTCGTTCCTGGCATAAACGGATTCGTTGATGGGTATCGTGGGTTCGACTTCCACCTCCGATGGAGCCATTTCCACGTTATCGCTTATCTCTGTCCTAATGCCTATTAATAATCTAAAGATACAGGACGATAACACGTTTAATATTTCCATGTTTCGTTCTCGGCAGAGGAATGGAACGCGATACGATTTTCAATCGAGAGAAAATAAACGAAATCGAGCCATAACCTTGCTCTGTAAGAGATTCCTTCACCCAATCCAGCGTTCAACGTGGAATGCTTATCTATGATACTGTAATCCCTGATGCTTCCGTAAAAATGGATAAAAGCTGGTCCAAAAGTTGGTAGAAATCCCTTTTCACCGTCGTTGCTGATCTTCTTCAAGTCGACGAAATGCGTGCCGATGACGGTCGCGTGAACCGGGTCGTTGTCGCATAGCTGAATTTTAATCCTTTGACAGAGAGGTGGAAACATTTCCGTGAAGACGATCTGTTCGTTCCAAACTGGCGCGTAACTGTGCCTTTTAACGCTCGTCTTACCCTGAATCGCGTGGAAAAACTTACTTGAAGGATGTTTGCCTCTTTCCCGCCTCTTTGATCGATTGTACGCATAGAACGTAGCGAAAACTATCGTGCATAGATAAGAAATTTGATCGATCTTACGGTTAGTCCGGCGAAGGACACTTGAACGTACGGATCGACGAGATCCTTGATTTCACCGGTAAACGCCTTCTTCACGTTCGCCATGATGCTGCTGTTCATCTTCGGTAGCCCGTCCGCTCTGTACACCTTCACGATGAACTTGGCTCTTTGTCTCTCGATAGGCACACCGTCCGGTAGCAAAAGATTACCCTCGATATCGTCCTCGTCCTTCTCGCTTTTTGGAGGAATTTTCACGGTGTCGCCTTTCCCGATCACGCTTATGTCGCACTTCAAGTAACCCTTGGGGCCACCAGCCACGTCGTCCGGATCCGTCAACAGTGCCCATTTATGGTAAAATTGATGATCTACAGGGTGAACGGGAATTACTTTCATCAAAATAGAACGCGATCCATCTTTAAACGTGTACGTCTTGCATACATCGTAACACGAACAGAGAAAGGTTTTAAAGTTGATCGTAAACACCGATTAAGCGAATATGTACATGATTTATGAATAAATGATAGAAGATACAACTTTCGACAGTCATTCGCTTCCGATGCATCTTTACAACTTTTCAGAATCTCAACTCGCCGATAAGTTCCAGGAAATTGAAACCGTCATACGTATCGACGATACTTTGACCGACTAAAGCGTTTAATTAACTGTTAACGATATTACTCGAACGTTAATAAATTAGCGTCGCGTTCGTGTCGAGAGACGATCGTTATTCGTAGAAACGAATAATTATACGCTCGATTAGCGATTATCTCATGTGCGTACTTACGTAACGATTTCCAATGTACTTACTACTATTACTACTTTCTATTTATTAGCACCGTTGTAATATTTCAATCGGTTCTAACGCGTTCATTTTCACATTGTAAAATAAATATGTATCATCGATAAAGCGGATTGCATATTTCTTCGCATAATACGCAACGTATTATGTACAAATATAGTAAGAAGTATTTCTACGCTACAGAAGCGGCATGACTTAGAAACTATCGTACTACAAGCCAAGTGTGACAAATGTTATACAAGCTGTGAATTTAAACGATACTCTGATGCATGATGAAAATATGATATGATACGAAATAGCTGTTTCGCTTCCTTTCGCTTCTGTCGCTTTTACTTCGATCCTTTTCCACTAAAACGTTTCATTTATATCGTCTTGGTAATTTTGTTATTCTACCCTTTTAGTTTATGTTTCATACACATGCGTTTGTAAGCGATTTCCAATTCATTCGTTTTTAATCGATGAAATTTATTCGCGATACTTTTATCGTTTACGCGTCGGTAAACGAAACTGCTCAAGTACGTAGAAAACGCGTACGATTGATCAACGTGATTAATTTCGTTGCGACTCGAATGAAAATATAGTAAATTCGTTACTTTGCAATCAGAATATGGGATAGAATGATAAACGTGTAATTTAATGAAATATGTTTCAGTTTGATCGAAAATATACATTGATTAAAATTTTCGTCTATGGAAATATCATTTTACTTTCAATGGAACGACAAAGAAAATCGTTTGCTCAGCTTCCTCGTCGGCACTGGCTCGATAAAGGATGAAAGACAGTCGGTAATGATTAACAGTAACCTTTAGGATCCTTTTCGAAGGACTAAAAAAATATACCTGGTTGTGCCCATACAGTCGCGATGTCTAACTTAAAGATGCCCAGTGTTAGATTAGCGCGTAAGAGATTCCGCGATTGCTGCACCTGCGTATCAATACAAGGTATTCACTACAAGTAATGTTAATTCACCTTCTCCTCGATTATCATTCATCGCGTAAAGTTGCCTTTCGCATACGTGTATCTAAAGCGACCTGTTCGACCGAGTAATTCTAAATCCGCAAATATTTCGATTTACGAATCAAGAACAATTACTCTCGTTAATTCGTCTCTTTTTCGTTTCTCGAATCCCCTGCGCTTTTATTGCGTTTGCGTCTCTTACATACAAAATCGATAAATTTAACGGTAGGAGCGATCGAGTCGTGCGCCGTTTCAACTGTTCTCTAGAGAACAGATCAAATCCATCGTGCAAAATATACGAAATCTTTGAATTTTCATATTTATTTCCAGTACACTGAAATACGATATTCTATTTGCAATACGTCATGACGATCATTGTCAATCACCTCAGGTTCTCGTTCAGTCAGATGGGAAATGAAAACAACTGATTATCGAAATACAACGTTGTCGGCAGTCGATTTCTATCGATCGAAAATTCACACAAATTCCAACAAACGGTCGATAAACGACCGATGATTACGCGACTAATCCTTTTATCCGGAAAGCGTCCGAAAACCCATTCGTCCTCCTGTTTCGAAACTTTTTTCCTATTTTCGTGTTCTTTTCGTGATATCATGCATCGTATATGCGTATTTACCGATTTATTGCCGAAAACGTTTTATTCAAAGCGCGATCAGCGGATTCGTTGCTTGCGCGTTATCGTATTTATTACAGAGTATCGGGGGCCAATTAAGAGCTCTAGTTATTAACAATCTAACGAAGCAAATAACTCCCTAACTTCTATAAACAGCAATCTCACGGAGCGAGATTCAAGGAAATTCGACGAGCGACTTACCGATAGCGTGATAATTTTATCGAACAGCATGACAGGAGGCATGTGGAAATCGAAGACAAAATACTGAAAAACAGAACGATATTAAAAGCGTTATTTCACCAAAATAATTTCGTAGCGTTCTATACGCTTTCAAATTGAACGAACACGCGCTCACACACGCAGACTCGATGTCAAACGAGAAGAACAAAATGCGAGATCAAGAAATTCGATATTGTATTTTAATGATAACAAACGCGAGAACGAACGAGAAATCTGAAATGAACAGAGCTGCTTGCTAAATGGTAAAAAAAAAAAAAAAAATACCGAAACGTAGGTATGTACATTATGTCGGTGCAACGGAGTTTATATCGACTAAATAGTTTATAGGACAACTCGTAGGAAAAAGATAATATTATCGTAAATACACCGTTCTGCTCTTTCCTCCTTTCTACACCCGTTGCTCAGTTCGATTTTACAAGCTTTCCGATAATTTCCCTTCAGTTTCCTTCGAACTTTGTTTTAAAGAAAATTCATTCCAAGAAGGACATATAGGTATACGATATGTATGTATGTACCTCGTTGTAATACGGACAATTCGTAGATTCTTTCACGCTGGTGTATTTTCGTTGGTCTCCGATTTGTACGCAAACGACCGGATCCATGTTCAGACCGGCCAACTGTCTCGCTTCGATGATGGTGACGCAAACTTGATAGTCCTGTGCCTTTAACGCGGTTTGTCCAGTGTCGACGGTCTGTAAAAATAGGATAGAAACGAATTTCACGATTCGGTGAAATTTCCTTGCAAGCTGCGTCGTCTCCGACTCGAAAGAAACCGTTTATTCTCAAGACGAAGACGGGTCATCGAATTCTTATGCAAATGCTGTTACGCAATTTATCGCGCCATTTACTTATTTCTTTCCAGTCGGGCTACACTCGACAATGCCAATCTCTCGAACGATCTCCGTTTTATTTGGAATTTCGGTACTTGAGACACGCCGACGCGGAATACATTAGCGAGCTTTCTACGTGTTTCCGTACAATCCGTATCGATGTCCAATGCCATTGATCGTTTCGTTACGCGCAATCGACAGAAAAACGAAAAGCTAAATATTACGCGCAATTATAGCTTTGATCGTTCGAAGGATCGATCGAACCTTTGGCTTTGATTTCTTCGTTGGTTTCACGATCGCCTCCTGAGTTTTCACCGTATTCGTTCCACCCTGGCTGTCATAATCGGACACGTTCGTTTCCAAAGAAGTCATCGAGTTCGTTCTCGAAGGTTCGTTGGATGTGGTGCAACTCGAATCCCTTCTATCGAGTAATTCGCTGGTATCCGAGCCGCTGTCGCAGGATCGAGCTCTGGGTGGTCTTTGCTTGCCCAACTTTATAAGAGATCTCATGCTTTTCAACGTCGAACTCCTGCTACAAAGAACGCATTTTCCCCATCTTGCCTATGTTATCGGCAGCATCTCTTTCGAGAAATGTAAACCAAAGCGTATAGAAGTCGATTTGCCATATTTTGAAAAAGATTTCATCTCGTGTTAACCCCGATACTCGAACGATATAAAACATAAAAATCGTTAGATTTTTCACGAATGTTGAAATGATCAACAACGAACTAAACGGTCTGGCGGCCTCGCCCATTTAATTCCAAAAAAACAGATACCGAGACGCGATATTTTGCAACAAATGCTTTCGAGTTCCCATAAATTGCCATCGGAGCGTGAAACACCTATGGCGCGCAAATTTCGAAGACGATAAGATCAACGTAAAGCGTGTCTCACTAACACGCGTATTCTCACACGCGTCGTCTAAAAAGGAGATATCATTCCCTCTTTGAAACTAAGACAATGATAAAACGTTAAACAAGAAATGCACATTTTTCTACGTTGTTCCATCCCGAGCTTCTTTTCTCTATGTATTTATGACAATAAGACCTGCAGAAATACGTCATATATAACCAGCCACTGTTTAAAAAATTCTTTATGTACATATGTAGGTATATTCGCCGTTTATAAAATAAAGTCTGTACCAGAGGAAAACGTTCCGTGGCTGTTGGAAGCTTCGAGAGAAGAAACGATAAATATCTTTCGCTCGGCAGTTTCAGATTTCTTTTGAGAAAAGCAAAAAATAACGGAAGAGACAAACGGAGAAGAAAAGAAGACGGATATTACGAAAATGGAAGAGAAAGAGAAGATCTCGAGATATCTACTGGCAATTTCTCACCTCTTGCGATCCGGTGACTTGTCAGCCGTTAGCAGCGAACTACCCCTTTGTAGAAACCCCCGTTTCGAACTTTTTTGAGGACTATGCCAAGAACCCTTTTTTTTGGCGGCATCGCTGCCGCTGTTAGCTTGCTCGAGGCTTCTTTCAAGGTTCGCGATGTTTTGCTCGATGTCGATCAACATTTGTTGTTCATCCTCCATTATTTCCGAGGCCGCGTACGAGCTGCAACTTCCGTCAGGGGGGTTGTATCGAATTTCAAAGCAGACGACAGCCTACGCATATTAAACGTGTTTTGTCATATCTCGGTAATGACCATCGATCTCCGATCAAAAGTTTAGTCCAAATTTCGTTTAAAACGTCTCGTGCGTAATTTATCTTTGCCCCGATGCGGATCGTCTATCGTACGCGATTATTCCTCGGAGCGCGGCAATTCAACGCCGCCGCTTGATATGGAATTGAACGCGGAAACTGTTATCGCAAGCATAGGTATGCATGTGTTTGAACGTACCGGAAGCGGCTTGTTATTGAGGTCTACCAAGGAATCCGTGACAATGATTCGACCTTCTCGTATCACCGTCTGCAAAACCAAACCGTATTTCGCGAGCACTTTTTCATTTTTCAAAACGCCCCGCGATACCACTGACAATTGCAGTACTTCTACTTCATCCACCGGTCTTCCCAAGTTCCAAGTGAAGCTCTGAAAAATGTTAAATCACGCTGAGCTTTTCGTTAACCATGCTTTATAAATCATGCTTTGGTTTAGCGATTTTTTCATTTTTTTTTACGCTCGAAGGAAACAAATAAAACAAAGACAAAAAGAGTAGTCTACCAGCCTCGATTAACCTTGATTATGATATGTTCTTTTGATATTTAAATGTCAACATTATTTATATTTTTCATGCAAGCAATTGCATTTTTTGTATAGAAATAAAAATAATTAAAACAAAGATGCAAGCAACAGCACAGCGTTGACTAATCGATACACGAACTGCGTAACGTATGAACTAACGCGAATGAAATATTTTTTTCCTTTCCTGCTTGTGTACCTCGCATCGCTTAAATAAAAACGACAAAATATGTCTTTAGTCGAAAAAACAAAAATCCACTCGTCGATATAACAAAATATCGAGCTACAGTAGTACTTCTAGTACGAATTGAAAGTCTTAAATTGCAAAAGCGTTTTGGTAAACTTTGTTTTAATGGAGTAAAAAAGTGGGTCGCGATGAGTACTTGATATACAAAATATGTATACCGGCTGCACGCTCGTTTACTGCGCGTCAAGCAAGTTAGTCAAGTGCGCACAATCGTAAACTACGTACGAAAATTCGATAGCTGCGTGATTCGTATTCCTTCGAAATTTCTTGAAATTATGTAAAACTGTTCCTAACGAGAATCGATGTATACTGAAACAAAGCTTTGAACAAGTTCGAGAAAGATAAAACGTTTTAACTAAGCTACACTCGTTCAAACTTTAAATGTAACGCTCTCCGTGTATTAAACCAAAAATTTACCAAAATAGTGTTATATATCTGATTAATAGTAATTAACAATAGATTAATAGAATAGCCACAAATTAAACATTTGTCTTCTACGTTACCTCATCTACCGTAATATGGTCTCCGCTTTCTTCGAGGCATTTTGAGTAATGAGGGACACCTGTAAAAGATTTTTCTGAAGAATCTCCATATCATAGCATTAAACGTAATTTCGATCTCCACGACAAATTTCATAAACCAATAAACGAATTACGTGATCGTATTTAACGACGGTTCCTTTTTAAGTGCAATAGCAGGTTAGCGTAGTTTTACGGGAAAGCTTTCATCCGTTATCAAAATTTTTCCAACTCTTATAGCATCACATTGTCGATCGAAGAACAAAACGACGATAATTCGATGCTCATTTATCGTTAGTTATATTTACGAGTGCGACGAATTGCACACTTTTTCCAAGTTCTTAGATATCAAAATGTAAGATGTTACAACAAAAATACCGTTAAGTTATTCCGTGTCCTATCACGTACCGATTGAATATTTCCAACATTTTGTTTCTCGTTATTGGATTTGCTTGCCTTTTACCGAGTTTAAATCGTAGTTTCGTTCTAAACGAGATGCAACAGCTTACGCGTAGTTTCTCTCGCGACTAACAACGGTATTTAAGATGAGCAGGCAGTTATTTCTACTATGTACGTTAAAGTAGAGAATCGTGCTAAGTCTCGAAAATTTATACTTCGTCCCTCTCTCCTATAGAACACGTTACAAGGAAGAAAAATATAAGCCAACTATGTACATACTTTCCTGAACGCAAAAGAAGGGATAACTACTCATCTAGAATCGTATTTAACAATAAGTAACATTGTTGTAGCGTTGTTCCGAAGATGAGAAAAGAATATGATAAAATTGGAATAACGAGTAGAATTTATACGATAATTGTGAATGATAAACATGCATATCTATATCGCTGCCTTATAAAACAGTCCGACTATACGATTTTAAAACTGCGTATAAATTTCGAGTTATATTATGTCTGACATCTCACAGTCTTCTAGCAAACAAACTATTTCGTTCGAAGCGTACTGGAAAGCAAAAAGTTCTCCGCCGTAACTGTATTTTTATAATGGTTACTCTTCCGCGTAAACGTTAAATATCTAATCTAGATGGCTCCTTTGAAAAATATAACGCGGTAAATAAGTGGGTTAAGAGGTAACCGCGCGAGAAATTAAGACGTCGACAGCGGATTACGGGAGAAAGGAAAAGGAAGTAAAATTGTTCCTGCGATACGTATCAAAATCGTATCACGATCGTACGTGTATACACTTACGTATATTAATTAAGTAACTCTGAATAACATTGGAACGTTTAAAGAGGTCGAGGATAAAATCTTGACGTTCAACTTTGTATCACGCGAGCTGTAGATCGTCGGTGAACTGGGGCAAACGTGATTAAATAAAAGTTTAATATCCAGAAGCCAGGTTAACCTCCGGTTAACAATTCGTCGTTGTCCTGTCTTGCCTTTGAATTTTCCTTTCCTTTCGTACACGACCCTGCAAGATGACCGACTAAACCTACGACTGGTTGGTTTAACGTTTAACCTAACGCTAACCTTTGCATTTGATCCCCTAAGTCCTCACGCTTCGATAAATATTGCAAATCGCGCGTCCACACTCGGCTGAACTGGCTTTCGCTCGACAGTTTATTAACATTTAGCTACATATCCAGCGTTAAACAAACGAGTGACGTGTATTTTTAAACATTGACATTTTCCAAACATTAATTTCAATATTTACGACTTGAGCGATACGTCGAGATTTAAAAGATTTCAAAGATCTGGCTACTCTAAAGAAATACCGAATTTTGTATAAATTTAAAAAGATTCCACTTTTAATGATATTCCTAATCTTGGATATCCTCTTCGTAATTAGAGCGACGCTCGAAGAAGCAAAAAGAAGAATGGTTAACATCCTAGCGTTATTATTTAATCCTGCTATTTTTTTAATAGAAGTGGATATATCCACGCGCTACGCGATCCCAAGTATAATCAAATTTGCCAACATAGAAAGGTTGCGTCAATTTTCCATCACCGTTGAAACTAACTTTATACGATAAGTATACAGAGAAACGAGAGTAGATACGTGTAATTCGTTTTTTCAAAGTTGCTTTTGTCGTTTTATCCTAAGAGCTTTTTTTCGTCGTTCCACGAACATAATTGTTTGAATTGGAAACACAAATAGTATCTGCTTCTGATTAATCCAGCCAATATCTGTCACCACTTTAACGATACTGTTCCACGGTTTGCGGTTTGTTACACAGTTGTATATATTAAGATACATACATACGTATTTGTTCAGAGTTAGTTACACGAAGAGAACGAATCGATGGACACGAGACAGTAAGATAATGCGTTTCTTCTAAATATTTCTATAAGAAGAATTACATGTAAGAAGAATTTTTGTATTTTATGCGAGAATTGTATTTGTATTTTATGCTTGTTTCTTGAAACAAATTGAAATTTTGTAAAAGATTTCTTTTACACACAAGATAGATATCGTAAAAATCACGTGTCGATTAAACGCGATAAATCTGCGTGCGGTAGCTGCTCTAGATAGAAATATTTATTTATAGATGAACTAATTTTAATCAATATCACCGATTAACCTTATGAAAACGGTGACCGTATGAAAACAGCGGGGTTAGTTACATTGCACAATCGAAAAACGAGAAGCGCTACTTTCTAATCGACGAAAACCTTTGCCAAGCGAATAACAGGTTCGAATAGCGTAGTATCCAAAGAAACTCGTGAAAGAGATTGCAAAGAAAGTCATTATCCTACGCGCAGTCATAGAACTCTGCGCTCGTATCGTTAATCAGTTGATCTTGCAATTGATTCGAACTTGCAACGTCTCGCAACACGATATTATTATCTCGACAAATATCTATTACGTTTCCCGTTCGCTTTAATTAACTCTGAATTATTTACTTTCCTATTTATCCTTAAATAGCAAACAGATATAGCAAATTTTGTCAAAAATCACGTGGCATAAATTTGATAATTCTTTCGAGTCATTCATTGATTAACGTTCGTAAAGAAGATGCATTCGTTCGATTTGCGTGTAACAGAGAAGGAGAATCTAAATGCGACTATATTTGTAATAGCAGCGTAAATATTTGTACGCGAAAATTACATTATTCAGATTTCGCAGAATCGCAAATTAAATGGAACGCGAGCCACCCACCGCGTGTTACGAGAAAACGAAGGGAAAAGATGACTAAAACGACGTAACGAAATTCTGATCGATTGTCAATTATATTTACTCGGCGTCGATCGCCGTTCTCGTTCATCGCGCAAGTTCACGCCTTCAAAGTTCAATTGCCTTCGTAAATGTTGAGAAAAGCTTAACGACGCTTTTCTATGGGAAACCGAATGGATAAGTGGTCGTTACGGTTGACGCAAGCTGTGGATTTTATCGGTATTTTTATCGTCGATCGTCGAGCAATATCGCTCGAAACTTACCCCGGAACTCGACCTTGACAACCTTGTCTCCTTTGAATTTCAGTCCTTGAAAATTCTTGACGATAACGACGAGCGCCATTCTATGTCGAACGTTCCGCAAATTTCACTCGCGACGTAAATTTAGCGTTCGTTAATGGCCGTACGTATCAGGAGAGCCGAGCAAACGGATTACACCGCATGTTCCGTTCCTGCGTTCGTACGTTCTTCGATCATCCCCAGTTAGACGAAAGCAAAGGGAAGGGCCACGACCAACTGTACGAATCGAATGTCCGACTTCCGCGCTAATTCGACGATGAAAACGACAAAGACCTCGTGTTTAAGCGAATGGCGATAACATCGTAAGATGTTTCCGGTAAACGGATATTTTCAAACCGGTGCGGTGTCGCGATTAAGGAACCGAGTGCGAGCGAGCGAGCAAGCACGTACCCGAATCGAACGACAGACAAATTCGGACTAGCTGATGTTCGCGCCTCGTACAACCCCCGAGTCCTGTCCGTCCTACCGGACCTACCCGTTCTGCTATCCTGGAGAACCAGCGCACGCGCCACTTGCTACTACTCTGCCTACTACAAACACGCAAACACACACACACACACACAGATTGACCGTGTTACGCGTCATCGACGCAGCTATTCATCGCGGCGTGGGCGACGCGCCGCTTCGCTCACCCTGCGCCCTTCCATTCTCGTTACTCGCTATTCGCTTGCCGCGTTCTTTCCCCTAGTTTCGCCAGCATATCCTCGTGAACATAGCAAATTGCCGAAATACCTGACATACGTATCAACCGGAGCATCGACTCTTCATCGACCCAATCTCTCTCTTTCTCTACGCGTTTATCGACATCTCGTGTCTCTCTCTCTTTCGTCCTTGTTTGATACAGATGTCTATAGATACCATCGAAGATCATACATACATTTTATTTTCGTACGTACTCGACTAATATCGTATATTATGTTTTACCACGTACGTACCAGACGCTGTGAAACCGTATGAAACGATGCGATTGTGGCAGACGCAGAATTATGTTACTTCTGAAAGCGTTGCATATCGACAGGCGTATGAAATGGCCGTTATTCGTGCATATGAAAACGATATATAATATAGGATAGGATATAGCATATAATATAAACATTTTCTCTTTAAATAGATGTCGCGTATTTTGCCCAAAAGTATATGGAACGCGATGCTTACCCACGGTAGTTAACGCATGTTTACGGAATATCTGTTGCTAAATCAATTAACACGTTGGCTTTCCTTAGATGCGAAATGTTAAAAGTCATTTAGCGAAAGAATAACGTTGCGTTTTCGTCGAAAGATACTTACTATTTGCATAAAACGACGACGACGACGAGAAAACGGCATGCGAAGAAAATTATATTATTTTTAATGAGAAAGAAATAGAACGAGGGAATCTTGTTCTAGAAATGCCCAAAACTAAAGAACCTAGATTTCTGGGTAGTTCAATAACAGAATTTCAAATCGGATTTGAAATTACTCGGTGCCGATCTATTATGAGATTTGGTACTAGTAAATGGCAAATTTCGTTTATTAACTTACTATTATTTATCTCGGACGTAAAAGAAGAACAAGCATACACATATGTAGCTTCATATAGTCTGATTCGATGAAAAGTCGTGTGTGGTTCGTTATGACATAGTAAAGTAGCTTAAGAAAAAGTTCTTGACGGAGCTTGTTGCGTTTTGTTATAGAATACAAGCTGGTTTCAAGCAAAAATATAAAACAAAGCTCTTTTAAAACAAAAGAATACGCTAAATCGTTTGTATACAAATACATAATATACGTTATGCCATTACTGGTGGACCTTTCGCATAACTCCACCCAAAATTGACAAAGATTTCACGTGCTCCGTGACAGAATCCAAACCAGATCTTGCTATTTCGAAGTTCTTGTAAATAAGATATAACGTTCCGAAGTAAAATAGATAGACAGCAATTATGTGAATGACGTATAATCTGAAAATACAATACGCGAATTATATCGCGATAATAAGAATCGAAATCGTTTAAAAAACATTTTCGTGTGCTTATGTTACGATATTCTCCAAAAAGATGGAACGTAATAGCATTTTAAAAGTGACAACGTGAATACATACATCGCTTGGTGTCTTCTAGCGCTCGGCAATGTGGACAAATTCTCTTTCATGCAATATTGTCGTGCACCTAGAACGCAAGTTTTTATATACTCGGCATGATCGATAGACGAGAAATCTATTGGGAAAATCTCCTTGTCTTTCGCACTCATTTCTTGCCGCATTATTAGCAAGTTTGAGTTATGGAAGGTCCATTCCCTCATAGTGAAGTATTGTAAAACTTCGAGTCCGACGGAAATACGTCTTTGGATACGAACCATACTAAAAAGGAACATCCTATATAGAATCCGAAAGTGACAAGATAGAAAAGAAGTAATTAATTCGAAAAACTTGGCTTACAATCTCTTTTGCCGAAATATCAACATAAGAAAATCGATGAAATAAGCCGGTATAATGTGAAACAAGAAGACGATCAGATTATGTACGAATTTGCTGCTATGTATGTCACCGGTTGGATACCAAATTTGTCCTTCGAAGGGATATTCATACGCGATCTTTTTGCCTTTACCCAATACTTCTCCCCACGTAATGGGTAATATGCCACTTTGCGTCATATTGTATACCGGTATACTTGTATCTCTAACAAAGAAAAAGTGAGAAATATGTAAACCAAAGGGCAGAGACTGGATGGTTCTAATTACTATTTCACCTACAAACAGATAACGGAAAGGCTGATGGAATAGCTTACTTGGTCGTCGTAGCCGTTCTATGTGCGGTTGCGATTAACGCATTGATAGCAAGGTCGACGGGTATTACTTCGGCGTGATAGCTTCCATTACAGAGCATCGACCTTATCACACCTTTGCCTGCACCCACCATAAGGCCCACAGGTCCGTTTAGGTTATCCACCCAACCTGGTAACGGTTCTGCCAAAGCTGGAGTTACTGTACATACGACAATGTAATATTTGCTTTCACACGAAATCCGTATTCTATCAATTCGTTTAACGATAGTCTATATAAATACGTATATCACGAATTAAAACACTATCGCGCGTTAACAACGAAACGTTTAAGTAAGCGATCGGCTGAAAATAAAAATATATATTATAATCGTATCGAACATTTCCCTTCCTTTCGACTTTTTACAAAAACGATGAAAAGAAGAGCGTCCTTTACCGTAGTACATGTATATCTCTATAGCTTTTTATTTTTTCTGCAAGTTGTTTTTGAAAAAGTATTATCTGTCGGCAAAATTATTTTTACCTATCGATGGTCTGGCAATGCAACAAGGTAAATCCGGGTATTCGTCTGCTACCAGCTTTTCGGCCAATCTCTTTGAATACGTATAAGTATTCGGATGAAGACCCAACACCCTGTATTCGACGAAATCGATACGAATTATTAGTATTTAAATAGCCAAATAAATTAACTTGATACGCTAAGTTTAAACAATTTATCATTCTTCCCATAATGTATAATATAATATTTTAGAAAAATTATCGAGATCGTAATTTTATAAGCTTTTAAGAGATACGAATGTAATATCATTTCTCTACGATAAAATCCCATAAAGACATTAATTACTTGGGTGTAATAAGATCGATGGCACTTTCATCTAGCCATTGAACCAGCCTCATAACGTCGTGAGGATCAGCGGATGATTCGTACACTTTTTCGTCGAGTTCCTCTTTGTCGGCGTAACAGAAGGCTGTGCTCAGATGCACAAATGCCTTCAGCTTTTTCATCTTTCTACCTAATTCTATAACCCTTTTCGTTCCGACCTTAAACGATAGTATTAACAAGATCAAAGAAAGAAAATTTATAAAAGAATAACGCAAATATCACAATGGAAACGTATAATTGAATGTATACGTTTGAAACTACAAAATGTTTGTTACGTGATTTAATTAATAAATTTACCGTATTCATGTCAATAGCGTCCTTCAACTTAGATTCTAATTTAAGGGTTGCGGCAAAATGGAATACTACGTCAGTTTCGTTTATCAATATTTCGAGTTGCTCGTTAGTTAATCCTAAATTCTTCATACCCACATCCCCGCTTAAAGGTATAACTTTCTTCATCGCTTCAGGCTTTTGCTTTTGTATTCTTTGAAACATCTGTTCAAAATTATTTCAAATTTCATTAAATCGCGCATAGTAATCACTTGTCGGTTCGATATTTTTACTCGAAAGTTAGTTGCTCTTCATTCAGTTTCAATATGTTGCTTCGTAATTGGTATACATACAATCGATAAATAAGAAATTGGGCACATACGATACACTGTAGACGATACTCATGATTCGTAATCACCTTCTATATGATAACACAAGTACACTATACTAGATACAGCTCCGATTAATCGAAAATAATTAATAGCAAGAGTTTAAAAAAAAGAAAAAGAGTTTTAAAGTATAAAGTACAAAGGAGGGTTCATACTTACGAGTAATTTAAACATTTCGTCGACACGCATCTCGGGAGTACGACCTCTTTTTGGTCGTATCAAAATATAAATCTTATTTAAATCGCTACAACTATAAAGTAGCTTCTCAATTAGGACTTTTCCCATCAAACCGGTCCCTCCGGTTACAAAAATGACTTTTCCTTTGTAAAAGGATTGTATCTCGCTTAATTCGCTCATTTTTTTCTTTTAAATCTGAAACAAACTGTCGTGAAAGTTCAGTACGTCCAGTACATAGCGTCTCCGAAGAAGATTAGTTTCTTTATTACTCATTCGCTCATTCTACTTGGTTTAACAGTAAAAAAAAAGAAGGAAAAATATGGAAGATCCACTGAAAGTAACGATTCTACGAATAATATTTAAATTTATATTTTATATCAAACTCGAAACAGCTGAAACACATAGGTACGTAGACATATGCGCACGTACATCGATCGTGTACGTAGGGAATTAAATTTATAAATGTAATATTTGTCTAAATTAACGGTACATTTGTAAAAAAAAGCTTAACAATACATTTTGCTGAAATCTGTCCATTCTATGAATTAAGCACATATTGTTATAATAAAATACCAGCACATATACCTACATATTCATATATTCTACGATAGATGGAATATTTTTAACGAGTTTTACGACTGTTATTCTTTTTTATCGTCTTCTCCACTTTTCCATTTTTCATTCGGTCGGTTTCTTTCCCGAACTTCCTCGATTCTCCTTTTCCGCGAACATTTCATAATCGCGTGTTCGCTTGTGCCTGAATCTTGGCAAAAGTCAGTCGCTATCTGTCATTTGAACAAAGTCCAAGGAGAAAACAAAGTTAAACCAGTCCTTTTCGTGAGTAGGTATTGGCGTAATCCAATACATTCCACGTATCGTTACCACTATACAGTTAATTTTCATCAGGTCGCGCCTCGATAGACAGACATTAGTGCATCCGTGTATCGGAAGTACAGTTCATAATTTTTAATTTTTAAGCAAACGGATTTTAACCCACTATATAGTTAACTAGCATTAATTGCAAAAGTCGTCGTTTCATCTTGCAATTACGTTAATAACAGAATGTGTCGTGTACTTGACAGTGAAAGTATTCTTGAGATACAGCCACCGCAACTTACCGTATTTGTACATTTAACTGTTTCTATAAACATATAATTTCTCGCATTATGGTAATATTTTGCCATGACGTAATAAAACGATCGCACGTATTATACGAGAATTTTAAAGTAACGACAAGGATCAAATCATAAATCGCTATACGTTTTATACATTATTCCTTGCATTCGAAGTAGCATTCGAAGTAGTATTTTCGTTATACGATTAAAACATTAACATATTCAATTGTGATATTTTAATCAATTTTTGTCGAAAATGTCACGATATATTCTATAACATTACGGTATTTAATAAAGTGTGAAAAGATGCAAGCAATGAAAAAATCTACGAAAACTGAAAAAATTGTGTTATTTTTATGATACACGCGTATAAGTAGATAGAAGATCATAGAAATTGAAGTAAAATTATGTAGTTTCATTAGAAAGTGAATGGTCCGGTCATTCGATAGTATTAAATGTGGCAACAGTGAATGAGTTTCACTTTTCCAGAACCTTTCGACAGCAATAATATAAAATTTCGATTACAAAACTAGAACAATCTTCGCGTACCATGATTTGCCGCAAAACCTTTTAAAATACTTTTCCTTCCATACGTTACAAATTGTTTCAATCAAGATTAATTTGTAAAATGACAACTATCGTGCAAGAATAAGTTGCTCATTGCTATGTGGCATGTTTTTGAAACTTTATTCATAGAATAATCCTCTATAAGATATTTTAAAACCTGTTTACAGTTCAGCCGACATCTACTTGAAGCATCCCGGTGAACAGAAAAATTTAATATATACATAGCTGCAACAAAGTCTTTTTTTAGACAACGGAAGTGTACAGAGTAAATCATGTAATTTAATAGTGTCCTCTATTAAATGTTATCTAAGAAAGCTATATAATTTTAAATCTTATGAGTATTTATGTTTCAAAATAAGTAAAGTGTATAACTTTTCCTATTATTCTACATACATGTCCAATAACTACTACACGGTATTCAATAATTAGCGCCATTATTGATTTAAAAAACGCCTCATAAAAACGTTTTACAAAAATAACTGCAAACTATTAATTCATTCAACGAAAAAAGAAACAATTATATCATTGGCAAAACAAATTCGTATGAATTCGAAATGTCTTAATGATGAGTGATGAAACTGGACAACCGTGTAAAATTCGTTTCGAGGTGTATCGTTTCAGATTAAAATATTTATAATCAAGGATTTATTACCCTAAATAAATCACGATTTCGAACGAATGCTTCCGATAGTATCTATCGATCGTGTATACCGATACATTTAATTTAACAGACTTATGAAAGATCTTCGTAGAATAGTTTATGAACATATATTACGTTGATTTAATTTAAAAAATTGTTTACGCATCCTTAAAACATTTAATCCCAGATAAGATAACATTTCCGCTTAAACTAATAATTACGTCGACGAGAAATACACTCAACTAAATAAATAGAAACTCATTCTGTTTTTCGACGATCGAACAAAAAAACCTTTGATGAAAAGTCACTGTATATTGTACCATTGTATATTGTATATTCCATCTTATTATTTTCTTTCTCTTTCTTCTCATTTATCTGTATCGTTTATCATCTAGTTATTCTTATCCTTCATTCCATCTCCGTAATATGTATTTGTTAAATTTATTTAAATAATAACTACAACTAAAATTTTATATACGAATCGGTAGGGAAGTTAAAAGTGACAGCAGAGGGTTAAAAACAAAAACAACTATATCGATAGCTGC
Source organism: Bombus vancouverensis nearcticus (assembly GCF_051014615.1). NCBI lineage: Eukaryota > Metazoa > Arthropoda > Insecta > Hymenoptera > Apidae > Bombus > Bombus vancouverensis. The sequence continues at coordinate 20,829,655 of NC_134912.1, read as the reverse complement.
TTGACTTGTTCCTTAGTCCAATCACTTTTCACATGAATAAAAAGAGTCAAATAATTGAATGAATATAATACTTGCAAAATAGTAATAGCTACTTGCAATAATGACAACTTTTATTATTATTATTGTTATATGACCAACCTTAATATGTATTTATTTATTTCCAATTTATTATTCACTCTTTCCTAAAGTCACCTACTATCAACGTTAAGGAGTACCCGATTGATTTCATTGACCGATTTCATTACACAACAAAACGAGAAAAATATCACCGGTACCTAATATCAAAAAATTGATATGAAAATAATACTAAACAAAAATATACTTACCCAATAGACTACGGGAATAGACTGATAAAAGTGAAACAAGTCTCTTCTAAGATATTTCACAGTACGCGAAATCGGCAGGAGAGTTGGAAATACAACACGAAATCGCTCAAACTAAATAAGAACAGGAAAAACAGTCGTGAACCACGGTGTTCGAACCTACTGAGCTTCAACGCAGATCGAGCTGAAAGTCGTAGCAGAACTAATGTCGTCTCCCCACCTGAACGCAGGTGCGTTCAATTTGACGAAATGTAAGCCTTTTCCTTCTATTCGAAAAGTTTTTCTTGTGGTATCTTCGTCACTCGATGCATTCAGTTACAAAGAAACGCGTATTTCCTTTTGCTTCTGTCGAAATATTTTTTATTATAAAATTCGTTCATACTATTTCATGTAGCTTCAATGTAAAGCGATACTTTTGACTGAAACAAATTACACTGCGTACGAGATGCGACGAATTTGAAATCAACATGAAATTGTTGTATTTCTGTTAAATCAACATTTACGTTTAGATCACTACAGTCAAACTGTAACACTAAAGTAACTTAAAATTACGAGCAACTTTATTCTTCTGTTACATTATGAATATTATAAACATATGTCCACATATAGATACCCATGCATGTATACTATCGTATTGAGTACTATTTAAATGCACTTCTTAAAAAGGAAAAGAAAATTAAACGTAAATTTCTTCTCTACCTTGGAAAAGTTAAATCTAAGTTTTCTTGATTCGTGCATTGTTATACTCCACAGGTAACTGTCAAACGACATATAACGAAATTTTATAATTTGGTATTATCGTATAAACTCATATAACATATTTTCTAAATTTAATCATGTGTGCAAAAGTAATGGTATGGACGATATAATTTTGATATGATTAGGTGCAATAAGTTGCACTTGCTCCTTTCACTGAAAAGTTAGTTGTATCGCCTTAATGTTCTTACAACAAGTATGTTTTTCGTTACGCAAAGATGTTGTGTAAACTCAATGCACATTTGTAGTTCATCGACATTTACATTACTCTTCTAGAAAATATCTCTTCCTTTCTCTCCTTGCTATCGCTCATTAAACATTTTACCTTACCTAATAAGTAATAGTATTATTGTATTTATAAGTTTAATGTAGTAAAATTTTACGCCGATAAAGAAGTAATTTAAATATAATAACAAAAGACAGAACCAAGTAAAATAATATTAAACTTTGATGTAATATTGAATTAATTCTATATATTTTATATAACATACATTTTTTTGCAGCTTTCATATATTTTGCAAAGTCAAAAACTAGCTTGACGAAAACAAAGATCTTTATATATATCTTATCATATCACAGACGTGTGGTATCAAGAAGTGGCGTTTTAGTAACAAACAATGTAAACAATTGAATATCATTTCAATAAATTGTTATTAAAAAAATGTCTTCGCACACTATACCGATAGTCGAAGAATTAGCTAAGGACTACGCAAATTATTTAAAACTAGATTTATCCAGTCAAGTATGTACCATCCTATACATAACCTCAATGAATGAACCTGAAGTGTTACATATATCAAAGAATATTTTCTTATATCCTATAATTGTAAAATAAAACGTACGATATAATGTAATGTTACATTCCAGATGAAGAATTTTCATGATGCAATCGAAGATGTAATGATGCGTTTAGAAGAGTTTCAGTCAATTATTGAAATGGTTAGAGATAATAATTTAAATTAATAAATTTTTAATAAACATAATTTATATATATATATATATTATCTACATTATACTTTGTGTTAAAAGGTTCAGTCTGAAAATAGTCAATGTACCGATCAACATATCCCAAAACTACAAGACATGCAACAAGAGGTCATAAATCTTAGTAGACGAATAGATGCTTTAGAACATGTTATTGCGATGATCAATGTAAATCTAACAACATTAGAAGCTGCCGTTGATAATGCAGAAGCTGAATTAGGAATCTCTGATAGATTATTTGGAATGTTAAATCGTTTATCTTTCTTTGTAAGTCATTGTTACTTTCATAATGTTGATAACACGATTACCTGATTCGTAATACATATATTTCATGATATGTATTTCAGAAAAAAACCCAAGAACCTGTGGTACCTAATAAATTATCAATGTACGAGCCTCCAACAATTTATAGAACCAATGACTATTTTAAGAGTGAATGAATAAAATACTTTATTTTATAGAGATATATAATAGATTTATCAATTATTTTCATACATTAATATATGCTACATTTTGAAGAAAATCTTCAATATTTAAGAGGTGTGTATTATTAAATGAATTTCGCATGTTTCTGTTATAGATATGAAATAAAAATTATTTTAGTACGTATTGTGTTATGATTGTTTTCAGATATAAAATGTTTTCTGACATAAAATGTTACAGATAAATGTTCATTAATGAATCAAATAAAATTATACCTTGAATTTACTGACTGAATAGTATTTAATAAATAGAGAGCATTCAACCCTGGAATAATTACCATTATTCAAATTTAACATATTTTGCCAATTTTATCCCTAAAATACTAAAAAAAAACTACCATAATTCATAGTCTGACCATTAACATGCTGCAAGAGTACAAGTTTTTAATTGTGCTTTCTTTTCACCTAATAAACAACTTCCACCTATACAATGCCTCCATCTTGTTAATTTTCCTATACCACAAGTAACACTACAGCTTGACCAGTTTCCCCATTGATCCCATATTTTTGGTCCTTGACGAGTGATCCTACCTATCGTTAAAATATTTCATTTTCAAATAAAAATATTCATATAAGATTACTGCTAAAACAGTGCCATAAATATAACATTCATATTTGCCACATATTTTGAAAAATGCACAATAAATTTAAGATTCATATAATAATAATAAAGAATAATTCTTCCATTAAATTACTATTTAATACAATTATCACCATTAATAAAATGATGTATTGAATAATTGTCAAGTCTGTTATTATATTTACCTAAATTTTAAATAATTGCAATATATTAAGTTTGAAGACATGTACAAACATGACATTCTTGAAAAAAAATAAAAACATTTTTACAATTAAAAAGTTTGAAATTACTACAAATATATTGGTGAAAAATTAAATAAAGTAATTTACATATTCTTTTATCAAGATACAAAATATGTACTAGAATAATAAATGTTTTACAGAAATCGATTCAAAGTCAGAGACACAAGAAAGATTATGATTTACAAAAGCATAGCTTACCACGATGCTACAAATATTACAATTTGTACAAACTCTATAAAAACGTAGAATATAGTTGACAGAAGAAATAATAAAAAAGAAAGCAAGAATATTAGGCAAGTCCTCAGAATTCTTTTTCATAGCCATAATAGTAGAAAGCAAACATCAATAAAGTAAAGTAATCGAAGATAACTACAAATGAAATACAGCGTTAACGTAATTCCTGGTCCTTAATAGGCTAATATTGGATCGTCCGGAAAGTTTATTCCGATTTTGAATTAAATTGGTTGACATGAAAGATCTTATTGAAAAGTTTCTCACTGAAAAACTTGAGAGGTTCTGGAAGGATGCAATATTCAAGTTGCTTAAAGGATGGAGAAAGGTTGTGGAATAAAATAGCGCCTATATAATTCAATAAATGTATATCGAATCTAAATATAAATCGGAATGAACTTTCCGGGCGATCCAATATATTCTCCTTTAATAATATTTTCTATAATTAGAATAAAGTATTTATCAAATAATAATTAAAATAGTAAATCAATTGCTTATTGGTTATACCTTTTTTTCCACTTTGTCCATCTGTATTAACTTCGTTATTTGTAATAGCGTATGTTTCCATGGTACGATGCAAATTTTCCTTTTGTCTGGGAGATGATTGTTTATAAGGAGTTAATATAATATTATTTAAATGACTTTCGGACTGAAAAATTGATAAACACTCTATAAGAATAAATATAATGATAAATGTTTTAACAAACGATTTTACCAAATCATATAGCATAATTTGCATTACTGATTTATTAATTTCACGTTATACTTTTTACTGACTGAAATTATCTATCAACGAAAGAAATGCTCTAATAATTTTTTTAAAGCTATAGCAATAATAAAATTACATATAAGAGGATTAAGCAATGTTATTATTTAATAGAAATGATTAATTGAGGATAATGTAAAATTATGTAGTTTTGGTAATGCTATATGCACATAGCAAAAAAAAAAAAAATAAACAAAATTAAAAGTCTGTATTACAGCAAAGTAAATGTTTAATGGTTTTTTACCATCATTTACATATATATCGTCCCCAACGTTACCGAAAGTTTAATTTAGAACAATATGCATATAGTACAAATGTGCTATAATAATTTCGTAAGGTATCGCAGATATATGTACGTAAACTGTACTAAAATGTGTAATATCTTTCACTTTTTTAATAGAGCGGAAATACCAAAGCAAAGAATGGAAAAATAGAAATTTATCGATAAATAGCAGCAAATAATACAGACAGAAATACCACTGATTATTACATCTATTAAATATAATGTGTAAAATTTAGTTAAAGCTAAATACAATTTCATTGAAGAAAAAGGTTCATTTCAATTGAATATAGAATTAAAGTCAAAATCTTATTTTCGTATTTCCGTATAAACTTAAAATATAACAATGTATTCTCTATTTTTAATAAAACTATTTGGATTTAATGCCAAGCCACTGAAGAATATCTTTAGAATCACAATTTTTTAAACGGCATGTTTTTATTTGTGCTCTCTTTAATCCTTTTATGCAATGTTCTGCTGAACAATGACGCCAACGAACTTGACGACCACTTCCGCATGTTACACTGCATATACTCCAATTGCTCCAGTCATCCCACAATTCACTATCTATAATATTTGAAAAATGATTTATTTTGTTAATAAAAAAATTTTATCTTTAAAATAGATTAATAATAGATTTATATATACATATATAATAGATATATAATAAATTGATTGATTAAAAATAATAGATATTAAGTACATACTAGGTACGTTTGGAAGTGCATAAATCTAACTGAATAACTTCCTTGTTTACTTACTATTTTCAGTAGGATGTCCAATATACTTCAATAAGTTAGTTTGTTCCTTTTCATGTAACTCCACACTCATTGTAGGATTTTCATAAAGCATTTTATTTAAATAACTAAGTAATTTGCGCCGACGGTTTGTTAGAGTTTTACAGTAAAATGGACTATGATAACATCCTTTATCATTTCGCTGTGGTATTATTTGACCAAACTGCATCCAACGTATATTAAATGAATATCTATTTCAAATTATATGAATTGCATACTCATTTAAGTAACTGACTTTTACATATCTGAACTTTTTGTTATTAAACCCAAGAACATACAGATTAATTTTCTTTTTAGTATCTGCCTGAACTTTTTGTAAGACTTTTAATTCAGCGGAGAAAAGGCTGACCTCTTGATTATCGTACATACTAATTTCATAAACTTAATGTTAAGTCTCATAATTAGTATAACAACGTAATCAGTAGACAATAAACAATTGTAAAACATACGTGGGTTGATATAATTTTTGCAATATAAAAGAAATATTATTACCATTCATGAATTGCATTAGCATTCAAAGAATTTGAGTTAAACGTTAGAGTATTTTCCTTTGATTTAAAGGTATACAACTCTCCAAATTTAATACCGTTATCAGACTTCTCTAAAATAATGCATACTAATAACAACGTAGGTAATAAATACATATTACATTAATCGCTAAAATTATGCATTAATAAGTCAAATTGATTAAAAGTAATATCAATGATAAAATAAATCACATTTTATCTGACAGTTTCACCTATATATGCAGGATATGTGATAGTTGTATATACATATAGTATATTTAGTTAGTTAAAATAAAACAATTGACTGTGTTCATCAATTACTACTACTAAGAAGTATTAAAAGCCAGAAAATAGCAATATGAAAGATGCTATCACATATCAATATTATAAATACTAATTAATATTTAAAAGAGGTATAATATAATGCAACTATTATTTTATTTATTGAAATATGTTTGCATAATAAAAATATTTTGTGATTAAATTGATATAAAAATATAAAAATAATATGTTCATTGATGAATTTGATTTCTCCTAATTTAGCAAATGAGACAATATAAATGTGAAATATTTTATCTTTAATTTCTTTAATAATTCGTATCTAATTAAAAAAAAAATACATAAAATTGTACGTTATCTTTACATAAGTATTAATTTATCCATTTCACGTTGTTATATTTGGATATTTTTTTGTGATTATTTATTCTCTTCATAACTTCAAACTAGTTTAAACATAAATATATCAATCCTGGCACGCTACTGTAAAATTTCGTTTGATAATACCAAACGATGGTAGAAAATAGAGAAACGCGAGAAAGCCATTTTGACGGAAATAATACTAATAATATAAAACAATTATAAAATTATATAATCAATAGCAAAAATTTATTTTATGTTGTTAACTGTATGTCTCACTCTGTGTGTGCATGTATGAGAAACTGTATTTGTTCTCATTCGAATAACTTTCTGTATAGATATTAATACATCGTGTATATATCACACCTTTTTATACAAAAATATTTACTCAACTTTTTAACCTATTAAAGACATTTGTTTTAAATCACAGTTTTAAATAATTATGCTAAAGAATACTTATAATCGGAAGAATGTTTTATTAGCACGACCATTTGGAATTTGTCCTTGAAGTCTTAATCTTCTAACTGCTTCTCTTAAATGTTTCGGTTGTAAAGGACCTGATTCCTGATGAGCTTCCATAACGTCAAGAGCTAATTTAATAATCATATTTGAATTAAAGGAAATAATTTAACTCATTAGAGATGTTAACAGAAGATTTAAGTATCACCTTCTTCTACTATTTCTCCAACAAACACTTTTGCAATACCAGACATAGCAATGACCACATTCTGTGACACTGAACAACCTGTTATAGTTTGCATGATCTGGAATATGGCATATAATTTATGAAATACATTTAAAAAGACATAGTATAAAAAATGTAAGAGAAACATAATTACTCTTTTTATCGCAGCTTTTGGAAAAGCTGCTCTTCTATACATTTCATATCTGTCCAATTGATCCTCCGTAAAATTTGACACTAGTACTCTTTGAAGAAAAAGAAATATTTTATCTATGTATAAAATAATATATATTCTGCAGAATATACATATTCAAAAACTGCAAGAAATTGAAGTACATACTGCATCCTTTCTCTTTCTTCTTCTTCTAATTCTTTTTTACTTTTCTCTTTACTTTCTCTTCTTTCCTTAACACTTGTTGGATTTGCATGAGGCAATACTATGTCATTTTCAAATATATCTTCCCTAGCTTGTTCTTCTTCTTTACTTTCAATTTCATGTTTAACAATTTCCAATTGATCTTCCAATTCTGTGACTTCGTCGCATAACAAATTACTTTCTATTTCTTCTCCATCCGACTGTGACTGTGAACTCATTGCATCAAATTCTACCTAATATTATGAATAAATAAACGAACAAATGAAAATATTAGCTTAGCGATATAGCATCCTAATGACATACCTTAACTTGTATATTATCAACATCCACCGTTTCTATATCTTTGATTACAGAATCTTGCGAAGAACTAACTTTTTCTTCCTTTTCCTCAACATCTACATGCTCGCTTTCATTTCCAGAGTCTTCTTTTCCAAATATATTATCCATAATGTAATAAGATATATAGAATTACAAATATTATAAATTTAGGGCTTCTCAATCATTCTAAAAATTAAAAATTTCTTGTATTTGTCTTTGGTTTAGGAGTAGGTTTTGTATTTGTTTAGGTTATTTATAACTAATTCTCCTATATCCTATAAAAATATATTATTTTAGGTTAGATTAAATATTATAATAATCACCTTATGAAAAGTTTAATCTAAATATTTAATTAACAAGCATAACTTAATAAATAGATTATAAAAAACTTTGTAAATCTATGCACGTTTTGTAACAATGGTGTTTAATACCCTAATGTGATGTATAAAAAACGTTACCTTGTATAAGCACTATTTATGGTTTAATTCAAACAAACCCGCCATACTTTTCAATAGATAGGACGTAGAATATCAAAAAATTACATATTAATTTAATAGTATAGATCATGGAATACGCAATAAACTCGAGAACGTAACCTTTTTTCTTATTAAATAATTTTATACAATTTTTGCTAATCTTTTATTATTTCAATCTGTAACAAAAATATTTGTCTACAGAAAAATATAATTAAATATTATAATAATAAGTAGTGTAAGATTTAACACGAATATAGAATAAATGTTTTCTCTCCGAATTATTGAATTATCAACTCTAATAATATAAATTGCATTATAACGATGAAAATATCGCGTTTATTCTTATACACGAAAAATAAAATAATTGAACTAAAAGTTTTGATTTTTCGTTAAATCTATAAATATATATTTGTATAAAAAGATTTCAATTATTTGAAATGTATCGAAGCGAGTCAAAGTATAAGGAAGTCTAAATCAAATTGATCCAGGCATATTGAGCCACACGTGTTTCTCATTTTTCAAACACAAACGAATTTATACCATTGAAAAATGTAAAACTGGAGAAAAGTAAAATTTTAGAAAAGTAACATCTATGTGATATATCGCTATGAAAATTCTATAGAAAAAAGCTCAGATGCGAAATGCATATATATTTCATTGTTCAATGGGAATATTTTTAGGAATTAAAAGACGCGAGGCATCGCAACGTGGCGCCAGCTGGTGGCTAAGTAAAATTTAGTCGACAGTGTCGCGACGCCGCGACGTATTTGTCAATACCAGATCGTATTCACGATTTTCATAGTTTGTTGGTGTTCACAAAAAGGTATCGCGCGATTTTATCAAGGCAAGTGACTTGAGTGATTGAAGTAAAAAGAAATTTAATATTGGATACGAATCAATAGATAATTGAACTGAAAAGTAAAGGGTACTCGGCGCGGGGAAAAGGGATATCGAGAACTGGCCGGAACTCGGGACGATAGCTGGTGGCTCGGTAGGTCTGTAGTCTGTAACTCGGCCGAGTATATTGTCTATCTTATTCGAGGGCCGAGGGGAGAGCGGTGGTGAGTGAGTGGAATACAGTGAAATATCAAAGATCGAGAGTAACATCGTCGGCAAAGAGTTGACTCGATTCTAACGTCGAAGCATCGAATACCGGGCCTACGAATGCAGTTTCAAGACGGAGTCGCGTATTAAGATGTGAGTACGGTGTGTCTTGGAAAATACACGGCGTTCGTTGCGTACCGGATTTCACGAGAAAATTATGGCGAAAGGAGAAGAAAGGGTTTCGTTGCCAGCGAGCATTGCATCCGTCGCGACAGCTCTTCATCGAGCATAAGACAGTGGAAAAGATTGTCCTCGTAGACGGTATGAAAAACTGCCGATACAAGCAGAAAATATTGTAAATTTACATTGAATTTTGCACAATACATAACCCTTTGTGTATGTTCGCGCTTAATCCGCACACACGTCTCTTCATACGCATACTATCATGCGCTTTATCAACAATGTCATTCTAAACTTTTGTGCTAACACATCTATGTATATATATAGGATAACACATCTATGTATATATGTGATAGGAACGCCAGTGAAAAACCGGTCTCGTCTTTTCAAAAGCTCCGCGACTTCTCGTTCCTTGATCTCGTTCTTCCACGGAAACGTCATTCTCGTCGTTTCGGCTTCAAATTTTATTTTATCAACCTTCATTTTTCAATCGTCTGTACCATTGCTAAAAATACATTCGATTGCCAACAGACGTTTCTTGTTTTATTTTTTTATTTTTTTTATTTTTTTACAAAAGCTACGCTATAACACACAAACCTCGTTATCCGTAAGATGAACTGCCCTCTCCATATCTTCTTCGTAATTTCCATATTTGAACGTATTCGTTTTCATACCATTTTTACGTTGCAGAGAATCTGTTGCAAAAATGTTAATCTGCCTTTCTGTTACTTTGATGAAATCTCATTGATCGTAAAATTATTTTAGTAAAAGGAATTTCATTCTTGTTGATCTATTTTACGATATAAACATTCTTACTATGTCCTACTACTATTCTTACTAAGTACAAACAAGTTGCCCTTGTTGTCATATAGAAATTAAGGTGCCATCTAGATTATCGCAGATACCAGTCAGTTTTTATTCTATTCGTATCACCATATCTATTCAATCGTATAAATTCGACATTGAATACTATTCAAATATTTCTGATACGATATATTTTCAAGGAGAATTTTTTGAAGCGACATCGCTCGTTTCGGAGCGATGCTCGCCATTCCGAAGGGATGTGCGATTTGAACGTACGGATTTAGTTCGAAGGTATCACATTTACGTAGAGGCACGCGTAAAGGGAGCGGCTGAAACTAAAGGTAGAGACGTAGAGAGACGGTCGTTGGCCGAAGGAGAAACGACCCGGCGAGTCTTGCTCGAATCAACGGAGAAGAGCCTGTTTCGCTACATAGGGAACACGTATCTTTGTCGCGGTTGCCTCTGTTCAACCTGCTAGCCTTTCGAACCAAGCTTCGCGAGCAAACGATAACGTTGCTTTACCACGCGAACCAACCTATATACATATCTACTTTTTTCAATTTGTTCGTAGTTGATTGAATTTTCGCTAATTCCGTGGCGTACGGTTTTCGTCGAGACGACGATGTACACGAAATAACGCGCAATTTTTCTTCGATTGGGATTGCAACCACGCCATCAGCCCGTGCGCAAATTGTGTAAAAGTATTAAGTTACAAATGAATTTCGGATCTCGTTGAGAAACGGCGTTTGCATATTGGAACTGCGTATGTATGTATATACGAAGTAATGCCGTAGATGTGAAAGAAGCATTGCGATTTGCGACATGAAAACTCGACGAGCAAAGCACATAGTCACGTGCGAGATATAGAATATGTGTTTACGGCGATCGGCATTGCAGAGGTCAATATACCGTTAGAGACACCGCGATATTCTCCTCTCTTTCTTATTTCGTTGAACGCGTCATATCGCGCCAACTTACCAATCCACGTCTTTCATTTTTTTTTTTTTTTTTATTTAGCGCAAATTTGTCTTATCGTACGAATGCGTTATTAGATAGTACATGATACGATACGATCGTTAGCACTCGGACTTCCTTTTCTCTTCCTCTTCAACCGAAAGTTTTCCAGGACAAACTTCCTTTTCAACCGATACATCGTTATTTGCATCTAGCCGACTTTCGATTTTATCCTCTGTTTACAAAGATCAGAGGTTGTTACCTTGAAAGACTGTAGAAACAAAATTTTAAGGAAATGGATATTTTTAATTAGAAATTATACGCGTCGAAACAGGATCGTGCCGGCGATAAATTAAGTCGTGTCGCGACAGATAAATGATAAATGGTCGATACCCGATACTTTACAACGACTCCTTACAAGTCTCGATGTATTTGCATTGTATTAACATTTCGACGTTAAATCAGTGACGTTACACAATGTTTATATACATATTGTTTTCTAAAATTAACACGATAGAGCTTGGTTACTTAAATGTGACATCGTGTCACGGGTGTATCGATCGAGGATAATATTTACTCGATGTTTACAAAGTCTCTTATTATGCACAGTTCTGTCATCAAACACCTGAGATTATATTGGAATTAGCAACGAAAATAGAGGATCGTACAACGCGCTAACGACAAAGACACGTTTACGCGCATCTCTCTTCCTTACGTTGTTCGATATCAATGAGTTTCAAGTTACACGCGACGCTACGATTAAACGTAAATGTTGGTTTACGCGAATTCGCGCTCGTAACGCTTTACAGTTTGACTAACATCGGGTCCTTGACTCTGCCGCTCCAAGTAAAACCAAGTTTTACGTAAGCACTTTCCATCTGCAAAGGTACGAAAGCGATTGGTGAAAAATGCTGTCTCGGCTGGAAATTCGATTGCTTAGAAATGTCGCTCTATTTCGAGGAATATATACATATATATATGTGTGGAGGATTGACGCAAATATTCCCCAGCTTTTTCTTCATTCGTGTGCAAAGATCAAGGGAAAGGTATATATTAGCCAACACATATCGTGTGATTGATATTGAACTTTTTTTCCCATAAAATTGTACTTTATTTATGCACCGGATAACAATAACGGATTTTGCGTAGTTTGATCGTTAACATTCAAATTGCAATTGCTGTACATAAACAGCGACTATTTGCAAGTACTCGTAGGAAAAGCACACTGACGCGAAGAACGATAAAGTTCTGAATGTCTTTATTCTGCAGGTGCGAAGAGGCTACAGAAGTGGAGACGCATCATCAGCAAACGGCAGCAACAACGATGGGCGTCGCCGAGGATGAGACACCGTCCTCTTTGACTTCTCATCCTAACCCTAACGTTAACAACTCCAACCAAGAAGGTACGTGTCAGAATTGCGAGGTTTGTGGAAATAAGAAGGATTTACCGCGCCTATGTGCATATACCGAGATATAGATAAATGCCAAATATAAACGCTACGTATAAATGAAATTCGTGAAATACGGTGCTATTTGCACGATCGGATTATTTTTGAGTCGTACAACATCGAAGATATAAGTCGGTAGAAGTATAACGATAGAAGGATAATTACGTTTAAGAAGTTTTATATCTTTCTTCATCGCAATCGACATTGGCCACGCTTCGTGTTAATCTTGCACGTTCTCGCCTTTTAAGTTGAAACAAAGCTAAGAAGCAAAACGCGCGCTCGTTAATTCGTTTAATTATGATAACACGGAAGCACCGTGGAAAGTCTCGATGCGACAGAACTGTACGCTGCCATTTCTCACCCAACCATCGCCGTATTAAATTTAAAGATCTTTATCCTTTCCTTGTCTCTTCTCTATTATTAACGTACGTTTCGGTTTCGGTTTCGGTTTCGCCTTTGGTTACTCTGAACGCACAGAAACACATTGTTTCGCCTTTATAAAATATCGTTTGCGTATAAATAAAAAGCCTTTCTCGAATCATCGCGATTATTTTCTTAATTCCAACATATTTGTAACAATAGACAAACGTTTACGGGTGTTGTTGCATCGACTCGCCTTCTGAAAGAACAAGGCTTCGAAGGTCGACGAGTCTCGAATAAATAAAACCTCTTTTACGGCGTAGCTACGTCCAAATAGTATTATCGTTTTTACTTAGGATTCGTGGTTCTTACGAAAACAGCTACGTACATATGTAGATGAGCGTAAAGGTAATCTTTGTGGCTATTGTGTGTGCTACTTTACGTCGAACGGACGGTGCGGTACAATGGATACAAGTTCTACGCAGAATAGTCAGAACAGAACAGAATGATTCATCGGCGAATTTTTTTACAGCAATCGCCTAAACGATTTCCATGTCATGTTAAAATGTTTTCTACGATGTTTTTATAATTCCAAACGGTTTGCATTCTCATTGGCTATTATCTTTTTCGTCTGATATCGAAATTGTAAAACGTAGAGGTAGAGATTATAAAATTGTAGCGATTATAAAGTATTAAGATAAGCTATAAAGATTTAAAAAAGTAATTCGTTATGATCTTTTTCTGTACACACACGTACGTATACCGTTCAATACGATAAACGGTAGTACGTACGAGGATAACTAAATCAAAGGTACAACTATTATAGCGTTTTTTCTATTTCTTATCTTGTGTTCTAGAAGAAAAGGTAGGTAGATAAGTAAATTATTCTTATCGTTATTTAGCCGAACACTACAACCACGACTAACGAAATGATCGTTACCAGACTACTACATTTTTTCGACAAACCAGTTGAAAATTGCTTCGTATCGCGTGACCATTCTGCTTGGTTCGTTCATCGATCGCTGTGTTCTATACATTGGTAGAGCCGTTTCTAAACTGACACGAACAGACGCATGAGAATTTCCAGGCATATATGTAGGTATATACGTACGCGCCATGTGAATTTTATGCGACGAAAGACATTTATTATCTAAATTGATTTACTAACTACAGGTTTCAATTTCAAATTCTATTTCTATTGTTTTACGAATCCGGGCGACCGATCTTTCGAGCGAAATTCAAGCTGGTCATACGATATGTGAGAAAGTTGGACGCACTCGGTCCAATAAAACCTAGGAACGAATTTTTATTTATTTACACACTTCTACTACTTTATCATTGTAATAATTCCTTTCTTTAAACGAAAATACTTTTTCAGCATCTTCGCGACAGATCGACACTGTCGCTAACATAGCGTCTGTTTCGTTAAAGCAAATATCATTAAGGAAAAGGGTATTTCGGTTAAATCTTTTCGTTCATATCGATTGCTTAAATACAAGAAGGTTGAAATTCGTAACGTTGAGATAAAGTTATCGATATGTATGTATATTTACGTTTACGTTTCTTTAGAAGGACAAAGAAAATCCATTATACGACAATGCCAACTTTATCTCTTTGTCGCTATTTTTCTTTACTGTAAGCAGATTTTACTCCATTTAATTCCGGGCATATATATTTTGTATATTTAATTATATGTATGTATACGTGATTATTTTCTATTGTAAAATTTATCTTGTAATGTATTCTTTCAAAAGAAGACAGGGAGAAAACAATCGCAAGAAACAAGTATTCTTTGTGCCGTGCGACGTATAATTTGTTGTGTAAGGACTATTGTTTTCACAATTTCTATGGTAAAAAAGGAAAGTGTGTAGCTTCCCGTAAATCTTCCCTATAATACGCGGAAATGATTTCATTGCTAGGAGTTTCCGTCGTAGACGAGTCATGATTATCTTCGACAATCCACAGGATTTAAGGAAGGGAAGCGGGAAAAAATCTCCCTACCATGCTTTTCTATACATGTGTTATATTATTTTTTATCTTTAAAATTTTGCGTTCCATCGGAATATCATATTTTTCAATTTTTGCGAGATAAAATAAAGGACGAAAGAAATGTTTCGATCGTAAATACCAGATTTGAAAAGCATTATCCGTCGGGCACGATCGTTCGCTGTCGCTGGTTAATGGTTGGTAACGTAGGTACCTTCGAATGGCGAGCAACAAGGTACGCTTGTTCGCGTAGTGCCTGGTTGCACGAAAATTACTAAAATCTTTGACGTAGTCTAGCATTGTTGATTCCTACTACTGTTGTTACTACGCGCACCTTCCAACTACTGTGTTAACGTTATTAGAGTGGAAATCCTGCTTGGATGTATTTACATGATCGCTCTACCGATTCAGCTTTTTCATAAAAATTACCCACCTCTGTCTATGCATTGTTGTAACTTACGTTATTTTCAAGATTTTAAAGTAGACAATATAGTTATATTCTATTTACAAATATTTTCAAATCTCGAAGTCTTTATTTTTACGGTATGATACGATCGGATCTGACGATATAAATTTTTAAATCGCCGAAATTTGAATTGGCGATCGTTATCTGACTAGTTCGGTAAATCCCTAACAGTTGCGAGTAATTGACAAATTTGTGAGTTGGTATTCGATTTGGCGGAGAAAGTACGACGATAATCGCGTTATACCGTCGATTACACGATATATATTCTTAATTCGTAAGCTAGCAGTTCCGCAATATTTTCACCTGGTATGCGACACGTAGTGGAGCACTGCAGTATTTTAGTTAGGTCGAACTGCGCTTTGAACCGTTGCCAACAACGTCTTTCTCTTTGTCATCCTGGTTTTTCCTCCTCGTCGTTCGAACCTTCTGTAACCTCGCCTTTGTATTCGTTTCACCTATGGGTATTCTAGGTCAAGTGTGTATTTTAATGATCACCGGTATTAACGAAGATATTTTTCCAAGTTACACGATACACGGGAATCGAATAGAAGTCATGTACCCTATGCTGACGATCTTCGCAACATATTACGCTGCGACATTTCTGCTTACAAAGGTAGGGACACTTACGCAATGAAATGAATTTTTTACGTATCTCGTCTGTGACAAATAATCCAGAATATCGATATGTTACTTTTTTCCACGAGAACAAACGATACGGAGGATCGGACGGTTCGACGATCTCATCGGTGTATACACATAATTCCTTTCCTCGCCTTTGCTCAAAGTTAGCCATTGTCGAGCGATCAAAGGGAAGTGGAAAGATTTCAAGTTAGAGCAGTAGAATTCGGACGAGGTAAAGTTGTTGAAAGAAACTACAAGACTAAACAAAATACATTAGCGACGCGTTAGAACAAGTATCGCCCTCTTTATGAAGTTCACTCGTACGTACAGAAACGGAAATTCCCGAAGTTATCCGCATACGGAGGGCACTGTCCTTATTGCGTTGCATAACTTACGCTCATTACGGAATCCTCGGTGGCGCCTCTATTTTTATGCAGAGTATACAGTACCCGTACCGGCAACCGTTTTACGATTTATTACTGGGATCTCTGTGTCAGTCGCACCTCATGACTGACGATGCCAATCAACATCCGCGCTAGACATCTAGATTTTCCTCTCTCTTTAAACGTAAATGCATATTCGATAATAGATGTTTATCGACATCTCTCAGGATTTTTGGTAGAAAATCGTATAAATTAATTTCATTAGCGCGAAGCAATCTCCATGACCGATCTCGAAATACACACATACCCGATCGGCCTATCGATTTAACGATAATTGCGTATTTTTACTGGTACATATTCGACCATATTTTCAGTCACTGGCAATACAAAATCTAAATAAAAATTCTGCGTAATGATAATATAAATTAAACAACGTCGACTCATTCGTTATAATCTTGAAAAACAGAAGAGAGTTAATGTTTTTAATCATCTTCGATTTAACGATACAATGTTTTGGTTTTTTACTTTGAATGTTTGTACAGCGTTTTACGATATTGAACGTATTTACATTGCTATTGATAGGTGCTTCAAATGTCATTAATCAACGTGTATTATGTAATATTTCTTACTCCTCTTTTGTGTATATTTCTCGATTAGGGTTTCGGCAGAAGCGACGAATTAAATGGAATTAAAATAATTAGTTCCCCTCTTAAATTATATCTGTGCCCATTGTGTTCAAGAGCTTTTGCAACTTACGAAAAATATAAACGAATAAAGAGGAAAGGAAAGAGGCGTGAAGTCTCAGTGAACTCGATCGGACACGCTTTCTGTTTTTACTTCGTCTCTAGAACGGGCGGTTACGCTCTTCGCCCGAATAATAAAGACGACTTTCCATTTTCAACGTAAACGATGTTCTGTTGAACGCAAAAAGAAATCGTTGGAAGACCCTTATGAAATCGCGTAGGTGGTTACATTGCATTTTTTCTGACTAATTATTCGCCAAGTTGCCTTTAAATAAAGGTTTTTAACGCGTAACGCACCAATCTTGAAAATCATTAGCGCTATCTTTGCCGCAAGTCCGATACCTGAACTCTGGACATTTCGCTATTTGGTATAAGCTTTTAATAAGCTCGTTAGAATACGTGGAATATGTACGCTGGCGAGTATGAGTTAAACAAAAAGAACGATGAAGAATAAACACGTATGATAGATTTTCTGACGCGTGTGGACGATTACGCGGCAATATATATATGTATCTACAAGTAAACAAGGGGGAACAGTTTGAGGGTGAGCGGCGAAAAGTCACGTTATGGAGATTACACACTTACAGAAGATCGTGGTTCTGTCTGACAGTCGCATTGCATCAGCTGAGTATCACGCGCTTATCCCTTTTACTCCAATTTTCCATGTTTTTCGCGTCTACCTTCGTTCGTCCACTCGTGCGTGGCTAGCCTACGAATCGCGTCCACGCTCGTAAGTACTTCTGTACACACGCGCGTCACATCCATCGTATCGCAATGTGGAAACACGTTCAACGTAAACGTCAGCACGGTGGAACACGACGACAACGTGTTGCTGTGCCAGAGAGCGGCAAGTTGTCGCAAATATACCTCCAGCTGTATTCGTTTCGACATTTCTGAACTGTATTCGTTAACAAAAGTGCAGTAAGAGTAACGAAGCTACGCGAGTAACGAAGAAGGAAGGAAAGAGAAGATAAAGAAACAGTTACGAAGTAGCGAGTGCGAGAGGGAGTTGACTAAAGAAAAAGTAGCGGTGTGGTGGGGCAGTTAGCGACAGTGTACCGGTAGTGGTAACGCGGGTGTCGCGGTGTTACGCCGTGGTGAAGGTATACGCGTGCATGGATACACGAACACGCACGCGGATCGAAAAGAGAAAGAAAATAAGAGGGAGGTAGAAGGAAGAAGGCCGGCAGTAGACAAGAGGAGTGGTAGAGGAGCACGAAGAAGCAAGTTGGCAGAGACAGCGTCGAGAGAAGTGGTGGTCGTGGTCGGTCGGTTGGTCGGTGGCAGTTCGAGTCTGTCGTCAGGTCGAGAGACGTGTGGTTAGAATCGACTCGTTGGCAACGTTCTCTCCGCGCTTCTACGTTTTCCTCCTTATCGCCGCTGAATTTCTCGCCAGCCGGATGAAATTGTGCAATCGAGGCCTACGTTCACGACGTCTCTCAATATGGGTTAAATGGTGTTTTTCGGACGTGACTCGACAAGATCGACGATCCGATTCTACCTGTTGTGCGCAAACTTCGATCGCCTGTGCATTTCCAAGTGAAAATTAGTGCGCGTATCGCGTAAGTCTTTGTCGGAACGCATCCTACCGATCGAACGACATTCGTTTATTCGTGTATTCGTTTCTCTTGCTCTACGTCCGGTACATAGCTCTGGGAGGGAATCGAAAGGAATATTGCTCGTTGCGAGTAAAGAAGGAAAGAATAGGAGTGGCGGCAAGTTAGCTTATCGGAATCGAATGAACCGTATGCGTCGACGACGACGTCGAAGACGAGAACGACGGTAATACGTAGTCGCTGATGATAGCGCAACGAGACACGGATAATGCGGCAACTACGTGACCGACCGAGCAACGTTCGCCAGTGCGAGAGATCAACCTCGACCTCCAAACGCTTTGCCGACAGTGTAGTCTCCAAGAGTTTACGCTTCGGAGGGACAAGAAATATTCAGGAATGCCATCCTTTTCCCTATACATACTTGGAACGTACTGTGATGCCGCGATCGTAGGAAACTTTGTTCGTTCGATTCCTGCAAACGTCTACGAAAAGATTCTTACGTAGGTCCGCGAGAAACCGTTAATCGAGACTAGATTGGATCGAGCGAAGTAGGACAAAGTGCAATAATCCTACTTAAGGACAAATTCGTGCCGTGTATTTCTTCTATCTTTCCGATGCGCGGAAGATCAAGGATCTTCGGAAAGCGTTGCTTCGGATCGGGAACAAAAGTCGTTGCTTCGATCGATCGAGCGTTCGATTTTAAATACGCGTAGACTATTTTTCCTATCCGCATAATTTACCTGGATACTACCATTCCGCGCTAGCATAGTATTACTCAGAAAGGCTGCAATGAAAACTAAGTACCTTATAACGTACCAAATAAATCCAATAGGTCGTTCGTTTTGATAAGAATTTTAAGAAAACGTACATATTACGCGGGAGACGTTGGGAGAATTTACAAAGAACTAGTTAATCCGATGTGATTCGTCCTTTCTATTCCTCCGTATTCTCCGTATTACGTTTGCAGAAAAAATAAGAAAATCCGACGAAGATACGAATTCCGTTTGTCGTTCGACGGTAATCGACTGCATCGAACAGCAAGAGAGGATCAGCAGCGAAGGAACAGCCATGACTTTGGATCGATCGGACGAGCAAGGGCGCATTTAGAATACAGAAAGAGTCGTCGAGGTATGTGCAACAAGTTAAGGGGAAGCACGTGACTGTTAGCTGCTAAAGCAAACATCCGAGCAACATAGATAAAGTTGGAAGCGACGACCGCGAAACTTGAGGTACGCGCGCGCACAAGAAAATATGTACCTATACTTGTACGTTCTCTTGCTGGCGACTCGTGAGAAAAAACTCGCTGGCCGAGTTTAAAGGAAACGTCGAACATCGAAATCGGCCGGTTGGTTATGAATTACACAAGTAAGAAAAAACTAGGAAAAACAAAAGGTGTACATTGAATTTCGTGATCGTACGTTGCCGAACTTATCGTCGATACGCCTATGCCACGTCCTCCGAAACCATATAGGAAATTTGCTCGAGTTTCCTAAATAATCTTATCTTCGCGGAAGGGTGTAAAACCTTGAATGACTTTTCCATTCTGCGGGTTTGTCTTTCACTCGTCCGACGAGAGGACGAGACAAATGCCCGTCGCTTCGGAAGATTGGGTGCTGCACCCGGCTAAAATAACCAGTTCCATTACTACCGTCAAAGGTACCACTATCCAAAGCACTACCACAGCTTGGATGTCGCCGTACAGCAGAGCATCTCCGTCCGAACGTCCAACTTCCAACAACAACAACAATAATGGAGTTGTTATACTCGAAGGATGTAGACCACCTGCTGCCACCACCGCTAGAAGGTTTCTCAGGTGGTTCAGCAGACTTGGTCAACCGCCAATCGGAAAATCAGGTAAATTGGAAAGTGATCGTCAACCTTTCTTTTCTATCGCGTCAACGAATTAACAAATCTGTAACGAACTTTGCAATTTGCGATTTAGTTTTCATATTTCCTGTTCTCTTGGTATTTTATCGTACGTATCTCGTCGTATGACGCGTGTTCGTTCTATTCTTGCTTCCTTGTTCCTACTTTCTATTTCATTCGTTCGAGGTACAATCGTGTAAAGGTAAACGATTGTAAAACGGTGTAAAAGAGACGAACTGGTCGAGAATTGGTATCGTCGATTTCTCGAAAGGGTGAATTCAACGCGATTAACAACTCGATGATTGAAATACCATCGGCAAATGATATTTTTTATTAAAAATTCTATACTTTTACGCATCGATATCTGTTTGCGTGGAGCAACGGTTAGTTCGATTCCACTGCAGTCAGACTAGCCGCGTTTGTACGTACGAGTACCTACTCGTAAAGAGCAAGATCGATGTTACTGCGTAATAACGTAAGTGTTTGAGTATAGTCGCGTCTTATTATAGTTAGCTGCGTGGTACTGTTAGTCATCGCAGGTGTTCCGTACACACGGCAATGGCCATTAATAAAAAGATCCTACTTACCAAGCAAATGTACACTTCACGACGGTAGCGGATAATTGAATAGGAATCGTACATGTACGATTATTAATACAAAAGCATTTCCATTAACTGTGATTTTCTACGACTCGTAACTCTCGATCTTTGTTTAAGGAAGGACCGCACGAATTTTCTTTGTTCTTTCAATCTTTTCCTTCGTAACTCATAGCTACGTACTTACGACGATCGCTCGAAAAGTGATACCCGTTTACCCATAAAAGCCGTATAAAACGATGAAACGTGCTTGCAGAAGGTCGCACGATATTCCTATTTAAAATAAAAATTTCATCTATAAGTACTTAACTAGAGTCGTCGTAGTTCGATACGTTTAAAACGGCCATGCAAATTGAAAATCCCGCCGATAACGATTTACGTTTTCCCAATACTTAATACGCTCGTTCAAAAACAATTCACCTTTTGAATCATCGAATTACGGCAGTTTACCGTAATAAGGTTATATTCGAATTATTCGTAAGACGACTGATGCGGGAGTTCAATACGTGTGGAGAAACTGTATGTGATCGTAAGTGTTTCGATCGTCCGTCTGTCATTACGAAAGACCCGAAGAAACGTGTCTGAGAATTCATTACGTATCAGCGTATCAAACGATCCAACGATCCAGATTACCATCGTTTTTGCAAAATTGAAAGAGTTTCTGGACGAATAAGGCATGGCGGGAAAACAAGTGTTTGTCGAAGGTATACAGAAATTCGTCTCACGTTGCGACAAGTGTTGGAATACGAGTGGTAGTTGTATTGGAAAATATTTAATTATATATAATAAAACTACGCTCGTGTCGTTGTTATTTCAAAACGGGCATTACTTTCAGGACGATGCTTGTGTTGTTGAAACTATATTTCAGGAATCAACTTAATCGATTAACGGCAACGAAAGCGTTACGATGTTTACAATAATATTAGAGATTGGAAAAGGAGTAGCCAACCCGGTGAATCGATTTCATTAATTAACGTCTTTTATCATCACTTTGAATTAGTTAATCGGCGTCGAATAAAATAACTTTTTTCAACCATACGTTTCTGCCAAGTATACGTACAATCTCTGCAACGATCAGTGTCAAGTTCCTGGTATTTAACGATGCGTCGAGTATTTGGTGCAATGTACTCGAGCTACCATGACGAACGCAGAATCGTATTAACGGGGCTTCCATTGTTTCCACGATCTTTCAACAGACCATCTATACGTTTCTACAGCGTTTTTCTCTTATACGTAAGAGAAGCACCCTCGCTGTGTTCGCGCAGTGTTTACTCGAAGAACGTCACATCTCCTTCGTTCGTCTCGAAGTCGTTTTTGTCCGTTCCGATTAATCGTTGTTGGAAACTGAACCAAATTCAACGAAATTTGTATTAGAGTCAGACGAGCATCTTGATCTTCGTACAAATTTCTAATTCAAACCGTCGAGCTATGTGTATTAATCGATTACACAGAGTAGACGTATCGTCGAATTTAACTGTGACGATGTTTCCTTGAAACAAATGTGCATAACGCTGCCTAAAATAACGAGTGTTTCGTGAACAAAAGAAGATTATTCTTGAGATTCAAACTCCCCGGCAAACGTGGCACGACACGATAACTAGGCCGGAAAGAGGACGAACAGTAAACTTGATAAATAAACATTAGACTTGGTGTGCAAACCAGGTCGCGATCGTTGCTGGCAACGGCGTGTCGTAGAATTCGTAATAACCGCGTTCTCTGTTATGTCCTTTCTCTTTATAATCATGCACAATTAACAGGAAGCAAATAAGCAGTACGGTTCTGTCAGGTGTTGCCCGACTGTTTTTCGCTATTTAAGAAATACTGCGTTCAAAGGTGCAAAAATCATAAAATTCGCGCCTTCTAACGTATCCGTCAAGTACACGAAATTATTAATGCAAATGAATTTCGAATCTAGAACGAGTTATGGATAAGGAACGACGATGTCGAACGATAACAGAGTCGTACCATAGTCCGAGTTTCTAATTAGACTAATAAGCGAAAAACAAGTTACGTAAGATTGCCATTTATAATCGTCTTGATTGTTACATCTTATTTACTGGTAATGTATGCAGCAGTTTTATATCTATTTATTTACGTATTTCAACCGACCCGTTAGATATTTATCGATATCTATGGATATTCGCTATTTCAGACTAAACGTCGGTTAATAAGTCTTTAATTTATTTCACATTTTCTTTCGGTTTTTCATTTTTATCTATTTATAAATCGGTGTCAGCGACTTATTCATACTCGTTGTAAGTTTAAAACTTATTTTCAAGTTTCAGATTCTTTATACATACGTGTTATTTCTTTCTCGCGATCGGCGACGTTTAATTCAATTATCATCGAATATTCTAAAGCTTATAATCTTAGTCTATGGATTAGCCTAAGATATTCCAAGGAAAGTCTTGAGAAACGCAATTTTTTCGGTTAACGACGAAACAGAACATCGAACCAAATAGCTCTACTAGAAATTTACGACATTACCGTCTTCGTCGTCTGCAGCCTCGCGATACATACATCGTTTGAGCATCTTACCGGTTTTAATCACATTGCACGAAATATCAATCGATAAATCGATAAACATCCATCTGTTGATGAATTTTCTCAAACTTGCCGAGCAATTAACAACCTTCCGTACTTTGTTCTTTGTCTCAATTCGTAATTGAATCGTAACTTACGATACTCAACGTAATGTTACATATTCTATACGAGATTCGTTACCATAGTCGGTTCATACGAGAAAGCCTAGAAGAGATTTTTCAACGATGTCGCGTTTACGCGTTGTGTAATTCTTAGCTTGTTTGCGCGTGGGTGAAACCGAGTATGTATGATGTATCACCTGGCAACGTTGCGAGCAAAAGTGGAAGTTGGGATTCGAATCACGATCGGTTTCTCTTCGTAGCAAGACAATGCTTGCTTCCGGGAAATTCATAAGCCACGAGTATTAGTTTTTTCAAAGTTTATATCAAAGAGACGCAAATTTTTCCTTGCAAATGCTTATTGTCGCACATCGTACGAGATACATATCGTCTATGATTTACATGTTACTCGAAGCAACGCAAAATCGTGATAACGTTGGTAATTCTTAACGAGCTACGCGTTCTCCATTTCCATAATTTTTCAATATTTTTTTTTTTATTTAATATTTCACATTCACAATTTGTCCAATTTGGACATTTGGTAGAATTTTTGAGCTGTTTGATTATCATGTGGGTGGCTACCCCCAATGGGGTACCATCATCGTGTTTGTTAGGATATATCTTTTGTGAGATCTGCTAGGTGTTCCCTTTTTAGTCTTCTATAATTTTTCAATATGTCGTAGAAATCAACGTTTCGAACGACTGCTTTCCATATACGTTACCGCCAGACTGTCTTAGTTTCGAGAAGAATCATCGAAATCGAGAACGCGTCGTTTTTCTAAATAATTACCATAAAACTGTCTTCTTTATATGTACATATAACATATATATCTGGCTAGTTTTAGTTTAGTTTAACGGTAGTCAAAATCGACGGTCGAGTTTTCGTAAAACGTTTCGTTTTAACAGCGGGTGAAAAGGAAAGAACGTTTCCTTCCGCGAAGAAACGTTCGTTTGCGTCGAATACTCGTTGTCACGCAATACGCTATCAGATACGAGGTCATTGGCTTGTAATCTCTCAAGGAGGTTACATACACATAGGTGCTCGAGCAAGAATAACGTCGAGTGTGTCACCTGCTTTAAATTGTTTTTCTACGCGAACACGAACATTCTCACGTCTATCTCCGTTTTGAAGGTACATCGTACTTTTCTCAAGGTATTTTTTCCCCGATTTTATTAAATCGCGCAAGAGCAACTAAGACGATATATTTCATCGAATGGAAACATATATCTCATCGTACGATATAGCGTATTTAATCGCGTGGTATAACGTATAACATGATAAAAATTAGTATTTGATTTATCGCGTCTCGTCAGATTCGAAAATGCTGTGTAATTTCTTTCACGAATTTCGATGTGTCAAGAAATCGAAAGTACGGTTAAGTTTCAAAGCACGCTCGCGTGTAACGGTATTTCGAAATTTGAAATAAGATCGTTAAATAGAGGAACAAAGTTCTTTGGAAAAATTAATGAATTTAATATTTTATTCTATACCATATCCACATACATACACCGCTGTAGAACGCGTCTTTACGTCTGTTTAATATTACGAAACCAAAGAGAAATTTTGTTAACATCGTCATATTTATTTTATTACATCTTGTTTCTTCGACTTTTAGGAATTTTTCTTACGATGGAATTAGGAAATAACGACTTAAGTCTCTAGTTGCTGAATACTTACTTCGTTCATTTCAATAAATGCCAATTATTATTTTTAACTTTCTATGTCATAGTTATATTACGTGCAAATATATAGCTATAAGTAAGTATATTACGTATTAAGAAAGATTAAAATTAAAGGAATTGAAAAGACAAAAAAAATATTAAAAATTTAAGGCTGATCAATCGGCTATTTTTGCCGCCTACTCGTCGATTATAAAAGTGTCCGGATGATCGGCTCAACCGACTATACATCTTTTTCTAGTATTTTCTAAGTAATTGGTGAAAATATCGTTCAAGCTTTCTGTCATCGACATCTGAGAAATGACAGCGTTTACACGGTCCCTTTTCATTTGCGCTGTTTTGCTTTGATTTTCTTCGTGCGGTCTATCCTCTTCGATGTAACTGTAGATATAACATGCTTTTTCTTCTCTGGCAATTGGTGTCACGCAAAAACAAAATATATACGTATAATCTTACAAGCGAAGTCGAGGATTACTTGACCTGTTCGGCATATTATTATACATACGCTCTCGTTCATAAGATATAAATCCGTAAATACGTAAATATTCGGATACTTATGGACGGGGATGTTATATGTAAGTACAATGTACATGGACGATGTATCTGCTACGTGTGTACGCCCAAGCGTTCGTTCGCGAACAAAGCGACCATTGTGATGCGTGTACAGCAGTGTTCGCATCGCTCGCACGAAATTATGTTTTATACTTTCTCGTTCTTATTTACGGAACGTATCCGTTAGCGAATAAGATTTAAAAATCTTGTTATTTTCGGGACAGAGATGAACAGGATGCGATAACGCGTATACGTTGTCGCTAAAAGCAACTGCTTATCGAATGATATTCAATTTTGAAATATCGTTATAATTATATTTCTAAGTACGAGCATTTATTTGTGCGGTGTATCACGATGGTGCAAATCGCTGCATCGCTCCATCGATAAATTTTCTTGGGAAATTAAATTTCTACGCGATTCGTTTATCGTTGCGTCGTTTTATAATCTCGGAGGAGGTTCCGTCGTCGAAGGGAAACGCGATCGAGCTTACCTAATCTGTCAGTTTTGTAACTTTGCAAAATTGCTTGTTCCACGCATTCTTTCTTCACTCGCGCTCGAGTAATAGATTGGAAGCAAATTTTTAAATCGACATCGATCTCGTGGCACAGTTTTTTCTTCCTCGAAACTCGAGCGACCATGGAATATGAAAAACTCAGTAAGGTCGATAGAAAACAAATATATCGATATACTATATTTCGTTACTGGGATATTGTACGGAAAAAACAAACAGCGCGTCCGCAATCTCACCGAACGATTATCCCGAAGAATTGGTCATTCTATACTAGAGATGAAATTCTACGCGATACACATCGACATTTAAAGAGCATTACCATTTTACCGAGAGCTGGCTGTTGTCAAAAAGTCACGCATACCGGAGATGGGATCGGATTCAGCCGTAGACAATCGTAATGACATAATTTAACTGGTCTCGTATATCGAAATCGTCGAAGCATCTAAAGTGGTTTGATCGATATTTAAAAATGTTGCGAACAGGTGTTTTCAATTTTCAGATATTAGATTTGCATTTTGATATTACATACACATAAAAATATAAGACAGAGCAGGATAGAAGGAAACGCGAAATATGTACTCGGCGTTATCCGGCAGCATGTACATGGGTACGATCAATCGTCGTGCATATCACGAGAACTACTTGTTTTCATTGTTATCTGCTCGCTCTAGTGTCGATAAGGGTAACACGAAAACACTTTGTTAATCACTATGTTGTGCGAACATCGTAAAAGTATGGGAATCATCGGCGAGGATTTAAATTAAAAATCGATGAACACTCGACGCATATGCTTTAAAAACGAGTGTTCTCAGTTGGGTGGGTAGCTTTCTATTTCTCATTCGATTCTCTCTGTTCTGTTCTCACTTCTACTCTGAATTAACGACGCGGAAACTTCAAGGCTTCTCGCGTTATATGTAATAAATTTCGCAACGAGTCTTAAATTCTCTTGCCGGTTAAAATGCAGTCGATTGCGTTGCCACTTAGTTAGCGTTGCTCCTTTCGCCTTGCTCGCTGTTTTACCTATTCACCCCTTGCTGCGCGTTCCTGTTATACGTACTTAGCGTATAACAGTCGATGTTGCGACAGAGATCGTATACTCGTTAGATTCTCGCAAGTAATCCTACGAATACTTTATTTATTCGTTATCGATCTATCAGCGATATGAAGTCGAATATTTTTATTGTACGTATAGTAATTACGATATTTCGTATACTTTATTTTGTTCGATAAATAGAGTGAAAATCGAGCAAAAGTCGTTGCGACGAAGGCGACGAGTATGGCGCAAGATCGTAACTGTTGGATCGTAAGCGTAATTAAAAACATCTATAGTAATTGGTCGAGTCAGGCCTTATCCGGTATTCAAGTCAGACAAAGTTGCCACTCTCCGATACGAATTTTGGCAAAAGACGAACAGTACTCTTTTGTCCACGATTTGTCCACGTCTGTCCACTCAGAATTTTCGTTTGTTCGCTATTGAATGAACGAATCCCGTTTGTTTCTTTCTTTTCTTTCTTTTTTTTTTTTTTTTTTTTTTTTTTTTTTTTGTAAGAATTCGCATTTAAAGGTGCCAATTTCACACAACTCCGTATCCAAGTATAGGTACACCTCACATTTCAGGAAGTTAATGCGTTTTCCATGACTTTGTTGAAGTTGCCCCGTGAAAAGGCAGTAACGTAACATTCTCTAAGTAATTACTTTGTGAGAAGAAAAGGAACATTGCGAGCAAGTCAGCTTTTCTAACAACTTTATACGTTTGTTTCTACGTTTTCTCTTCTACAAAATATCACTCTATAGCGTAAACTGTAGCGTAAGAATGGATAAATGGCATAATACGACTGTTTAGGGTACTTTGTAATATCGTGTCCTTGACACGCGCGCACGTTAACTAAAATTAAGCCAAGGAATTCGGAACCATAGCCAAAAACCAATGCTATGACTTTGGCAAAAGTTCTTCAAACTTGCTAAATCATGTCCAACTTGATCGTACTTCGTACTAGATACTGCATGTACTCTGCTACGTGTTACGTTTGCTTGAAATTTCGTTTAAAGTAACGTTCTCTCAAAGTCCACGCTATCGATCATTTACGTTTATTCGACTGTACGTTATTGTGATTTTTAATATCGTTTCTCGATAACCACGTATGTACAGCCTTTGTTCCTCTCTCCGAGCGTTATTAGTATCACGATAAATATACGATAAAAAGAAGAGAGAAATAAAAGGATATTTGTTATTCGAATGGGATACTATGAAACGGGAGCAAATAACGGATAAAAGTAGGATGCGAGCAAGCAACCTAACGATTATGTATTACGATGCGCGTTCGATCGTTCGCGAAGCAGGCTCGGACTTTACTCGATCGATCGTACTAAAACGAGTTATGCGTCTAGTTTGTCATTCGTCTGTCGACGCGAACAGTCTAATTGTGAATATGCTTTCACGTTTGAAAGAAACGTTCGGTGAAACATGGAATACCGCGTACGACTAGTATAGTCGGTGGAAACGATGTAGCGAGGTTGTAAATTAAAATATTAAGCGTCGACATCAATTGGCCTAGCTGTTGTACTCAGGGTCGTGCGCGTTTTATGGAAGCACCTTGAATCTCAAGCTGCAAAAATCACTTCTGAATCGATGTTTCAAATTCCCAATTAGGATTTCAAATTACGATTGCTGTACATTGCGTAAAACGTATACGGTATAGATCCCTCCTGTTCAAATATTTAAAAATCCAAACTCTTCTATCGTCCGTACATAATATTTCCCGGTAATAGATGCCTTTTTCCGTTTCAGATATGTACATATTTTATTAATGTTCGTGTACAATGTATTCTTTGGTTTATTCGGTCGAGAGAATTCTAATTAGAAGAGTTTAGTACGAAAGTAACGGCGTTCTAACTACCGAAACGAAATACGACGTAATCGAAGAACAGGAAAGTGGCGTAAATGCGATAGAATTAACAGAAATACATGGTGTTGGAAAAGCCACGATCACAGACACGAAAAAACAAAAACATTGGATTGAAAATTATCCAAAGAACGTAGATTCCGAACGATGCTAGCAACGGTGGAAAAAAATGTTGATGTACCGATGTAGTAGTTTCGTTGCGATAAAGACGATAATAACGACGATTTTATACAAATGGAAAGAGCAAACGAAAGTGCTAATGAAAAGGTGCCTTCTTGTACCATAGCGAAGGTGGTATTCGAAAAAATGCTTCGACAATTCCAAGTACAAAAAGAATAACTCTGCGCAATTACGTACTTGTATCGAGAGAATTATGTGACTTAGCAGACAAACAAATATGGGATTCATAAATATTTAAAGAAATTATCAATTAACCTTAACCTGTATTTGCATAAACGAAACTTCGTATGATCGATTGTTTTATTATCCGAACAGTTTCTTTTGTCTCCCAGTTAGTTCGGATAAAGGAGACACTGGTGTATTTTCGATAGGTAATGTTCTCCAAATTCTACTTTGTACGAACTTTTCTTAAATCTACCGCGAGAAAAATATCAGGAAAAAAGAATAATTTTGAAACGAAGTGTTGTGTTTTCGTGTTCGTTCGTTCGTACGTTTATTCGATTTTATAACAGCTTTACGCTCGATCGTACGAATTCCGCTCGAGTTTTGATCCAAAGTACAGTTAACCGAGGACCGCGTGCACCTTCACGCCGATCACGTCACTGGTAAAACTACCGTCACCGGAGCAACAATTGGGGCCGCGAAACAACCGGTAACTTCTGATTCTCTACCGTGGTACCTCGCTACGCTCCAACGTCGTCTTCGTTTCATCGTCTTTCCATAAACCAATCGTTGATACGATTGATACGATTCCATGCCATATCGACTTACATGTATACGTTATTATCCATTTACACGTATAGCGTACATGCAAAATAACGTACATAATGTAACGATGTTTATAAGAGACACGATTACGCGATGCGATTCACGAGCGATTGTTCGTATCGCGTTGACGAACATAACGGTAAAATTTGTCGATATTCGGTCGAGCTTTTTTGTCAAATTTGCAACTTAAATCTCGACAACGTTATAGTTCCGTTATCGAAGTAGCGTAATCGTGAACGGTGGCTCGATAAACGATGATCGATGACCTATTCACCGAATGTTCAGGAGAGGTGTGCGCGAAAATGCTCATGATTTTAATTTGGAACACTCTCGAACGTGAAACGAATATGTAACTAATTGGAGTGTCGATGCACGTTCTGCGAATACGCAAGAAACGTGCGTGAGCATACGTTGACGCGTGGACACAAGTGGGCATAGTGGGCACTTGGGCAGTGTGGGCACACATCGAGTCCCCCTATTTTCATCGTATCATCCACTCGGACTCGCTTGTGTCCGATCGCGTTCGTTCGACCACGGTTAGTCGATCGTTCAGTCACTCGGTTAGACGGTCACCAAGTTACGTTCGCGTACGTGCGCTCCAGTCGTTCGAATATTCGATTCGAGTATTCCTGTTCGATTTCGGTGGGTTTCGTGCACCTCTTTCCGAAAGCGTATCGCGTC
The DNA here is from genome assembly GCF_051014615.1 of Bombus vancouverensis nearcticus. Lineage (NCBI taxonomy): Eukaryota > Metazoa > Arthropoda > Insecta > Hymenoptera > Apidae > Bombus > Bombus vancouverensis. The sequence goes on along the minus strand of NC_134912.1, from coordinate 20,798,296 downwards.
ACGCAGTTGACTCGTAGCTTCTCTTTCGATTCTCTGGATCGTTTCGCCGCCGCGTCGCAGTCGTGTTCGCGTCCGCGTGTCAGTGACACACAGCTCTGCGCTTTTGCTTTCTTCTCGATGCTCGATCATTTTTGCCACTCGTACTATCGCGACCAAATTTTTCTTCTCGAGCGAATCTTTTTTTTTGTGAAGTAACTCTGCGACGTTACTCTTCTCCTTATAAATTCGATCTTACGATTGTCCTGAAATTTTTCACAGAAAACTTTACTTACGGATTTAAGAATTTACGACTCGTGCGTAAAAGTGAACATTTATATGACAGTTCGTTGTAGAAGTTTTAAATGGCTTTCGATAATAAGGAAAAGACGAGCGACACTGGCAAAATTTATACGTGTAATCGAAGGAACAAAGCGGCAAATATTTCTTAATCGCGAAATCAGCTGATCGGTTGCAGTTACATCGTTTTTGCTGAATTTTTTCACAAAAGGAAATAAGCTACTTGCGCGACGAATGCTACTTCGCAATAGATGCTAATTAACGACTAAATGTTTAATATAATGTATATATAAATATGCAACGTGGAACAAGCGTTAAAAGAATTGGCTGCGTAATTTGGTATTTTAACATTTTCGCTGCTGATCTATGCATATTTGCGAGAAATATTATCGTGCTGCTAAGGTTGAACAACGATAATTTTGGCGTGCTCGATAACGTTCGAATTAGCCGTCGATTATCGATATTGCATCGAAGCAGGAAGTTTCCGTTGGTTTAGCTTTTATCTTTAACAACGTAACCTTGGCGAATACGGAAATAGTGGTTTTTAGTTCGCACTACGATGCCTATATCTGCGTAAAGCTCTTTTAAAGCGAACAGTTAACGCGAATACGAGTAAGTTGCGAGAAAAAGGATTTCGTTAACTTCGATATACGCATCCGCGTACTCGAATAAAAAGACGTTCTTCTTTCAATCTCTGGCGCGTAAGAAATTGATGTAACTTGATGGATAGAGATACAACTGACATACTCTGCTATACGATGCGACTCGTCTTTACCTTTCTTTTTCTTCCACGTTTGAGGATGGAAAGATCGAACGGAACGCGCAAATAAACACGTTGGCGTTGGTAAAGGGAAGTATGTAAGTATCGTGTGCGCGATCGTACATTTTCTGTGACGTAATCAATCGCGGGTGCGAAGGTCGTGTCGATGAGCAGAAGCTAATAAAGAGTCAAGGATAATAATTACTTATTTATAGGAATCGACTGCAACGTTACAAGTATCGTTACAACGTTGTTCGAGCAAGATCTGTAACGTTTGCGCTTTCTTTTAACGTCGTTCGATAACTCGACCGACGATCTCTCGATAAAGTAGTTTGAGATTTATTATTATATACGCTGCAATTACATCGTCGACAAACGTTTATCGGGCTTTTTTATTCGTTGAAATTAGAGAAAAAGAGGAATTTGTCGATATCCAACCCTCGGTAGGTTTGATTTCTATTCGACGTTTTTGCGTTATGGAGGCTTTCCTCGATAACGCGTAAACGTTACGTAAATCAGGTAAGGAGCTTACACAACTGTTGCTAGAAAGAAATTATGCAGTCGAAAAGAACAAATATCGCCAAGTAAAAGATCAAGTGTTGTGCGAGGCGACACGGTACGCTCGAAAGGTTGCGCATGTGTTTGAATCGCGGGAAACGGTGACCAAGTGAAACGATCGAGAAGGAATCTACGATTTGTTACCAATTATCAATGTACAATTCGGAATTGTTCAAGACTGTGTGGACGAAGATAGGACAAATGTGCAGCTACATTACCTGTGCCAAGTCTTATCTTTCGGGTCAGTTTAACCAACGAGTATGAATCATATCATTATCCTATGCGTAACGAGTCCGATACTTTTAACGGTTATCGTGCCGTGTTTGAAAATACGCGAGTTACCTATAGCTTTGCCGCGTATCTTCGATAACGGCTTTTAATAATCGGTTTTTAACGGTACCAACTACGATAAATTCTAAAAATCGTTAGACATACGAGTTTTAAACTGTTTGTAACTGTTCGTTGTTACCTCTTGCTAGATCGTCTGCTTTAACCGAGCAAGTGTTTCGCGTAACGATATTATTACGTATAATACAAAGATACGTTGTATCATAGCAGGTCGAATAAAGTACATGGAAACGAAACGTTGGTCGCTAGACGGAGGTACTTTCACTTTCCATCGCTGTAGCTATCCATTGCTTGCTAATCTACTGAAATGCGTTCTACGCGTGTCATATGCATACGCCCGAATCAATTAAAATCGTTGGAAATTTAATTTCTTATTTGTCCGCGTTTTCGTTTCATTTCGATCTTGCTATCGTACCTATATATTCGAATCTTTCCTAATTTCAAATTGTTTCTCTCGAGTCTCGATTTCATATCAACGAAATCCTCTAAATAGTACAAAGTAAATATTGATAATCTTTCAAATAAAATATCTCTTACGTACGTTTCATGATTTTCTGATCAATTTCATTTCGTAATATTTTCTTCGATCATTCGTTCTTTGCCGTATTATAGGCAGATAATTTTATTGTAGTGCGCGCGCGCGCGCGTGTATATTATATAAACTACTGTATCGATTTTACAACCTTCCAATGAGTCACATCCTGCAGTTTGAAAAACACTGCCCTAGCTAGAGGGAGCTGGTTTGCTGAATTCTCGAAAGGCTCAGGAGCAATGAAATTTAGGACAAGGTCGGGTCACGCTCGAAATTCTTGCGATAATCCCACTTTTTTCGTTGGTCAAGCATCAGTGAAAATATCAATATGTATATCAGTTTCAAGGTTAAGTATTCAAAATATGAGAACGATAAAGAAAGGAGTAGAAATTTAAAAAATTTCGAATATTTCATATTTACTGTTTAGGCACTGTTACGATTGTATTCGTACTTTATTTACATTAGACGATATCAAGTAGCCATTCCCTTCTTTCGTTTATTCTCGCCTCTTCTCGTTTCGTATCGTACGTAATGTAGAATTAAAAGTGAAATCTTCTTTCGAAATCTTACAATAGTCGCCTTTCACTAATCTTGCGATAATTTCTCGAAATTCCTACGTGCACTTTTCGAATGCTTTTCGAGAAAATACGTTTGCAAAATCTGGAAAAATATGTATCTAGAAGAATCGGCGTTAACTGACGCGAAACCGACTAGTTCTTGTTTTACGGTATTTTATCAAGTAATCAAACTTTCTATCCGTTGAACGATATACAAGTAATACCTGGAGAAACGTTGCACGATCAGCGAGGTTACAATATTTTGCGCAAGGAATTACACGTGGTACGATCTTTGAACTTTGAATTCTCTTTACATTAAGCACGACATGCGCCGTAATATATTTTCCAAAGTCTCTTGTTTAAAGTAATATGTGTTGCGAATATATCGCGTCGATTATGCGATAAATATGCAAGCGGTCGTTTAAATTTGTTAATGTTGGCTATTTAAAGTAAAACGTTAGCAAGATTGTTCGTGCGTGATTACGAGGACGAATGGCCTCGTTTGACTTTACCTGTCTTCTTGATACGAGGAAAAGCGTGACCTGGTTTTCATCGATCGCAGTAGGCAACAAATGTTCGAAAAGCGATCCGATACGAGAACGCGGAAATTATTAGCCGAACACAAATTGAAAATGAATAGTCGCGCGACAAGTATGTTTTCAGGGAAAGGAAATTGGTCGAGTGTTCGTCGACTTTGTTAAATCGGAACTGGTCGGCTATACGCGTGTACAAAGACGGGAACATTCCCGTATATTTCAATGGATTGTTTACGTCCGTTGTAAGCCCTGCTACCGGAAATATGTAACAAAAGGACACGATCGAGCGACAATGGTTCTCTTCTTCTTTCTCTTCTGTTCTTCTTCTGGACAGATTTTACCAGTATCCGTGTACGTGTATAAGCGTGTAGATGTACAAATATGTAGGCGGACCAACGAATGAGCGCACGCGCTACCCTTTGTCTCTGCTCTGTGGGTTCGCATCTCCCAACCTCTCGAATCTAGGCTGTTACCGTGGCAACACAGCTACCGAATAGAGAAAAGAGAATTTTACCGTACGAGCAAATTTTTCTATCGATAAATAAGACAAAATTCGACGTCATTTTTCATTTCTTTAAACAACGATTACGATCGTAAATCGTTATCTTTAAAAATGTCAAAATTGATCATACTCACGAATGGACAGTGTGAAAGAATGGTCCGACGAAATAACACTATGCTACTTCTTGTAATATATTCATATCGGAAATATAGGACGAGCTACTAGCGGTAGCCAAAACACTTCCTCTCGCTATGTAACGTTTCCTTCGTTGCCTATGTCACCTAACTTCTCATTTTCTAACCTCTCCCTCTTTCCATTTTGTGCGTCTATATTTGTGCGTCTGACCCTATAAGTATGTCAAAAAGGAATCGAGGAAAACTCGGGACACGCCGCAATAAACTCGATATGTCAAATTTTGATTTTGTACCGATTTAAAATACGCCGGTATGCCGATATGCACACGCACAGACACATACATATATACGTAAATAAAGTTATCATTACGTATGATCTTTTTTTATGTTTCAGGTTAGTATCGTTATTCGTGTAAATTTGGAGCGGGAGAATGGCCGGTAAATTACAAAATTTAGAAAATTTACCAGTGTCGGAATCTTGTTCTTCGATTATACGGTAAGAGAAATCGTCGAAGGAACGCATAATTTCTTCGTTATATTGTCTCTATATTTATTATTCCGACAAAATTATCGAGAAAAGTTGGAAACTACGATCGAAGGACTTCTTGGAGAATGTCGCGATTAAGAACAAGAATTACGACACATGCTATAACATCGCGTTATTTTAACACGATTTCGATGAAATTAAAAGATAAAATCTTTCTCTCGTTGATCGTTTCCCTTATTCTTTGCATTCATCCAAATTAATCTCCAAAAAATATGTTGAAAAAAAGGAATAACTCTGGAATTAAAGGAGAAAGTGTTTTCACCGTCGTTAACATGCAGTTAATGCGCTAGTAATGTTATATAACCTTGTATAAATCGTTATTAAAATTAATTGGTTCCACGTGATGGCGATTACCAATAATTTTTCATTTTACTCGTTGAATCACGAAAGATGATTCACGCTTGACCTCGGACCAGGGCTCCACACGTGTTTTACAGGTTATTTTCCACAATGTATTTGAAAATCAATCTGTTTTCTCCATAGGAAAATATAAGTAAAGGTTAGGTAACGTCGATGATCCCTAAAATTAAATACGAAGAATCGCCACGTTAAAAATGTAAATCAACGATACATTTTAGAACGTTTCGTACGGTTGAAATATTCGCATGTACGGTAAATATTAAAAAAAGTGAAAATCCTGTTTTTTGTAAAAGGTAATAATTGATCGTGACATAGAAACAGGCTCGTTAAACGAACGATAATCGCGTGACGTTTGCGAGGTGGGAAACACGTGGTAGATGAGCAATGCAAATTAACGTATAAAGTGGTAGAACAAGTGTACGAATTAGATTGGGCAAGCGGCGAGTAAACGCGCGCGCGTTCGCGGCGAACAACGGAGGACGAACGGTCGACGAATAGGCAAGCAAAGTCGAGCAACTGAGCGAGCAGCTGACGCGGCGAAATCAATATTCCCACGTGAAGAGGTGGACGATGTATTATATGTACTTAGATAGAGGGCAATGTGAGCGCCGCGTCGCACTGTACCGTCCCGCTATATCTTTTGTTAATCTGCCTACCATTACTCGCGTAAACTCTTCATCTGCAAAACAGATTTACAAGATTAAACGAAGAAATAAGTTTTTAACAAATGTCTTCGTATAACGTTTGTAGCATTCGCTAGAGTACTCGCATACCACCGACGTATTGTTTTGCGTTGAATTTTCTTACGGAAAGTGCCGCGTGAACAAAGATGTGGACGTTTCAGAGGACACCCCCCCTACCCACCCTTAGAAACCGATATCAGCGGAAGGTTCGTCGATCAACGCGTTAATCGATAATCCTATCGGTGCCGTTAACCAAGAAATTAAATTGGAAAGATTGGTTGGACGGTGAACGTTTGGGTTTGATTATACTTGTATAGAGAGCGGAAGGAAAGAGACAAAGAAATAATGAGTACACGACGACGGCGGGGTTGAAAATACCGAGACGTCGGTAGCGCACAAGTGGGTAACTGTGATCAGGTGACGAGGGTAGGCTGGCTAGATCGTCTCGTCACGGTCCGTGGTCCGTAATCCGCAGTCCATGGTCCGTGGTCCGTGATCCGTGATCCGTGATCCGTGATTCGCAGTCCGTAGTCCGTGGTTCGTGGTTCGCAGTCCGTGGTTCGTAGTTCGCAGTCCGTGGTTCGTGGTTCGTAGTTCGTAGTTCGTGGTCGAGGTAGTCACGCGCACTTTCGGTCTTCTCCTCCTACTTCGATCCCCCTCCCCTCCGATCGTGCTAGTGTTTTCTGGACGAAGTTTCTCTTGGGTTGTACGTTGTGTATAGTGTACGTATAGGATCTCGGCGGGCATAGAGAGAAGGAGACGAGAGAAAGAGATCGGGAGTCGCCGGTTGGCACTTGTGTGACGCGTTTCATTGCGTTTGTCTCGTACGGTTCGAACCGTCGCGCTCTTCTTTCTGCCGTGTTTTTGGAGAGAAGCTCGAATGACGAGCAGGTCGCGTGGTCGTGGTATAGTCGGAGTTGGAAGTGGGCATCCGTCGTTCGGTGGTTCCTTGTCGTCACCGTCGTCGCCGCCGTCGTCGTCGTTGTCGTCGTCGTTTCGTCGATCCTTGGGGACGAGAACACGAAGAAAAGTGCATTCTTTTGTTCGATGCGTTTTCGTAGCCGTTCCAACGTCTACGTGTTCCACGGTCTTGACGAAACCCGCTAAAATTGGATACCACGTCGACCACGCGATATTCGTAGCTGACCAACACCAAAGACGAGTCGAATGATGCGCAGTCGCGTGAAACCGCTTCGCCAACGATAACAAGGAAAGTACGAATTTCTTTTAACTTCCTTTACGATCTACCTCGTTCTAACTTGCGTCAAAGTGCACGCGTTGCTTCGTTGTTTCCTACTTTTTTCTTCTGATCGCGACGTACATCGTTTAAGCTCGACACTAGCGTTCTCTTTTACGTAATGTTACAATATTTCTACGACGGTAAGTCGTCGAGTTAGTCGATGAGTCGTCGTCGTGTCGAGAATCGTGAATCGTGACTGACTGACACCGTCTTCCAGGAACTCTCGACAATCGTCTCACAAAGTCCGCGTTCTTCGAGGCAACCGAGGAAAGAACCGAACGAAACGTTACGTATACATAATCATAGCCATCGAACAAAGTGGCACGCGATATATTTCGAGCATTCGCGAAACGTTTCGTAATTATAGAACTATTTGAAAGTTTGGTTATTCGTTGCTCTCCAACTATGCGCGATTATCGTTTCACGTGTCTTGGAATTCGGACGAACCGTTGTAGCCGACGACTCTTGGATACGGTATCTCGAACGATGGTTCGAACTGCGATTTATTTTGAGTGCGTAAAGTGACGGTTTTATTGCGCATCGACTAATACCGCGCATACCTAAAATAGCGACAACGCGTCCTCGTAAAACTCGTTGAACGCGCCTGCCGCTCTGACGTAAAACACGAACAAACGCCGAACTCGAAACTATAAACAAACGTCCACGAGTTTGGTAGAAGTTGCGCTTCGCAGCGACTCGTTCTTTCCGCGAGTCGACTCGATTTTCTGCATTTCCTTGCAAACGTCTTCCTCGAACCGGAAACATTCGTTTCGATTTGCACGAGTATCCCCAGCGGAGAAGAAGAACGATGGTCGGTTCGATCGGGCCTTTTGATGTGCAAGCGCGGCTCGTGTAGAGTGGTGCGTTCGGTAAGAGTCGAAGAACGGTAAACCAACCGTTAGTAGGTGAAAGAGCACGGGACGGGACCGGGGCATGGTACGAAGCCACGATGAGCAACGAACTCTCGAGCGAGCGAACGGGAGCGAATGACTCAGGCTCGGGCATCCGCGTGACACAGATATACATACATGTGATATATACAAGCGCTACGACCATTGTTGTTCTTTCAGCCATTCCACCATTCCTACGATTTATTATTCTACGAGTGGTCTCGTCGGTTTTGGTACGTTAGTATATACGTAGCTGATGCTTTTCGAAACCATCGTACAATAAAATCAAATTCTAGCCTGCGGAAAGTGAGTAACGTCAACTGTAACCTTCGATATTTTTCGTTTCTTTTTTCAACAAATAACAAGAGGCCGTAGCGCGTTGAGACGGTTTTTTTTTTAAATTCTAACCAATGTTTATTCATGGAGAACGAAACACGCTTACACACCTGAGAGAAATCGCTTGTATCTCGCGACTATTCGGATCGAACGAAGATGTTATTTTTCTCAAAGGTCGTCTCCGCTGACTATCAAAGAGACGTTATTCGTAAAGAGACGTTCCTCAAAGTAAAAGCTTTTCCTCGAGCTACGCCTCTGCATGGAACCGATGCGAGACTGTTTTTACCCGGATAAAGCGATCGAATCGATATCGATCGTTTACGACTACTCGCGCTACAGATACAAGAGCAACGATCAAACCATTTCGGTCTGTCGGTAAAATTGGCAAATGTTGAAAAATGCAAATGCGAGAGTCACTGAAAAGAAGAGGAAAAGAAAAGACTCAAATTTTGTATATACATATTTGGCCGATACGTTCGGCTAGAATCGATCGCGTATAAACCGTTATAAATTGTGCGATATACGTGTTAAGTTTGAAAGAGCGCGGAGCAGTGGAAATATTTATAAAAATATCTTACATCGCAAAACGACGAACTTCTTCGAACGAGCCTATTGCTCGTACAAGTACGACAGTTTTGACGTTCGTACGCGTGCACTTGCTGGCGATAGCTGAAAATAAGCACGGCTTTTTAAGAATATTGTTCGAAAGAAAGCGATCGTTCGATCGTGTTTCGCCTAGAGCTACGTTGACCTCTCGTTTCCAATCGAGCAAGGATATAGGCCGCGTCAGGAACGTAGATCAGGCTAGTCTTCTTTCACCGGTACGTTTGTTCGATATCGCGAAAATAAACGATGCTTCTAATCTAATTCACGTTTGAAAAGAAGCGGAATCAAGAATCGGGCTTCGGAAAGGGTCTCTTCTCAGAAAATCGTATGGTTGTTCGGCTTTGTAGGTGAATGTACCGTTTGTTTAATTCCGCTATACCACGCGATGAATTCTCGTTTGGCGTTGCTCGAAGAAAATCGATACATAGACGATAAAACTTATTAAACGATAAAAAATTGACTACTCAGGTTACTGACGAATACGTACTGTCTAATTGTTAATTGGTCAATTCCGGTCGATTCGCGACATCGTTCTGAATTATTTGCTCGATCGCGCGATAGCTTCAAGCGGAATAACAACGTTTTACCAAGTTCGTATAAAGCAACTGCATACAAAGAATGTATGTACATGCATATCGACCTAAACAATCGTATTTCGTATTTAATTCGATCGGTATATACCATGATCGAACATAGCCACTTAGAGCACATATACCTGCTCCGAAGCGAGCACAAAGTCGTCTTGCTTCGATTTTCCTTCGGTCAAGATTGTACAGGGTGGTTGTTAACCGGTGGTACAAGCGGAAAGAGGGTGATTCTACGCGAAAAAAGAAGTCGAAAATATAGAATAAAAATTTTTCGTTCGAGGCTTTGTTTTCGAGAAAATCGACTTTGAATTTTCGCTCGGTACGCGTGCACTTTATCACGTCCCGTTCTAATTTATTCTAATTTATTCTATATTTTCCACTTCTTTTTTCGCGTAGAATCACCCCCTTTCCGCTTGTACCACCGGTTACCAAAACCACCCTGTATACATACGTACGTACGTATAACCGTATCGATTGCTGAACGATTCTATGTAGAAAATCGACGGAATCGTTACGAATAAACGTCGAATTAAATTTAATAACGACATTTCTTGTTAATCTTTTTCTATGTTTCTACGTTAGTTGTATACGCGTTATATTTGGAGATATTTTTTGGAGCGCATGGAGCGGTATCGAAAAAGAAATCTTCAACGAAATCTTGTCGAATTTAGTAGCAAAGTATCGATCAATGCTGCACCGAGCGGTCGCCGCGTGTATCCTCGAGATAAATTTAGGTACTGCTACTGCTTTTTAGATTCGTTGTATATAACTGTGACGTCGGTCGCGAACATTCCTTGGTCTTTCAAACCAATCATAGCGAATAAATTATAGCGGCGCTTTTATCTCTTAGCAGATATTCGTAATTGTATATTTACAGGGAATTATCGTTGGTTAAAATTATACGGCCTTTCCACGCAATTAACGCGCCTCGTTTTACGAAACTTCACATCGCGTAAATGCGTACGATGAGAAAGTACGATCAACCATCGTGAGAATGTTTTTCTTACTCCGAAGTTTCGTCTTTGAAGATAGCGAAAGAAAATAAAAAGGAAAGAAGTTTCAAACGAAAGGTATAAAGAGTAAAAGATAATTCGAATCGGGTCTTAGGAATCGAGAACAGAGAAAATGACGATGAATTATGAAAAAGGTTTGAATCGGCGAGTGTCGGTAGCGACGAAATGGAAAAAAATGAAAATGGATAGGAAGAAAATATCGGTAGAAAACATGGAGCGGCTAGTTCGGAGCAAATCGCGAAGATAAACGAGAGTTTGGAAGAAAGGAGAAGGAAAAACGCGAGTTCTGACGGCGTTGAAAAGAAGAGACGAAAGTAAAGTATCGTACGCGTCAGTGATCAGCGTATAGAATCGCGCGTATCGACATAGATAATTTTCGTAGCATCTTGCAAACAGGAATGATCGGAATTGCAAGTGTCTCGAAGAATATCTACACAGGATTTTTATGGCGGGCATTACCCGTTCGTTCACCGTCGCGAAAACGTGAGGTGTTTGAAAATGCATGCCGTTTGAACGCCGTAACCGTCGATCACGTAAAAAGAAATCGGTTTTCCGCAATTACTCGCCATAGTAGCGTACGTGTGCGCTAAGGAAGAAGGTGCTCGATCGCCTTCGTTATTTACACGGTCGTCGAATGTAAATAATCTTTAAAAGTGCTGACGACGATAAGCACCATTACCATCGACGCCTACGCATACGTGACTCATGCTCTCGATAGTTGGTATGTTCGTAGCGTAACGCGTGATACGTATGTGCACGCGACACATACATACAGCTAATCTTTAGTCCTTCGCCGTTCCCCGACATAGCGCTTTTTTCTTGGTTGTCCCGTTTTCCCGTGTTTCCCTTTTTCCGCCGTAGTTTACGCGAATTATCGTCAGAACTGGATAAAAATATAATAAACGCTCCGAGTAATTATGGACGCGTAGCAATACAAAACGCGCATTCCTTTCCCCTTTCTCTTTTCTCTCTGCCTTTCTCGAGTTTGATCGCTGCGATCGATACATCTGCGATTCGCGAACAAAAGACGAACTTGATGTTCAAAGCAATTTCAGAGTAATTTCAAGTTAAATATTACGACATCGACGTTATCGAACGAATATTACAATAGCCCTTGAGGCTGAATAAACTTACGCTTATTCTTGCGTATTATCTCACCTGCGTTTCGCTTCCTACCTCTAAACGGTTTCTCTTTGTCCGCGATAGTCGATCAGCGTCGATCAGATTCAATCCTCGTCGTTAACGTTATAGTCGTTGTTACTTTCGAAGAATGAAAATAATTCGTTCGACGACATCGTTCGTTCGTCGATCAATTTCCGAAAATGGCGTTAAAAACAATCGTCACGGCTGTTAGAATTGTTTAAACCTATTCGTGAAAGCGTTACGCCTCAAAGGCAAAGTTACGAGGAAATTTTTAGATTTTTATCCGAAATGCTTTGGCAAGCGTTTCCGGTCGAAAAACCTCGATGCTCGCCCACTTACGCCAACTTGCGGTAATGCGGTAGACGGCTCGCAGCGTTACTCCATGTTCTTACTCGAACACGTCCAGTTTCTCGCATCACGCGCATACTCGTACGCTTGTTGCGAGATGTTTCGAGATGTTGCGTTCCGTCGTCGATACTTTCTATAAAAATACTCTCCAATTTGTGTTCTACGCGTAACATTTCGTTTTATCGAACTGTAAACGGAAGATCGATTCTAACCCAATTTCCAAAGAATGGAATTTCGATGGTGTATCGCGATACGGAAGAAATTCGAAAGGAAAGAAGACCAGGCAGAACATCTCGGATATTAGTGAGACAGCGTTTTGTTGATACGTGCACGCGCGTTTCCGAGAGTAAGTGGCACGGTCTAAACGTAAGAGCATCTGCGATGATACGTTAACTTTATTCGATAATGCCGGCGATATTTGTCGATAACTCGCCGTGTGCCACGTACACCACCATAATTTCTGCCTCGTAATTTCTTCGCGCGCGTGATATCAGGGGCTTTAGTCGTCGTAAGCCTTCGACTAGCAAAAATTCGAAAGCTTTGATTCCCTGATTAAACGTTGCTGTAAAGTAGAAGGCCGTTTCGACGATCGTTCAATTTGCAAAAGAATCATCGACGCACGAGATAGGGAAAGGACAGTTTAGCAAGGAAATAAGTAATTAATTCACATTTTTATCGGTTTCCTTATAGGATTACAACGTCACGCTTCCAAACACGTTTCGCGCACAGTACTCGATACAATGTAAAGAAATATGGCAAAGTACATAGCTGAAAAGGTGAATGTATCTACATATATAGTTAGTGGCGTTGCTGATAGTTAAAACTACATTCGACTCGATCGAAGGTCGTTATAGCAAGATGCAATCAACGTTCTCGCTTTCACACGATTTCTAACCGAAGTTCAACGACGTTGTGCACGTAATATCCAAAGTTCCGATGGTTTTACTCTATGCTCTATTCTGTTTCTGTTACGATTCATTTTGGCAATGTGCCTGTTTATTCGTTACATCGCGGTTTCTCGTACGATAGTTTCCTAACGTTAACGAGTATTAAGTATCGTCCGTGCAGCGATCGAAACGGGAAACGCTTTCCCTCGAAAGTTTTTGAAACGTCGGCGTTTGTCCGCGAATCTATTGTATTATTTATCAGTGCACAGGTTATTTATCATCGTGCCGTTTGCCGTTTCCAATTCAGCGGTTCGAGTCAGTTCGATTCTCAATGATATCTACGTTGCTCGATCGCTATTTCGCAGCAGTAAGGTCGTCTCGATGTCACGAACGATTTTGGCGAAAGAAGGAAACGAAATTACCCTTATCAAAATAGTCGCGAACTCTTCGACCGCGCAACGCCGAAACAACAGAGGAGACCGGCTAGTAACGAAAACACTGACGGTACGCGTTTTACGCAACCAGTGTCGAAGAGAAGCCGTACGATCAACGGCGTTGCGTATCTTTGATCCGCATCTTACAATCGATCGTAATCGTTCTCCGCATCGTATCGCGATAAATGTATCCAGTGATTTTCGAAATTGTTTCAAATATCGTCGAAACGAGTCGTAATTTTATCGGATTTTAAAGAAGAATTATCGAAGATAAGACGAGTGAGTCAGTGTCGGCGATCGAAAGATTTTCTTAGTATTCCAAGCGGCGAGAGAACACGAGATTAATTACAAAAGTCGGAACGAAGAGTCGGGTAGCGTAGAGAACGGTGCAAGAAGAACGTTGTTCGCGTGTCTTATGTTACCCTTTATTTGCAGACTGAACGCAAGAGACGCGCAAAGTATGGCTTCTAGAATAGTTTAATGCGGCCTTGCAGACCGTAATGTAATCAGCGCGTGACGTCATTGTACCTACTCCCTAGTTGTGCGAGGATCGAATCGCGAAATATACCTTGAGGACGAGTGTACCGGAGACGTACGCGAAGCTGGCGAATCGTGCCGTTCGATCTCTTCGCTATATCTCGGCACATATATTTCTTCGATTCGATTTCGTATTCGTATCTCCGCGTCTGTGTTCGTTCTCGTATCTCCGGTAAAATGGTCCTCGTATTCGCGGAATCGTAAGGGAGCAGCGACGTTGTTCTCCCAGTAAGTATAAACCACTTGGTCGAGTGAAACGAAGAACGAAAACGTATCAACGTTGTTTCAAGTACCGCGGCCAGTTCCCCCGACTCCACGTTCGAACCTTTTAACGCGCCAAGTTACTCGGCATTTCTCAGCTTCTTCGATATCGCTGTTAGAGTTAGGTGACATCATCGAAAGCATCCGATACGAAGGATATTAATCGATGTCGCGCTATCCGCTGAGAAACAGATTTTCGATTCCGTGACTGCAGTACGCAAACACTGTCTCGACCGAACGTTGCACGATCATTCACCGCAGCCATTATTTAATAAACTCCAAGGCTAGTCAACTTTTGCTCTACGCGAGAGAACGTTCGTGTTGCTTTCGAGACGGCCGATATTCGACGCACGGTGCACGAACCGATTATTCCTACGTGTCTCTTTACCGATATCCGTCAATCGTATCGATTCCAGACTACAGCGCCTTTCGATGTAGCTCTATAAATAAACTTTTGGGAAGATATCTTACGAGACAACGACCGACGATCGTGCGATAAATGGAGGAAATTTTGAAGTTTCGGTCGTTGGTCCCTTCGCATTACCGTTTTTAACTAGATCGAAGGGTTTCGGTGCGAAAGGATTTGTGTCATTGTCACGGCACGAGACCTCGCTTCTGGAGATCGGTGTGCGGCACTCAGTGACCTCCTTTTGCATGTATTACAGGGGTGCTGGAGATGGCGGCCACAGAGAGCACGATCCGTTTCAGCGGCCATACATTGGACAAAGCTACAAAGGCCAAGGTAATTTCTTTCTTTCTCTCACTGACAATCTCGCTTTTCGTTTTTCATTCGTCGTATTTCTTATCCTTGCGTAAGTAAATTTCAAACGGTTGTAAATTAACGTTTGAACGATGCGTACAGATATCTGTACGAAAAACGCGCACGCTAGCCGTGGCATTTTCATTTACATTGCCCTAGTAAGAGATTGTTTAACCCATTTTTCGGTACATGCGAACCATGTACGTACGTACGTGGATAGTTTGCTTTTCCTATCGACATTTATGTGTTTTTGGCTTTAGGTAACGTTGGAGAATTACTACAGTAATCTGATAGCTCAGCACATCGAGCGAAAGCAAAGGCTCGCGAAATTAGAGGAATCGTTGAAAGACGAGGGTCTGTCGGAACAACAGAAGCAGGAGAAACGGTTGCAGCATGCTCAGAAAGAAACTGAATTTCTTCGTTTGAAACGTTCCCGACTTGGCGTCGAAGATTTCGAGCCTCTCAAAGTTATCGGCAGAGGTGCTTTCGGAGAGGTAAATTTGCGTTGCAGAAAGCTGCATGATAAATTAATTGAAATGTTACCGTGATCGAAAAACGGTTACTCTCTAAAAGAAACGCGTAGAATGCCAACGATTTTTAAAGATAATCTCTGTAATCTTGTTGTCGTTGTGTATCGAATAGGTACGACTCGTGCAAAAGAAGGATACCGGACACGTATATGCGATGAAAATTTTAAGAAAAGCCGACATGCTGGAAAAAGAGCAAGTGGCGCACGTCAGGGCGGAAAGAGACGTCCTGGTGGAAGCGGATCATCAATGGGTCGTAAAAATGTATTATAGCTTTCAAGATCCTATAAATTTGTATTTAATCATGGAGTTTCTTCCAGGCGGTAAGCTTTCATTTCAATTATAGCTTTCGCGCTAGTGTACACTTTTACTTGTTATTTGTTCGTTGCCTTCTCTTTCTTACAAATTATTGCTACGAAACGTACACGTACACGCTCCTTGATTTCATTACATAATTCGATTACGACAAATATTCGCAACCATTTCCTACTTTACGTTAAATTACAACTAGTGTCCCGATCGTTGCACCTTGTCCACGTATATTTATAAGAAAGGACAAAATCATCGAAATACGCGTGTTCTTGTAGGTGACATGATGACGTTGCTGATGAAGAAAGATACGCTTTCCGAAGAGTGCACGCAATTTTATATCTCGGAGACAGCGTTAGCGATCGACTCTATACATAAACTGGGATTTATTCATAGGTAAAATGCAGAGTTACGAAAACTAATGGAAGTAACGATTCGAAGCGATGTACCTGGAGACTTACCGGTATAATATCCCTTTTTACAGAGATATCAAACCGGACAATCTGTTATTGGACGCACGAGGTCATATAAAACTCTCTGATTTTGGATTATGTACGGGTCTGAAAAAGTCCCATAGAACCGATTTCTACAGAGATCTCAGTCAAGCAAAGCCTTCGGATTTCAGTACGCCTCTTTTTCTACCTTTCCCTTTCTTCTTATTCTTATTCTTCTTATTCAAAGTACCACCGTTTAACCGTTTTGTTACAGTGACATCGTGCGGAAGCGGAAGCGGCGGCGCGATGGATAGTAAAAGAAGAGCAGAGAGCTGGAAAAGAAATAGGAGAGCTTTGGCTTATAGTACAGTAGGAACACCCGATTACATAGCTCCGGAAGTATTTTTACAAACAGGTTATGGACCTGCTTGTGACTGTTGGTCCTTGGGAGTTATCATGTACGAGATGCTCATAGGTACTGAAGTTTCTGCTCCAGTAAATGCACGATATTCCCGATTTTAGCCAGAAGAACGCGTATACCGCTTGTTTTCCATGTTTTCTGCAGAATTTTGTCGATAACTTTCATCTTTGCTTCAGGATATCCTCCATTCTGCAGTGAAAATCCCCAAGAAACTTACCGGAAGGTTATGAATTGGAGGGAAACCTTGGTTTTTCCGCCAGAAGTTCCCATTAGCGAGGAAGCTAAAGATACCATAATCAGGTTTTGTTGCGAAGCCGATAGAAGATTAGGTTAATATTTGATATACTATGTTCAAACGTCGATAAAATACTCTTCGCTATGTAGTAGTTGAACGACTCATACGATCCTTCTTCTAAAACGACCCATAGGTGCGCAAAGAGGTATAGAAGAACTTAAACTAGCCCCTTTCTTCCGTGGCGTCGATTGGGAACATATCAGAGAAAGGCCAGCAGCAATTCCAGTCGAAGTACGTTCTATCGACGATACTTCCAATTTCGACGAATTTCCCGACGTGAAATTGGAGATACGTAAGTATACTAAACATTTATGACGACGTACTATTGTTCCAATTCCAGGAGGAAGTAAAGAGCGGTACGATTACTTACCCGGTAACGTAAATTCGAATGTAATTTTCTCCATCTATTCTTTTTTTTTTTTCGCCGATTACAGCATCCGCGCCAATGCCTCAAGATGGGGAGGTAATATACAAGGACTGGGTATTCATTAATTACACGTTCAAACGATTCGAAGGTTTGACGCAACGGGGCACGCCAACCAAGAAATAGCAACACTCTATTTCTTGCTCGGTTTCGACCAGTCAGCAGCCTGACGCAACTGGAATTCCGGCCTTGGTACATAACCCGTACCCTCCGATGTCATCAACGGCATCTCGAACGGATGGTTGATTCGTTTTATCTTCTGAATACGGTCCAGTCAATCATCGGCAGTCAGACGCTTTTACATGTACATACGGGATGAGAAATAGTCACGACGTACGTACATAGATACACGTTATCGTATGAAAATGCGAAAGAAGAAGAAGAAGAAAAGAAAGAAGAGGTAGAAGGACAAGGAAGAACATGACAAAGACGATAAAAACGGTCGTGTTGTTTTAGGACAAAGGACAAAAAAAAAAAAAAAAGGAACGGAGTGATAAATATTCCGGAGACGAGCAGGTGCAAAAATCGTTGCACATGTGATAAGGAAGAACCGAAATATTTTCATGCGCACTGTAACGTTTTTAGCGATGTCGCAATTATAAAACACGTTTGTTTTTCGTTCTATCGTGAATACTGTTTCCATCCGATCTTCGATGCGTAGCATAATAAGATCTCTTTCTCTCCCTTCCTCCCTCCTCTCTTTCTCTATCTTTCTTTTTATAGTAAAAACATTAATGGTAGGAGTAAAGATGGAGCCTCGGTCCCCCGTGATTCTCGCAGAATGTGTATAATCTTTGTATAGGGTTTCGGTCGATGTCTTTTCTCTGTCTAACGAAGCACTGCTTTAGCTCTCGTTTTCAGCTCTCTTTTAAACGTTGTATTTATAGCTAGTACTGTGATATAATATTGTTTAAAAGTTTTGTACAAAAATTGCCGTTTTGTCTGTTAATGATTACTGAACTTTACGAATGTTGTATTCTGTCCGATTATGCTTACGTTTCGTTCAAAAACTTTAAATATTCGTTGGTATAAAAAAGGTATTTTATATTTATATATTTTTTGAGAGCTTTTGTCTGGATAGTGTGCAGGAAATTGCACGAAATTGCACGAAAAACAATTGGTGAAATATTCAACAGGATCGATCATGTGTTTAATCTCGTAGATTTTGTTAGATAGTTCAGATTTTATATCGATCAATAGCATCTCGCACGAATATTCGGAAATTTGTATCGGTGTACGACGAACATTTTTTAATTTGTTATTTACATGTAATTGTATATTTTCGCTATGAAATGCTGTAATTTGGAATAATCCAATTACGATGTGTAGGTATCGTGGCACAAGCTTTTGCGTAATTTTTGTGCTTTGTAGTTTTTTGTATCAACATATGATGTATCATTAAATAAAATGTATTGCAGTTAATTAACTAATTGGATAAGAGAAGAATTACGATGTATAGAGAATAAAGGGCATACAGAAGGAGAATCATACAAGGTACCGGGTCTCTTTCTTAGAGAAAATTAACAAACGGTTTTGTTCGTGCCTGAGCATTATGAAAATTGTAAAGCTTTAAAAGCAGCTTAAACAATGTAAAAACGGAAAATAACGGATACATTCGTAAAATTCAGGGCTCCTTCGTTGCCTTATTAAGGTTCCTAACACGTATACACACGCGCAGCCCAACCCAAAAACTACAGAAGGCGACGCTGGGTAAACCATAGTTAGTAATGGAACAAGAGAAAGGAAACGCTAATCGATGTAATTTAGTGATCGATGTACATACATATATCTTTTATAGTAATTTTACATTGATTGAAATGGAAACAATTACACAGGGATGTGCCAGGTTTCCGCGATCATCCTTTTCTCTCTTTCTCTCTTTTTCTTTTTTGCCTATTTTTTTTCTTTTTTTTTTTGTTATCTATTTCCATTTTACATTGAATTTTAAACGAGAAATAACGTTTACTTCCGATTCGCTCGAGTAATCGTTAATTAATTTGCATTTGCTATCGAACTGGATCGTAATGTCGTTTGAGAGGTTGGTGCCCGAGTATGTAGCACTAGCGATTGGATTATGCAAAATCTATTGCACACGGAGGGGAAAAGAACCACGTGCATGGTGCATAACACAATCTCAGTCGATGAATGTAGTTTCATTTCAAATATAGCTATATGCATATATTTAATTTATTTAGCTATATAAGTATAGCTATACATTATGTAGTTTACCGACAGCCAGGGCACCGCGTTAGTAATAGTACTAATGATAAATAAGATAGAAAACTTCTAAATAAATAACCTTAAGGTGGTAACGTACGAAAGTACGTACGTATGTGCGCACGCTCGAGACGTATCGCGTACCGGCTGATAGTACTTGTATCAAAGTTATCTGCTCCTTCCTAGTACGATCCGGCGTATATCCGTTAACGAAATTCACGCAACGCGATGTTGCTGCACGTATATGTATGTGTTTACGAGGCGTTAGTTTCGTGTGTCTTTGTCGGCGAACACCTCCAGCGTACGAGTGTGGAGCACGAAACGATCGTAACGCTTCGCGTCATGCGAAGCAAGTATTTCATTCGTGCGAGTGTCGTGTCTAGAAACGGATTACGAGCTAGAAAAAAGGTTGGGTAAAACGATCATCGTTGTATCTCAAAGGTGTTTTACCTTTGATTCTGTGAACGAGGATGCCACGATTCTCCGTACAATTGCTTCTTAACTGGACGTTGATAAGGTGCACGGTCGGTGCTCCACGCTCTGATGCTCGAAGCGCGAGTAGCCTTACGTCATACGAAACGAACACACTTCGATGTATAACTTTACGATACAGAGTGCTTAGATTTATGAAGTGCGACAGTTTTTAAATGCAGGAAACACCAAGTAAAAAGTATAATAGCAACACTATTTTTTGCACCGGTAGAAACGAAAACAAAGAACAGAAGGTGAAGAAGGTGTGCAAGTGTAATATAGAGGATGCGTCGTATTCGTGTGTATGCGCGCGCGAATCGTGTGAAAGAAACGGTGGCTAGGAACTTGGGAATCATCGGAGGATAGGAGAATCGAAGAACGAGTAGGGAAGGAAAACTGTAGGAGAAGAGTAAAGAATAGAACGAGATACAGAAGGGATGAGAGGAGGGAGAGAGACGGTTGTTGCTGTCGAGTTCAGATACTCTGACACCGATAGAGATACTCTGGCGTCCAATGCTACTGAGTAAACGAACCAAGTAATCGCGATTTATTTATTTTGAAAAGAGTGTTAAATAAAATAAAACAATAGCCACGAGATGCCTTCGATGCAGCAAATGTTTGATGCCCTGAGCAAACAAGAATACGTGCGCGTTAACGCCGTAAATAGGTTGGAAAATTGTGTAATCTGTGAAATTTAGATGAATATTATGAAAACACATCGACTCGAAAAAAGAAGCGTTTGCGATTGAAAGTTAACCGAAGGTGACGTCACGTATGCTTACATACTTGTGCGACGATTACTTGTAATAACGATTTTTTGTGAACGTACCTCAAAGGAAACTCCAATAGATTATATGATAATTTTCGTCGGTGAATGTTGTAAATATTACGAAGCATTCGAGTCGTAGCGTTGGTCGAATTGTGTGTCGAATAAAAAAATCAAGTAATATTTCATCAAAGTATATTACAACATTGCATTTCGACTTGGACAGATGATTTAATTAATTGTCTCTCGTATCGCTGTAGTTTGCGTGCAACGATTTTTAATAATAATAATAACAATAATACAATAACAATAATAATAATAATAATAATAATAATAATAATTACACGAAGGAACGCTAAATTAGCCGAGAAGTTTAAAGTTCGCAATTAGTCGATGCGTACAATTGGACGATCCGTTTGAAGCGATCTCGTAACGTCGATTAATTTGAAAAAATCGATACAAGCAACTACTTTGCCTTTTCTTTTCCGAACAAGAATATTACCGATACTATGGTACACGTATATTTGATACATGGTCGATTGGCCGTCGAGCGTATCGTATAAATATCATTGTACCTATTTGCTTAGGAACATGGCTTTTAAGCAACAGCAACACCGATTCTGTCGAGTGTTTTCAGACGCGTTCCACGTTAGTATCACGTGCGCGATTCATTTCGGTACAATAAGTTACGCATATAACGTTTCGCGTTAAACTTCTGTCGTTTTAAATGGAAAATGAGATAAGGAAATGGCTGTTTTCAAACGTTTGAGCGTAGATCGTACTTTGTCCAAACTAGAGCTATCTGTTACTCCGTTGCTGTTTTTATTTTCGTTTGATCGCACTCCATTGAATCGATAAGAAGTAAGTTTGCCAGGGTTCGCATAACGTTCCGATGCATCGACACTCGGCGTCCTATCGAAAAACGATTGACAGAGAATTCGTCGACGAAAGATTCGTCACGTGACAAATTACACGTATGATACGAAATGCAAGTAAATTAGCGAATTCAGCGATATTTGAAAACTGTCTGGTCTCGATCTGGGAATGCCACGTTTGTGTAGCTTTCAAATTTTGTAATCGAACGATCCATATTTCCAGACGAATCCACTCTTCTCGTCGCAAATCTCTATTTCTCTTTACGCCGATGTATCCTCGTTTGTTTGATCGATCGAGTCAGCTTCGCGTGTGTCGATAATTGCCGTCTTATATTCCTAATAGGTTAGGTGTCAATAAATAAAGTAATCATTTTCACAATACTTCAAATCTCGTGAAATCTTTTCAGCGAAAGAATTATTCAGAATATTCGATTAGACGAAACGAACGATTACGCGAAATCCTTGGCGCTGTGACTTTCTCTTGGATGCGTTTTGCTTTATCGTTTCCGATTGTATAGTAATTTCGATCGTACGCGATATCTTACGGCTTGCGATCGATCATCGTCTTTTTCGTCTAACGATTTTGTTGAAATTCACGCGTGAAAAATTGAAAACCGCGTTGAAAGAGGTAGGTGTGTGTAAATCTAGTTGCAGCAGCCTTGTGTCATAAAATTTATTTTCGAATGTCGTTGTCACCAAGTCGAATGAAAAATATTTCCAGTCGAATTTCTCAAAGTATACATACATATATATATATATATATACATATATACGGGAATGTGTTATGTCCGGCTAACGTAGAGGAAAGAAAGAAAGGACGTTGCAGTAGAGAAGAATATTTACATTTTTTCTGCTTCGGTAGTTTTACACGTTAAAATAAATAAGGGCTTGATATCGATAAGATAGCTTGAAAAGAAAAATATTAAAAGAGGTAAAATTCGTCTAAATAGAATGTTTATTATTTATATTACATACCTATATTACACATGACGTAATTTTACGTCAACGGCTGTGAACGCGTCAAATCACGCACTGCATCGTCGGAATCGCAACAATCGTTGCAACATTGTACTTTTCGCATCGGAACTTTTATTCGACTCGCTGTCTCTTTCCTGGCGACGTTCTCGCGTTAGAGACATCATCGCAGCTATCCGATTCGATATTCCAAACCACCGTGATGTATCGATACAGGTGATACGAAGTAAATCGCTCTATACTATTATTGCGCATGAAAAATAAATAATTAAATAAGACAGGACGCAAGGCGATGACCGAGGAGTGTTTCGTCCTATCGTTAGTTTTTACCGTGTGATTTCCATTCGCGTCCTCGTTTGCATTCACGATCGCCCCGATTGATTTTCCACGTCTGCGTTCGAACGAATAAGACGAACACGAACTCGAAGTCGCAGAGCCGGTCGAACGTTTTCGTTTGTTACAACGGTAAGTTTGCGCGATTTGATCGACGGTTTGACACGGAGCAGTTTTGCAAACAGAAACGGGCAAATAGAGGCGACGTACGAAGTGGAATACCGCTTCTCATGCGCGATATATTACAGTGTAATTATAGATATTGTCGTTAATAAATTGTTTTTTATTTTAGCCATTGGTTATTTTATTGAATCGCGTGTACCGATTCGACCGAGCATTCGCGTTTTTCAGATCGTTTATCGTTGCTTTTCTAGATCCGTATCTTCGTTTCGACGTTCTTTCTTCTTCCGAATTGTCTCTCAAATTATCTTAGATCGATCCAACGGCGACCAATTGCCGAACGTATTCCGATTGCTGATTTTTCACAGGCACCACCCAGTCTATCCGGTTTGCATACTAGAACAAACGTTTTTATTCCTTCGTCACGAGGAAAACGTTATCGTGGCGTTCATCCCTTCGAGGATTGTTCCATGGCGAGAAAGTTCGTACGGCTATGTGCGAAGGAAAGGAGAATGGAAGGAACCGCGAATGAAATCGATGTTCAAAAAAGTTGATCCTTGAATCCATAAGCGAGCGCTTAAACGGAACGGTAAAACCTTACGTATTTACGTACTGTATACGGGAAAACGTAAAAAATACTTCAATTTAGTCCGTTAACGTCTCGTAAATGGTTGGCCTTCTGCTCGCAGGGATAATTAAATTTTTTATTCAACCGGCAACGCATTTACTTGCTTAACCGGGATTATTTATACGATTTTGCGCAAGACAAAACGGTAATAATTCGAACGGTAACGCAGCAGCGATCGAATTTGCTCGTGTGGAGGCTCGCGAGAAAGATTTCTATCCGATGTTTCGGAAGAGGCGGATTATTACGTGTCGCGTACCACGTTCGCGTCGTAGAGCAAAAAAGAAAAAGAGAAAAACGGTTAGGCTATATAAATAGAATCGCGTTATGGATAAATAACAAGCGTTCGTCCTTGGTTCGTTTATGCGTTAACGATTCGAACGGAAAAGTATTCTTTAAAAAAGATTTCTCGCTGCGTCGATTCTTCGACGACATCGATGTCGACATTTTCGTTCTATCGTAAGAGGATTTTCCAACAATAAATAAGAGAATTGCGAAATCTCGATCACGCAAAGACGTAGATACATTATACATGAAAACTTAAACGTGCTTACACTACGGAATTTATACCGATATGTTATCCGCGGAAGCTTCGATCTGCTATCAACTGTGGTTAATTTTTAGTAAACGAAATGCGCGCAAAAATAACCTGAGAAACCAATAGAGAGATTCGATCGGTTACAACGATCCCACGAACACACGAGTTAGATGAGAGACCGTTACGCCGCTCGTCATACTTACATAAGTACACCGAACGATGGTTAAACGAGTCCAAGTACGAGTACTTGCTCGCTTACGAGTTTAAACACGGAGGCGAATCGAGGTAAACGAAATAAAGGAGATTCGACGGTGGAGTTTTCCGTCTTTACCACCTGCGTGGAAACGAAGGTCTTGCTAACGGTAAGTTTGAATCGTTCGGTTCTGCATCTGCCACATCCTGAAATCTATCGACGAGAAGACGATAGTCGATCGATGGCTTACGAGGTAAGCAAGAGATTCGAAGAGCTATCGATCGATGGCGCTAATGGGATAATCGCGGTTACGTTCGGAGTATGTACCGTGGTAATTTCTCGGTTCGTTCTCGACCGAAGGTATTCTCGCGACGACGCGACGCAACGACGAAAACGAGAAAGATCGTGACTTTTCAGACGCGATTACCATTTGTCGCGAGCGACAAAAGCACGAAGAAGACGATGGAGGGAGGAAAAGCGGTAGCGCGGCTCGAAGAAACTCGATCGATCGTTCGTTGCGAGTAGGGCGTTCGATTCGATTTCGATTACGTGGCCGAACAGTGGAAATGAGAAATTGAAATCGGGAGAATGACTAGTTAAAGGTAAATACGAGCGCGTGCGCGTGCGCGTGAAGAGCGGAAACGATGGAGCGGATGAAAAAAGGAGAAGCTATTTGTCTTGGTGTGAAACGGATCCGATAAGGGAGAGTAGGAGAAAAGCGAAGGCGAACCTTTTAACGTCGGACGGCGGCAATGGTCGCGAACGGAAGAGCGACGCGTATAAATCGAACGATTATGCGGATGCCGCGACACGTGTCGTTTATCGGAACGCACGAGGTCGGAAAATGTGATTGAATCGATTCCGGTGACGAATAGTTGTCGGACCGCTTGGATTTTTCGCGGGATCGAACGCCGATAGAACGGTGGAAAAGCGACGCGAAGAGGGCGGCGCTCGCGTATCCACGCATCGTTTGCAGCGCGTAGAAAGGAAAAAACTGACGGCCAGCGTATATCCGACGAGAGAGGAGTTACAGCGAGAAGAGTGGTTATCGGGAGATTGCGATTGGTAGTGGCCTCTGACCTCTTGCAAGCGGTTGCTCCGCCTCTCGTTTACGCGGCTCGGCGTGCACGGGGTAGACTCGCGAGCTCGTTAAGAACGGCCTCGTGGTCGCGTCCACGCACCCTGTCCGCGATCGAGCCGAGCTACGCTTCGTCCAACGAATCGCGAGTGACGCGTGGGCCGCAGCTACCGCTCTAAACGCAACGAACTCGCATTTACCCGAAACGATATACGCCAGAGGAACGCGGAAACGATTTCGATGGGTCGCGTCGTATACGACGAATTCGAGGTTCCTTTCGTTCGGAAAATCGTTCGTCATCGTCAGCTTCGGTGACGAGCAGGAGAAGGAGAAGGAGAAGGAGAAGGAGAAGGAGAAAGAGAAGGAGAAGGAGAGGGAGAGGAAGCAGAAACGGTTGCCTGCCTAGGGGGTTTACTCGAATCGACGATTGGAGTGGCGCGACCGCGAGCCATCGATATCGCGTAGCAGTGGCTGGCGGATGGTAATAGAAGATGACGCAATCGCGAGTCGAGCGATATCGCGCTGCTCTGGCCGATCTCGTAGCGCGGGTTCGACGTTCAGCCTAATCGAAACCGCGTGCCGCCCCGACTCGAGCGATCGACCGCTACAAGGCACGGTATGTAAGTACGTATCCAGCGTGGTAGCAGAAACGATCGAAAGAGATTCATCGATTCGAACGTTTCGTCGGTCTGGACTCGGTCCAAAATTCCTCTTAACAGCGAAGGACGAGGGACGGGCAACGATCCGCGCGATCAGCTTTCTCTTCCTCGGGCTCTCGTTTCGATCGAGCGCGATTTCGTTCGCGTTATTCCATCGTTTACCGTGCGCACAGCGGTCGGAGAACGAAAAAAGAAGCGAGATTTTTGAACGAGAGCCAAAAACCGCGACGGTACCTACTCGCACGGAAAAAAGTCTCCCCCTGAGCCGTTTGTTTCTCCTGCCAAGTTAGATTTATCGAAATTCTAAGCATCCGGCTGGTTCGAGGCTATCCGCGCGCCATGCCACACCGTCGCTCGCGATCTCTTTGTTTTTGCTCCTTCGCCCTAGCCGTGCTCGGCATCCTTCGCGTGATTTATCCCTGTTTTATGCGTTCGCCTCGCGATGCTCCCGATCTCGCAGCAACCAACACCTGCGAAACCTTTTTACACGGATGGATCGTCCTTCGTAGACACGTGGTTCGCACCGGTCGAAAACGAAAAATGCTTTTTCACTCCGACTACTAAAGAGAGAGAGAGAGAGGGGGGGGATAGAGAGAGAGAGAGAGAGAGAGAATGGGAGAAGAAAGCATGTGGAAGAAGGGCAACTAGGTAGTTGCTCGCGTAGGGGCGTACAGGCGTACGAAGCGGAGGACGACCCGGAGTGGCAGGCAACCCAGCTGACAGAAGAGTGCGAACGGCACAGGAAAAGGAAAAGAGGTTAAAGAAGAACCGAAACGAGTCGCGTTCCTCGAGCGAGGGCACTCGGGGTCGCGTTCGCAGACAGATGCATCGTCGTCGCGTCGCGCCGACCAGAAATCACTGCCGTGCGTCAGGGAAGATGCGCTCGGCGATTGTTTGTATATGGAAAGACGATCGTGCGGGAATGTTCGGAAACGCACGCGGACGAGCAACGTGACGCGTCCCTCTCGCTAGAATTCGCTCCGTTCGTCGAGGCTTACCTGCACTCGTCGACGGCAAAGTCCTACGACGCAGCCTCGCTTCGCACGCTCTGCTCCTTTCTGCTGCATTGCATTGGTTGGGCGCGTTTCGATTGAACGTGCAAAACTCTGTAATTCTGACATATATATTTCTTTACATTTAGACGTATATTCGTGTTTATATTCGCGCTTACGTTCGTATTTATAATCGTATTTATATCTGTATTTTATATATTTTATATATATATATATATTATATATATGTATAATATATATGATATATATATAATATATATATATATATGCATATATATTAATTATGTACACGTTTTATACAAAAATCTTCTCGCGCCTTTATACATAACGCTACATAAATGTCATTTCGGTCTACGTACACTCAACCACAACGTAATTCGTATCCGATATAATACATCCTTCAGCATTCTCGAAAAATTGCGTTCGACGAAGGGAACGCGTCTCGAGGACAGCGAACCCCGTTCGCATCGTCGATTCGGTTCTCGCCTCGGCCGCGTTCGCTTCGTGGATTTCTATCGAAACGCGCTGCTGTTTCGCTCTTTGTTTGTTTGTGTGTGTGTGTGTGTGTGTGTGTGTGTGTGTGTGTATGTCTGTGTTTGTATGGGTGCGCGTGCGCATTTAAGAAACGATCGCTGCTTAAAAATATTAGAAATATCCCATATACCCTTAAATGGTTGTCTAAGTAACTAGAGTTCGACATCGCCACATACTTATCGTAGCGCGCTATTCGATAATTTCGCTCGTTTCGAACGATTTGTCGTTCGACGTCTCGGCAAACTCTGTACAGCGCATCGAGCCTGGCTACAGCGTACAGTATTCATAACGTAAAAAAGCACCGTGTGTCGAGAAATCGGATTTCAATTTCGACGTACGCGTATATCACATTGCGTTCGCCGAGTTTCCTCGCAATCGTTTCTTACCGTGTCCATCGTTGACGCTGTCGCGCTATCGGCGCTATCGCGAATTTATCAAACGACTGGCGACCAGCGATCGGTCGAACATATTCGCGGAAGAAAAATATATTTGTTCGTTCTCGGCTGGTCGCGTCGTTTCCGAACGCGTTCTTCGAGCGGGTCGCGACTCCTGCAAACTGCGAGACCGAATCGGAACGGACATCGGCCCGCCGATTCCTCGCCGAACGAGATGGTCGTTCGGCCAGAGAAAAAGCACGCGATAGGGAATCCGCGAAAGCGAATACGATACGAATCGAGGGGTAGACGTCGACCGGAAGATAGGTACGCGACGCGATCACTCGCCTCGTCGTCTCGGTGGAAGGTGGAAGGAAGAAACAGCCTGCGAACGGATCGCGTGCATTCGGCTCGATCTCGCGAATTTTATTCGTTCGAACGCGCGTTTCGCCGTACGAACTTCGCGAGAGTCGCGAGACGCAACGCGGAGGAAAGAAAACCTTTTGCACGGGAGAGTATCTCGACGAGGTAAAACGACGACCGATCGGACGATAATTCGCAAATTGCTTTCGGTGTTTGTGGAAAACGAGTTTCTCTCCGTTGGAGAAAACGATTGCTCGATCCGTGCACCGCGTTACTCGTTTCCGGCGTGTCTATCGGTAAGACGGTCCGCGACGTCGTAGACGGTCTTTAAGAAAGAGAAGAAATCGCGCGTTGGAAAACTCGTGGCACGGAATCGAGACGTTCCGAGGGAAAGACGCGGAGAGTGGTCCGTGTAATTGGGTGGCTTCGGTGAATTTCGATGGAGTAGCGCGAAACGTGGTCGGGAAGCGCGAGAGAGCGGATTAAGAAAGAAGAAACGCGAAAGACGGTGAAAGAAAGGTGGAACGAACGCGGACGACGAAACGTCGAAACGAGTGACTAAGGGTTTCGGCGTGACTCGACTAACGGCAATTACTCGACGCGAGATCGATGCAAGATAACGGCCAGCGAAGGATCTACCAGATCCCCTGCCGTCGATTACAAATGCTAATTTATGATTTCTTCGCGCCGCGTTTCCCCCTTCCACGCCGCTCTTCGTCTCGATTCCGCTTTGCCTTTCGTCCTTTCCCCCGTTTCTTCTCTTTCCTGCGTTCGAGCTCGAACGCTTTCCCGGCTTGTCGAGCGCCGGGACGCCTGGATGCAATTCCAGAGAAAAAGGTCTGGCGAAACACGCGAGCTCGCGTCTTTCCTTTCGTCCGTAGCGCGATCGATCGCGTGCTTCGAAAAAGCTGGAACCGCGACCTTCGCGGCGTCTTTATCGCTGCCTCGTATCGTTCTCTTCGGCCTGTTGGACGTTCGCTCGTCCTCGTCCAGATTCGCCGACTCGTCGGACCGTCGCGCGCGGTTCGTTTCCTCGACACCGTTTCGGAGGCCAGGGGAGCCGCGAATGCTTGGCGAATCGTTGGAAAGTGGCGCGAAGCGAGCGACGGTGCTCGTACGACGGAGAGGCGAAGGGACGACGACGACGACGACGACGAAGAGGGACGAGGCGATGGGAAATGACGCGAAGGTATTACGCGGAAGCTAGCTGTCGCCAGACAGAATGTCACATCGTGGACATGTACGGCCAGTTGAAGCTGCTACCGCTGAGCAGCATATCCCTGATCAGCGTCTCGATCGGCGTTTTCCCGACCAGCCGAACGAAGAACAGCTGTTCGATCACCTGCGACGACACCGTCCTCAGCGAGGGTAATCGAAGAAGCAGCTTGCCGAATCTCGTCGGTTGATTCGGGTATTGAGTCCTGCAGTATTCTTCCAAGGCGCACTGCGACTTCTCCTGAAGGGACTCGATATGCGCCACGTCCGACAATCCACAAGCATCTGAAACAGAACCGGAACGACGTTTGGTCAGATGGTTCGAAGAAGAGGAGAAGAGGAACGGTCGATCGTTGGACGGCGTTGACGTAGGCGTCGGCGTTGGCGTTGGCGTTGACGTCGACGTCGA
This sequence comes from Bombus vancouverensis nearcticus, assembly GCF_051014615.1. Classification (NCBI taxonomy): domain Eukaryota; kingdom Metazoa; phylum Arthropoda; class Insecta; order Hymenoptera; family Apidae; genus Bombus; species Bombus vancouverensis. The sequence continues at coordinate 20,768,293 of NC_134912.1, read as the reverse complement.
CGCGGTGGTTCGGAGCGATTTAAAACGGGTGGACGAGTTCGTTGCGAAAGCCAGCCTCGGGCAAGCAGACACGCAGTCGAATGAGACCCAGCCGGCATTCGTTCGGTTGGAATGCGTGCCAACTAGAGAGACGTAGCCCGTGCGAACGTCGGACTAATCACGCGGCGGCGACGACGACGACGACGACGACGACGACGACTACTACCGTGTCCCTCGATTTCACCCTTCCGCGCGAAACCAGCCGCGCTTTACGCGTCACCATTGTTTCGTTTTCCTCGCCGGCGCGAAAATCCGGCCGGATGCGTCGCGCCTCTTCGTCCTCGATCCGAGTCTACCGCGAGAATCTCGACGACGACTTTTATTCGACTGGGTCTTGGCGCGACCAGATCCTCTCGCCCCGTCCCTCGAGAACCTTCGTCTTCGTGCGAATCGTTGGTTCTCGAACGACGTCACGATCCCCGCGTTCACCCTCCTTGGTGCGCGGACGGCGAGCTCTCTTTGGGCATGCAAATCGCATTATTTCCATACGTACGCGTAATGGGCTATTACGCGCACGTGGCGACCACCAAGGAATTCGACGATAGCTTCTGTCCCGTGGCGGTGTGGTCGGTGACAGTTTGCGTGGCGTCGGTTCTCGAATTTCGCGATCCGATCATCGACGAGGGTTCAATTAAAGCATACGTCGTGTCGCGTCGCGAGGGATCCGCCAACGCGCGGCCAATAAACAAACGGTCGGATTGGCGCTCCGATGTCGTCAGCGCCAATTCACCGCATCAATTCGAATAATAGCGTCGAGTGGCGTCTCTCCGCGCCTTTCCTCTCCTCGCTGCCACGCTTCGCCACGCCGCGCCACGACCTCTTTCCTCTTCGCCGCTCGATCACGATTTCTCCTACCCCGCGTGCTCTGCGCTCGCGTTAACCGGTTAAATGCCCTGGCGCCTCGTTGACCAGCCTCGCCGTAAATTAACCGATTTTAAACTCCCAAGACTACGCCACCCTTTCAATTCTTCGCCGCGACGTTCCTTCGCTTTGTTCCCTCCGTCGTTCGCGGTTTCGACGACTCTCGCGCTCTTGCGAAATTTCTCTGCACCGCGTTGCGCGTCGATCGGTCCGTCGGCCGGCGAGCGAGCGGACGGACGAGTCGCGTTCGAAGAGAACGAGACCCGGTTCGAGGGAATGGACCCGAACCCGGCCAAGAGAATAGAACGCGAGTAGAAAGAAGAGGCGACGGTGGTCAGCGGTGCGATAGCGACAGCGATAGCGTGAGCGAGCGCGATAGACAGAGGCGGAGATTCTTTCATGCCCTTCGGAAACGTCATATAGCTGTCGGGTGCCGCGCAGGCAATATTTCACGCCGGTAGGCCCGCCTGTCCTCCCGCTCTCTCCTTCGTTCCTACACTTTTCAAGGAGTTTTTACGGAGTCTCTCGATCTTTAATCACAGCTCGACCTTCCATTGTCAGTGACGTCACCTCCGACTTGGAAAGGGTGTTCGGGGGATGCTTTGTGTCGAGCTGCGCCGATCCCTCTCCGCGTTCTTCGTCTCTTCGGCTGGCTTCGTCGTACGCGTGTAGGCACACACGCGAATCGGCGCGCGCGAGTCCGCGCGCACTCGCTTATCCAACCCGATAATCCGTGCAAGCGCGAATACGCGAATCGGCGTGTCTTCGCCGCGGAGAGAAAGTGCGAAATTTTCGCACCGAGCGAATCGATCGGACATGGAGAAAGAGAGAGAGAGAGAGAGAGAGAGAGAGAGAAAGTAAAAGTACGCGACATCGACGGAGAGGCGACGGACAAAGTCGTTCCCTCGCTCGCGAGAAGAGTCGCGTCGCTGATTCGCAAAATCGTGGGATTATCACGAGTGCCACGGATAACGTAAGCCGAACGCAATACAGACCGGTCGGGTATATCGACGAAAGAGCCGAAGAAAGGAGCCGTATCGATCGCGTCTCGAAACGAATTTTTCTAAATATACCGTCGAGTTTTCGCAGTCCGTGAAGACGCCGCAAAATTAAAGGAGGAGTCGGTTGGAAAACAAGTCGGTTCGGTTATCGCGTATCGAGTGCCGTTTCGCGCCAGTTACACGCCGTTCTACCTTTCGATCGACCGTTTCGTCATCGCCGACGCCGATCCATCGAAAATTCGTTCGGACGACTCGTTGCTCGGAGAAAGCGGTCTCCCGCTGGTAATTACGAGTTTGATGGACGCGATGGCGCCTCGTACTTCCTCTCGCGCACGACGCTAAGGATAACGACCGCGGATGCGATTTATTCGTCGCAGACGGGAGATCGCGGTAGTTGGGACGATACGAGGAATTCCGTCTGGACGGACCGTCGCAGCGGAGTCGAACGGCCACGGCCAGGAAAAATCGATTCCTCGTACGCGTGGTTCCGAGCGAATTCGCGCGAGACGAGCTCTCGTTTCGAAAACGTAAAGGTAACGGATGGTGGACGGAGGGACGCGGTCTCTGGCGCGGCGAGGGGAAATGCAAGGTATAACGGGGCGCGAGCACCGATTATCATAACAAGGCTCGTATTTGGAGACAAGATGCCTCGCGACCCTATCGGTCGTACGCATCGGCTCGACGCGACACGCATTTAATCGTCGTACGTGCCTTCTGGCTGCTACTTACAAAACGGTACACCTATAAGCGTACCGTTTAGCATCTATATTGTCATGTTAACGACTCGAATGCCGATCCCATTAGGGCGTTCGCGTTACCTGTTACGCGGAGAATCTTTGGGACCGGCGAGACCTCTCTTACCCCTCTCGGCGACACCTTCCCTTCGTTCTTTCCTTTCGTTCTTTGTACCGTGCGCGCCAGAGTTTCGATTTTCGCCCGAACAGACGTTGCGAATACGCGTGTAGAGTGCGCGTAGAGGTAGAGGATCGCGTCGCGAGCACGTGGATACGCACGCATCGGAAGAGAAGGATCGTAAGAAGAGAAGCCGCGAACCCTCTCAGACGGATTATAACACGCGGAAAGTTCACGACCTTTTGTCTGGCGTTACCCTCTGGCGATGGGCGAACACCGGGGGTAATCCTCTAACCGGGCCGTTATGCCGTTGTTGACATTTAGCCCCCGCGGCCGCTCTCGAAACCGGTCCGTGGTGTTACGTGCACGCCGCGCCGCACCGACAGACCGAGAAACCCACGACGGATCCGGACAAGGACCGACGACCGCAGCCTCGAGAGCAACGGAGACCGCTCGAGCCGTCGCGCCTGTTCTTTCGTCGCTCGGGTACGCTGCCGTCCGCTAGAAAAAACGGACAACAACACGGCCCGACAAAGAAGGGCGGGAAACAGGAGCAACGGGAACGAAAACCGGGAACAGGAAGAGGAGGTGCGCTACGGCGGGCGAAAAAAACTTGACCTTGACTGTACCTGTCTCGCGTGTACGGGGCAAAGGAAAGAGACGAGAGAAAAGAGCGGAATAGCGGGGAAAGTAAGACGCGCGACGTTTCGGCCAAAGGTACCTCGAGACCGGCCGTCGAAGACGAAAGATCGTCCATCGAGCGAACCACCGTTTCCCGTCTTCTATCGCTTCGCTTTGCGAAGGGCGTTCGTTGACCTTTTTGCTGGTCGCGTGGTTCGCACGCCCGTACCGTCGAGTTTTCCTGGCCGATACCCGCTCCGTCTCGCCGACCTTTTCCCGACGTCGTTTCCGCGCCGGCGACCGGAACGTCGCCTCGGAAAAATACCCGACGAAACGAAAATCGCTCGCTCTCTCGCTTCTCCGGCTATCGAGATCCAGGGGAAACGCGGGGAAAAAAAGGAATTGGCCCTGGCGAGGTAACCGACGAAACGGTCGACCGGTTATCGGTGGAGAGTGAGCGGTCGAGAGAGCAATGCCATGCCGTGCAACGCTACGCCTCCTTCCACCATCGATAAATTCACTGGCTACTGTAAACAATGCGGCAACAATGTCAATTATGCGGACGCCGATCGCGCGGTACCCGCGGTAATTAATCGAATACGAACAGCCCGCGACTTTACACCGTAATTAATTGCCGCGTTGGCCGGTCTGCTCGTATGTCTCGCCGCTCCACGCCACGCCACACCACACCACACCGTGGCATGGCACACACCGTGCCACGCTACACCCCGCCGACCGCGACCGAACGCGTTTCTCCCTTTCCACGTGCCGTTTCGGTCGATCCTCCGATTCGGCGAGAGAAATTTCGAGACCAGAGAGAGAGAGAGAGAGAGAGAGAGAGAGAGAGATTGGATTCTCGAGGAAGCGGACGCGATATTCCGAATCGATACTCTTTCGCTCGTGTTCCGGTGGTTGTCGTCGAAACGCTGCCGAAGAATTCTCGGTAGCGGAGGTAGGGAAACGCGAAGCGGAGCGGTAGACGTGTCCCGGTACACGGCTTACGGCGTGGCGGCGTGGCGGTGCGAGGCGGTAGGTTCGCGATCGCGTGGGCGCGTAATATATTCTTGGGGATAGACAATGTGCCGAGCACGTGGGCTATAGAAGCCAAGTCGACCGGACCCGGGGCCCCATAATGAAGCGTTGACGCGAGCATAAAACGAGCGCCGCTCGAGACAATGGAGTGATTGAGCGCGGGTAACGCCAAAGGGTTGCCCGCCGTCAACCCCGGGGTGAAAATGTCAGTAACCAAATGTCAGGCCTCGCCTCCAGCGCGCTCTACGACCGTTCTCGTTCCCGCGCGACCTCTCCCTCCGAGTCCTCCTCTTCCCCCTATCGTCATCCCTCTTCCAACGCACGCTCTCTCTCTCTCTCTCTATCTCCCGCCCGCCCGCCCGCCTCTTCCTACACGCTTTTTACGCCTGTCGTCTCTTCCTTCTGTGGAAAATTCGCGAGAGCTCGCGTCGCTCGATCTCGTGCCCTCGCGAACGATGGTCCGATTTCGCGGTGGTGAAACGCGAGGCGCGTCCTGGTCGCCGGAAGAATCGCGTTTTGCCGCTCCAACCTTGGCGGAACTCGCATCTGCCGCTCGTCGGCCGAGATCGAGTTTATCGCCCCGCGGCGCGGAGACGGCCGGCTTTATAGGCTCCCTCGTCTCTTCCGGTCGTTGTTAAAGCGGATCGCGACGAGAACGTAATCGTCGCGAAGATACTTTGCCGCGGCGACAAAGGGTTGGTCACCCTCGTGCTCGAGCTCACCCTCGCGAGTCGTCTGCTCGCGAGAAAATAACCTGCCGGAATATTTTATAGTCAGGAAGCGTGTTTTTCTCGCGGCGCTCTTCCGAGATTGCTTTCTCCTCCGGAGTAATGCCATTTTCGGGGAAGGGGGCGACGCGTCGACGAATCGACGCGAGCAACACCGCCTCTTTGACGCGCGGCTTACAACGGGTTAAGTGGGTTTCGCTCGCGCTCTCGGCATCCCCTTTCCCCTTTTCCCTTTTTCTCTCGATTTCCTCCCGTCTCTTTGCGGCGGTCGCTGCGAGTCGCCGGACACCCGCTTCGCCGGCCATCCTCTCGCGACGAACAAAAAGACACCGAGTCGCCGATTTCTATTCGCGTACTCGCCGGCGTTAACGAAATTTCACCGCGCCAACGAAAGTTCGCGCGTAACTGCGAAACACGGTCGTGGCCAGTCACCGGTAACCGACTAGAAAACCAGTTCCGTCGTGGCGAGATGTAGCGCGGCGAGATCGTAGCCGATCGAGAGCCGATCGTCGAGCAAATCGACGTTGCTGTACGCGTGCGTTTCGATCTTCGCCGCTTCGAAACGTTTCGAAGTCGTTGGCGATGATACGCTTCCGGCGAGGATGACAGAGCGACGACGGAATCGACGCTCCCGTCGAATCTGTTACGTCGACGGACTCGAGTGGCGATAAAGCGGCCGGTCGAGGCAGACCACCGGTGCAGACGTTGGCCGTGGTCGAGGATACTCGGCTCGTCCTACTTCCTAGAACCGGAACCAGTCTCGGCTGGAGATCGATCGGCCGGCTGAAATTGCCCGCGTTCTAATTGCTCGTGGGAAAAAGAGCCGGCGCAGCGTGTCGGTTTCTCCGGCGGTCCGTTCGGCCTGTCCGCCACACCGGCTCGCAACGACGTCTCGAGGAAACGACGACCGTGTCCTCCTGCTGCGACGAAGGAGGATTTCGCAGCGCGTAAATAGGGGGGGGGGCCGGAAGGGAAAGAAGACGATTATCGCGGATGAAACGCGAGCATCTGGACGGAGAAGGGGAAAAGAAGGCGAATCTGTTTGCCCTTAGCCGGCGATAAATCGAAGGAGCCGGTGGTTCGCGAGACGGGTTTCCTTCCAACCTCTACGGTGTCTCTCCGTGTCGGTTCCGCCCATTGCTGATTTATACACGCGCGAGATATACGACCGAGCACCCAGCATACGCGCCTCCTACCCAGAACGTTGGAAACGCGTCGCGGCAGAGCGAAGGAGGAGGGCCGATCGCGCGTCGTCTAGCGTCTGCCGGAAATATTCGCGCGATCCGAACGAACGTTAAACGCGCTCGACGATCGGGAAATTCCTATCGAAGGTTGGGAAAGTTCGGGCTGACGAATAGACGGGCGAATGGATAGATACGTAGACGAATAGGAGAAGGGGAGAAGGGGAGAAGGGGAAGCGAGTTTCCACGGACGCCTGGTAACGCGATAGATTGGACGTAATTAGGGGCTTAATAAGATTCGCTGGCAATCTAGGAGGAAGCGCGAGGCCCGAGGCGGATTCGTTGCGCGAAGAGAACGGAACGACCCTGGTTACTCGTAACAAACCGCAGACTCCCTGACCACCCTTGAGCGAAGCGTGCTCGCGTCATTCACGCAGACCGCGATATAACCTAATAGAATTATTTTCCAAGTACGAGGGGTCGTGGCTCCCCCAGGAAGCGACAGCAGCCGCAGCAGCAGGGGTCGCAACCTACCGGCACGAGGGATATCGCTGCCCCGTGCCTCGATATACCCTCTGCTCCCTCGCCACTTTGCTCGTTCCGTGGTTTCACGGTTCGGCGTAATAACGGCCGCCGACCAAATAAATAATCCGACGACCTATCCACGGATTTTTACCTCGCCGTTTGCGATCGCGTTCGCGTCGCGTCGCGCCCACCGTTCCGTATTTTCCCTTCGTCCGGACTCGCGTTCGTCGACTCGCTCGCTCGAATCGAGGAATCGCGTCGTTGGTCGTCGTTCGCGCGCCACGCAATTTTGCAATTAGTCGAGAGTGGTTCGCTCCGAACGGATCGGCCAGTTAGCTCGAATGACCGTGCAGCTTCTCGACGACGTCGATTCGCGTTGCCCCGCGTTCCGTCTCCGGATCTCCGTATCTCCGACCGCCAGCTGCTTCGCGTCACCTGCGATCGACCGTCTTCCGTCTGTCGATTCTCTTTGATAACCACGCTGGCTATTCCCGGTCACGGACCGATCGGCACCTACCCGGTTGCGTTAGCTTCCAACAGCTTCGCAATTTCGAACGCGAACGCGTCTCCGAGATTCGTAGTTTCGTTTCGTTTCGTTTCGTTTCGTTGGAAAACGGTAGCCGCGTGCGAACGTTGCGAAAGGTCATCGACGCGCGGTAACGGTATCGACCGTGGTCAGCGCGCGTCTTTAAGCGCGTCTTTAAGCGCGCTGCACTCGCGAAAGCGATCGTTCGTCGACGCGGCTCGTTTCGCTCGCGCTGCTGATATTTTCACGGAAAGAGGAAACGAAAGACGAGGCGATCGCGAAGAAACCACCGAGCGATAGGAGCGAGCCCGTCGGCTTCCGCGTCGCGCGAACAGCTCGAACAGAACAAGGCGAGAAACGGCAAAGAGCGCGGAGAGAACAGGAAGCGCGGGACTTGCACGCGCTCGTGCTCTTTTTTCTCTGCCTCTTGTTCGGTTGGTAATTACGCGCGAATTTTTCCAAACGCCCGTGCTCCGTGTATCTCGTTTCTTCTACCCGTCCGCGTTTATCTCCGTTTCTATCCCTCTCGCCGAGCGTTCTCCTCCTTCCTCGACTATTATTAGCGGTAATGCATGCCATTAGCGTCAAGGTTCGTGCGCGAGAACGAGTCTCTCGATATACTCGAGGGAATCCGTCGTTTTATAAGCTACGCGTGCATCAGCCTGCCTACTCGGTTGCTCGAAGGCTGCCTGACCAGCTAGCTAGCTAGCTGGCCCTCGCCGCGTCTCTGCACCGGCCAGTCGGTCGACCGACCGTCGATCGGTCGTTCGGTCGCACGGTCGTCGGAACGGTCGGTCGGTCGGTCGGTCGCTCGCGCGCTGGCTCGTTCGCTCGTCCGCCCGTTTGCCCTGCCGCGACTCCGTTTAGTCGACCCGTAGACCAAACTGCGAAGAGAGAAAAAGAGAGAAAAGCCCTGCCGACTTCTCCTCTCGTGCCTCGCGCATCGAGTACGCGCGAAGCGAAGCGAACCGTGTCGCGGTTGCATCGCGTCAAGCTGCAACTACCGCGCTCATCCACAGGACGAGCCTGCATTCTCGCTCTCGGCTACTCGAAGAATGCGGAACCTACGAGCGCGCCTCGCCTCCCTTCGCCTCTACTCGCCTCTATCCGCCTCTACTCGCCTCTACTCGCCTCTACTCGCCGCTACTCGTCTCTATTCGCCGCGTCACACGCGCCACCTTCCGCCGTCCGGTCTCGGCCACTTACTCGCGCACCGATCCACCGATCGTCGTGTCGTCGACGTTCGAACCGAGTTTCGCTCTCGTTTCGCTCTCGCGTCGCTCCGAAAGTCGCCGATCGCAGACACCCTCGATGCTTGCGTTACGACAGACAGGAGAGAGAGAGAGAGAGAGAGAGAGAGAGACGGCGAGCAGTCGGTCGCGATAGTCGTTCTCGTTCGTCGAAGCGAGCAGCCGGAGAACGACGACGAACCGCGAGGAGGGAAATTTATCGCGGCGAGTTATCCCGAGGGTCGGTCGCTTGCTCGGAAAAAAGCCGACTAGCTAGGAGGCGCGCAACGGCGTGGCGCGGTCCGAGCAGAAGAAGAGGAACGAGTCTGGAAACTGGGGAGACGTACTTACTCCGGGCCATATTCCGTAGCCGCGTCGTTAAGCAGCAAAAAATAATAAATCACCGCGATTTTTAGTCTGGCTGGAGGAGATAAATTTAATAACTTAACTACCGCGGATCGTTCCTGCGGCGCGGAGCGGCGGCCACCGGCGGCAAACGGCGAGTCAACCGTTATTTCGCCGTCGCGCCGACAAGGAGTGGGAGACGACCGTTCCGCCGGCCCGACAGCGAAAGCCGGAAAACCACGCGCTTCTTTTCGACCGCGTTTCTTCCTCGAGTCCAGGCGATTCTCGAAACGCGCCACTTCGCGTTGGACTTTGCTTCGTACGATCGTCGCGACTCTTGCCCTCCGTGCCATTCGTAACGGTCGGCCTCGACCGTACGATAAATCGCGCCACGATAAAGAATACAAGCGGTCGCTGGTCGTTCGATTTTTATGCGCCGTGTTGGGTGTCCGCGTTCCAGGAGGAACGTTGGCGCGAGATATACACGCGGAGAGGCACTGTAGGGTTAGGCAGGCGCTGTAAAGCTCGCGAAAGAAAGCCGGAGAAACATCGGGGCCGAACGGCCTAATACCTTCCGGAAGAGGAGCGACCGTCGCTCGTCCGTTTCCAGATACGATCCCGAAATCCTTTCTTTTTCGTCGACGGCGAACCGGCCGGCGATGGCCCACGGAGTCAGGCGACAGCTAAATCGCCGGGTAAACGCGGCAGCCCCCGCGTCCCTCGCGCGATTCACGACGCCGTCGTCCCCCCGGCTACTTACCGGCCGTGAAATATGAAATTAAATTCATTAGGCGGTTCTCGCGGTCATAATAAATCGAACGATCGTGCCAGGATAGAGGACGTAGCGGGCTTATAACTCAGACCTTCTGAATGGAAAATGATGAGAAATGTCTCTCATTGAACGGTGGGGGGTCTCGGACCCTGTGTCCTTTCCTCCCGTCTTCTCCTTCTTCCTCCCTCCTTCTCCGTTCACTTGCTCGACGACGATCCGTGCCGCGCCGTGCCACGCCATGCGACGCGTACTCGCTTTATCGCGCCGTCCTCGACAACGCGCCCGAACCTCGACGATTGCGACGGAACGGTGGCCGCCAGCTCGATCTTCGCTTAAACTCGCGAGCGAGCAACGACGACGCGACAACGGAAGCGCGTATCCGACGTCCGACAGACATCTCGTCGTGCCGTTTCCTTAGCTCGGTCGCGCGTCGCGAGTATCCAGTTGGCGGTTCTCGCCGTTGATTTACACGGGCGGCGACGCGGCCGCTTCACCGCGAATATCGCCCGATAGAAAGGACACGGTCCGACCGATTTGCGTCGACGCGTTTCAATGGAAAAAAGTAACCGGTCCGTGGAGTGCCGCGCCTGGTGGTCACACCTCGGTGCCCCAGCTCGCCGGGACCCGCGAGACCGAGAAAAGATAGTTTACGCGCGACTCGGCGCGACCAGGCGTCGCCGATTAGTCGGCCGAAGATACTCGAATTGGATCGAGTACCAGTTCCATCAACGCGGGGTTTATCCGAACCGCGCGATAAATTACGTCTATTGGTCGTCGTCCATCGAAACCACGTCGACTATTACCGACGGTTTATCGTAAATTGCGGTTTGCGCGGCGATTAAACGAACGGGTTTCGAGAGGCGAAGCCGATGGTGTAGCGGAGAAGTTGGTCGCGTTCGAGAAGAAGGCGAATCGTTGGATTCAGCGATCTGCCTCGGCTTCGACTTATCGGCTCGGATCGGCTCGGATCGGCTCGACTCGTCCGGCGCCCGGGCGATCGTCGTTTTCCCTCGACTCTCTTTGCCTCGAGTCTCGTTCGGTCATCGGGTGACTCGTTGGCATCCAAATCGCCGAACGTTTCGGTTTTCGCGCGCGCTTTTCGTTCTTTCTCGCTGCTTTCGTTGGCGTTCCATCTTTTTCCAACGATCGTGACGCGTTGTTCCGCCCAGGCAACGGTTACGTCGCGAATTAAACTTGGTCGTCGCGATAATCCAATCTCCGGCGCGCACCCGATCGAATTTCCTGCAATTACGATCCGTACGAACGCACCTTTAAACGAGAATTTCACCGGGTTTCGTGGAAAAAATGTAATTCAATTTCCATCGAGTCGAAATTAATTCCGCGCAACGCGCCACTCGTTTCGCTGGTGTTCGTTATCTCTTTGCTACACCTATTGTACGCGGGTATCGACGCATCGATGTCGGCGTACTCGTTACACGTTGTAACGTCTAGTATCGCGAGTCGCGTTTTCGAACGACATCCGATTAATCGCGGAATCGTTCGTCGCGATCGCCGGAAATTGCGCGGAATTATTTCGCGTATTAGCGGCGGCGAAAACGAAAACCGATCGAACGCGAAGCATCGGCGAAAAAAAAGAAAAGACGAGCGACGTAGAAAAACGAAGGGACGGTCAAGTAACTCTCGCGCGGCATTTTCTCGTCCGCTCGATTAGCAACCTGTTTTTATCGCGGCGAGGATACGGTTGGTGCGTGCAGAGGAGAGTGACACTCCGCTAGCGTCGGGAGTTCGAAGCGCGCAATTATACCCAGATGAGACGAGGCGGGATCGGGACGAAGACTCGTGGCAGCGTCGGAGATTTCCACGCGCTTCGCGTAAGCGATATTCGCGCGTTTTGCCAACGATCCGAACGTTTCTCTCGGTGAACCGAGTTTGTTCGCAGGGCGAACGAGCAGAGACGACGGCGAGAGAGAGAGAGAGAGAGGGAGAGAGAGAGAAAAGAAAGAGAGATTCCTCCGTGAAAATTTACGACCCAACCTCCTGTCCAAGTGTCGTTAAACGAGCGCAGCTTTCAATGGAGTAAATGGGCTGTGATTTGTACATTGACAGGCGCGTAATGCCACGACATCGGAGGCATCGTAGCGGTTCTTCGTCGAAGCAGAGATCGTCGAAGCGTGCGAGCGTGCCCGGCCCGAAGAATGGGCCGTGTTTTCGTCGAATCGTTCGCTTTCCGCGCCCTATGAAAGAGATAACGACCTCTCGACCGTTCGCTCGTCTATCCATTCTACGCTGTTTTCCTCTTCAAACCCGAATCCTCGTAGGCGTGTCGATTTCTGGCAGCTGCGCGTTCCTTCCGGCCGTCCGGTCCGTCTCTTCTTTCTTTCGTCCTTCTTCCTCTCGCCGTTACTCTCCGCTCCTCTCCGCTCCTCTCCGCTCCACGGACACTCTGCCGTCGGTCGCGTCGACGCGATTCCAGGCGAAAGTCGGCGAAACGTGGATCGCGATAACCTCTACCGACGAACCCGACCCTCGTCCGAGATGGAAATATTTTAATTAGCCGGACGATAGCGTTCGAAGGGCGACGTTCTTAACCGATTTTAAATATCCGTGGAATCGTCGGGACGAAGAGCCGCGCGATTCGACGCGGCTCGTTCTCGGCTGCTCGCAGTGAAAAGACAGCTGGTGGCTGTCCGTCTCTTTCGGCCGAGTGGTTTCACCGGACAAACGTGGATGGGTGCAAAGAGCCTGGAACGAGGCGACGCGACCTACCGAGATAAAGATCGTTCTTGCGACCGTTCGACCGACCTCGCCGTCCAAGAATATATACGGTTTGTTGTCGATTGTGTGTACACTCGTCGGTTGATTAGCCTCATTGTGGCCGATTCGGGCGTGCACTTGGCCCGCTTGCGACTCGTGCCATCCGGGCCACCGAGCTTTCGTGCGCGCCTCCTTTTCGCCGAAAATCGCCTCTTCCTTCCCTTCCCTTCCCTTCCCTCCCCTTCCCTTCCCTCCGTACCGTCGCGCCGCCTCGCAACCTCCATAGGAATAGGTAACGACCCTCTAGGCTTCTTTCTTCCGGACCAGTCGCCTTTCTCTCGCTCTTTCTCCCTCTGCGGCCTTTTTTCCTTCCGCTCGAACCACGAAAAGCGCTCTCGCAGGCCCCATTGTCGCGCGAACGCGTCTTCGAGAGAAGAGCAAACACGCTTAACCTGCCGACCTATTGTCGCCCGGATTATCCGATTTGCCGTATGCGAGCGTTTCGCCCCGTCGCTCCGCCGCGTCCATTGCGACAGAGACGAGGCCACGAGGCCGCAGGTTGCGTGCTGTACGCGCCACGGCCGCCGCTAATAATCCGTAATCCTACCTGTTTGTTCGATGTCGCGCGTGCTCCCAACATCGCTCGACTATCCTCGTTAACGAGATACCGTCGCCGTTTACCTTAATATCTCGTTATTACAAAACGTCGAGTACAGAAACCGGCCGAGCTTTCCATAACCGGTTATCCTCGAGCGCGTTATCGCGATTCGCTCGGCCGATCCGATCGTCGCTCGATTTGGAAGGCGACGCGATGCGACGCGATGCGACGCGCCACGCGCACTTTCGCGTCGTGCTGCGTCGCGTCGCGTTGCTCCGAAACGGCCAGTCATCCCGGCAATCGTCCATCTTCCCGTGCCCGGTGGCCGTGTTGCGAGTCAAACGCTTTCCAGCATCTCTTCCACTCTACTCGACTCGACTTACGTTGGTCGGGCTGCAGCGGTCGAGGGTCGGCCGTTATTGGATTACGCGACCGCATTGTCCCCGCGTGCAAGCGGACAGCTGTTCGTCCCAAAAAGGCGACGCAACGTGCACACCGAATATGAAAATAATATTTCCTTTTGGCATCGGTATGATCGATATTTATTCGAGCGACAGTCGCGCGTCCGTCCGCCCGGTATTGTGTCGCGATCCTGAGATCTCGTTCGGTTCGCATTGTGCTCGAAACTCTTCGACGTGCTCAAAGACGCGCTCTGCTCTCTATAGGCCGCGCTCTCTCATAATACCTAGCTGGAAATCGGCACGACGGATCTTTTATCCTCGCGCGTTTATTCCCAGAAGAGTTTGCTGCGTTTCGCGAGTCGTCCGAAAACGCGATGATCCGAATTTTTCAGCGACGATCCCGGTTTTCGACTTTCGATCCAGCCACTCTCTCTCTCTCTCTCTCTCTCTCCGACAGAGTTGACTTTCGTTCGAAAGCAAACTCGTCCCTAGGCACGAGATGTTTCTTCGTCTCGGCGACGAAAGCACCCAAGAACGACGAAACTTGGATCCGCGACGGAATTAGATTGGCGGCGCGGTTGAGTTTTAAACTTCGTTTCGAGTCGAACAAACGCCGGCCGGCGCCGCTACTCCGCAACTTTGCGATTCCCTTCGCGGCCCAAAAGGGGTTTTCGTCCTGCCGGCTAAGTGACAAGTTTCATCGGGTTCTCTTTGCTGCTGATCGCGCTGCCGGAACGAGAAAGCGTTCTCGCTGGAAAAATTACACCGTCGAAAAGACGGGCGTAACGAAAAGTTGTCTCTCGATCGAAACGAGCGAAAAAACCAACCGGTTTATCGTCTCGCGATACCGCCGGTACCGCGAAATCGGCCGCAACTCGTGACGAATACTAGGCGATAAAAATAGCGACGCGTGCGAATTCGCGTTGCGAAATCACGCGACGTTTTGCGTCAGAGGAACGGCGGACGTCGAACGATCGGCTTCGTAAGCAAAGTGGAGCGTGTGTCGCTGTCGTTTCCACGGCTCTCGCAACTGCCGTTTCGAAGGCCTCTGCGTTTCTTCCCTCGCAAGAAAAGACCTTTCCGCTCCTCTCCGCTTCTTTCTTACTCGTCGAAGATAAAGTTACCTCGCAACTGTCCCCGTCTATTCGTTTATTTATTTAAATACGGGAAATGTCCCATTATGGATCGCAGCGACGATGCTCGAGAAATTTTGTTCGACACGGAACTGCGTCAAATATTGGGAATTCGTTGTACTTGGTACAGGGGTCGTTGGATTATTTAGTCGAGTCGATGTGACTCGAAAAGCGCTTTAACTTCTCCGAGTGATTACAGCATAGTTGGTTCCAGTCGGATTTTTGTAACGGGAACTCGGATGTGACAAAGCGAGATATAGTTTGAACATCGACAAGATCTTTGGCATTTTCAGCAGCGCGACGTTTTTCATTCTGATCGGATAACAAAGTTGAAGAGATACCCCTTCGGGAAACGTCGGTTGATTTCGATAAATTCTAGGCATAGGAGAAATTATCATGCGAAGCCTTCGTGCTCGTTATCCCAATCGATACGAGTCGATTGCTTCACCAGCGCGTATCGTTCGGACGAAATTTCCAAAGTATCGTAACTCTGATCCGTGACGGGACATTTTCACGTATGCAAATAACTGTATATAACAAACAATATAACAAATAACGCAGGAGAAGTTGTCTCTGCGAAAGGCAATTCCTGGCAATTCGGCGGCATCGATGCCAGCGATAATAGTATCGGCGTTTTCTCGAAAGCGAAGGAAACGCGACTTTTCGATGATCCGACTCTCGAAAAGACGACGACGTCGATGCGTTTCTAATTCTCAGACGGTAGAGGATTTTCGTGCGGCGATCGTGATTTTCGAGCGTGCGATACGCAGGCGAAGCGACAGAGGACGACGAACGGGAGGCAGAGCGACGCGATGGAACCGGATGTATCTGGCCGAGCAGCGTGAAACGCGCGGCGATCGAGAACATCGAAAAGAGGAGAATACGGCTAAACGACGTAAGAGCCGCGCTAGCTAGTCCTATCCGGTCGATCTTCCTCTTTCTCTCGCCCTCGCTCTCTACCCTCTTTGTTTCACCGGTTCTCCGGCTTCGTCCTTTTTCCTCGGCATTTCGCCGCGCGTTCCTTTTCTCTCCTCGCGTTCGACTCGACGTCGTCTCCTTCGTCTTTCCTCGTCCGGTCGAACGGCCGATAGATAATTGGCGTTGCGTGCTTTGAGATAAACGGCCGTGATTGGCGAAAATAACGATTAATAATTATCCACTCGCGGGATCCGAGTCGGCCTGCCCTCTCATCTCGGATCTCTCGAGAGATCCGAGCGAACGCTCCGAGAGAAGGACGGACCGACCAACGAAGCAGCTACGATATTCGACTGCCCGGGACCTCGTTTCTACCTTCCGTACTCTCCTTCCTTCTTCGTCCGTCGTTCTTTCTTCGCTCCACCACTCGTCCAGTCTTTCCCGAACGACGATTTACCGGTTCCGAACCTATTCGAACTCGTAGTCCCGCGCGATGGATCTTCGCCGTACCGATACGATTCCCCGAGTCGTTCGATTCGAAGGAGCTCGACTTGGGGGAAAGTCGCGCAAGACCGAAAGGAGAGGAAAATTTTGGTCGTCGGGCCGGTTTCCAGCCAGGCATCGTTATCGTTTCACCCGTCCGCCCGTTTTTCCCGAGGCGGGCGATACTTTTCGCGTAACGGCAAAAAAGGAGACGTTAGAAAAATCGTAAACGATCGGCATCGTCGCGCTCGTTTTTCGGCTTTCGGTAACCGGAGAGAGAGAGAGAGAGAGAGAGAGAGAGAGAGAGAGACGGTCGATAGCTGGGACGCTGGTTTCGAATTTGGCGGAATCTCGCGACTGGGAAAACGGGCCGACGAAAGAGCGCGCTACTCTGCGAAAAAGAAGGGTGCTTTTAGATTAACTTTGGAAACGGCCGACTCGAAAGTGGAAAATACCGTTTCGTCGCTGCCGGGACGACCGCGAAACTCGATAAACGGCGAGTGCCAAGTGCCGCGTGCCACGCGTTACGATTAACCGTCATTCTCGCTCTGCCTTTGACTCTCGCGCTTTCATTCAAGCCCACCTACGTACGCGCTACGGTACCTCCGCGACACGCGCGTCTCTCTTTTTCCTCCGTCTTCGCTCTTTTTCGCGTTTCTTGCCTTTCCTTAGCACGAGTCCGTACCGTTTCGTTTCGTCGAATATTCAAAAAGTCAAACAGAAGCGCGAACGGTTGGTCGAACGAGCGGGTCGAGTTTTCGCCAAACGGCCAAAGTAAACGAGAGCGTCTCGCGCTAGTGGAAAAGGGAAAGGAAAAGGGAAAAACGAGCAGAGGCTCGTGGCAAGCGAGAAACGAAGAGGCGAATAGCGCGAGAAGCGAGTAGCGAGAAACAGCGACGAAAAGAGAACCAGTTTATCGAACCGCATGGGAAAAGAAGGCGGGTAACGGGTGCCGATGGCCAGCGATGCGTGTTTCGAGCGCACGGCTGATTATGGAATTGCGTGCATCCACGGTAAAATCCCGAGACGTTGCACGCCCGTAACATCGCCGCCGTGTTTCGCCGTTGCGTCGGTCCTCGCCTCTCGTTGCAGGCGTGACACGAGCACGGTTCCGTCGTGGCCAAGCTGGTCCTCGTAACCGCGGATCGGACGTTCCTTCGCGTGGCGATCGAAAGAGGCGCGTACGCGACGAAAAAACCGGGCCCCGGTGGACTAAGCGAACAACACGGTCGCGCCGCGCCACTGGTGGCGTCGACGTTGGTTTCGTGACGCGATACGATTTGATAAGTTGTGTCAACTGCTCGTTAGTTAATTGTCGCGAGTCTACCGGCCCGTGTACGCCTCGGTGTACGCAGTCGCAACGAGCCCCCGGCTAACTTTGTCACCCTTTTCGGACACCCTCCTGTGATGCTCGCAACGCGATCCCCGCAAACGTCGATGTACTAGCCGCTGTCCAATGAATGCCCTTCATTTCCATACTTCGCTCGACGGTCAGTGAGACCAGCTAATCAGATTATTTAACCCTCGCTCGACCCGCTTGTCCTCTCTGCCTTCTCTCCTCTTTCTCCTCCAACCCCTTCTGCGCGCTCGCTCTCTTTTTCTCCCTCGGCCGACTCTCTTGGCGTGATTTTCGCGGCGATCGAGAGACCGTATCTCTGGCCGACGCGAGCGAAACCGCGCCACGGCTAACGAACGCACGCGAAAAAGGTGAGCGTGTAATTGGACGCGTTCGGAGCATCGAGCGGTGCTTTTCGCGTTTCTCCGTGCAACATCGTCTCGCGTCAACACCGATAAAAACGAACGCGATTCTTTCTCCCGGCTCGAACGACACCGTCTCGTCCGCCGCGTAATCCCGTTCAAGACCGCAGGACTCGACACGGTTCGTCCCGCAGAATCTCATCCGGGAATTAGTCGTAAGCTCGTTTAGCATACGCTCGTTCCGTAACGCGATAGCAAAAACTCCGTAGACCGTCCGTCCTCGTGGCGCGACTCGACCGCGAGAAAAAGCGTCGTAGCGAGCGCGCGCGCGATCGGCCCGCCGTCTTTCCACCGAGATCGCGATCGAGTTTTCGATCGTCGACCGCGTGACCGTTTCGCAAAGCAAATTTTGCGGCGTAGAAAATCGAGGACGAACGAGGGCGCGTTCGAGCCGAGCGACCGGAAGGGGGCGAAAAGAAGGAGCGTGAGAGAGAGAGAGAGAGAGAGACGACGACGACGACGTCGGGGCTGTGGAGGATCGACTCGGCACGGGGTTATAACGTAATTGTATTAGTTGGATAGGGAGCATGGCACGAGCAAAGGGGTCCGCCCGTAAAATTAATGCCTTTGGCTTATCAGTGGCCTGACACTTCAGCGCCGCCGAAAGCCTCGCGTTCCGAGCACTGGCGCGGAACTCGAGGGATATCCCGGTCGCGGATGGTGGCCTCCGCTCGCTCGACCGATCATCGAAATAGTTACACGCTGCCCGCGGACGAATTCCAATTTCCCCGGCTGGTACTCGTTCGTCGCGGTCATCGCCAATTACTCGCTCGTTTTCGCGCGTTTTAATTACATTACGCTTTTCGACCGGTCGCGCCCCCCCTCTCTTTTCCTTTCGTCCTTTCGTCCTCGGGGCGTAACAGACGCGCGCGGTCCGTGTAATTCTCAGCAGCATGGACGTTTTCGGTAGGCTATTTCCCTCCTAATGAGTGCCCCATTAGGAAGTAACGGAAGGTATGCGCACCGGGTTCTGTCACGGTCGTGGAGGGCCGATGCGGCTCGATGTAAATCGGATTAATTAAAGTCCAGCATCGAGGAACGGGAAGTGAATGGTGGGAGGGGGGGGGAGGGGGCGGAGGGACGAGCAACGGCAGAAAAGGAGAAGAAGAAGAAGAAGAAGAAGAAGAAGAAGAAGAAGAAGAAGGAGACGCGGCGGTCGCTCTCTGGGGTTTCTACGCGATTTCTACGCGGACGACGTTTGGCGAAAGATCGTCGATGGAGAGAAGAACTCGCGTATCGAGACGACGCGACGCTTACGCGGAATAGATAGGTTCGGTCGGAAGGAGTTGCGAGCGACGGTACAAAGACGACACACGGTATAAAGGTTGAAAGCGCGTGGAGCGTGACGAATCTCGTTGGCAAAGGCAATACCGAGTTCGAGATGTTCCTGATTGAGACGAGAACGCGGGCGCCTGCTCGCAACAGCGTGGGCATGGTATGCGTGCGAGCCAGTATCCGTGTATCGAAGCGTGGAGAAAAAAAATTGGATCGGTCACGGACACGTGGTACCGTAGCACGAGATTTCGTTCGTTCCCGATTCGAACCGAAAAAGAACCCCGATGCGCTTCGTCTCTCCCTCCCTCGCTGTTTTCCCTTTTCCTCCGATTCCCCTCTGACTCCTCGCCGCGTCTCACTCACCCTCGATCTTTCTTTTTGTCGCTCCCTTTCTTGCCTCGGTTTCTTCGCCACCGACGACCCCCCTTACAGTGCCAGCCCGGAGCGTTGTGGCGCGGTGTGGCGCGGTGCGGAGCGACGCGGCGTGGCAGCGTTGGCGCGGTTAGGGGATGCTGACTCATACAGGCCAGTCGGCGTACCGCATAGCGGATACATGGCGTGTCACCCCGAATATTATTCGACCGCCTGACAGCGCAATCTGTGAATGCGCGATATTGTCTGGTGGTGGAAGCGGTGGCGGTTCCACTACGTTCCGACGGTTACGCTCGGCATGTGGGACTAGGAATGCCACGCGTGCACCCGCCAACGGCTTCTCTCCCACACGCCGCGCCGCTATCTTAGCCGCCACTCGATTCACTCGTCCTTTCGCCCCTCCGCGTTTTACTCTCCGCGACTGTGGACGCGACTCGATCCACTTTTTACTCGTCCCGCGTTTACTCGTGTCGCGTTAAATTCCAGCCTCGCCGCGTCCCACCTTTGCCGATGCTGCATTCCGTTGCGAATTCCGGTCGTGCGCCAAACGGCCGACTCTCGCCGAATTTCTCGAGGCCTCCGCTTCGTTCGATCGGCCAAACAAACGAACGTGCAAATTGGCACGCGCAACAAATTCGGACCGCGTTCGTTCTTAATTTAGAGCCGTTTCGACGACGCTAACGACCTCGGGAATCCGTGGAAAAAAGAACCGCGACTCGCGGCTTCGAGGCGCCTTTATTCTTTCGTTCGCCTTTCGTCTTTCGCCTCGCGCCTCGCGGTACGCGCTGCGTCGAAGAAAGAGCGTCGCACGCGAACCAAAGTGGAAGAAACGCGCCAACGAGTCTTTCGAAATTCCTGCGTGTTTGGCCTCGGCGGCGCGGTCTCGTTAATAGAAGGATCCTCGAAACGATAACAGAGACATTGGCGAGAATAGGAAGCGAAGGGGAAGAACGCGTGGGGTGTGCCGGCAGGCTGGCCGACGGGACGGGGAGAAACGCGCACGGTCTGTCGCATATTTAACGGCATCCCGTGTCAAACGGGGCCATAAAACACGCTTGCGCCTAAATAAAATCCCGTCTTCTTCTGTTCGCGTTGCGTCGACCGTTCGACGAAACCGGGCAACGTGTCCCGCCACCGACAGACGTCGACGAACCTTCCCTTCTCCGCTCTTCCTCCACTTTTTTCTCCAATTTCTCGCACGTACTCGCCTGCCGATTCCGGCGCAAAGAACGCGCGCTCCATCGTCGAGATCCCCGCGTCCTTTCGACGGCTCGCTCGTTTCGCGCGACTCGCGAGGCGGATCGAACGAACGCCGCGTTACCACGGATAGACCGAGAAAACGAAACGAAATAAAACTGGGTTTAAAGGTGGAAAAGGAGCGTTTGGATGGTGGCGTCGGTCGGAGCGGACGAAAGTCGGCGTTCGCTCGTCGAGATATCGGCGGACTGACGGAGATCGAGGGTAAGAGGACGCGAAAGGACGTGAAATTCCGGCACAGCCTCGCGGATTCACCCTTTGGTCGACGCGCTAGCCCGCAATCGGTGAAAAGGATGGACGCTTTGTTTCGCGGACGGCGTCGCCGGCCGATATCACGGTCGAACGAGTTTTCGGGGCAGTGGAAGGACGGAAATACGGACGGAAAAGCGAGGTGTCGGCCGAGCAGCGGCCTGGTAATACCGCGGTACGAGGTTAAGCGTGGCTGGCTCGGTGATCGCGCGGCACTCGGGACTTAGGGTCGGGGGGTCGGTAACCGAGGAGGGGTACGTACGAGCGAGGAGGAGCCGCGAGGGTTCGTTTCGGCCGAGGACGTCGATAAGCGGCTCGCATTGTCCGCCGGTCACGTGGCCACCCTCGCCATCCCGAAACGACGCCTTGTCCCAGCTACCGTCGTCGTTTATATTAAACTCCGAGGTTAATACCGTGGCTTACTCTAATACCGGGGCAACCCTTTGCCCTGCGATACGCCGATAAGGGTTACGCGACCGACCACGGAGATCGTACGGCCGGTCAACTTCTTCCTCCGTTTCTCGCTTCTGTTCCAGCGATTCCCTCCGTTCCACGACCAGCGAGATCTCGCGATTTTCCTCCCCTTTTCTCCGCGACTCGGCGGAGAAGCGTAAAGAAGAGCGATGGAAATTCAGAAAACGGCTGCATCGTCGAACGGACGGGACGACGAGTAATTAAAAGGCGGCGTGGCGTTTCGTTTCGCGTGAAAAATCGAAGGAACGAAGGTTTCGCGAACGAGATGCGTTTCGAGCGATAGCGAGCGTGCGCGATGCGGAACGTCGACGCGCGGATGCAAAGAGGGCAGATAATAAAAGGAAAATGGGTAACGCTCAAAGTCAAGGGTTGGGGGACGCGACCCCGACTCGACACCGAGCAACAATGCGCCCGATAGAGAACCGACCGCGACTCGGTACTCGTGGTCCCGGGTTCGCAGATAACGCGCCCTCTCTTTCCACGACTCATCCCTTTGCGCTTCGATTCTCGTTTCCTCGTTTCGTTCTCTCCGTTCTTTCGCGCCCGCTATACCTACGGCGCGTTCGTTCGTGATTTTCTTCCGCTCTGGCAAATCCAGCAGCGTCTCTGTCCAAATTCCGATCGCCGAACCGGTTAAAATATATACGTCGGATCGAGAGGGTTGCGGCAGAGTTTTCTTAGGTTCGTCGCACGTTTGCAAATTGCCTCGGACCATGTCTGTTACCGACCGCGATTACGGTCCATCCTCGTTAAATCTGCCGGATTTGTTATTCTTTTCAGATTCGCACGACCACTACTCCCCCATCCCGCTACTCATCCTCGCTGGTTAATTCGCAGCCTGCGAATCGGACACGTAATACCGCCAACTCGCGTCGTTTCAGACAATTCCGATCAAAAAATCTTGCAAAGCGTTTACGCTTATGTACGCTAACGGGGACATGGCCTCGACTATTACCATATCGTCCGTCATAAATATATACATATACGATATATATATGTGTATATATATATATAGATTTTCGCAATCGCTAGAGTCGTTTCGCAATTTTCGATGAATTTATCACGCCTTCTCGATGGGGAATCGACCGGCTCCCAAGTTGAATCGAACGGTTCTCGCGAAGCCCGGTCGGCGCAGTGACAGAGGCTGATTAGACCGTGACGCGGAGAATGCGAAGAACGCGGAATCGCATCGAGTCGAGTCGCGTCCCTTCCATTTCCAGCTCGTTTCTCTCTCTCTCTCTCTCTCTCTCTCTCTCTGTCTCTCTGTCTCTCTCTCGACGGATTCGCCGCGTCGATAAATTATCCGAGGTTAACAGGTGAGCGCGAACGACAGACGGCGATAATAACGACAACGATAAACGCGTCAATAATACGCCAGGAGGATCGGGGACGCGACTACAGTGACGGAAACGCGGCTAGGCGATCATCGGCGCTCTCGCGTTCCGACGACACGGGCGCTATTCCCGTCGCTGCTGGATTTCCCTTCGATTTGGGTTACCGGTCTCTCTCTCCTCGCTTCCACTTTGATCCGCCGCCGGCCGACATTCCGACCGGGTCCACCTCCGTTTCCTTTTCGTCCGAGCCTTTCGTTTCGGCGATCCGCTTCCGAGCGCTTTCGACGTTTCGCAGCCGCGCCGATCTATGTTCCAGCTTTCGGCGTGATTAACGCCGTCGTGCGTCTCTATCCCAGGTCGCTGGAACGGCTTCGACGAGAGAGACTAACCGCTCGAAATCCGGTTACCCCCCGCCGACCGTCTCGTCCAACGAGAACGTACTCGTACTTAGTCGCTCGCTTATATCGGTTCGCCGAGTCGCAGCGAGCCACGATCCTTCTTACTTTCTCCTCGCGTCGTCTCCGCGGTGTCCCCGTTTGCGAGTCCGCTTCGCGGTGCTCTTTAGCCTCCCGGTCGTCGCGCGCGCGTTCGCGCCGCGCGAAAATCCATTCGCCATTTCCATCGGTTCGAACGTTTCTAGAACGCGAAACGATGGCACCAACGGCCGACGTATCGCGGCGTCTCTCGCCCGCGTTATTCCACGGATATCGCCAGGCCTGGTCGAAGCAACTTACGCTCGCGTACTTGCGACAACGTCCGGCAGATTTCTCGCGGTCGAAAGTTATATACCGTTGGTTAATTATGTCGTTGATAGGGTGGTAAGCTTCGCGGTCATCGCAAGAGACGCCGCCGAGTAGAAGCGTAAAGCGCGTAGTAGCGAATACGTGGGTCGCCGATTGCTCACCGGTTCGCCCAGGCAAAGGCGAAATTGCATCGTACGCCACATAATCGTGGGAGTGTTTCCCATCGAGATACACGTAGGTATCGTAGCTCGCCGCAATGCCCTGCCGCATAAATATATCTGCGCCGCGACTTTGCATGTCTCTACGGGGTGGTCTGGAACGAGAGGAGATCCGATGCGAAGCGTGCCGAAGCCGCGTTTTTCGTTCGAGCGCCGTTTTTTTTTCGCCGCAACGTGCCATTCGGCTCGCCGTCGAGGAACGTCTGCCGGGAATGACCGTTGGAACGCGTCGAGACCGGGACCAGATCGATGCGCCCGTTACGCGTTTTCGCGTCACCGAGTATGCACGGGAGAAAGCCGAACCGCTGGAACGTAGTCGATCTAGCCGACTAAACGTACTTTATGTAGCGTGCCCCCGTTCCACCGTTTTATTCGAACAATTAGACGCGTGATTCGCGGTTACGAGGCATAAAAAAGACACTGGCTGCTGCTCGAAATAGTCATCGATCCCGACGATATTTCGACGAACGAGCCACGTGGAAATGGCAACTGATGGCGAGAATATACGCGTACCGCCTGGCGAAGACAGGAACGGCGCGTTGGAGAATGGAAACGGAACTAATCGCGAATCGCGATAAGAATTCCGGCACGGCCCGGATGAGATTTCGCCTGAGTTACGCAACGGTATGCATCGAGCGTGGAGCGTGCAGCGTCGGAGTCTGGGGTAGATATCTCGCTGAATCTCGAAGCGG
This sequence comes from Bombus vancouverensis nearcticus, assembly GCF_051014615.1. Taxonomy (NCBI): domain Eukaryota; kingdom Metazoa; phylum Arthropoda; class Insecta; order Hymenoptera; family Apidae; genus Bombus; species Bombus vancouverensis. Next base: position 20,743,964 of record NC_134912.1, on the reverse strand, counting down.
GAGGAGAGCTCGGACACCGGACGATGGCAGAGAGAAGTGGGTCCCGCGTGCCACGAACCGCAAAGGGATCCACGCTGGGTCCGTCGTACGAGAGAAACAAGAGTCGTTGGAAAAGGGAAAGGGGGAAGAAGAAGAAGAAGAAGAAGAAGAAGAAGCGGGTCCTTCGTCGTGGCGAAGGAAAAGAAGAAAAAGAGGGCAGCACGAGCACGCAGGGGTGGAAGGGGAAAGCTCGAGAAACGGGACATTAGCATAAGCTAAACCGAGGTAAGCGCGGCCATATAGCACGATAATAAATAGTCGGTTGTCCCGTATCTACAACGAGACGGTTTAGCATGGGCCGACCTCGTGCTCCCCCTAAAACCCGAACGCGTGTGCGTTCGTTCCGCTCGTCCTTCTGCTCGATCGTTCGCGGACACACGCGTTCGGCCACCCAACGCAGATCTATCGGTCCATCGAACCGTTGCCGCGCGCGCGATCGCGTTTCCGTCCGCAAGGAATCGTTCGGCCTTGATTTTTTTCGACGATTTTTCGACGAACCACTGCTGTGGAAATCGAGAGAATACCGCGCGTTGCAACGAAGCTACGGTATCCGGAGAATCGCGTGAACGATAATTACGAAGCGACAATGGGAAACGCGGTGACGTGCAACGCGTCCGGCGGCGAAACTTAACGGCGACGGATTCTTTACTCGCGCGTCGTAAGCGACACTGACGATCGATGCGCGATTTTCCGGCTAATCGCGGACGAGAGCGGACGAAGACGTATCGCGAGAAAGAGACGGGACGATCGAAGGGACGGCGCGGAGGTACGAGCGAGCATTGTCTCTCGGTTGTTGGACGAGGATCGCGCGACGCAACGTGGACGAGCGAGCGGGTATTGTGTCGGCGGTTCGCGTCGGCGAATCTCGTCCGGGGCTAGAACGGGAATCGCGGTTCGGATGACAGCCGTAGCCGTAGAGTCGCGATAACATCTGTTGCCGGTCGATTAGACGAAGCTACGAACGAGCGGCGCGCGTCAAGAGACCGTCGCGATCGGACTTCTTCCGGCGGCCCTGCCATCGGCCGCGGGAACCACGCCGCGTCGAGCATTGTCCCCTTTCTCTAAGCTTCTCTAAGCTCGTCGAGGATCGGGCAGCACGAGCCGCGCGTGATACGTCGCGACAGGGCCGTCCTCCGCGTCGCACCGATGGTATCGTGGCGCGCGGACGCCACGCCAGTTACGACGAAGACGGCCTATCCGGTATCGTTGGATCCGGCGCCGTCAACTCCGGCGGGACGACCGTCTCCGCGTCGAAACCTCCGCGAATCGAGGCTACGTCGATATCGAAAAGAGTTAGGGCGGTTGCTTTACCTGTGGTGAAGAGGACGATGGCCTTGAGGCAACTGTACTCCGCGGAGTCGACGTGTAGCGCCTTCAACTTTTCCACTTGTTCCTGAAAGATCCTGATGTGGTCCATGAAGGCGACGACGCGATCCGCCGCCATGGGGGAAGCGTGAAGACCGGCCGCGGCGAGCAGCGGCGCCACGTGCAGAGGCATCGAGCACTGACTCGCGTTTAGCACGAACAACTCGCTCCAAACTAGCCTGAGCAGGGCAACCTGGTCGGTGACTTGTAGGTCCGGGAAGAACGGGATGTTTCTGGCCCACTCGACCGCCGAGAACAGCAATCTCGCCGCGAGCTCGCAGATGTTGTCGATTCCCATGATGTTGTTTTGTTGCATGCACTGGCCGTATCGCGAGGTCGGATACGGTTCTGCCCTCAGCAGCAAACTTATGTACGAGGAGAGGTAAGAATGACCGTTCAAGTTGGCACACGCGACCGCGTCACCGTTCGTCAGGGCGAACTGTCCCGGCAAACCTGGTAGCGATGGCTGCGACGGTGGCACTCGACCCCTTTGTACGGCTGCAACAAACGAACCAACTACGTCAATCGTTCGATCCTCTTCTTCGTTTTCGCGCGAGCTTTCTCCGTCGCCGATTTTCCCCGTATCCCGTTACGATTTCGCGCGATCACAGCATCGCCGCTATCGCTGGACGGACCCTGGTTGGAAAGAAGAAGGCGAGTAACGCGGCGCGAGCGCGTTCCTCTCTAGGAGCCTGCGAATATCGTGCAAAGACGAACGCGCGAGTCCAGATACGCGTAGCCAGGCGTAAACGAGGAAACGAAAAGGACGGAATCGGCGCGGCAGGAATTTCGATCGAAGCCTCGTTGGCCGTACGCGACTCTAGGCAAACAAGGTCCGTGGAATACCGTTCGCTGCGAAAGGCATCGAAAGAGATGAAAAGAGAGAATCGACGAGGAAAGGCAGACAGATGGGAGGAAGATCGTCTTGCACGGTACGTACCTAAGTACGCGTGACTGTCTCTTCGTCGTTTTCTCTGCTTTTCTCTCTTCCTTTGGTAAGTGCGTACGCACGATCGCGCTCTCGCACAACTTCCCCTTCCCCCCGCTACCCCCCTTCCACCTAGCCCCTCTCTTTCTCCGCCTCTCTGCCCCTTTGCATCCTTTCTCGGATACCGCGTCTTTATTTTTCCTTCGGGACTGTTCGAGCAACGACACCCCGCTGTGCAACGCCTGAATTCCAACCTCCGCCCCGCGGCTAACGAATACCGTCTCTCCTATCTTTTCCTCTTCAGCCGTTTCTCTCTTCTCCGGTTTCTCTCCTTTTCTCGCCACCGTGCTTCGCCGCCGACCAAAAAAACCTCAGGCTCGACCCTTTCGAGACATCGTTTACGAGTTCTAACAGCTCTGCCACTCGTACGGTACCGAATCACCGATTTCTACGATCGTTAAACCACCCGAAGGTTTCTTCCAGTTAGCGAAATGCCGGCTTAAATCGTTCCAGCGATTCGAACGAGCGAGACTCTGTTATTTCGTTTACCGATCCATCGCCGAGTGCACAGAGGGCTCGCGAGTTCAGCGTACAGTCCGCCGATGTTACGCCGACTCGATACCGTTAGCAGCCGGCCCGAACACGGATACTCGTTTCGTGGCTCGCTCGAGCGGAAAAGAATTTGCGGAAAATTCGCGGAGCGCGTCCAGCCGGTTAACCGGACGCCACGCCGGTTTTCGTTTATCGTCGGTACATCGAGAATCGACCGATCCTAATCTAGACGAGAAACAACGGTAAAACCGTTGGCGACCACGATAGGTGGGACGACCGTATTCTAAAATTGATCGGTACCAATAGTACCAAGAGTACCAATCGGTATGGCAAAGAGATTGGAAAACTCTACGGATAAGGACGAGAGATTCGTAACTACGTGTCGCAAACGTCGAATTAAACGCAAAGATAACACCTACGGACTTAACGTCGCTAACGTTAAGTTAAGCATTGAGTTACACGTATACGAGTACGCGATTACTCCTCCTACGACTAAATCCGACAAACAGTCGTTCGCAAAGTCCGCGGAGATCGGAAAATTCTTCGTATCGTGGCAACGGCTCGTAATTTCCCGCAGCTAGTCCATAGGTCGAGCGACCGCCGCGAACAGTCGCGAATGCTCGTTCGCGTTATCGAGAGCGTGGATTTTTTGTTGGAAAATCGAGGAGAGCGGCAGAAACCACGGCGTTTAGACGACGGAGCGCGCGTTGGATCGAACGTGGAATGCGGAGCGCTCGCGTCGCATCGGTCCAACGATATCGATGTAACGTTCGTTATCGTCGTTGAGAATTTCGCTGGTTTCGCCACGGTTTGAAAGGAGAATCGACGCGAATTCGCGGGGAAAAAACGGCTCGGCAACGATTCGATAAAGCTATCGTAAACGGGACGGTCGGTGCTCGTCACGTAGCAAAGTCCACGTCGATCGGACGATCGTGGAACGTGTTGGCGTTTAAAAGCCGCGATCGCGGCTCGAGAGCTGGAAAAAATTGTCGGTCGCGCGTCCTCGCGCTGCGTCTCGCCTCGCGAGAGTCGGCGATCTCCACGAAATCGAAGACGGTGCGCGAGAACGAAACGCGAGAAGCGGAGACGACCGCGCGGCCATAGAGAAATCGTCGGACGTGGATTGATGATGCTGACGCGCGCGGTTCGACGGAGAACGGTCAGCGCTTAGGCCCGTGACGGCCGAACGAGGAACGGGCACGGGTAGGTTAGGAGAGCGAAATAGACGAGGACGGAGCGAAGAAGGCGAAGAAGGAAAGGGGCAACGGGGGAAAGGAGGAGGATGCATCGGCTGGCTGGTTGAAAACGCGTACACGAGCACGCGCGTCCGTATTTCAGAAGAATATCCGTCTGCGTTGCGACGCGCAACGAGCGTCGAGCACCGAGCATCGTTCAAAATAATTATAAACATCGAGAAACGACGATCAATCTTCCGTACGCGTTCGATGATAAAGGAATTACAAAAACGACGTACAGTTGAAAACGAAAGGCCGAGAGGGATGGAAGGATGAAAGCGCGCGAGAGGAAACGGATGGAATGACAGGGGTAAGGGTTCGGAGGTGGACTTGGATGCGAACGCGAGGGGAGCGGGCCGCTTCGCAGAAAAAGGAGAGTAAGAGCACCCGCGGAGCGCGTGATTTAAAATGCTAATTCTTCTCGTTCGTAGCGACATGACAGCGCGTTGATTAAGACGATCGCGCGCACGGAACCGCGCGCAGAAAGGAATTTCATTACCTGCTATGACATACGGCTTAGAAATTTCACGCGATTCAACGATACGACCTATCCTTGGCGCGTCACGCTCGACCAGCTCGCCGACTCGGACGAGCGGACCGCCGCATTTCCAACTTTCCATTCATACGCGCGTAGCTTCGTTCGCGATGCGCCGACGAATCGCCGTTCCGAGTAAACTAGCCGCGATTCGGAACCAAGTTCATCGACGACGATCGCGGTAAAATCGTGTAAACGCGTGGAAACGTGGAAACGACGCGATCGCCCGTCCGATCGCTGGCGCGGTGACGGGAACGCTGGCGGTGACAGCCAGGATATCGACCTACATGAACGTCGCCGCGAGGTCATTGGGTCGCCGATTATATTTACTCGCCTATACACCGCTAAAATTCGAAACATTCCGCTGGCCTTTTCATCGCGCTCGTTGCTCTCAGCCGGACCACAATTTCTCTCGTGCACTCGTTTATCCGCCTTGGACACGGCTGCATGAAACTCGCACACGGAATCGAGACGACCCGTCCTACGTTCCGACTCGATCGAGCGGAAGATCCATTAACGTTTGTAAGATAATTACTCCAAATAGAGATTATACGGACCGGTACTAATTCTCCGCGTGCAGCCTCCGACGATAAATAAACACCTACGTAAAAGCCTGCGGCGGTCCCGCAACCAAACGGCCTAATGATGGGAAGAGAGCTCCTTACCTCGGCTTCTTACCTACCTATTCGCCTGCCTACCTCTTTCTTTCCTGTTCCATCGCGCTCGCTCCCACTCTCGCTCCACCTTTCACCCGTTTTTCTCTTATTTTTTACGTTTTCACGCGATACCATTCGACGCGTCGTCTCGCCTGCTCGGCGATGCGGCGATTTTCGCGAACGAGGTTGCGCCGTCGGTTCTCTTCCTTGGAAAAGCGTTCACGATCGAACGGCGTGCAGGCGCTTACGAGGAAACGCGTGGAACGTGCCGAGCGAGAGGCGGAAGGCGGAAGAAAAAGGAAACGGAAGGGTCGAAACGCGCAACATCCCGTGCAGTGATTTTTACGCGGCTAATAAGCGGGTGCTGGTCCCCGCGGGCAACAGTTCCGGCTCGAAGGTGGCAAGGCGAAGAGTAGGCGGCCGGTGAGAAGTGCCGCGAGTCGATGCTATTAAGATTTCCGTATCGTCGTCCCGTTACCGAGACCGGCCAACATACGGAGAGGTTACGCTCGCTGCTTGCTGCTCACCGCTCGCCTAACGTTCCATCGCATCGCCTCGTTCAATTTCGATCCTCCGCTTGTTCGCCGCTTCCTCTGTCTTTCCTCCTCGCGCACGCCACTGCACGCTATTCGCTCGCTCCAACGCGATGCCGCGCGAATCGCCGCTCTCCGATCTGCTCGAATCTCCAACTTGCTCGAAACCCTACCGATATTCCTCTGTTCGAGCGATCGTCTTTCCTTCACGAAGCGAACCGACGTTTTCGCGTTCCAAACTATCCCGTTAATAGCTACGATGGCCGCGTACTCTCCGTAGGAGGATAGGAACGCGTTGCCAAACAGGGCATCCGGGGAAGGACGAATTGGCGCTACAGAAAGGGAAAAAGGATCGAAGCCAGGCCGAGAGAAAGAAAAGAGGAAAAGGGACGAGGACGCGAAGAGAGAGAGAGAGAGAGAGAGAGAGAAAGGACGCAAAGGTAGGCAGGAAAGAGAGAGATCCGAAATACACCTGCGGTTCGAGACGGGCAGAGAACCAGTCGACGCGGAATAACTGGTATTAATACGTCACGTAATTACCGTGCGAGAGGTATAGAAGTGTGTGTATAGTCGACGTTGGCCCGGCAGGGCAACGGCAACCGACTAACCGAGGTGGGTTCGAGTTGGAGCAAGCACACGAGCTTGTATTCGATGCTCTCGAGAGTCGTCTCTTAGATTCTCTCCCTCTCTTGGCGCTTCGCGTGTACGCGAGCGAGCGCGAGCGAGCGAGCGCGCGCGGAAGATGGCCAGAGAGCATGCATCGTCCGGGCAGTTTTCGAGCGAGCGGAGGTCGCTTCGGGCCATGCTTCTGTTCCGAGCCATTATGATAATTTCGCCGGAAAGAAGGTTACCGCCTTGCTCCGTCGGCGACTACCCTAGGCCTTGCGAGCGCCTCTCTTTCCCGTCGCAGCTCCGCGCCCCGCCATATCAACGGTTAGCCACCCGCGCGAGACCAACGCGCTTACCATCTCGCCATTTCCCGATTCCCGATCCTCTTCGCGCAGCCTCGTCGAGACAAAGCCGCCATCGTAAAACGCAAAGTCGCTCGTTACCGAGAGTTTCGACGAACTCGCTAAACGGACCAACGACTGGCCGGACTAGAACGGAGAGAATCGGTGGTTACGGCAGAGCGTAGGTATTCGGCGACAACGCCGCAGGATAAACGTACGAATAAAAGGGTCGAGATTCCGACGCTGACGCGGACGTTGACGCTGACACGGACACGGACACGGATTCTGGCCACGAACGATTCGAAAGGGAAAGGATGGAACAAAGTTACAAAAGGGTTAGACGCATCCAGCAACGAAAGAAGGGGAAAGGAACGAAGGAGGAAAGAAGGAAAGAAATAGGAGAACGGATAGGAGAAAAGGTCGAGGTAGAAGCAAGGAAGAGAGGAGAGGAAAGAGAGGGGGCAGCGCGCGGGGCCAGTGGGCCCGCCTAACATTCCCACGGTGCCTGCTCGCGGCGAGGCCTCCGCTTGCATGCTATTCGACGGTACGATCTTACGTTATGCGAGCAACGTTAAGTTCGCGAGGATGGCATACAACGAGCGAGTGGCAGAGAAAACGGAAGAACGGCGAACGAGAACGGGATGAGAACGCGGAGCGGATCGAAACGGGTAACGTCCGGAGATCGGACCCGTTCGCGGAAGAAGAATCGCGTACGCGCCACGTTGTTCGTTAGATTCTTTCCTCTTTCCTCTTTCCTCTTTCCTCGCTCGTGTTCGATCCGCGAAGCAACGAGCACCTAACGCGGTCCTTCCGACGCGATCGTCCGTTTCGCTGGTTCGCTCGGGAGGAAATCGACACCGATCGATCAGGGCCGAAGAAGATCTTTCTCTCGCGAGAAACTCGCGTACGTTCCGGTACGTGCCGCTCTGTTTACGTTTCGAGACCGGAGACCGGCGCTCGAATCGGCCCGTGCAAGAGGCGCGCGGTCGATCGCGTGGGAGTCTCCCGGCGTAAGAATTTCTTCGAGCGATGTCCTTCTTTCGTTCCGGCTCGCGGCCGACAGAACGCTCTTTTGACCTACTGTCTTTCAAATCGGCCCCTTTCCCCGTGCGGACGACCGGCTCTCGTCTTGTCTCGTGGCGACTACTTTCGGAACGTGATTCACTCCGATTCTCCTTCGTTCGTTCCCTTCGTGACCCTCGGAAATCCTTGATACCTGCGACTTTTATCCGGAACGAACGCGCGTCGTGCTACTTCGTTGCTTTTAACGAAGAGCAGCCTTTCGTTGTTCGCTCGTCGTCGTCGGACAAGCTTCTTCGGCAGAGAAACGATTTCGCAACTGCAACGTTACGATCAACCCGCGAAATTCGGCTGAAATTCCTCGTACGCGTCTGGACTAGGCGAGTATCCGCGCGCGCGTCTATCGAGGCCTGGTTCGCGGCATAAGGCAGGTGAGTTTCACGAGTCAACGGCTCTTGATATTTGCATCGTGCTCCTTTTTCCGGCCATAATTGCCCGTACCGATCTCCCTCGCCAGGTTTTCTTCGATCGTTTCGCTCCGCTCTCGCTCCTTCTGTCTCCCCTTCTTTCCCCGGATCCCGCTTGCTAGCGACTCGCGATCGATCGTCGCTTACGCGCGTTCGTTCGAATAAAACGGCGCGTTGGCAAAAAGTATCTCGGCTGGTCGAAAATCTGTTATCGACGTTCCGTTCGTTCGTTTCTGGCCACGGTCTTGTCGATCGTCGAGCTAACTTTACCTTGTACGTTACGCGTTTCTTCGCGCCCGCCTATGAAAGAAAATGCGTCGCGCCGCAGCGGTGCTGGTTAGACGGTAGAAAAAGGAGGAGGTGAGAAGAAGGGGCGAGCGAGCGAGACGCAAAGCGGAGTAGGAAACGCGAATAGAGACGCGTCGATGTCTCCGTTCTGGCTGTCAAAGGTACGGAATATATGTATATACTTGTACACGGAGGGCGAAAGAGACGGAACGTAGAGAGCAGAGAGCCGAGCGTGTCGGTGGGTGTGCGCGAAGCTGACTAACGTAGCGCTGACCGCCTTTTCCGAGTGAACTTTCACATTCTGATCGCGCGAGAGCTCTGCCGGTCTCGAAGGTCGTTTCTCCTCGCTCGAAGCGGATCGCGGGCGCGTTTTTCTTCGCGAGAACGAGACGAAACGGACGATAGACGATGGTCGTGGAAATTCGACGAACGCGTCGAAACGCCACTGCAAACTGGTTAGGTCGCGCGACGATAAATAAAATAGGGGAGCCGCGCGAGACGCGGGACGAAAGGAAAATTTGCCCAACAGTGGAGCAGGCAGAAGGAACAAAGGGTAATAGGCGCAACGGTGTGGACCTTGCACCGTTCTGAATATGCATAACGAGCTCGAGTTCCGATCGCAATCCCCCACGAATGGTGTCAGGTACTCTTGACCCAACGATAGTTTTATCATGGTAATGCGCCTTCTTTGTATTTTAATGCTCGCAAAGAGATTATGCAGGTAGGCAAATACGACCAGGCGAACGGTTCGTTTCGTCTCTAGGTAACGGCTTCGTAACCGTTTCTCCTTGGTTTCGGATCGCGTAATCGCGTAATTCGCGCGTCGTTGCCGTACGTTCGCAAACCTCGCACCCCACCGCCGTCGCGTCGCTAACGATTCGAACGGACGCGCGAACGAAGAGCGTAAAAAGGGAATTTGGCGTGGGAAACGAGGCGACGGTCGTGGATCGGAGGAACCGTCACCGGCTTGGAATCCAGAGTCAAAGTCGTTCGCGCCAACCAGAATCGCGTAGCTTCGCGGAATCTGGCGGATCGATCCGTTGGCGGAGGCGACGCCGCGACGAAACGTTCTTTGGAAATGGAACGCGATAGGTACGAGGTACGGTGGAAGTTTCGGGAACAGTGTGATCGAGCGAGGTAAGCGGCGAGTAGCAGTTAACCGTAGATACAGCTATGGTTTATAGGCGAGCTCGCATCCGTTATCGCGGTTCGCTATTCCCGTGCGAGATATCGGCGCGGTTGATTCGTCGAGGAAAAATCTTGCGAACGCTGGCATTTATCAAACTCGGCTCGATTGGCCGGCGAACCGACGATCTTTCGTTCGGACTCCCTAGGGACGAGGCTTTATATCCGACGTTATCGCGGTCCGAGGTTCGTACGCGAACTCGAGCACCGAAGATATCGCGCGGAGGGCGGTCGAAGAAGAATCTCCCTCTGCGTCGTGTGCGAAGGATCAAGAATCGACCGTCAGTCGGATTACTAATCATTTCCCGGGTCCGAGAAACCTCGCTAATTGATTAAAGTCACGATCCTGACCCTGCCGTAATATCGGCAATCTCTCCTCTCGGCGCACACTGGGGAGAAAGGTGGTGTACATGGAGAATAGGGACAGGGAGGAAAGCAGAGAGGCAGAGAAAGAGAGAAGGAGAGTGGAAGCGCAAGACGAAAAAGAAACGGCACGAGATAAAAGAGTAGACTTTGCACACGCTCTCTCCTCCCCGTATGTCGGCTTCGCGTAATTTTTTCCATCTCGCTCCGTCTCGCTCGCTCTCCGACCTTTTCGCATTCTCGTCCTTTCCTCCTTCTCGTCCATTTTCGTTTGCCCCGAACGTTCGTTCGAGCAGAGCCCGACCATCCGCCTTCGTCGTCCTCCCATTGTTGCATCGTTCCAACCCGGCAAGGGAAACAATGTCTAATTTCAGTTAATGCGGCTATAATGGGCATCGTCGTTGCATCGGCATACCGCGCGCGCGGCATGCTTCGACGCTGAGAGATAAGTGAAATCCACCTTGGCACACCGGCGTCTCTATACCTATAGCCGACTCCGTATCTCCTGCTAGACGCGAGTCGTTCGCCAGATATATCGGCCTCTATCGAGAATTTCCTAACAACACCGATTCACCCGCGATCCCTGCGCGCAATTACCGCGTCGTTTAATCGATCGTTCGATCGACGATCCCGTACTCTCGCGTCGGACGTTTCCGGGACCGAGCTTTCTACCCGACTCTACCTGTACGGAGAGGTTCTACGCGAATCCTGGCGATCCGTCCGGCCACGGATAAATATTTGCCCGGCGAAAATTATCGCGAAAAGATCGTTCCGGCGGAGGATCTTGGCCGACGGTTAAGAGGCGATTCGCGATTCGCGCTCTTGTCCTACGTATGTCGTAAACGGCGTGAAACGCTCGACAGGAGTCGTTTCGTATTCCCACGGGTCGTCGCGTTTTACCAAACGCGATGCCGGTGGTAAACGAGCCGAGGCGATTACGTTTTCCGATTTTCGAGTTTCGCCGGAGAATTTTCCGCGGTACTATGATATCGAGCGAGTTAAGTACGCGCGAGACCAGGATCCCTTTTCCAAGCTACCGCGAGACCGAGGACGAAAGAACGGACGGACACAGTTCCACTAAACGTACCTTCTTCTCGGCCAGTCGCAATTAAGGGTTAATTAAATTGAGCGGCTTCCTAGATTTCTGTAATCATCGCGGACAGTATCTGCGGGGTAATCTTGAGCGCATCCTGTCTGCCTCGGGGGCCCCACGGAAGGAAGGGGCCCCCGAGGTAAGGTCATGCACCCCGCTGACCTCGGACCACCGACTCGCCCCCTCTTGCCCCGGTGAAGCCCCTTCTGCCCGCCAGCCCCCTCGGCCGCAACCTCTTCTAGCCCCCTACCTTGCCCCGTTTCACCGCGTCTTGCCTCGCGCCGCCTCCTCTCTCCTCGCCGAGCCTCTCCGAGCCTCTCCTAGCCTCTCCTCGCCGCATCGCGCCAAAGGCTCGCTGGGTCGCTTCGCTGCTCGAAACAGCCTCTGCCGCGCGCGTACTTTTTGCCTTCGACGCTTCTTCTCTGTGCTTCTTCTTCTTCTTCTTCTTCTTCTTCCTCTTCTTCTTCTTCTTCTTCTTCTTCTGCCTCGTCTCCTCCTCCTCCTTCTTCTTCTTCCTTTCGTCTTTCGGTTCTTTCTTCTACCGCGTTTTCTTCTCGCCCTGGTCTTCGTCCACGTCGCTCTCGCCGACGATGTTCTTCGATTTTCGATTCGACGTCGCCGCATCGTCGTTGCTGTCGCCGTTGATATTTAACCGATCTATCGTCAACGTTCGGACGAGGTTCCTTTTTCGCGTCATGACCACGACGATCGCGTCACGGTGACGACGACGACGACCATGACGACCACGACGACCACGACGACGCCTTCGTTCATTTTTATCCTTTGGATACTCGCCTTAGCCGTTCTACTCTGTTCCCCCGTCCCATACCGTGCGCCACGATTGCCCCGTTTCCTCTCGGCCACCGCTCCTCCTCGCTCGTTTAACCTCTGCGTTCTCCCTCGCGTAGTTTTTTCCCTTTGCTCGCGAGAAATCACGAGGTAAAAGAAACGTCGGTGGAGTGGGTAGACGTAGACGGTTGCGTGCTTCGCGAGCGAACCGGCGAACGTCGTCTCGAATTATTATCAAAAGCCGAGGCATCATCCTGGATAATGAGCGGACGTTACCGCGACAGGGCAGAAAACTCGGGTCGCCGTCTCGTGGGAAAAACGCGACCAACACTCTCGGCCACTTACTCGCCACGTTACCGCGATCCCGCGTTCCAGGCTTTCAACGAACGCCGATCCAAAGGCTGAATTAAAATTGCGATCGATTCGAGATCGAGCGTCGGAACGCAGCGAGGTCCTGCACCGCGGATTCGTTCGACGGGCGTATTCGGTCTAGTCGCGGCCCGCTTCAGGCCGCGATATACAGCTACATGTACGTGTCCTAGGATCGGCCTGTTTCCTCGGACCGTGCTGCCTGACTCCGTTCGTGTCGACGACCGTTTCGCTCACGTACGTCTCGAACAAGGTCAGATGGTATCTACCACCGGCTAGAGGAGCCGGGATCGCGCGAACGCAAAAGTACCGCGGGGAACGTAGGAAACGTGGGATAATCGTTTGTCCGAATTATTCGACGATAGATTCGACGGCCTGCGACGCGACGACTGGATGCGCCGGGTCGCGATGCCGTTGGGGTCGCGAGGGACGGTGGAATTGCCGCGGGCGGAAAGAGGAAGACGCTGGAACTCGGGACGGAAATAAGTACACCTGGTCCGTCCGTCCGTCCGTCCGCGTCGGTGACCAGCTCGTGCGTGCTCCAGCAAGGTCAGATGTTATCGCCACGTAAACGAACAAGTTGGAGAGAAGAAAAAAAGAAGAATCTCGGAAAGGGAAAGGCGTGGGAATCTTTCCGGGGTTTTCGTGATCGCGGCTGCGATCGGGCGAATCGTGCGATCCCGATCTACGCGTTTCTCTTTAATTCGCCGGATCGGACGGAAGGTGCGGAAGAGCGAGAGAGAAAAGAAAGGAGAGAAGAGGTGGAAAACGTGGAGTCGCGTCGACGAAACCGTCCGGTGCCGGCGTGCACTCGAGAGAAAGGGAGAGGGGAGGACGAAGAGATCGGTATCGACGCGCTGCCCGAAAGCAGAAGGTGAGGAACTCGAGCGCGACCGAATCGAGAACGCGTCCGGATATAAATACGCGCACTTGTCCCGCGTTAAAACGACGAGAGTTCCAAGGATGCTCGAGCGCTCGCACCCGCTGCCGCTCGTTCGATGCCTCGAGAATCCCCAGCAAATAAATAGAAACGTTTCCGCCTCGTTGAACTTTGATCTTACGGACGGACGGCGATGCGCAGCGGTGCGCGCGATTCGCAGCCGTTGCTCTATTTTAACGCGCGCGTCGCTTCGCTTCGACGGAATTCCCTCGATCGCTTCCAAAGGGAGCGAGCGACTCGATCGGACCGAGATGCGATCGAAATCATTCGGTACGTACCTTCCCGGCGCATGCCCATCTTCAGGCACTTTTTCAATCGACAATGCTGGCACTGATTCCTATGGTGTTGGTCGATGGGACAGTTCCTATTTCCTCGACACGAGTAATTTAGGTTTCTCCTGACGCTTCTCTTGAAGAAGCTTTTGCATCCTAAAAAGAGGCAAAGTTACAAATTAAAATCTCTCTTTTCTTTTCTTTTTCCTTCGTTCGTTTCCTCTCGTCGTACTCGCGACTACAGCTCGTTCGCGTTCCATCTACGCGGCCGATGACGCGCAACCGGAACGAGAAAGCGAGACAACGCCGACCACGGTAACGCCGACAGGGACACCGAAAATTACGGCCGAATATCGGCCGATCTCTGTCGGAGAAGCAACGTCGAAGCCGTTGATCGAATCACCCTTTTAACCTGTTTAGCGTACGCGCGACTACGGCCCTGTCCATCCGTCACGCGGCGGCACCTCTGCCCGTTGCTGCTCGTTAAATCGAACCGCGCTTGCCCGTGTCATCGGCCCTTCCGCGCAAAGTCATCGCAATTTCTCGGCAAATAGGTCTTTTACCTTTCCATCGAATTTCCTTCCTCTTTCGCGCTTTCTATCGCGTATCGAAAGCTATCGAAGCGTAGCTTTCGATCCTCGATGCACGCGTGCCATAGGAATCGCAGCGAATTTGAGCGAATAGCGCGAACAGAGGAAATGGACGCGACGCGACGCGACGAAACGGCCAGTCGGGCAAACGAACGAGCGGACGGACGCACCGCGAGTACTTGGAAGCAATCAAGAGGCAATTCATATCGTGACAACAAAGCGTTCTCTGTGTGAAAACGGCCGACCGCGCGATAAAGAGGCTACCCTTGCCGTTGCCGAGGATTCTCATCGGCGATCGCGACCTCGCGCTCCATCGCTTATCTACCTTGAATCTTCGATTTACTCCCGTCATGAAAAATCTGTTTCGCGACTATCGCAAGAAGACGAACGTTCTTCCTTTGCTCCGAGGTAAATCGGCTTTCACCGTGATCCGTTACGCGCACGCTCGAAACGAATCTCCGGGATCGACGTCTTCTTCGGCAGCGATTTTTCCGTACGCGCTGCTCGTTACAGCACCAACGAAAAGCAACGAAAATGGACGTCGCGCGATAGCAGCTACTTTGATTCTTCCTCGCCGGAGGAAAGGAGGTTGCCGCGATCGAGGCAACGCGTATCAACGAGGAAATTAATTAGCGAGGCATTCGCGCCTACTCGCAGAACCGGTTCCGCAATTTCGTCTAGCTTTAAAAAGTTCGTGGCTCGACGACGAGACGCTGCGATACTTTAAGGGGCAAGATCGCGGTTAACGCTCTCGTGTCACTGGGTCAAGGCGTTTTGCCGATCCGGCAAAATTCTTTCTACGGCCGGATCCCGCCGATTTCCCTTTGAAAAACGAAAACAAGGAAGAAAAACCTAACCGAGTAACTCGCGAGGTTCGTTCCGCCGGAGCGCAAGTACCGATCGTTTTGGTTTGTCAACGAAACGCGGTGACGACAGCTCGCGGCTACGTTTCAAAATTCGTCGATTTATCGAGCGATCGAATCGGCCCGCCTCTATCCCTCTGGTCTCCGTCTAAACGTAACGAGCACGGTATTGCGACGAACTCGTCGTCGCGTTCTTATCGGAGAGAGATGCCTATTGAAAAAAAAAAAAAAAAAAAAGAAAACAGCTGCTGCTACGAAAAAAACAACGATTAGATTATTCGTTTGGCGGATAAACGTTGGACGTGTTTGTTACAGCTTTATCGAGAAACAGGATTTTCCATGCGCTGATCGAGGAGGAGAACGACGACAACGACGATTTGCCGCCGTGTCTCGCGGAATCTGGCCATTTCGCTCGAGTCGAACGAAAGAAGGTGGTTTTCGACGTTAGGACGCGCGATCGCGATCGTGCGAATCGCCGATGCCGATACCGCCGTCGCGGCTGCTACTCTCGTCTTTGTCGTAGCCGTAATCGTTGTCGTCGACGACGTTGCGAAAGAGACTGTGGGGTCGCCGTAACTACAAATTGCATCGTTACACGCAAATTACGCGATTACGGTACGCGAGTCAACCACCGAGAGACACGGCACATGCGCACCGTGGTAGCGCGTGTGAGAGAAACGGGTTCGACGAAAGGGTGAAACTGAGCAGCTCTCGGAAAGGGAGGCCAACAAAGAGGGCAGGGGAGGAGATAGAGACGCGGAGGAAGAAAAAGAGGATGACAGAGGATGAAACAACCACTGTTTATACTTTCAGATTGTAGCTCGCCGCGGCCCTTGAGAGCTCAAATTGCTCGCGTCATTGAATTTTCATTGCTCCGACTCGTTTGCTGCCATTTCATTCCGTGTACCGGCTTCGGACGACGTTCCTTCGTACGATGCCTGGTGGAAAGTATCCTCGCGAACGGTCTTTAAGATCGCCGGTCTATCATCGATCGTTCGCGCGACTAACCGCTCGATTGCGAGCCGCGCAAAAATGGCGTACCTGCGTCCGGAAAGCGAGGGCCTCGCTGACGGCTGTTCGAAACGAATCGAGATTAGATGGAAACAGGAAGAAAACCAAAGAAGCGGAGAGCAGAGGAGAGGAGAGGGGAGAAGAGAAGGACGCAGAAGACGCATAAAGGCGGTATTAAAGCAAAGGAAGCGGATAGAGTGGAACGAAGAGAGTGACGGCAAGCGGCGCGGCGTGGCCGGACGATTCGGTCAGTAACGTTTCGAGTCGGCCGCGTAAAATTAACGACATTGTTATAATTAATTAGTCGTCGGACGGAGCGTTGTTCGGCGAGCAGAGTGGTGCGTAGATAGCGCGAGCTTCGTTAGCGAGATAATTGGTCACAGAGGATGCGTTCGGGATGCGTCGCGGTTCGTAATTCTACGCTCGATGCATGCGCTCTGCTCTGCTCCGCTTCGGTCCGCGCTGCGCGCGTACACGCGCATTCCAGCGCCGTGCACTCGCGTTACGCCAAATTCCAACTTTCGATGATCGTCGTAACGCGTCTACCGTTCGGCACCAGCGAAAGAAAACGAAAAGCGGCGACGAGTTTCCTCGATCGGTCCACACCGTCGCGTCTGCCAGGTGGGACGAGATCGCACTCGCGTTCGTCGTCGTTGTTTCGGGAAACAATACGGTCGAGAAGTAAACGCGACTTGCAGGGAAATGAGATTAATAAAGATTAGCAAAGTCGGAATAATATAATATGATCTCGTTAGAGCGATTAGCCCGCGGAACGGGCTGCAGAATGTCTGGCTTCTTCCTGCACGCGGTGGGCTATGCCAAGCATAAGACCGTAAGTCTGTAAGTAACCGTAAGACTCGAAGGGAGAACCAGAGACCCCCAACACGAAGCCCCTTGCGGGTGTACACCTCAGACCGCGAAACCGGAATTAAATTTCCTTTCCGTCTTTCATCCGCGCTGTGCGGCGGGCTTTCCCTCCGAAATTCCCCCCCCCCTCCCACCTCCTCTTCCCAACGTTCTTCGACCTCTTCGCGAACCGCGAAAAACGAGACGATCGTTTGCCAAGCGATCGCTTCTTAATCCGGAAACCGGCGACGGAAATGCTTCGCCAATTTCGTCGACTTTTCCATTAACGTTAGTCTACTACTACCGAGTCGCGTATCGAGTAGAAGAGTTTCGATCAAGTAAAATCGTTAATACCGCATTTTTTAACGAATCGCGAATATCGCGAAACGCTCGAAAAAGCCGGCGTGTCGCTCGAACGAACACGTCGAAAGATTCAAGTTGCTTCACCGAAATCTTTGACGTTACAGCTTCTGTACGTATTAATCGTTCGTAGCAAAGAACGTAAAAAAGATGTAGCCTTTCGGTCTTCCAGCAGGACAAACGCCGAAAGAACGAACGTTGGTGCGTCACGTCCCTCGCGAAAAGCGCGATGATCTCTTTCCTTTTGTCGATCAAATAATTTTACTTTTTGCATACGAAGTTTACTTCGCGAAACGTTAAAAAAAATATCATTCGGGCATTTTTTAAGTTTCCTTAACGACGCTAATGCGCCGTGTCAGCCGGCCGGAGGGATCAACGGCTCGGTTTTATATCGATTCAACTTATTCTTACGTTACAGTAACGAAACATTTACGCGTAAATTACAACAAGCGACGATAGTCTTATTCCCCTTCAGAACGATTATCGGACGGGTTCCCTCGGCTTTCTCGTCGTAATCATTCTCGACCTTAAACCGGTCATCCTCGTCGTTATCGACATCGTCATTTGGAACTTTCATCGTTGTCGGAAATACGACCACGTTCGTGAAAATCGCATTCCTGTCGTTCATTCTCATTCCGCCAGCCACCTACGTTCGAAAGAATTCGAATGGCCAAGCTCCGTTTCTGTCACGATCGCTGTAACGTTACGGAACAATCGGAATTACGTATACGCCACTGCCACTCTGTATTTCCCACCAATTACAAATTGTTTAACTTTTCCCTCCATGTAAGTATCCTATTCTACCGTTATTTGTTACAATTTCTTTAACTCGCGTGGCGTGCAAACGAACGGCATTTCGCGAATATTAATCGGCTGAAACTGTACACGCCCGCAATAAGTTGTACTTCGTTACTGCGACGCAAGAATAAGTTGAACGAATCCAAGTGCAAGGCGTTAATCCCGCACGGCCGACACGGGACGTTAGAATCGTTAAAAAATTCGAAAGATACCTAACCGAAAATTTGTTAAAACATTGCACGAAGTAAACTTCGTACACGAGCCGTATCTAGTTGGAAACAGTCGGATCGTTTGGCGAGGAGAAGGAAAGAGATCACCGCACACTTTCCAGTGGCTCGTGACGCGACGACGTTCGCTGTTTCGGGTGGCCGGCAGATTGCATTTGTCCCGCTGCAAAACCACGAAAAGACTACGTTTTGCTCGCGTCCTGTGCTACGATCGATTAATATAAGAAGCGTCAACGTTAACGATTTCAGACAAACTACTCGACCTTTCTCGCGCGTTTCTTCAACCGGCGGACGCATTTTCATCCCGCGATATCCATATCTCGTTAAGAGAATTTCAACGTTAATGATCTTAATCTCATCGTTTGCCAATTACATATATTTTACAAAACACCGCTTTACGAAGTTAATGAAACGAGTCAATGAAATCTGTCGCTAGCTCCCGCACTGCTCCTACCGCGACAACGGGAACGCGGCACGCTCCTACGATAGTCTCAACTCGGAGTTTCCAACGAGTTAACGTGGACTCGCTGAAACCGAGCACCGACCCAACGATGCGCGATCCGATTTTTTCGTCGATCGCTCGTTTCTCCCTCTTCCTGCTAAACCTAATCCCTCGCTGCTCTCGTCGAGCCTGTAACGCGACCCGTTTCAACGTTGCGTCCAATTCGCGACAAACGCTGGTTTACTCGCGTGTCGCGAGCAATTACCGCGATCCAGATAACAAGCGTCTTTCGGGAAACGCTCGGTCCGAGGAATCGCGACTTCGTTGACTGGAAATTACGACGTCGATCGCAAGACGAACGGGCTTTCGCGAAGTTCGGTGGCGTGAAACAGGCGACGCGTTTACGTTCTCTTTGCGATCTCGAATGATTCAAAAGCGAAACGATTCGCTGGAATCGCTCGGTTACGTAAAGGAAATGACTCGATCGAAACGAGCTCGAACTTCGGCCAACAAAAATCAACGTTATCATCGTGACGCGTGAAAAGCACGCGTTATATTCCGGCGTTTGTGTTTCACGGTCTGCAGTGACGCGGCGATTAGCGCCGTCATCGACGGGAAGTCAAAAAACCAAGGACGTTTAGAACGTTGTCGAGCGTGCGCTACCAAATTTATACGGCAGGAACGAAGATTGGTCCGCGTTCGAGTCGTTCGCTTCTCATTATCTCGACGATTACCACGACACGGACGAATTGATTTACCTGTTTTCGACCGCGCTTTCCTGCCTCTTTCGCCGGACTCGTCGAATTCGTCGGTTCTTCTGGATCGCCGTTGTCGTTACCGTTAGATATCTCGCGTTACCTATTGCTTAACTAGTGTATCTCCGTATAGGAAATCTCGCGTCGTTGTCCATTTCCTGCGATCTTCGGCACGTAAAACCCGTATCCTCTTCATTTTTGTTCGAGCTAACGTAACGCGGTAATATCGGCGTTGACCGGGACGAAAGTGACGTTTCCAGGGTAGAGGACGTTAAACGGTATCGTAATCGTCGTTCGCTACAGATGGAAACGCGCCTCGCCGACGCGTCTCGAATCGGCGCGATCGCGTCCCGTCGTTCTCGATTGCTCGACGAGAATCGTTCGTCGTCTCTCGTCCGATCGACCGACCGATCCAACTTTGTCCGATACCACGTGCTTCTCTTCCGTTCGCGCGACCGATCAGCCCGTCTCGAGTCCTCGGTCGACGACAGGTCGCGATTCGTCGAGTCGAACGAACCGAAAGGTCCATCGATCGCGGTCGATTTTAGGAAGGATAGAGTTTTAACCCGGGTATATCGGATTCTTGATCTCTAGCGGAGCACCGATATATAGGCAAGTTTAACGGGCGTTGGTCGGTTAGCGAAATCCGAGATGTAACGGACGCGACGGACAAGGGTGGAACGCGAGCGTCGTAGATCGTGCGATCGCGGAAGAAAGAGCGGAAAGGGTGCGACGATCGCAGAGTTAGCCTCGGAGGTCGAACCGCGAACGACTATTGCGCAATAACCAAAGACGAAGAACCTTGTTCGAGGCGCGGTACCGCGAATGGGAGGTTCCCGAGCCGCTGTAATCGGCAGATTAATGTCCGTTCCTCCGACTTAATCTCGGGAAATCCAGAGGACGGATTCGTCCGAGGCAGCGAAACGTACGAACCGTTCGAACATCGTCCGTTGTCGAAATCGTCACGGAACACCACGGTCCATCGATTTACGCGTATCCGAACAAAGGGGAAACGTTCTGGCAGTGTTGGGCAGCGAGTGACCGTGCGGCACGACGATCGTTCTCGAAACCGTAGGAGCGGCGAACAGCGGAGGAGAGACGACGATCCGCCGTCGATCTTTCGATCGTTTCGATCGATCGCGTTCAGAGACAGACGCGACAAATTGACGATAATTCGCGACCGTTTGACATCGGTTGACATCGAAATCAATTCGTCGTAATAAAGCGATCGCCGACAATCACCGCGATTACGCCAATGAACGTCTAATGCGGAAGGCATTGCGTCGTGGCGTATCTCGGTCCATCGATGTTTCTATGAATCTCAATAAACAGCGCGATAGTCGATGGCCGGGGCCGTTAAATCGTCGCGCGATCGTCCCTCGATGCGTCGATATCTCGTTAATCGGCGGAATGGAATCGAGAGGAGACGAACGATCGACGAAAACTCGAGAAAAACGAGCTTCGAGCGTTCGTCGCGCTAACGGAACTCGCGATTAAACGTCGAAACACGTCGCGCTACGCTGCGTAAGGTTCGAAGGCAATCCCGTTCTACCAAAGATTTACGAAAGCTAGAAGCATGTAAAGTGAAAGCAGCGGCGGATCGCTAACGGTGCTCGTTGATATTACGATTGCTGCGCGATTTACGATTGCCGCTCGTAACGGTGCGGATACACTCGGCAGCGTTCGCGCGAATCGAGCGCGAATCGAGCGCGACCTTGCGACCGTCCAAGTCCCGGGCAGGATCGTTCGAGTCGTCCGAGTTGTGATCGAGCGAAACGATCGGCGGACGCTGTAATTAAACAGCGTGCGGTTGGCTCGTTACCGAAGAAGTACCGGATGCGAGTTACGAGTTTGAGAGGCCCGCGTCAAGGCCGCGGCTGTTGGCGATCGCGAGGATGAAGGAGGACCGTTTGCGGACGAATCGAGAACGAGCACTTAGCTTGCACCGTACGGTCCGATCGACTTTGTAACAGTTTGGGAACAAAGGAGGACGCAGGGGTCGAAGCATCGCGAGACGGCGTGGAAATCGCGAAAGGTTGGCCGCGAGATCGACGCCACGGGGAAAATCAGAGGGTGGTAGTGGGTAATTAAGATTACCGCGAATAGAAATTATCGCCGGATTAAGCGCGTTATCGCGCCCCCGCTAACAGCGGCCGGCACCGACCGAGTGCCTAACAATGGTAAATATCGTTAGCGCGACTGTAATTGGAACACCAGGCAGAGGGAGAGGACTGGCCGCTGTAACTCGACCGTTCAATTAACAGACGGACTCTTAACCCGCTCGAATCCTACGTTTCCACGCGTCGAATCTTCGCGCAGCTCGAGCCGGCACAAATTGTTGGAAATTAACGAGCGCGGACAGCCAAAGGGCAGGAGAAAGGGGATAGCTACCAGATGCGCGACAGCTAATCCCCCGAGCATTATTTTTAGTAGCGTTTTAAACGCTAAACGCGTCATCGGGCCCTCCTTTCGCGGCAACCGAGCGACCAACACCGATCGCGCATGCCGAGCCAATTAACGGACCAGTCTTCGAGTCCGATTCGACCGTCGACGTGTGCGCGCCCTGCTTCCATCTCGTCTAGGCGCGATCGCCGGGGGATCGTAGCGCGCGCGCGCGCGCTCCTGTTAACGTCAACGTGCACGGCATTACGATATCCCGGAAGGCGAGAGCTCGTTCGACTCTTTAACCTCGCAATCGGTAGCCGATACGATGTTCGATAGTCGTGCCGAGGATCGGACGAACGTCCGTAACGCTTTGACGCTTTACACCTGTCGCCGATAACTTTCCAACGATCCGATCGTTCGCAGAGGCACGACGTCGACGAAGAAGGCGAGCAGCCGCCGTGCCACCGGCAGCGGAGCGACGTCGCGTGACTGCGCTTTTCGTACTCGTCGCACGCGAAACACGCGACCTTCGGCGTTGCCAGCGATCGGCTTCGGTCGTTGTCTCTTTGCGTCGATCCGTCGTATCGATCGTTGGACGATCGTCGTCGTCGATGGGGCTGGTTCGATACGAGGAAACGATCTGGTGGAAGATTATTTCCAAACTGGTTCTCGGCCGTTCTCGGAACGATATTTTCCAAGAGACAGGCACCGCGTCACCGTAAAGAGACTCGTAAACGCGTCATCGTGACTAGTTTTTTCCTCGGTTTACGATGTAAATAAGTTAAACTCGAACAGCTACGACGTTTCGTTGGCGGCGAACGAACGAGATGCGGCACGACGTGGCGGTAGTGCTCGCGTTCCTAGAATACGAAAGCGCAAACTTACGTCCGTAGGAGCGAGAGAGACGCGAACGAATCGAGGGACGCGAATTTTAACGAGAGTTTGGTAGTCGCGTCGACGCGATCTCGCGTATCTCTGCTCGGTTCGTTCGTTTCCGCGTCCACGTTTACGCGTATTCGCGCGTAGGCCTTTCTCAGGCTCTGCGAACTTTGGCGCGATCCGTCGATCCTAAAACCCAACGAGGCGTGATAGTTTCGGTAACTGGTAAAAGGGATACCTACGCTCGCACCCTGATCATCCTGAGCCCTCGTACCTCGCAACCAGGTGTCACGCACTTGTTCCCCGAGTGCGTTGAGAAAACAGAGACTTCCATCTTCGCCAAATTTTCGACTCGTAGGAACGCGTTAAATCACTCGCACGAGTAGAAATTACCCCGATAGAGGTAATAGACAGAAATAGGGGCGAACGAGGGAAATGCGACGCGATCCGACGAGACGAGACGAGACGAGATGGTCGGTCGGAGCTAAGCCCGTGGGGAGAAAGCGTAACTTCTGATTTCCGAGACAGTGCCATACATTTCGATTAACCCTCGTCCATCCGTTCCGTCGAATCGAACGCGATATTTCTCTTCGACGGACCTTTTTACAGGCGAAAGACCGACGCGCGCGATCGAAATCCGACGGTCGTCCGAATCAATCCGGATCGCGCGACGAACGTCGTAATGGAAGAGCGCGAAACGCTGATTCGGGAAACCATGCCGCAACCGATCGTCGAATTACCGAGAAACAACGAAACGAACCTTCTGCCTATGCCTCTGTTTCGTCTCTCCCGTCGCAAGCTCTCGTTCCTTCTTCTCTCTCTCCCTCCCCCCCCCTATCCCTCTCTGTCTCCTTCTCGTACTCCCTTGCGAGCCGAGGTCGGTTCCTCCTGCCGCGTTTCCTCGGCCCTATTACATCGTTATTAGGCTCGTAACATGCGCGTAAGCGTGTCCAGTGTCCAGGGAACACCCTACCGAGTTATTAATGGCGAGTCTTTGTTTTTTCGTAGTCGGTGGCTCGGGACACGGAACGGGCTGCGGGCCGCGCTCCACGACGCGAGCCAACCATCCGCACGAACGCGATGGAAAAAGCCGAACGAAAGGTGAAGGACGAGAGACGGTGGCGGGCGTGGCGCGACGACTTACCTTCGCAGGTGAACTGGCCGTAGTGTTTGCCGCTGCTCTTGTCCCCGCAGACGACGCACTCGATGTTGGGCGATTTGTCGGTTTGCGAGCTGCCGGATTGCGAGCTGTTGGCTTGGCTTCCGGGGGTGGTGCTGGGCGGCAGGGGGTCCCTGGGCGTGAGAACCGCTCCGGCGGGCACGAGGCAGGTAATGTCCTCCGGCGTGGCGGAGGGCGTCAGGTGAGTCGGGGGCATCGGGGGCGGTGGAGCGATTTGTATGGGGCCTGGGCCCGCGGCGGACGCGGCCGCGGCTGCGGCACCGGCCGCGGCGGCGGCAGCGGCGGCGGCTGCACCGGTCGCGGCCAAGCTGGCCCCGGGGTCCCGCGAGGGCCACGAGGGCGGCGCGGCTACCAACGCCATAGAGGCGGTGGTGCCGCGCGCCGGGAACCCCACCTCCAACGTGGTGGTGAACTCGGGGTGGTGGTGTCCAGCTGACACCCGGCCAGGGAACAACGTCGCTGTCGCGGCCGGGTAAACCACCCCGGCAGTCGCCAGGGCGTCAGCGCCTCCTGTCCCGCCTCGAACCACCCTGCCGGTTTCCTCTTCTTGGCCGCGACCACCGCCGACCACCCCTCGTCGCCGCCGTTTCCTACTAGCTCTCCTCGCTGCTACTGGTGCTGCTGCTGCTGCTGCTGCTGCTGCTGCTGCTGCTGCTGCTGCTGCCGATGCTGCTGCCGATGCTGCTGCCGATGCTGCTGCTGTCTCTTCCTCTTCCTCTTCTTCTTCTTCCTCTTCTACTTATTCTCCGCCTTCGCTCCCTTCTCGTTACGTCCCTTCTTCCGCTCTGCTTTCCTCCACCGATTTTCCTCGAACGAGAGTTTGCCGAATGCGCGGGCACCACCTCGACCACGTATCACGGTCCAACAAACAACTCACGACAACGCACTTTTGCTCACTCACACACGCGCACTGGTCAGAGTTCGCTCGAGAAGGTCGGGAATCTGAATCCCGAGCGTGACATCCTCGCTGGTTCACCGTCGCGACTGCGGCGCGATCGTCGTTGGTTCCGACGCGGCGACGGAACGACACGGCGACGAACCGTGCGATGCGCGTCGATCGAACGATCACTACCGTCGCGTTGGCCCGATCGACCGCGATTCGATTTCGCAGGATCTCGCGTCCACCGAGTCGCGATCCACAGCCCGGGCGATCGGCGAGATCTCGTGGCGATCCTGCGGCGGACGCTGGCGGCACTTGTCACTGTTTCTGGCGACGTTCGCGGCAGCAACGGTATTCCGGAAGAAGAGAGAAAAACACGCAACTTGGACACCACCGAGCACCGACTCGTTCCGGGTGAGCGGGTCGCGCTTCTCAACGGCGCAGGGTCGAGTCGCGGAGACGAGGATCGGGGATCGGGATCGAGATCGAGATCGCGATCGCGCGCACGCGGTAGATCAGCCGCGTATCCTCGCGTCGTTGTATCCGCGGTATCGTGGTATATCGACGCTGGGTGGATGCGCGGTGGCACGAGCCACCGAGTCACAGGGCGGAGAGGGTGTGTGCTCCACGCACGCCACAGGGTGGGTGCTGGATGCCCGGTGGAGGTGGAGGAAACACGCGGAGAGAACGGAGGCAGAGAGGCCAAAGGATCGCGGTATCGAGCACCGCGGTAGGACGAAGATCGCGAACCGCGCGAACCAGGGTGGGAGGATGAGGCGAACAAGGAGGAGGTGGCGGTGGCGGTTGCGACGGAGGGCAGCCACGAGGTAACGCGGAACCGCGAGAGTACCACCGCGGAGGTAGAGAGGAACGGAGAACGAGCGTGCTGGCGTGTAAAGGCGTGCGACGGAGAGAGAAGAAGAGG
The DNA here is from genome assembly GCF_051014615.1 of Bombus vancouverensis nearcticus. Classification (NCBI taxonomy): domain Eukaryota; kingdom Metazoa; phylum Arthropoda; class Insecta; order Hymenoptera; family Apidae; genus Bombus; species Bombus vancouverensis. The sequence goes on along the minus strand of NC_134912.1, from coordinate 20,718,244 downwards.
ATAGAACGAGAAGGAGGTAAAGAGAGAAAGAGGAGAAGGAACGCGCTCGCGCGCGCGCAACCCAGTCGATAAGCTGCGCGTGTGCCTGTAGGTCGACGAGTGCGCTCGTGCCGGCACAAGCAGGAGGAGGAGAAGAGAGGTGATACTCGACTACCGCCTCGATACGACTATTCTTGGGGCCGACCAGAGACCGACTGCCGACTAAGACGACCCCTGACACCGACCTGCCCCCCACCAGCGCGAACTCTCTCGCGGGTTTCTCGCGGGTTTCGCCGGTTGCCATGACTACCGAAGGTGGGGTCGAGTCCCGGGCGCGCCCCGATGCGCCTCTCATTGGCTGCGGACTTGCCCTACCCTCGCGCCCTCCGACCGCTCTCCTTCCCTCTTCACCCTGCCGGCGCGTCCTTCCGCGTACGCTCGCCACCGAAGAGGCTACGCAACCTCCTCTTCTTCCTCTCCGCCTCGCTCTCTCGCTCGCTCTCTCTCTCTCTCTCTCTCTCTCTCGTCGCTGCTTCCTCGAGGCTCCAACATACCGCGCGCGCGAGCGCCTTCCTTCCTTCTTCTTCCCTTTCACCGACCAGCTCGCTGTCTCGCTCTCTCCTCGCGACCTCGTTCTCGCTTTCTCCCTCGTCCGGCCAACCTCTGCTTCTCCTTCTTCCCTCTAACCGCGCTGTTCGCCGGTCATCGCGCGGTCCCGCGACTCTTTTCTCCGTCAGCCGGTACACCACCGTCGAATCTGCACGCCGATCTCTTCGTACGCGTCGCTGCGAGTCGAGCGTCTTCTCCCTCTCTCGTCCTCGCGATCCTGATCGATGCCACAGATCCGTTCTAACCGAAATCCAATCTCGGTCTCGGTTTGCGTATCCATTGGACGATTTCGATCGATTCGAGCGACGTTCTTCTTGTCTCGTCTCGCGATCGCTGGCAACTCGGACTTTGACGAAAGTCGAAGCTTCTAGGTCGTCGCGTAACCTTCTAACGTCGAATTTCATCTCCGAGCGATTTCGATTTCGAGGTTGACCAGAACCGAGTGGAAGACCGGATAGAAGACGATCGGTTGGTCGGTTGGTCGGTAAGCGGGGAAACGCGCCAACGTCCTAGGACAAACGGAGCCATCGAGCGTCGCGGTGGCGTATAACGCCGAGGCGATAAGCGAGCCGTTGGTCGTCTCTCGTCAATTTCCTTCGGTTTCCTTGGATACTTGTTTTACGGACGAGCATGTTGGATAGAACGCGCGGTACGAGCCGGCAAACGACGACGACGAAGACGACGACGACAACGACGACGACGACGACGACGACGACGAGGACGACAGCGAGGGATGAGAGGTCACGGGACAAGAGGGCGGCGACCAATGGGGACGAGGAGTCAAGTGGGGCGCGAAAAATGGGCCGGCCCGCTTCAATCCACCCCCGAGGCTAGAGGTGAGGGTAAGGGTGACGGCAGAGTAGGGTAGACCGACAGCCTCGAAGACGACCGGGCCTTCGACGCAGGGTCAGTCGGGTCGCGGACCTGCACCTTTGCGTTTTCGCGTCTCTGTCTCCTCGTGTTTCCGCCCTTGCCGTTCTTCCGCTTTTTGCCCTCTGCTCCTCCCTGCCTGCCCTTTCGCCTTCTTCCTTTCGCGCATCGTTGCTTTCGGCCTGACACACCTCGGTCACGACTCCTTCTTTCAACCCTTTTCGAACAAAAGTTCGTACGCCGGTTCCGTCCGATACCTTACGTACTTGCCTATCTACGATATTCCCGGATCGATTTAGCGATGCACCTTCGGCCGGGCCCATCGAACGAATAAAACTCGCCTTCGTCGTAGATAAACGACGTGGCATTTTTGCAGGCGCTGATTTCGAAGGAGGTTCGTCCTCGTCGTTCTTCGGGCCCGGCGAATTTACTTCGTTGCATCTAAATTCTACGACGTCCTCGAATTTACCGCTTCTTTCGGCCTCCGAATCGAGAAGAAACCGAAGAGATAGGGAGAAATCGCGCGGATAGGTCGCCGACTGTCCTTCTTCTGCGAGGAACGCGAGCGTTTTCTGGTACCTGTCGCGCAAACAGTTCGATTACGCGCGTACATTTCCACGACAATCGCCGATTGAGATTCGAGGAAAGAAATTCGAATTGGAAAGGAGCGCGCTGATACGGACGACCAGGTGTGCGTACGAGTTAGCCTAATGGTCGCGATTCGCGAGTCGGCGAGTCTGTATCGCGTGTATCGCGAGAAGGATTCGAGGGTGGTAAATCTGTGGTCGCACGGAGTCGGGTTGCGGGAGGGGGGGGAGAGACGCAGGAGCGAACAGCTAGCGAACGGGGAACGAGAGTCGCGCGAACAGAGAACAGAGAACAGAGAACAGAGAACAGAGAACGGGGAACGAGAACGTGAACGGGAACGGGGGGACGGGGTTGGATGGCTGGGTACTGGGAATAGGGGGCAGTGGAGGAGCGCGAGGGGGCGGGGGTTGGCGCCGCGTACAAGTGCATATCGGTGAAGGGGTGGCCGAACAATGCGCTCGTTCAATGCGCTCTAGATATGATTACCGGAAACCATCCCATAATTACTTTTTGTACGTCGAAAACGTACCGAGCCCCCTCGTTTCGTTTCTTCCCCCCCTTTTCCCTTCGCCCCTGCTTCTCTCCACCGTTAAAACCACCAGTCTCCTCTCTCCGTTGTTCCTTCTGTTGCCCCCTGTCGGCTCGTCTCCCCTCCTCGCGTCGCTGTCCTTAAAACAGTCGGAACGCGCGCGCGGCCTTCTCCGCGTTTCAACCTGACACGCGCGATGCTTTTAAAGTGCCAGCCAACGTTAACGCCGCCGCTCTTCGGATGATTTATCGAAATCGTTGCGTTCAACGCGACGCCGACCGACCACCGCGGCCTCCCTGCCACCCGAATCTCGCCGGCAAATTCTCGCGAACGCCAAACCTTCTTCGAAAGTTGCGATCCAAACGCCGGGCGAAATGCCGCTCCAAACGTTCGTCTCGAATCGTAGGTAACGATTCGGGCGAAGGTAGTCGCTTTCGACGAGGCGAATCTACTCGCGAGTCTTCGTGTACGTTTCGAGGGATTCCAAGGTAACGGTGCGACCGCCCGGTTTTCGTCGGTTTTCACGAACAAGCCGGTGGTAGAAACGGTGGAGGAGGTCGCAGCTCGCGAAACTAGCGATTGGCCGTGGTTGCCGCTAGCCGAGCTACGGGTCTCGGTCGCGGCGGGGGCGAACTAGCGGCAGTTTGAAAATCGGATTAAAAAACACGGGAGCGAGGGCTCGGGTACGATTACGAGGTAACGGGAATGGGAAGGCGAGAACGCGACAAAGGGGAGAATCCCTGTTCGCTCGGAGCGGTGGTTATGGTCGCGGTCGCGCCGCTCGAGCCGGCTGCATTATGAGTGTGTTCATATTTCCTGCGTTGCCTCCTTCCTTCCCTTATCTGTCTTCCCTACCCTCCCCGAGCCCTTTTGTTCGCACTCTTTCGACTGTTAATGCCGCGAAATTAACTCCGGCAGGAGCGAGTTTAAGAACCGCTACAAGGTATATACGCGCTCCCGTTTCCGTCCAAAGAGCGCCCGAAGGCGATCTTCATTGTCCCGTCGGCGTATTATTTTAACATTATCTGTTAGTCGACTGCCGCTTAATTAATTTATTTATGAGCCGACGCGAACGAACCAGCCAGCCAAGGAACTCGGCACAACGAGCGGCGGAGCAATTCGTCCGGGAGAAACGAAGAATGCCGAGAGGGGAGGGTGGTCGAGGGTGTGCAACTGGCAGAGAAAACCGGAGAAAGAATAGAATCGTCCCGCTAGGAGATTCGTCTCCAGAGGTTCAACGATTCAACCCCTTGGTGGTCGAGTCGAGTCGAGTCGCGCGGAGTCGAGTCGAGTCGAGTCGAGTCGAGTCGAGTCGACTCGGGTTGCTCGCGAGCTGCTTCTTCCTCGACCAAAGGACAGGGCTCTAATAACGCTTCCTCCTTTATTGCCTCTTCGCTTTATCGTCGTCGTCGTCGTCGTTGTCGTCGTCGTCGTCGTCGTCGTCGTCGTGGTTGTCGTCGTTGTCGTCGTTGTCCTCGTTGTCGGAGAAGGAGGGGGGAAACACCTCGCAAAGGGTGACACAGACCGAGAGGGTACGTTTTCTCATAGCGCGATCGCGATTACGCGTAATACGCGAAGCAACGTAAAAGACGGGTTAAAGTCGGACGAAAGGAACGCATGAAACGAGAAAGACGAGCGTTTCGGGGAACGTGTACTGACGTACTTTTGGAAACGCGTCGTCTCGCTCGCACCGGCCGCACCGTGAGACGATCGGACGGTCGGACGAAGGATATCGGAAGCCGAGGTAGAGCCAGGATGGCGACAGTCTTTGGAAAAGCGCGGAGATTATCGTGGAAAATCGGCCGATCGTTTCTATCGGAGATCGAGCGATATATCAAGCGATTCCCCCGAAGGGAGAAACCCCTCCGGAAAGGGAGTGAAGCATTTGCATAGGGGAAAGAGCGAAGCATCGCTTTGCAACTCGACCGGACACGCTGGTCAGTTGGCTGGTTCGGGATCACCTGTCCCACGATTATCCGGGGTCAAGATTGAGAGAGGGACTATCCCGGGAACGGCCCCCTGGCACCGATGTCTTCCGGACGTTCGAGTTTACGATAAATTAATGGTTTTTCGAGGGTCGACCTTCTTCGTAGCCGGTCTCACGCGAAAATTCAAATCGCCAACTGTCCTTTAATTATTTATGGTCGATCTCTCTTTTGTCGATCGCTCTCTGTTCGCACACGTTGTTCGTCGATCGTCGAGTAAACTCGTTGCCGAGCCTGTAACCGATAACGAAGGAGTCGACGGGCGAGAAAGAGAACTCGCGCCACACGGTGAAAATCGAAAGCGAACGCGAACCGACGATCCTTCGAACGGACGGCGTGCAACGTCGAGTCGAGAGGACGACGAAATTCGTGGACCGTTGGATCGTTTGCAACGTATCGTCGCAGAGAATGTCTGAAATCGGCCGGCGACGATCATCCATTAAACACGCTGCAGCCTATTCTATTTTACCCGTAACCGTCGAACCTAGTCCGAGACGAACAATGTCCGTAGGATCGTTAACGATTCAAAGTCGGGCTGCGAGTTTCGTAATCCCGTCGGAAGAAGGAGGAAGCGATACGCTGAACGCAACGCAGGTGGGACGCTAATGGTCTCGTGTCAAACATCGACTGACCGTTTAAAGGCTCGCCAAACTTTTCTGTCGTTTCATTAATCTCCCGTGAAATTTTCTCGTGTGTAAACAGCTTTATTGACAGCTTGCTCGATTTTCGGATCGTGCGAGCTCACCGAGTCGCAAAATTTCACGGAAAACCCGCTTTCGCGTATCGATCGACGACCGTGTCAGTCGCAGATGCCGTCTGCTCGCCTACTCTCCCTTATTCCTTCCGATCTCCTCTTTACGCGGGTTTCATCGTCGAACCTTCTTTCTTTCCCGATCCGAGCCCTTTCTCGACGCGTATTTTTGCGAAAGAAAGGGCGCTCGAGGCGAGAGAAGCGGCGCTCTTCGCCTTCGCGAGTAGACCTGGCAAATTGAGAAATGCCGATTTCGCCAGTCGATCGTACGTTTCACCGAGTCGCTTGTTTTTTTCCAGCAGACCGATAGCGACGGTCGAAACTCGATTCTTTTGAAAGAAGCCGACTAGCGGGGAGAACGCGTTCCATCCCGCAATGGCATCGAACTATACAAAAGGAAACGAGCACCGTTTTCCCCTCGATCGCGCGCGCACACGCGCGTCAACCGCGTTACCCGCCTGACATATGGCCGATACCGATTGTTGGCGTTTTTACTCTCTCCACCGACGACATCGTTGTCGTGAATTCGTCTCTATGACGACCGTATTAACGCCCCGTGATTCGTATCCGTTTTCGATCCGTGCTTTCTAGCCAGCGCAACGCGATGGGAATTGCAACGAAGCGGACCGCGGCTGCGAACGGAATAAGAATTCGAGATACGTAATTCGACGTCGCGGAGGATTCGTCGAACGGTGAGGCTACAAGGATATACAGGAAACGGTGGCCGGTGGAACGAGGTCGTCGTCGAGCAACAGCGAAGCAACGTCGGGTACGGCGAAATAGAAGACGCTTGGAAGGCGCGCGTTATAAAGCGCCGCTACGACGAATTAATTGCGCGGAAAGGAAATACCCGACACTAATGACATACGATGCGCTGGAGAATGAAAACGTATCCCGGAGGAAGGGTGATCGAAAGCACCTACGCGCAGCAACGGCAAAGAAAGGTACTACGAGGGTGGCGGGAGTCCCCTGGGGGACCTATTGTCCGGAATACCCTGATTAAAAACCCATTCCCTGGTTACGCGCTTTAGAAACTCGCTCGAACCTAAAATTTGAGTGTACCGCGCGATATCGCGTGTATACCGCGGTGCGATTCGTTTACGGACGATCGACCATCTATATATGTATATATAGATATATATAGATATATATGTTCTTCTTTTCGCCGTCTTACACGCTTTTTCGACTTCGTTGCGGAATATTTCTATTTCTGCTTATACGCGAGATGAGAGATAGAGGGGACGACGTGGAAAAGACGACGCGAAAGAATGGAAAAGCGAAAGTTGAATTCGGTCGGACGACCGAGAAAGAGTTCGGCGGACGGTTGAAAGGCGCGGCGTTAAAAGCCACTCGACGTGGTAATTAGCAACGGCAGCGATAACAGGGCCGCGCGTTACCCTTTCTTTTTCCGTGTTCGCTCCCCAAACGGGAGTCACGGCTCGAACCCGAAGACGGACTACAAACCGTACCTGTACTCGAACACCGCTGTTTTTCTGGTCCATGAATCTTCTAACCGAGCACGGTTCGTTCGTCGAGGCGAGTCCCTCGCGTGGAAAACGGTAAGCGGATACGGTTGTTTGTCATCTACCTGTTCACCTGTGCGTTTTCTCGAGCACGCGAGTCGACGTCGACACCGAAAGGGGACGCGACACCGGTGTCTAAAAAGAAGGCGACTATTACCGCGACCCGACGCACCACCGCGTGTCGCGAATAACGATCGAACGAGTGTAGCCGGAAAATTCGATCGGAAAGGTGGAACGTTGAACGGTGGACGACGGTGTTTAGCGCTCGTGTGTTCGTCCGTTATTTGGCTGATACGTTTGGCCGCGTTGCGTTGATCAGAGAGTCGTTCGGGGGAGGTTCGCGGAGGCGGGCGAACCCATCGAATCGAGAGTCTGCGGATAGAATGTACACCGGTGCATCGAGAGTCAGACTCGATAATCATCGGAGAGACTGACGGTCAGCAGTTCGGGGGCCTATTCACGCGGCGTTACGCGGCCTTTCACGGATATCAGGTTGCCCATTAGCGACTAGAGAGGCTGTCCAGTAATTACGGCTTAATTAATCCTCCGAGGCTCGTCTCCGACTCGACTGATTAACGTGCGCCACGCTCAAAGGAAGAGCCGGCAATACGATGACCTTCCACGCCGAAAATCCGCTACCGTGACCCGTGCTCGCTTCTACGTTTCTACGTTTCTACGCTTCTGCGATCCGCTCGTTCTCGTCGCCGCTCCTACACCCGCCGCGTCTCGTTCTCGTCCACCTTCATCTACCGATCAATTTCTCCGCTCTTCGCTCTTGCTTGCTCCGTGCCGCCGATCACGGCAACCAAGAAGATACTCGTTCGCGAGCCTTCGACGCGACGCGACCATCTTTTACGCCGCTACCGGTTAATTCTCGTGTTTCGAAGCACGGATCGGACAGACTCGGAATTTACGGTGGCGCGCGCGCTCAACCCGGCAATGCCGAAGGGAAGAAAAGCGGATCGGTCGAAGAGGAGGTAGGGGAGCGGCGGGCAACGGTGTAGAATAAAGGATGCCCCGGTGGTTCGACCGACCGCGAGAATACCGGCACGGCGACGATACGGAGAGCCGAGAACGACCGAGAAAAGATCCTGAAAGGTAATTACTCTGTGCTAGATGCAAACAATAGGTATCGTACCCTTTGCTTCGTGTGAGAAACAAAAACCGCCCCGTTAGCTGGTACGTGGCGTGGCGTGGCGTCGGGCCTCGCCGGGCCAGCCTGTTTCGTATACCTGTTCACGGTAACGGATGGAAAGCGAGGGTCACTGGAAACAGCGAGATCGTACCTTCAACGTCTTACCCAATGAATTACATAAGCATTAATCAACGGCGTTCCCCGAGGGTTCGTCGAAATCGGCCATAACCGTGACAGCTAGCTCGGCAGGAAAAGCTGTCTCGTCGAAAATCACCGTACCGTAGCTTCGTTACGATCGTTCGACGAACCAGGCATTCGGAATTTAGCCGGCAATCGCGACTTCTGTCTCGGGAAACGCGCGCAACGAGCGTCGTTAAATATTCACGGACCATCGGCGGCTTCCCATCCGACCAAGATTTTGTCCCGGCGATGAATGGGGACGGTGAAAACGGCTGCATACTAACCACCCACACGTTAATCGTCAATCCTGTTAGCGACACCGACAGGACGCCCTACCGCGGTAAAGGATCATCCCTTAATCTGTTCATTCGCATCCCTGCGGTTCTCTCGCGGTGCAACCGCGCGGAGAGAGGCGACGCGCTACGAACCAACGATTTCGAAACTCGCACCCCGTGCCAAAACTCCCCCACCTGCTGTCCTCACCTCGTCCCTTCCTCTTCTTCCGCGTCTCCTTCTTCGCTTCCTTCCGTGTCTCCTGCCTACGCTCTGTCTCCGGCCTTCCTACGTTTCCAATCTCCTTACCATCCTCCTTCCATCCTATTATATTTTCGTACCACGTGACGTTCTTCCTTGCGTGAAAGCGCGTAACTCGACGTGTCCCGTCGTATCGTGTCGTATCGTATCGTATCCTGTCGTATCATGTCGATCGTCCAACGTCGCGGTGGCGTTCGTTTCTCCCATCGTCCTGGTTCGTCGTTGGCTGGTTTGTCCTGTCACGTTCGACGCTGGAGCAAGGATCGACCTTCGACCCAGCGTGATGCCACCGATCCGGCGAAAATGAAAGGCGGCAGGCGATGCCTTAATAGACGCGTTTTACAACACGGGCCGACTCCGAAAGCCGCACGAGCCGGCACGTCGCGTCGGCCACGCGAGATGGGACGAGGAACACGTAGTTGAAAAGAAACGGACAGGTAACGACGGAAAGGCAGGTAGATCTCCGTTCTTACCGCCTGTTACCGTCTCTCGATTCTTCTCTGCTACTTTCCGTTCTCGCGCCACGACTAACGCCCTGCGCACAATGGATAAATGAGATTTTTTGCGAGCGATTGAGATCCGAGTGCGGTGGGTAGGGTGGCGAGGTAGACGGAGAAGCAAGCTCCGGAGTGCCGAGGGAGTAGGGGAGGAAACGAACGGGCATCGTTGTCTCCCCCGGGAAGGACAGAGAGTGTACCGATGATAGGGTGCATCCCCCGAGAGACCAAGGGCTCGAAGAAAGGGTTGACAGAGGAGGCTTTTAATACTTGCGGTATCGTTCTTCTATTGTCGATAAAACGCATCGACGGGATTACCATAAATACGACGTGGCGCGTATCGTGCAGCGAAATTGTCTCGAGCATCGTCGCGGCGTCGTTCGAGACGCCGAAAAACGCGTCCGTTTTTCTCTTCCTCGTCGGCGACGAGCGTTCGCGTTCCCGCGTTAACTTCGTCGACTTTGGCCACCTCTAACGTCTTCGACGACGCGACGAGCAACGGCGAGGGACGAGTCTCGCGCGCCACGAAATACACTTTGAAATTTTACCGTTATAAATGCGAGAGTCGCTCGGTCGGTGGTTTCGCGTTAGCAAATTGGCGAGCAGCTGACACCGTCCCACGAAACGAGCGCGAGCGGACAAGAAGCGACGAAACCGGTGCAAGGTTTCGACTCTGGAACGCGCGAGACTAGCGGACACGCCTAATTAGGGGTAGCCAAGCTCTTGCGTCACAGCGGGGTAATTAATTGAACGTGGATTAATACCGGTGGATTAATCTACATGCTGCCGCTCCCCTTTGCCATTTTCCCGTTGAAGCGAGGCGCGGCGCCTAGCTCGTTCGTCCCAGAAATGTCCTCGATCTCGCGACGATCCGCGCGACCAACGCGTCTGTTCGTCGCTGGAGTCGCGATCTCCGGAGATCCCTCTCGAACGTACACGCTCGTCGTAGATGGAAATTCTTTCTTTGCGAGTCTCCGAAGAGAGTGTGCAGCGTGCGCGCTCGTCTGGAGGCAAGTGCCGTTGCCGTAACAAGGGCCACGAACGCGATCCTTGACACCGCTACGTCGCGTCGGTGCTATCGATGATGCCTAGCAACGCGGAAGCCATTAACCATATGGCATATACACCGTGCCACGCTACATCGCGACCTGCACTCCTGTCTGTCCGTTCTCCTCCGTCCATCCGACATCGCTGCAGCGGGCTCGCGCGATCCTGCCAGCAACGCTATGCCACGCCGCTCCTCCGTCCGACCGATCGGCTATCCTCCTTTCGATTCCATCCGATGCGACACGACGCGATGCACGCTGTGCTCGCCGTGGTATTGGAGGAAGCAGAATCGCAGCATCTATCGCGTAATTTTGGCGCAACGAAGCGACAGCTATCGCGAAACATTGCGTTTCGATATCGTTCGAAAAAATGCCGCGAATCTTTGTACTCGCGACGTATCCTTCGACGATATCGCGTCGTGTTTTACTCGATAATTCGAAGAACCGGCAGGCCATCGGATACATCGTCGTCGTCGTCGTTCGCGTACCTGTCGGCTCCGAATCAACGTCGCACGCGCGATGCTCTCGTCGGAGAGATTCGACACCTGCCGAACGACGACGATGGTAGACGCGGAAACCGGCGAAACTGCAAAGAATAAAAGGGCGACTAAGAACGTACCTAGCCGGAAAGATACGAAGCCGTAGCGATCGTTTCCTCCGGCGTATAAATATGCAACGCGTCGCCCATGGGTCAGCTCGGATTCCTCGACGATGCGATGAGAGCGTTCGCGATCGGTCGGGCGCGCACATCCATATCGGCTCGACGTATGCGTACACGCGTGCATACGTTAATCCTCCACAATAGGATCCTCCACAATGGCCTTTGTCCGCCGTGCTCACGGAAAGAAATGAAAAACGAGGCCCTCCTTCTCTCCCCTCCCTCCCCCGTTCCTCTCTTTTCCCCTCTTTTCCCCTCTTTTCCCCTCTTTCCTCCTCGATTCTCCGACGCTTACCATTTTTCTCGCTTTATCCACTCCGCTTCTCCCTTTTCTTCCGACTTCTCCGCTTACGTTAGTTTCTTCCAGCATCCCTCTCGGCTCCGCGTGCAACCGCGTCGCGTATCGCGCGACTACGATCGCTCGTCGAGAGTCCGATACCGGTAAACGTATCGCGCGTAATTTCGTCGAGTCTCTGTACGCTACGATCGGACGACGCGTTGTGAAGATGACGGGGAGATCGAAGATTTCGAAGGTTAGAATCGACGACAGAACCGAGTTCGTCGACCCGCCGTTTTTCGTCGCGTAGAGGAGCGCGGTTCCGAGTAACAAAGTCGTTACGGATCGTTGAGGCATCGAGTGGAAAATTGAACGGGACCGTGGTAGGACTCGACTCCGGCCTCGAGCGCGACAAAAACCAGCGTGGATCTCGTTTAGGTTCTGCAGTGTCACGCAACGAGACGCGCAGAGAGAAAAAAAAAACGAATTTCCTCGTAGTTGCGAAGCGAAGGATGTCCGAGGGTCCTCCGGGCGATTTCACTGCCACGCGACTCGTCCGATCGCGAGCCGATCGATCGTCGACCGCTGTACAATTAGACGGTTTTCAGGCGCGATGCTGTGCGCCGGAAACTCACCGCCGAGTCGTGGTTCGGCAAGTCGACGGGGGCTGAACGGCCGCGCGAAGAATCGGTCGACGTCGTTCGCGAGGCAACGGTCGTACAGCTCGACGATCGTATTAGCCGTTAACGGTGCCTAATTCGGTGCAAAGCCGCTAATCCGGCAGAATTAATCCAGCTCGGTCGGTTGCTTTCCATCAATGTGTCGTCGTTCACGAAGCGCCGGGAGTACGGTGGGACAGGGCCAGCTTCGGCCCTTGATTCTCCACGGCCCCTGATTCTCGACCAACCCCTCTAACCTCCCTCCACCTCGACACCGATCCTGTTTCGCTTCGTCCCGACTCCTGACTCGGTCTTCGTCTCCGTCCCCGACCCCGTCATCCCCTTCGCCGCCGCCGTCGTGCCGTCTTCGTCTACGTTTCGTTCGCTCGCACGCTTGTCCCTTCGCCTCGTCCTCTCTTCGTTTCTCTCGGCTTCCCTGTCGCTCGCTCGCTCGCTCGCTCGCCCGCTCGTTCGCGTTCGCCATCCGCTCGTCTTCGTCCGACGTACGAACGCGGCAACTGTCTCGGTTTCTCCGTCGAAACATCGGCTCTCGACGACTCGGCTCGTTTACAGCGGGGCGTCAAGTTCGAAGCGAGTTTGCCGGAGCTCGGTCGGTCGCCTCTCGACAAGGATGCGAGCCACTCGAAACGTAGCGTATTCTGCGCGGGATGCCGCGGGATCTGACATAATGCCTGCCTCTCCCACCCCCGTATCCCACTCTGCCAGCAACCTCAACCCCGGATAAATTCTCTCTCCCCCTTGGTCTCCCGCTCCCTCGGCCGGCCCGTGCTGCTCGAGAGTACGCGGTGGTTGCTACGGCGATGAGAGGGCCGACACCACGAAAACCATTCGGTTCCATTCTCCGGTGATCGGCTCTCGTTCGAGATCTCCCAGCGTGCACGGAAGTGCATTATTAAAAGCCGAACGAGTACTTTGTAACGAGTTACCCCCTACCACGAATCGGCTTCCCGCCGTTTCGCGTTGCCTCGTGTCTCGCCCGTCTCCGATCGTCCCCCAACCACCTATCGTCGCCGCTACGAACGCGAGTCGAAATCGCGACGCGAAATCCTCCGAATCCGAGAATTTCTCCGTCTTTGAGCAGCGATCGGGTGTACCAGTCTCGCGTTCGTCGTCGACGACGATCGAGTTCGACGGTCGACCGATCGAAACGCTTTCCACCGATTACGAAGAACGAGACTTCGAAAGCATTAACAATTTACACGCACAATTTACACGGTTTACACACTTGCACATATTTAATATATCGAATATAGATCTATTTGAAAATTAAATTTGTATTTTTAAATTACGTTAAAATTGTATTTTTACGCGCGACTGACTTCCGTCGTTGCGATGACGCTCGGGGTCGTATATTCTATTTTACCTCTTTCATTTAGCCAAATTTCCGCACACACGCGGATACCGACACCCCTCGATGCAAACATCGGTTTTTCTTCAAAAGCGTCTTCTCCGATCTCTATCGACGATTCGCTCGTCGTTGGACTTGCCTAATTACTTTTTGCCTGGCCGCTGCCCTCCTCCCTTTCTTCCGTTTCTTCCGTTCTCAGCGGCAACTGCCGAGAAAGGAAGCTACGGACGACTTTCGTCGTTCCGATCGAATCGTTGCACGAGCACAGACGGTCTGGTCTGCTGACAAAAATCGGTCGATCGATTACGAACGCCTCGTTGTTCGTTGTCGACGTGTAGGGGGGAGGGGTAAGGTTAATTCGTACAAAATAAGGCATGTTTTTGTGAATTATTTGTGACGACACAGTTAAAATCTCTTTATCAAAACCAATAGTACGTTAAAGTATGACATTCGAAGAATATTGTATAAAATTTTCACGGAGAAATGTTAAAAAATACGGCAATGGCAGCAATTATTCGGAAGTGTCTCGGGAAAAAGGTAGAATTGCGGTGCCCCTGACAACTTGGTGCTGGATCATCAGAAATCAAAAAATCAAAGTTCGTTCGTTAGGTAACAGTTTTCCCCAGGTAACGCTGGGAGGGTTTTTCGAAATTTCAATTTTTCACTTTTTTGGAACACTTTGAAGGGAAAATTAGCCGCAAATTTTTCAACAAATTTTCGCAAAATCGGCTAATTTTCCCTTCAAAGTGTTCCAAAAAAGTGAAAAATTGAAATTTCGAAAAACTCTCGCAGCGTTACCTGGGGAAAACTACTACCTAACGAACGAACTTTGATTTTTTGATTTCAGATGATCCAGCACCAAGTTACGAGCAATTCTACTTTTTTCCGAGACACGTCCGAATAATTGCTGCCACTGCCGTATTTTTTAATATTTCTCCGTGAAAATTTTATACAATATTCTTCGAATGTCATACTTTAACGTACTATTGGTTTTGATAAAGAGATTTTAACCGTGTCGTCACAAATAATTCACAAAAACATGCCTTACTTTTGTACGAATTAACCTTAGCCCCCCCTTAAATTAATTCGATCGCTACTCCGTCCATCGCTGTCGATGGATTATGCTTCCGCTGCGGTCCATTTATCCAAATACGTATCTCTGTCGCAACGGTTTAGATAAGAACGGAGAAGGTTCCGAGGCGAAGAGGGTTACGCGTCGAGTTACGAGTTCGAGCGGATGACAAAAAATTAAGTCGACGCGCGCTACGGTTTAATCGTTCGGTTTCTTTAGGACGGTGCAACGTGGAAACCTCGGTCGCGAGAGAATCTCTGTTCGAAAAGAAACGAATACGCGCATTAACGAAATAGCGAGACGCTGGGGTGAGAGGGAAAATAATTCGATTTTTCGATTCGGCTGAATACCGCGATGATTGCCATTGCCAACGAAATGGAATTTAATCGAGCGACGAGCCACGAAAGATTTCTAGCGATTCGTCGAATTGATATTCCCGGTGCTCGTTCCGGAGACATGGCACGATAATGGCGTATTGTTTTACTAATTCTATTCGGAGGAGAGGAGACGTCTGAAACTGGCCGCCGAAAATCTACGATTTACTCGACGTCATATCCGTCGAACGATAGCACGATGCAACGACGAAACGACGAGATTCAAGGACATTTTCTTGTGCGAAATAAATGGCGGGCAAGGTTTGGAACGAGGAACCCCTAGAAACGTTCGCGATATATTTCGAAGAGAAAATTACGCGGACAACGATCGGAGCAGGACGTTCGATTGCAAATATTATACGAGTTTCGCTTCGTTTCGTCTCGCATCGATGAACGTCCGTATAAAGTGTATTCGATGGAATAGGGTCGAGCGCGGTCACCGAGCTTGGAATTAAAATCGGTGACTACCCCCGGTTGGTTCCGGTGGCGCGGTGCCGGTGCCGATGCCAGTGGATAACCGCAGGTTGCCTCTGTTCGTAGCTGACCGCGATTTCTTTTCCCCCTCTGTCTTTCGTTCTTCGATTCCACGAGACCCTCTTTCGTCGAATTTAAATTTTCCCGAATTTCGTTTAAAACGTTTATGATGCGTGTCCGAGGGTCGGTCGGTCGATCCCACGAGAGAGCGAGAGGTGTCTCAGCCCCAAGTTTGCGCAGCCGGACAACGAGTTCCAGCGCAAGACCGACGAGCCGGTGACCAGGCCGACTAGACACTCGATCGACCTTCCCATATCCGACCGCGTACCTAATAAATTTATTTCCGATGCAAATAAAATTCCTTCCCTGGTACGAACGAACGTCGCGTGACAGAGAACGCCTCCTTCCAACCGTTCTCTCCTTTCTTCGCCTCCTTCGTACTCGAATGGAACGTGGAGCCCGCGCTCAACCAAATTCCTCGTTTACCCGAGAGATATCGTTATCGCTAAAAAGAAGCCGTATCTAAGGCTTAAAGAACCTACGAGAGAAAGTTGGCGCGAACGAAAGCGCGGTGTCGCGGATCATCGTATCCGCCTTTGTCGTCGATATCGCACGATTGGGAATTCCCACTGCGTAATCGAAATCGATTAACGCTCGTTACATAAGCCTCGACGCAAAGGGAAGTGGCGCGGAAAGCCATCAATATCAAATACGCAGAAGCGCGTGTACCGACGTTTACGATGTAAATATTGGTAAGTAGGTTATGCTACGAGTACGATACTCGGCGTGCCTATTTACGGCAACGACGATACTTACGAATGTATCGTGAATCGTGTAACAGGTGAAAACAAATGGCAGATACGCGGCGAAAAGGAGAAGATTTCCCACGATGGAGACGCGATCGATCGACCGATCGAAGAAAAAGCGGTGCGTGGTTAATCGATCGAACGACAGCACCTTTTGTGCCGTAGAAATCGTAGCACGGGCCGTGCGACCACAAAGCTCGCAGATAGCTGGATCGCGTCCAGCAGGGATCCGCAGGTAATAGTATATATAATGGGCAGTTAGCACCCTACTGTGGTCTGTAGTGGGTGTGTTGT
This sequence comes from Bombus vancouverensis nearcticus, assembly GCF_051014615.1. Lineage (NCBI taxonomy): Eukaryota > Metazoa > Arthropoda > Insecta > Hymenoptera > Apidae > Bombus > Bombus vancouverensis. The sequence continues at coordinate 20,702,035 of NC_134912.1, read as the reverse complement.
GACACCGAGACCGGAACAAACAAACATCGTGTCCATTTTAGAAGGGTCCAGGACAAACTGGCGTTGACCAGCGGCCAGACAACCGCAAGTTTGCGGGTCGCGCGAACCTCTTCGAAACATCCCCCGCCTATTCTAGTTGCGTTTCGTTCTCGAAAACTCGGAGCCGTCGTCGTGCCGATGTTGCTGGCCGAATGCTGTACGTGTAGAGAGCGAGCGAGAGAGAGAGAGAGAGAGAGTGATGGGGCGAGGGGGAGGGAGAGGGAGAGAGAGTAAAACGAATCCGAGGGCGCTACCCTCGAGAACTCGACCACGACGCTAAATAGGAGAACGATACACTGCCACGATCGACTCGATTCCATTTTTCTCCTCCTTTACCGCACTCCGCTCGACTTTCTTCCGCGACATTACCTCTGACTCGTCCGTTATGTTACCTCTTAACGGATCCAGAGTAAACGTAAATTCAAAGTCGTCCGTCTTTCCAATCGGGTATCGCGATTTTCGAGCTTTGCCGTTACTTCTATGCCGTTTAAATCGTCCTGCCGGTTCTTCTCCCGTCTCCGAGATAACGAAACGCGCGGAAATTCTCCGGACGAGTTTCGGCCTTTGACCGGGCCAACTGCGAAACTGTCTTGACGTAATGGTAAGCTTAATAGCCGTGCCGGCCAGGACGAGCGTACGTACGTACGAGTTTGCCAACGACTTTCTCGAACCAGTGGCGATCGAATCGCGTGGTTGCGTCGCTGCGTGTTCTCAGCCGGAAATCGAATCTGGATGGGAATACGAGTTTTGCTCGGGGAACTAGCCACGAAATCAAGTTTGTTCGTAGCGCGCACAATCCCACGAAACGCGAAACGTCGGCAAACGAGTTGCCGCGTCCGGGACATCCCGACTCCAAGGCTAGAAGAACTCGTTCTCGTCTAGTCTTTCGACCGTCGTTGACAAAAAGTTTGATATTCCAGTTTAAGCGTCTCGCTTCGTTGCCCCCGATGCGACGGAACGAGTTGTTTCGAGTACGTGCGCGCTTTCCCTTTCGAGATTCACGCAGCGCCGGACGAGTGGGTCGCACGCGAAGAATCGCGGGCACAGCGGAAGGTAAACTAACAGGAGGAAGTAATCGAACACCTTGCGGTGGCGATAGCGGTGGCAGTGGTGGTGTCGATGCGTAGGAGGACAAGCTCGTGGTTAAGAGCGAACTAGCCGGCTGTAGGCGACGCGCACTTGGAGCACCGAAACCCCGACGGTGTCGATGGGTCCGAGTGCCACTTTACGAACCAGCATGTGTTCCTGTCTCGGGTTTCGGATTCCATCCCTCTCTTTTTCCTTTTCGGGGAAGTCGATACGCTTTTTGCCTCAATTTCTAATCGAATCCAGCGTGAGCGGCTCGAATTAAAAACTCGCGATTTCATCCTTCGAACGTATTTAAATCACATTCGCAAAAACGTAGAAGCGCGGATGAAGCGTTATTCCATTCCATGACCAGCCGAGGCGACGGCGAAAGGCGTCCGAAACTGAACAAATGGACGGGTGTGTGTTCCGCGCGAAGAATATTTACAAGCGTTGAAAGACGCGGTCTCACGGGTATTTCGGTTCTCCCCTCTTTCGGTGTCGTCTCGAATTCGGAAGAACGAGAATATAAATCATGAGACTACGTTAAACGAATAGCTGGTGTACAGCGAGTCGGCAGCGCAGATGGGAAACCTACGAATTACAAACAAATGTTTCACGATTTCATCAGCAAGAACGTCGCTGAAGATTTCGCGGATTACGATTCGCTCGGCTGCAAAACGATCGAAGAAACGACGACTGTAGTCTGAATCGTAACTTACGATCACCGAGGCAATTATTTAACTTGTAGCGTATAATTGTAATTTAACTTTCCTCGTCCATCTTTTTCCTTATACGCGTATTCGTATTTCCTCGTTCTCTTACATATCTGCATATTTTTCTGTTTTTCTTTTTTTTTTCTTTCACATCCATCGTTCGTTGTCGCGACTTTTTTTTTACTCTTCGTGCCACAGGGCACGTGTCGGTGATTAGCTAAATAAATAAATAGATGTATCAAATACACGTGGAAGAGCAGAAGAGAGCAAAGGCTCGATTTCCACGTTAGCTTCCACGCGCACGCATATGCATACGCCGTAATAAATAATCATAAGCATAAACACAGAGAATAGGTAGAGCGAAAGAAGGAACGGTCTCACCCCCGTGGAAGCTTCCTCCGATTTAGAGTTTATACTTTAAAGGGACGGAGGAGTCTATGGTCACGCAGCTGTCCCATGCCCAGATGTCCGGTTTTCGGCCACGGGACCACGACTCACTGTGAGAAAACGAATCCTTAGGGTCCCTTCTTTCGTTGCCTTTCGCCTCTTTGTCTTCCTTCCTTCTGGCTAGTCCCGTCTTCCTCGTCGAATCCCCAATGCACATTAATTACCTCGCTCCAAGACTATCCTTCTGGATTATCCGAAATTTAATACACACGTCCGTACACCCGGTTACGTTCGTTCGCACACTATTGTATGTACGTACGTACATATATACAGGGTGCTCGGTAACTGGTGGTACAAGCGGAAAGGGGGTGATTCTACGCGAAAAAAGAATTTTTCGTTCGAGGCTTTGTTTTCGAGAAAATCGACTTTGAATTTTCGCTCGGTACGCGTGCACTTTACCGCGTCTCGTTCTAATTTATTCTAATTTATTCTATATTTTCGACTTCTTTTTCGCGTAGAATCACCCCCTTTGCGCTTGTACCACCAGTTACCAACCACCCTGTATACACATATTGTAATTGCAAAGAACGTTGCGACTTTCTCATCTTCCTTTTCAACATTCCTCCTCCGTTGGACTTCGTTTCACAGCGATTCGTAATCTCGTGGAGAATTTATTACGCGATCGATCGTCGGCCGATGACGAGCATCTCGATGAAGGAAATAATCGTATTCGTAGGAAACGCGCGCCAGCTCGCGCGGCTGTGCTAATTGAGTAAATGCGATCAAAGAGAATTCGTTGCGAGCAACATGGCCATTACCTCGTTACCTCGTCTATCTTTCGTTTCCTTTATTTATTTCCAGCTGCCTATCGAACGCGCTTTTCGCTGGTAAACCACATGCGGCGCGTCGTTTGCCGACAAACTCTGTTCGTCAAACCGATCTCCATGATATTATCTTCAGTCGTCTTAACTCGAGCGAAGGAAAGGGCGCGCTCTTACGTTCCTTGCTTTCTAATTATTATCCATCTACGATCGGACTGTAGTCTTAAAAACGGTAAAGCCGGATTACCGGTTTACGAGCGTGTGCGATATCGATTTTTATCGATGTCGTAATTTACTTTCTTATCTCGTCAGAGCCGTTCCACGACGAACGCCACCGAACAGGGGGCGTCGATAAAATCCCGGCTAGCGAGATACGAAACGCGTATGTAAAGTAGAAACCAAACTACCAATCGGCTAGAAGATTATCTTTCTCTTAGCAAATGAGCGCGATATACGTGTAGTATCCAGTTCGGAAGATTTTGGAGTCTCGATAAAAATTCGACGTTCCCGTCGACTTATCCGCTTCACGACTTTTTTCTTTAACCCCTTAAGTTTTACGAACGAGGCCATCCCGTCTCAAGTGCACCGTCCTATTTCCATTAATCGCTTATCGCTTATTCTCAAACGTCTATCTCTCCCGTTCTTCGCGTTATGAAATCCAAAATCAAGAAGGTTTCTACGAGATACGTATTTTTGTTTATTTATTTTATCGTGATTAGAGCTCGTAACACTCGTATTTTGTCCGTTGTTTATTATCACGAAATTAGTCCAAGTAGAACGAGCCCAACCGCAAATCGTAAGACGTTTCGATTCGGTCGATCAGCGAACAAGTATTCAAATAAGTTTCGACGTCTTCTTTGCCAATATCAAACGTAATTTTCCTTATTTTCTTACGAAATAACAACTAGGGAAATAACAACTAGCAATAACGAATGGAAATGAAAATTTAATAAATACACCTATCTTTTCACCGTGTTCCCGAAAAGAATGTACAGCTCGAGGGATCGAATTAAAGCGTCGATGCGAACCGAAACGGTAGTTTCGTAGTCGAATTTCGTGTAAAACCGTAACGCGTAACCTTCTTCCTTGGCGTTGCGTCGATAGCCGAACCCTCGGTGACTCGGAAAGCAAGACGTTCTCGCCATAGTCGACTATTAATTACGGTCCGCAACTCGGCGTAATTAGCCGACGCGTAATCAGATCAGCAAACGGAATTGATGCACGTCTAGTTACGCCTAACGATCCCCTTGGCAACAATACATTAAGATGTCACGAAACTGCTCTCGTATCTTTGCTCGTTTGCCGCGCCACGTTCCCGAGAAACGCAACTCTCGAATCGATAGCCTATCGAATCGACACCTGGTACACCGTTCTCGTTTTTACCGCGTTCGTCGGGTTATCGTTGCGAAGCGACGCAGGAACGTGGCCGAGGAAAGATCGCGCGAGAGGAAGAAACGAAGCGAATGCACCTGAAGCGAACGTTCCGAGTAGCAGCGTGAATTGGCAATCCGAAGGGCACTTATCCGCCCGGGCCAATTCTCGCGCTGATTAGTAATATTGTGGCCTGATGAACCGAGGGCTCGAGTCGTCGTCGGTCGAGTAGGAGATGAGTCCGTAACCTCGTTACCAACCCGCGGGCGATGCGACTACCCTAACTATAACGCGAGGATACGCTCTTCCTCTTCTCTGCCTCTCCGTCGACGCCGAATAGCGTAAGACGAAGACTCGAGAACCGAAGGAGCAACGAACTGGATAGAGACGAAAGAGAGAACGAAAGGACGGCCAGCCGTCCGAGTGGCTAAATGGATGGACGAATGGATGGACGAACCACTGGATGGACAATGGACAAATAGAGACGAGAGTACGAGAGAGGAAAAAAAGAACGGGGGGAAGAACGCTTCGAGGAAATGGGTATATACCGCTCGACGAATAATTGGTCGAAAGTACGCGCTCCTTTAGGACTTTGGCGAACGATTTTTGGTAAACGTCGGTCGATTTTAACCTACTCCGTAAGTATTACGCGGGAAGGCGATTCGCGTTGGCAATGGGAGAGCGATTGGTCGCACCCTACTAGCTGCAGGGTATCGCGTCGGTGCGGTATGGCGTGACAGGATACGTTAGAAAGGGGTAGCGAACGGTAGCAGTGGGCGGTGCGTGATTTCGAGGCGAAAGGTTACGATGAAAATCTTCACGATCGGTGAATCGGAAAATAATAACCGGTGGTGGTCTATTGAACGAGCGAGAAGCGGAAGCCGATACAAGGGTTGCGATTGCGGTACGCCACCGCACGCTACCATGCCGCTCTGTCGCGCACCATGCCACTACTGCACCATCGGTTACAAAAGAGGTAGAAATCGACGGGAGTAACCGTGGGGTGAGTCGCGACAATGCTCTAATCAAATGTCACGAATCAGCGCCATTATGCGCATCTGCGGTATGAATTCGTAAATACGCCTGGAGGCGCTCGCCTTTGCTCCCCGATGAATATCCATCGAAAGTGAGAGGTTTCCGAGCGGTCGCGGTCGCCGAGAACCATTTCGGTTTCACCGGTGTTAGCCTCGTTCGAAACCTAACGCCTACAGCCTCGCACGAATATCAACGAACGCGTGATCGCGATACGCCGCGTAACCGACTTTTCCTCGTTCCTCGTTCCTCGTTCTTCCATCTTTCTCAACATCCTTACGAAACAATTATCTCCAGCTCGATGAAACGCGGTATTCGTTCGCATTATCGTTCGCGTTCGACGAACGCCACAGACTCGGCAGAAACGAAGAGCTCGATTATACGGTGGTTTTCCAAGTACGGCGACGTCATTCTTTGGGCGATTACAGCGAACGATCGATAGAATCTCGGCGTATTCGTCGATCGTCCGACGCCGGAGTTTATCGGCGTTTTTGGACGCGAGCGCGTAAATCCCGACGACAAAAGCTGCGAAGCCACCACGTTCCGGCACGGCGGAATCAAAAAGAAAAAAAGGACGTTCGAAAATACGGTCGTGAAACTTTTCGTCCTCGTAGAGACCGGTGGACTGTAAATAAAATAATACCACGTTCTAATCCGAAAACTGAAAATCCTATTCGCCAGCGAAACCGAGTTTTAGACGGCAAACGGCCGCCTTCGCGCGGCTCTCCCTTTTTCCTAGAGAGCTTGGCAAAAAAATTCCCAGGGATTAAGAGCCCGTGCGGCGACGCTAGGTAGCTTCTAAACGGAACGTGCCGGCTTCGTTCGGCTTCCGAACCCTACGTTCCTTCTCTCGTATTTCTCTTTACTTCGATCGCGTCGGTCGATCGTTGGATTAGAAATTTACGCGATCGCCGAACGTGCTTCGAGTACGATCTTTGCCGATAAACTATCCGCGCGATCGCAGCGTTATTTTCGTCGACGATAGCGCACGAGGATGCCGACGATGGGTATTACACGTGGACAAAAGCCAAGTATCGAACGTACATACTTGGAGGAAACACGGTTGACAGGATCGTGTACGCGTGCGGGGAAACGCGCAGAAAATACGTACATCGCACGCTACGTAAATAAGCTTAATGCGCACAGACTAAAAGTGTTGTTTCCGATTTTTCGTTCCACTCTTCTAACCTATCGGTAGACCTTTCGACCTCTTTCGGCGATAACCTAAAAGTCAAGGGTACTCGCTCGCGCCAAAGTCCCGAGGATTCGATAATCTTTGGTAAAGGGGAGAGCGAAGGAAAAGAGGAAGCGGCAGCGGGGAGAGAAAGGGAAGAGAGAGAGAGAACGCAAAACTCGAGCTGCTCGACGAGCTCGAAGAGGATTCGAGACGATGTAGATATTTTTTCTCGCGGTAAATCGCGGTCGGCGTTTTAACCAGTCGTACGCCAAATGCTTTCGGCCGGGGCGTTTAAACGCGAACGAACGCGCCCGCCCGAAAACGAACCACCCGTTCCATTACCCGCTTTGTGGTCGCCATGCTCTTTTGATCTACCCCATAATTAATCCGCGGAGGTAACCGGAGACGCGTATGGGCGCACCGGGCGGACCGACGGCTCATTCATCGTCAAAACTGTGGACCGAGTCATTGAAAGGGTATCGGATCAGAGAGGGGAGCACCGAGAAAGAGACGCAAAGTTTGAGAGAGAGAGAGAGAAAGATAGAGAGAGAGCGAGAGAGAGAGAGAGAGCGTAACGGAACAAAGAGGGGAACCGATGATTAACATTTTCATCAAGCCAAGTCACGTGCCGCGCGTTTCGTATCTTTTAAACGTAATGATCGCCACGACAATGCGGCAACCCGAACGACCGAATATCTGATCATCGTCAGAAATCGCTGTCTAAATCCGTTACGCTCGCTAAATCCATCCACGGAAAGCTTCGAATCGAAATCGATGTAATCGACGTGAGAGTACTCGAATGACATCTGGATTACGATTACTTGGAAATAAATCAACATGGAGCGAATTCACGCGGATTATAGTAAAATCCAAGTAAATAAATTGAATCGAAAGGAAAAAGAAGAAAGAAATGCAGCGGATTTCCGCCATGGATCGGTGATCGCAATCCATTCGACGTTAATTTCGCGTTCGGCGAGCAACGTCGTTAACGCACAGCTGCGTGGCATCTCGTTTTCCCTCGCGGTTCCTCTCTCTTCCTCCAACGCGTCCGACCGCGTTCTTTCCAAATTGGCGAAAGAAATTTCCAAGCGATGATCATTTCGATGCCATCTGCCGAGCCGTAGCTCTATACGTGTCGGAATATTAACAAATCGGCCGTGTCTCGCGTCGCGTGTCGTCTCCCGACAACGATATCCATCGCTAAATCGCATCCAACGTGTTCTCATCGAGATATTTGCATCGGTCGCAGCTGCAACCGGTCGGTAACTCGAACGTTTTTACGAGGCAGGTCAAAGTGCTACGAGCGTTGCCTCTCGTCCGATTCCGCTTACTCGGACCTGTCGCGTCGGCCGGTCTCCTTCGTTTCTCTTTTCTTCGTTAGGATACTCGCGATATTATAAACTCGCGTTCGGATATCCGGCGAAGAAAGCATCGCTTGGAGAACGAAGGAAACGAAACGCGCGGCAACCTAGTATAATCGTGGCGGACGAGCAAAACAGAGTAGCGCAGCGATTTGAAATCTCGCATAGAGACCACGCGGCTAGTTGCGCAATCGAGGAGAAAAGGTCGCGGACGCGTTTGCCACGACGTCGCGACACGACGCGACGTGTGTCGAAGTAGCGCGAGATTAACGCAAAAACATCCATTTATGCGGTACTCGTTCGGATCACGCTCGCGACCTCGTAACGCTTATCGGCTTGACCTGTACGCGTCTTTTTCTTTTCGACTTTACTCACCATCCTCCGACACTTCGGAAACCAAAACTCGGCTTCGTCGTATGACGTAAGAATCGTGCTACATATAACAGCGTTTATCTTGCCTCTATTCCCGTCCATTTCTTAGTTTCCATCGTTATTTTTCCAACATATCCCGGTATCTTCGAAATATACGTAAGTACGTCCGACGTAAATGGTTTACAAAGACCGATCGATAAACAGCGATTATACAAAATTTTATTCCTTCTTACGTAACAGATGTTTCTATGATGCGAAGCGTTTCTGTAATGATCTCTACGACACGTACGACGATGAACGCGAATTAATTTCGCGAATCGGTGCAATTTTTTAGTTTCGATTCCTCTCGTACATAGGTATACAACGACTGCTTGCAATTGCGCTGATATACAGGGTGGTTGGTAACTGGTGGTACAAGCGGAAAGGGGGTGATTCTACGCGAAAAAGGAAGACGAAAATATAGAATAAAAAATATAGAATAAAAATTTATAGAATAAAAAAAGAAACGTCAATCGAGGCAACGATCTACAGCGAGATCCGTTATAACGAGACGCGATAAAGTGCACGCGTTCTTTTTTCGCGTAGAATCACCCCCTTTCCGCTTGTACCACCAGACCCTGTATAAAGACAAATTATACACCCGTAAACGAAGGAACAGGCAAAGGCGAGGTAAAGTTTCTCGTATATTTCTCGAAGCATGCATCGGTCGTGAATGAAAAAGCGAGTTCGATTCTTCTTCGTACGTACGTACGTTCAGATACAACGAAAAAGGTAAGGGAAGAAAGAAAAAAAAGAGGAAAAAGAAATCGATAGGAGGAACTTTTAGTTTCCAATTCGGGAGTACTGGTATCGGATGGTGCACGTGTTTCTAGCGTTATCATTGGCTAGTAAATCTTGGCGAGACAGCTTAGAATCCCCTTGACCTGCGCTGCTCGATGAAAAACATCTGTCGTTCGTAGCGTACGGCAAAGGCAGGCCTTCGATTTCGTTCGGTCTTTTGCATGCTCCGTTAAGTCGAAGCACGAACGCGTACAAAGGTTCGCGTATAAACGAAACAAGTTTTCCAACGAGGTTTCCACGCAAGGTGGAATGAACGGGAACGGAACGTAACGGAAGGGAGCGGAAGGGAACGGAAGGGAACGGAGTAGACGAGTAGGAAAAGGAGCGTCTAGGAGGCAAAAAGTGGTAAGCAGATCTCGGAAGGAAGGCGAGTCGCGAACGAAGAGGAAAGACACTGAAACGGCGCGAGAGAGTGCGGCTGGCAGAGGAACGAGAGAAGCGGAAGGGAGGGGAAAGAGAAAGGGAGAGAGTACGCCTAAAATAGGGAGCAATAAATTGTCCACTATCTTCGCTGGGTTAAACACATTAAAGCGTCTTGAGATAAGGCTGGCTGGCGGCCCGTTTGTTCACGGGGTTCCTGCCGACCGGCATGAAGGACTGCAACGTGTTATCCGCGCCAGGAAAAGAGAGAAGAACAGGGTGCAAGAGCGACGCCACTCCTCGCGAAGGGGACAACCCGGTTCTCTCGTCGGGAGGTGGGAGCGAAGAAGCGGGCCGATGGAATTTTTCGTATTCGCGATCCACGAAAACATTGGGATACGTAGATCGCCTTGTCGTCGTATAGATTTCTCGCGACGCGAACGACGAAACGCCGACGAGTGAAAGCCGACGCTTCGCTTCGACGAATCGGCGTACGCGTACGTAAAAACCGTTCGCTTCGAGCGCGTAGATCGCGAGAGTTTTTACAGGTGGCGAGCAAAGCGAGGCGAAGCGAGACGAGAGGAGCGAGAGGAACGGCGCGTGGAAGGTAGTTTTTCCAACGTTCGAGAGGTTAAGCGTCCAAGTTCGTGAGAATAATGGAAGCGACAGACGGCGACAGTTTAAGAGAGCTTCGTGGAGAGGAAGGAGCGCGTTGGCTTCCCTCTCGAATTTGCAATTACTCTGCAATTAAGAAACGATTATTTTGCATAGACGAGAGCCTGCTCGAGGCTGGAAGCGCGAATCGTGCCGCGTGTCACCAAGAACTTACGCCTGACTAATATTTTAACGAGCCTCGTAAACCGATTCCAAGACCGAGTCGAGATCTCTCTCGCTTGCCGCTGCTCGCCCCTCCGCTCCCGTCGCGCTTCTTCCCTCCGACTCCTCGAGAAAGCTGTTCCAGGAAAAACGTACTTTGCATATTCACCCCGTTGCCTCGCCTAATATCTTCGGAACGATCGAGCCTTCGTCGTAGTTGCTACCCACTCGATCGTCCAACGATCCTACCAGTTTTCCACGTTCGCGAATTTCGCTGGCGTAACGCGACTCGCTCAGGCCTCCGAGCTTTCGCGTATCTTTCGCTCCGTAAACGGCTTTTCGGCGAAGGGACGAGGCTTCCGAATTTCCTCGCAACTTTCCTCGTCCGGATATTAACGTCAGATTTTTTACTGCTTCCGCGAAAAGAGGGTGCTCGCGTCTCGTCGCGATCCGCTACGACGCGTTCCGTCGAGATACGCCGCGCGTCGCGAAAATATGACAAAGTCCACGAATCGGCGTCAAACTCTCGCGCGACGACCATCCCGTTTCCCGGGATTTCCGCTACGACTTTTAACGGCCGTGCTCGATTCGTCGACGCGGACGAACCGACGGTAGAAGAGTCGGCCGACGTTCGACGAATCGAGTTTGACGGGACGACGAGTTCGCCGCTCGACAGAGTCGGACAGAGTATCATCGTTATTCTCGGAGAGCTCGTCGAGACCCAGAGGTTGCACCAAGACGAATCAATTACGCGGTGGGCACGTACAACCGTTACGACTGGCGGCCGTAAACGTGACTCGCGCAAAGCGCTCGTGACAGATATGGAGCAACTGGCACGTTCGAACGCGGATCCGGTGCGCGCCACGCTGCTTCGCCTTCTCTCCTACGCCAACCACCCTAACACCACCGTCCACTCCATTAATTAGCCGTAATAAACCGTGCAAACTGCGCGACCGACTCGCAAACTGTCTCGGCCCGACCCCTCTGCGACACCGCGGCCTTCGTTTTTACCTTTTCCCGTTATCCGTGCGTTCTCCGCTCGGATCTCGTTGAGAAAATTTCGGAGCAATTTGAAAAGGTCGATAACCGTGACGACGGATCGGAAAGCGGGAAAGGGAGGAAGGTGGCGAGCGAGAGGCGTAGGTGGGCGAAAGGAAGAGAAGAAAGGAAGAAAAGAGAGCAGGGAAAGAAAGAAGCACTCGACGGAACGCGACGCGACGACGCGACGACGGTTCGTTGAAAACGCGGTCGGTCGGTACCGGGAGGCAGAGTCGGCCGGAGGGTTACCGCTAAACAGGCAATTACGAGACTCCTCGGTAGAAGATGCTCGTAAAAGTTAAAGCGAACGGACGAACGAGAAGAGAGGTCTTTGAGGAGCGAAAAGGGACGAGATGAGAATAGAACGGAAGAGCAGAGAGGAAAGTCGAGAGCGAGAAAAGGGAAAAGGAAGAGAGGAGAGGAGAGGAGAGGAGAGGAGAGGAGAGGAGGAGAGAAGAGATAGAGAATAGAGAGGCAGAGCGAGCAAAGACGAGGCCGGCCGATCGAGCCTCTCGGAAATCTTCGCCCGAGGCGGCGTGTCATCGGTTCGCTCTTCTCTCGTTCTCCCTCGATCGAACCGTGTCGAATCCATGGACGCCTCCTCCCCCCCTCCCACCCGCTCGCCGTGTATCGAACGAATCGAGATCGCCTGTCAGCCGTTCGCATTCCCCGAACCTCCGACTTTCAAATTCTACGATACCGCGCACTCCTTCGACTTTCAGCCGACCCGATTCGATACAAACTTCCGAAACGTTTCGGTGTCTCTCGATACCAGCGGCGCTCTCCGACATTCTCAGTTCCGTTCTAGACGAACGCGTTCCCGGATCTGCGTTTAAACCGTGGTCGAAGAAGGTTGCCAGGTGGGAGGTGGGGGGGGGGGGGGGGAGGGGGGGTGACGCACGCTCGATATTCCGCCACGAAGTCGATAGCTACGTATAGATAATCTCGCAACGTACACCGACTTTTCGAGACGCGAGCCTCCTCCGAGGTTCTCGCAGAGAGACGAAGACGGAGGATAGTTGGAAGGGGAAGAGGGGGTGTCACAGAAGATACCGAGCTCGGACCGAGGGTAGTGGACGACCAAGGGTGGATTGATCCGTGGTCATCGTGCGACTCTCTCGATACATCCCCTCTCTCGCTCTTGCCGTCTCTCTTCAGCTCCCTCTTTCCCCTTTGCTCATTTTCCTTCCGTACCCTCGGTTTTCACGACCCTCTTGCCCGAACCTTGCTCGTTTCGCTTCCTTCGTCTCCGAGGCCAACGTCTCCGAAACCACGCACATATACATACATTACATATATAGGTATGTCGGTTAGAAGCACTCGGGGTTCTTCGGTTCGTGTTATACCAGCCAGTCACCGGTCCACCCACTTCATTACAACCACCCGAGGAGAACGACAATGACAACGAGGATGCTACCGCTACGTCTCTTATACGACCAACCGCTATCCGTCGAAACTTTCCCTTCGACTGCGCCCTTAAGTGAAATCCTGGCATCAATCTTGCTAACGACCTAGGATTAGCGCTAATTTGTCGACCGCGCGATATTGCCGAATCGCCGAGATATCTCTGTCGGCTCTCCCTCGGCTTCTCTTTTCCATCTTCCCTCCGTTCCGTTCCTTTCTTCTCGCTCTCCGTGTCTTCGCCGTCTCTTGCCTTTCAACGTTTTAACGCGCGATTCCCGATCTCCAGCCTAGGCGACCGCGACCGACGATCGAGAAAGAACGCCGAAGAATTCGCGATTCTCTCGTTCGTCGTCGCGACGGCGGGAATACACGTGGCTCGTTCTCGAAGGTCGGAGAAACAGCGTTTCCTCTCGTATCTCGAGAAGAGCACGTCCGAGCGAGGAGTTTGCGGTCGACGAGAATGTGGCCCGCATGCTCGATATCGTTGGAGATGGTACGTTCGGTTACGGTGACACGTACCCCGGAGAAGAGCGCCACTCGAACCCTGCTGATGGCGCGGATTACCACAACGAGCCATCGACGCTGCTCACCTGGCTCTTGCCACGAAAGCGTCGAACGTCGATCGTGACATCGGTTCCCCTTTCTGAAAATCGTGCCAAAAAGCCGCCAAGCGGCAGGCGGACGTTGATCTTGTCGACGAGTCGACTATTTCGAGCCCGCGAAGTAACCACGATAGTAGCGACGTAACCGACAGATTTCACGGGGAAGTTGGATGGAATCGATTCGACGAAAGCCTCGCCACGTAACCACGCTCGAAATCCTATATCGGTGCTCACGATGTTAATGGAATCGCGCTCTTACGCCGGCCCCGCTTCGCCTCTCGACGTTTTCGCGCGCTCGCTTCCCATCCACGCGGCCGAAGATGAAATTTCTCCACTCGTTCCCGACCAACGACAGACAACAGAAACGGTATGCTTCGATTCCGATATACCTGTAAGAGCGATGAATAGTCAAGATCCGTTAGGCATTTCTACGCAAGAGATATCATTGATCGCGTATCGGTTTGACGCGTGACACAGATAGCAGCCAGTAATATCGTACCGCGCGTCCACTCGGTCCGCTATCGTCCGTGCGATTTCGTTCGGTTCGGTTTGGCTTGCTTCGGTTCGATCCGATTCGATTTCAATTCGACTCGACTTGGCTGCACTCGGCTCCGCTCGATACGGTGCGATACGATGCGCCGAGAGATTCCAGGTCCTTTCTCTTTCGGTCGTATCGGTGCTCCATCGAGAAACGAACGTTTCCACCGAATGCACCGACGCGCTACGCACCGTCGAGGTTCGTTGTCGCGTAACAAGTTCGATTTCTGCTCGAGCCGAGACAATCCACCCTATTCTTTGCGCGATGCGACGCGACTGTCTCGTTTTCGATTTCCCAGCCCTTCGATCCACCCGACAACCTCGTACCTACGATCGCGTTAAATTTTTAACCTTCCGCAACGAGACGTTCGTTCCACGGACAGGGGATGCATCGATACGCGTAAATCGATCGTGTCCGCATAAATACGCGCCTGCTTGCGCCGAACGACAAATTATCGTGGCGCGACAAATAAGGCGAAATAACGCCGGCGGCAGTTACACCGCCGATGACATTGCCCCTCGCAACTCCGTCGTTTCCATCGTATTGCGCTACGTGAGTTACGGCAACGATCTCTCTGTCGGTGTCCGAGAGACGGATGTAAAGGAGGATGAAAAACCGTCGGTGGAAGAAGAGCTGTACGGCGCCGTGCGACGGTTATTTCTGTATCTTTAGTCGGTTTACAAGTAGCGGGGTCACGGGCCGGCCCATAAAGAAGCATGACTTACATTGCCGCTATGTGGGCGCGTACCGCGAAACTCTGCCATCTATCTCCGGAGCTCGGCCAACCCCGCTGTACATCCAGACACTACGCGCCACTCCGAACCTTGCCAACCGACCACCACGCTAGAATCAACGAACGAGAACACCGACCAAAGAAACGATCGGGCCAGCGCAACGGCTGAAACGCTCGAAACAAAGAAACAACGACAGGGGAAATAAGGGTAAGGCCCGCCGTCCACGAAGCATCGTGGAAGCTGCGTAGGAGCGACGCTTCGTCGTCGGTGGACCCGAAGGAACTCATCGACTTCGTTGCCACCTCCATCCGACGATCGTCGCGTTAAGGCGTTGGTGCCGCCAAGGGTTTCCGATAAAAGACGGGATCAATGTCGGTATCGCCAACCGTTCGACTCGACGAGACGAAAGGCGGATCGGGTCGCGGTTGCAGCGGCCGAAATAACGTCTGGACGTCACTGTCCTTGAAGCTAGCGGACGATACAGATTCTATTCGATAGGTGCATGTACGTACGTACTTATTCGTTTGTTATTGTTATTATTTCTAATATAAAAATTTACCGAACTTTGACATTTTCCACCTTGAAATTCGACGTTGCGGTCTACCGCAGATTAACGCGAATCGTTGGATGGGAGTAAAGAACCGCGACGAATAAAGCGAGAGATCGCGTTAGAGAGACGAATGCGATAAAGGGGTTAGAGTAAGGAGAACAGGGAGAGGCACGGAAGCCGAGGTCGGTGGCTACGAAGAAGCCGCGTTTCCTATCTCGAGTTTCGCAGCCACGCCGTCTACGGAGTAAAACTCGGAGGAGGAAACGAAGGAGAGAAAGAGGGAAGGAAAAAGAAGAGACGAAGCGAATCTCTTCTGGTTACGCGAACGGTACGACTATAAGGAAGAACCTCTTAATCGGGGACCCGGACCTCTACAGGGCACGGAGGTCTAACCCCCGGTGGCCCTCGGTCGAGCCGCGTCGCATCGTCGTCGGTGTATCTCGAGCGGACTGACCTCGGCACCCCACCATGCGTCGCGTCATCGACGATCGGTAGTAGTCTGGCGAGAGAATCTCTCGACCGCCACGCACAGCCGCCGCTTCGCGGCAACGCTTTTCCCCGATCGGGTTCGTCGCGCGTTCGCCTAGCCTGATCGACCGATCGATCGTCCTTCCTTCTCGCCGAAACGAAACGCAGCTGCGAGCCGTGATTATTCGAAGAAAGATTCAGCGATCGCCGCGATCGGACGACGAGAAGGCTGGCTACGCTGAAATCGGAAAGATGGTTGACCGACCAGCTGTGGGAACACAACGTGCAGGCTCGCGCGAATGCGAGAGGCGAGAGGCGAGAGACGAGAGACGAGAGACGAGAGACGAGAGGCGAGAGACGAGTAGCGCGAGGCGAGGGCCGATGGACGACGGCAGCGCAGGGTTGAGTAGCTGGCGGAGGTGGATGGAGGTTGCCGGGCAGCCATACGTATCGCGGTAAGCCAGAAAGGGGGTGCTGGTCGGGGTAGTCCGGGCCACCAGGGGCCGGGACCACAATTACACAGAGTGCGGTGCCGCAAAGCCCTTTCAGCCTCTACTCCTAGAGAGATGATGGATTCGCGTTGTCTTTCCGGGCTCCCCGGCACATTGTGCGTTCACCGGCCCGTGTCGTCCTCTGTTTACCACCGCGTCTACGCGTGTACGCTTTTCGAGAATTGCTCGTTTCAATGGAAAGGAAGAGACGCGAATTCCTACCCGTACGCGGATAGATGAACGCGTCGTAACCGCTGCGATAACGCGAACGAGAACGTACGTATCTCTCCTTTTATTCTCCGTTCTTCACCGACCACCCTCCGATCCATTCGAAAGCAAGTTAAGACGCGCGTTTTTTCTCTATCTTCGCTACTCGTTAGATTACGGTGTCAGCGCTGATCGAGAGAAACGCGTCCAAAGAAGACGATTAGCAAGCGGACTCGCACCGTGTCGCCACGTTTCGTCGTTCGTTTGCCACGCGTACGCGACGATCGCTGCTTGCTCCCTTCTTCTTCGTCGCCGATCGCACCGCTCGCGTCGATCTTTCTCCACCGCACCGCTCCGTCCTTGCTCGACGATCGGCGCGCGTGACGAAACGCGCATTCGCACGATCGCCAACGGGCTTAATTCGCTCCTTTCAGTTTCCTCGCGGTTTTCTGCCGGTTTTCTTCGAGTCGCGAAAACGCCAAGTACGAAACGACGAGTCGTTACGACGTACAACCTGTTTCGACGAAATACGTTTAGGCAATTGGAGAGACGGTGCGCTGCTCGTACAAGGCAACGGTGTGTTACTCGTCGATGGATACACATCGCTGCGCCGTACCGTTCCGAAACAGAAAAGGCAAAGAAAAAACGAAAGGGAGAGGAGAAGGCGCGCGTGCGCGTATTCGTGCTTTCTCTTTCAGGATGAACAAACGCGGATGCAAAAGAAGTCTCTGAATGAGCGATGCCTACGGACAGTATGGAGCTTCTCCGTTATTAGCATCTACTCGGTTTCCTTGTGTCTGTATCCATGTGACGCACACTCCGACCGAAAGGGAACAGAGCGGTCATTATGGAGATTGAAACACCGTTCGGTAACACGTTCGCTTCGTTCTTTCTTTCGCTTCGTTTCGTTTCCTTTCCTCTCCTCTCCTTTCCTCTCCTTTCCTCTCCTTTCCTCTCCTTTCCTTCCCCTCTCCGCCCTTCTCCTCCCTCCCTTACCCCACCTCCAACCCCCCTCTCGCATTCCCCTGCTCACCGATTCGTTTCGTTTCGTTTCGTTTCGCGTGCTCGTTCATTCGCGCTCCGCGTAATCATCTCGCGAATAAAGAGAAACGACATTGGAGGTAGCGCGCACCTACCGCGACAACCGCACGATTTTCCCTTGTTTTTTAGTCCGATTCAAAGAGAATAGAGTCGGGGACGAATCGCGTTCTGCCGTTTATCGACCGACCGATTGCCGGACGTCTGTCGCCGATTAAACAGGACGTGGAATCGCGTAGCACGATTTCGGAGCGGAATCGCGGCACGCGAACGATCGGAAAAGAAGGGAAACGCGGGGAAAAAGAGAAACGCCGTGCCTGTAAACCTTCGAAAACGACAACGGCGATCGGTTCGAGTTACGGGTTTGCGGGTTGCCAGTTGCGTGTTGCGGGTTGCGGGTTGCGGGTTATGGGTTACGGGTTATGGGTTATAGTGACCGGCAAAGAAGCCAAAGTGCACGGCATCCAATATGCAATAAACATACGAAGCTTTGACGTATTTAATAGTAACGTGGTCGTATAACGCTTGACACGCATGGAAGCTTTTATGGGGGATGGGTGGTATCTCTCGACCCGTCAGGCTCGGCCGTGTCTCTCCTTTCTTACGGATCGCTCTGTCGATCCTTTGCCGAGCAGGAATCGGACATGCTCCGCTCGGCCGGCCTGAGAATCGCTGCCCTTTTGGCCTGACCGTACTCGCGCCCGTCTCTTTTTCTCTCCCTCTCTTCGTATCCTTCTCTTCTTCGCCGAAGGAATATAGCCTGTAGTTAATTGCGTGTCTGCGCCCAAAGAAGGATCCTCGGGCTGTGTGACGGCCGTTCGATGCTCGCTACGAGCTTGACCGGCTTCTCGGTGCATCATCGTGCTGTTTCCAGCGTCGTGCCGCGTCGCTCCGTTTTCCCACTTTTCCCACATTTCCCGCCTCGATTTCGTTTCTCTCCGCCGTTGCTTCCCCTTAGGAAAAAGAACCTTCCGATGACTGGATTTCTACTTGGAACTGGATAGGCCGAACGCGAGCCTTCGCACGCGGTTAGACTCGTAAACGTATCGTAATCTCCCACCGATGAAGATAGCCGGCATCGATACCAGATCCCGATGAAATTGACACGTCCATCTATCATTCGACATATGCATGGTATGCATGGGAACGGACGACACGAGGACAACGGTGCGTCCCAGACCTGACCATGCATAATTCACGATATCTCGGCGGACCAGCTCGAAATCTCGAATAATAACCAGAACTCTCTTTCCCACCAAACTTTTTCTCCTTTCTACTTCTTCCGAGACGTTAGTTTCCCGCCTTTCTTCCGTTTAACGCGATATACATATGTATGTACGTCTCCTCGTATCGTGCCGCGTTACATACCTATCTTTCTTTTACCGTGTTTCTTAATTGGAAGATCCAGGCGAAAATTGCTTCCTTTAAAAATAATTTCATCTTTTCGTCGTCGCGTCGTAGATACGTAATCGTGGATCGCGCGTCGTTAACATCGTGACCCTGCATAGCGTTTTAAACGCGTTCGATTTTTTTAACGTACCGTCATGCATATTTATGCCGGAAATACTCGTATTTGGTAAACGATCGCCGCGTCCTGACTCGATCGCCGACACACTCGTAAACTACAATGTTTATTATTCGCGCGAAATTATTCTGCCAACAGCTATCTTTTTCCTTCGAATCCTAGATGAAAATCGTACGAATTACCGGTTCCCCATCTTTCTTTCTCGTTCCCGTTCACTCTGTTCGACCGATCGACTCGCACTTTCGAACTCGAGCAACAGAAACCGACGTTATGCGTGATATGTGTATATTAACCGTTGATACGGTTATCGTAACGCGAAGTATCCACTCGAGAGTAAAACTATCGCGAGTTATTCTCGAGAGCATTTTTCATCGCGTCCAGAGTGACTGTCCGAGAGCATCGCTGGATCGTCTGCGAGTGATACTCGCGCGATTTACTCTCCAATGGATACGAAGTCGTATTACTATCGGACAGTTACTTTCAGAACTCGCAACTCAACTTGCGAGCTGTCGCTCGTGCCGCAAACCCCCCTCGATCTCGAGGAAAGCAACGAAAATAGGCTGGCTCTTATTTTTGTCTGTTGAATTTTTTCCCTACTACTCTTCGGAATAGTTCCAACTGATAAAGAAAACTACGTAAAGTTCGAGCTTCGTTGGACAAAGGGAAATGGTGCCCCCTGGAGCAGTTAAAATAATTATTTAAACGCACATAATATCGTCGATTGTATTCGATTATACTCGAAATTATCAAGTGTACTTTGATTAATAAATACTGTAAAACATACGTATTTTTTATTTTCGATCCCAAAGGACTACTTCTTTAGAATGTAAACTTGAAAAATGTGAAAGGACTTGCGCGACTTTTACGATTCGTTGTAACGATGGCTGATAAGCTTCGATGGAAAATAAATTGTTCATTCGTCTTTAAGTTTCTTTTTCTCGGGAAACTTAGGTTACTTAATTGTAAACTTAGTTTACGATTTAAAGAACATGCTCTTTGTTACTCCACATTTTTCGTAAACGATTTACCGCAGTCTTGCGTTAATTTAACATCTCTGCCATTGACAGGCCTTGTCGGCCCTTTAATAAAATATCTATTTTCAGGCCAAGTATACCTCGCTCGTATTCTCGACGTTACTCTCGAGTGGACACACGAGTCGACGAGTTCTCTCGAGAGAAACTATCGGAAGAAACTCTCGAATGGACACTTTGTTTAAGTAGCTCGAATAATCGAGAACGCTTATCATTGCCTGTTTTCGTAATTCGGCATCGACAACGAACGATCGAGCTTTCGACGATTCGATTCGACCGATGATTTCATTCGTGTTCGAAGTCTCGTCCTTTTCAAACTCGGTCGAAAATTCAATCGGAAAGGCCCTTCCCTTGCTCCTCGACCCTTGGCCTAATTTCTTTTCTCATCGAATCGTCGAATATTCCGCACGGTGAACGCTTTGTATCCGAAAGTTCTCCGCAGCGGTGGAGCGACCCAACGATCGAGGACGAGACTAACCCGACCTCCTCGCGCCATGTCCCAGCCAACTTGTCCCTTTATTTTGGGCGTGACGAGTCACCGAACAACGCAACCAAATAAAGAGAATAAAAAAAAAAAAGAAACCTCTGCCTTACTCGTTCGAATTAACTCGTGACTTTAAACCGTTCAAGAGCGAGAAAGATGGTTTGACACGTTCTCGAGCATCGTTCCTTCTCCAACCTCTTTTCGGCTAGTGGAACAGAGATCGTACGCGAATCCGAAAGAAATATGTTCGTCATTGGTGACCGATGGTCCAAGTGTTTGACGAGTGGATAAATTCCGATCGGTATACCAGGATTGTTAGATAGACGAGCGACTAAACGTCGAAGAGAGAAGAAAGCATAGACTAGGACAGATATTTTACCGTCGCTCTGGGGTAGAGAATCGAGCCACACTTGCATACGTAATAATGGCATAAAGCTGAGGGGTGTCCTGTCCTTTAGCCAGCCGGCCCTTTATGCAGGAATTTTGGTATAAAGCTGACGAAATCACAGGCTGCGTGTTTCCCTTCTCTTGCGGACCCCTCTCTACCGAGCCGAGAGAAAATCCAAATGGTCATCGTAAATAGAAAATCCGTTTTTTCCTCCGGTGCGCCTGCGAAATGCGACCGAGTTTATTCGTACAGAGTCTCTCTCGTTCTTTCTGCGCCACGCGTAAAGCTCTCCGGACTATAGTTAGGGTGACCGCGCGACCCCTGAGAACGCGAACGAATACGTTACCGTTCAAAAGTCGAGCCGGCTTTATGTTCGTATTATAGATTCTCGATATGTTCGAGCGTTACGAATCGACGCGTCGTTTTACCTCGCACTGACCGCCTTCTCCGTACCGACTACCGCACGTATTTCGATTATTTTCCCCACGATCGGCGCTACTCCGTTGCATTAATTACACGTTCGCGTCCTCTAACGATCGCATTTTTATATACCGAGCGTCGGACAAAACAGAGGAGCGCGTCGACTCGCCGGATTCGCAATTAGATATCGTCTACGCAAAATGTCTTTTCGTTCGACGAATCGTCCGTTTGTACGTTCTCGCGTAGAACGGGTAGCTCGTAAATGCGATCCTTCGACGTCAGACTAGTGGACAATGTCCAGTTGCAAAAGGAAAAACAGTTGGGTCGATTGGAAATGGTGTATAGGCTGGCGATACGCGCATATTTTTATGCTGTTCTAGCAGCTCGGCGTTTCGTCGATCGATTAACGCAACGACGCCTGTTCGTCACCGCGCGAGCAAACTCGTGATCGGCCGCGACGACGTCGCAACATCGAGGTTACTCGATCCTCGTCTTAAGTTCACGGGTTCAGACAGATGCGAGTGGAGCGTTAACGAGAACAATTAGGAGTTCCACTTTACGCTAGCTCGGCTCCCTCTAAAAATAAACACGACCACTTAATGGCTCGGTCTGTCATAACTGGCGCAGATGCGAGCCGTTCTTAAATTATTCCCACGAACGACCGCTTGTTTCTCGGAATGCGTCGAACGTTTCGAAACAGGCTTGCAACCGCTACGCGACCACCTTACCCATCCGATGCATCGTTCGTACGCAACTCTTCCTTTTGCTCTTCCTTCCTTCCTTCCTTCCTTTCTTTCTGTCCTCTGCAACGACCTCTAAACGCTTTCTATGTCACTCCTGCTTCCTTAATATCGCTACTTGATCGACAAATCTCGATCTAACATCTAATAGCTTCTTTCGTTCGAGCGTTCGAATTACGTTTTTTCGACCTTCCTGTTCTCCTCCTTCTTTGATCGATCGCTTTCGGAATCGCCAACGTAATCATCGCCTTAGAATTCGCACTACGATCGAGTGGTTTGCGAGATTCGATGGGCTATCTCGTTGGGTTACGTTTACGCGCGTTCCGTGTACTTAAATACGAGCGTAAAATAACGAGATCAAGGTGGAGGAGAAATTGGCAGAGACAGAGAGGAGAGGAAGAAGAAACTTACGGTAGGGTGTAGGTTTCGAACGGTGGCAAGAGGGAGGTTCGATTCGACACGCGTGCCTTCGCGAACGCTTCGCTATGCGCGGAATGTGTATTTAACTGTTCGTTTAATTGAGGCTAATCGAGCGATATTAAGCGCGTATACACGTACGAGTGTTAGATACGCGACGCGACGCGACGCAACCCGACGCAAGGCGTTGATCAGACGCACGACCGGGTGTTCCGATCTTATAGCGTTCTTGCTTCAGCCTCTCGTTACGCGCTATTCTTCGCGTCATTTCGGACAACGCGAAACGCGAACTTTAAGAAAACTTCGATTCGAAGTGCTGCCTGCTCGGAGATCGAGAAGGGAAAAGGGAAAAGGATTAAGGGGAAGACTCGCGAGGAAAAAGGAAAAAGGTGCCAACACGGGAGGACCGTGTGGAACGAAGCGAGGCAAGCCCATAGGAAGAAGAAGTAAAAAAGAAGCGGAAGACGCGCGGGTGCGAAGAGAGTTATGGTTATCGTCGGATGCGAGGGTGCTTCGACGCGGTCGCGGTACCGAGCAGAGAAGTCGAGAATGCGACCGAGACAGGATACTCGACTGGTTAAAACGAAGAAAGATGAAGCAGACGCAAACAGAGGACAGACATTTACTTGGAAACGAATGTAACTTTATTGTGAACTTATCGCTGTCAGAAAGCAAACAATGGTACGATCTTTGCACCATCTGCCCTTGCAATCTTCTTTCGCCTCCACCCCGTCGCTCCTCTTCTCCTTCTTCTTCCTCTCTTTTTCTTTTTCTTCCTCTTCATCTTCCTCATCTTCCTCGTCTTCTTTCCCTCTTGTTCGCCTCCTCCTCTTCCACGTCCTCGTCCATTTCTGGCTGGCTTCTGGTTCGTCGGTCCAGCGTCTCTCCGTTTTCCTCCGCTGCTCTCCTCCGGTTTCTCGGCGCGCGGACGTTTTAGGAAAGAAGGATGCGGGTGCGATACGTGAACGGTGGTGGTTGGCGCCGCGATATCGCCGCATCGCATCTATCGCGAGCGTATAGCTCGCCGATATGTAAAAGAGGGGCTGCCGCGAACCTCTCGACTCGCTCGATCGCCGACAGGTATCTGGTCCGCTACGTGCATTCCTTCCATTCTTTGTTCCACGTTTGCATACGTTTTTTCTTCCGCACCATTCGATACACCGCGCCACGCCGCGCTAACGATTCTCCGCGAACTTCCATTCTACGCGATTTTTCTTCTTAAGAGACGCTAGTCGATTTTACCAATCACCCTGCGCTTCCCCAACTATGACGTTCTCGTTACGTCCTGGAACCCGTATCGTTGGCTATTTTTGCTCGAAAACGATCTAACGCGGCTTTTTTCATCTCCGATCTATTAATTGACAAAAACTGCAAGGTCAACGAGAATACCGAGCACACGATCCTGTATCTTTTTTCTATCGTAAAAGAGATAGCCCGAACGCTCGATGTCGACACGGCTAACGACAAGTAAACGCGCAAAAAACTACTAATCATTGCTAATAGTCGCTCGCATGGAATGCAATTTTCTTTTTCTTCTTTTTTCAGAAACACGCGACACGCAATGATAACGGTGATGACAATTATCGATTTCGGAATGCTGCAAGTGCAAGTTTCGAAATATCGTCGCGATATCGTCGTTCGAAACGTCAGCACGAGAAAAGAAAGGATCGATTTCTAGATATCGAGCGAATCGATGCGATCGACGAGTCACGGCGAACCCATGGCACAGCGTTTACGAGGTGGTGCGAGTGCGCGCTACCGTGTCATTCCGCTCGATTCGTTTGATCGTCGAAGGCAAGCTGCTCTCAACTCCGAGCTCGGCTCTAATAACGATAATTACGCGATTGCATGATTCTTTCCAACTGTACCGGTAGTCACCTTTCGTTCGTAGTTTTATACGTAGATTCCGCGATCGTTGCAATTTCCCCGCTTGTTCGCCGTTTCGTACTGCCGTAGCGGTTCCAACTCGGTGTCGTTGCTCGCCTTCTCGTCGGCTAATCGACGTCGTGATTCGGCCGGTTGATCGCCCTCGCGATTATTCGCGCGTTCGTTTTCGGATTAGATTTCACGCGAATTGCAAAATAAATTCGTTGCGATCAAGGTGCGTAATCGTCGTCGTATTTTACACGAACCGTGCTTTACCTCGAATCGTTAAGCAGAGAAGGATAAGAAGGAAGATGGATGGAAACGAAGAGGAAAACGGAGACGGACAGGAGAGCGGCGTAGAAGATCCGAGGAAGGAGAAGCAAAGGGGAAGAAATGAAAGGGACGCGGCATGTGCGTTCTCGTTCAGCCGGTCGTTCGTTTCCTCATTACGTATGCGCGTTACGTAGAGAGTCGAGCCGAGAGATGCGATGTGATATCATTTTCTAGCGGCTGCCTTTTTCTTCCGTCTATACGATCACCGAGGCAACCATGGGTACGCGTTTACGCGACCGCAACGATTCGCAACTTTCTCGCTCGAATTTTACGTCGATTCTTGATCAAAACTAGCTAGGAATCTCTGGAACGAGAGATGTATTAAAATTTCGTTCGACCGTACGATAATGATACACGGGAAAGGTACGACGATACGACCGCTGGTGCGAACGGTTGTCGCAAACTGAAGCCGAACACGGGCGCCCAACTGGACGAATGCCACGCGTTTGACAAAGCACGTGTCGTCGCGTCGTTAGAAAACAATTTCCAGCGAGTTAGAGTATCGTAGAGATACGTGGTTTCTCAAAGTCTCGCGCAGCGCTACGTTCATCTCCTTTTTTGTCTCGTTCTCCGAGTACGAAACGGAAATTCGACGACGATTTTCGCGATCGTTGATGATAAAGACAACCGTTTGAATGCATGGAGTACTTAAACGCGCGTTAAATTTCTCCCGGATAACGCGCGACGTTCTTTTCGAATATAAAACGTTGGAAAACTCTGATTGTCCGTGCTACTCCGTGGAGGCAAATTCAACGTCCGTGGTAACCAAATACGTATATACCGGAACAACGTTCGTTTGTCAGACAGCGTGCGACGAAGAAACGAAAGAAACAGATATACAGATAAAGAAACAGATAACAAGATATACGCGTTGTCACGAAGATCGATGCTGTGTACGCTAAAAGTATCGCGAAATAATTTTATCTCTCTCTCTCTCTCTCTCTCGCTTTCTATCTATCTATCTCTTTGCTCACCCTATTCCATTTCCTTCTGGTCTCCCTACACAAATTAGTCAGAAGGTTCGAAGGATGTTTTCCCATGCGCGATAATTAGTCTACCCTTCGAAACGAGCTGGTAAATTAGCGTAACGACACCTGCGCATTGCGAGCTCGATTTCGTTCGTCGCTCACGACGGTCGAGTTAGTTCGCGGTATTCGAACGCGTCGATCGTCGATTTTGATTTCTCGTGCACGCGTATCTTAGCAACGTCGGAACAGCGATCGACTCCGTAAACTTCGTTCAATCGGCTACGTCCTACGGTGACACGACGCAGCTAGAGCGACCAGCGAAGGTTAACGAGTATCTTTCGTTTCACGAATCCGAGAAAAGACGAGGATAACGGAGGTTGGTATCACCGGTACAATACCACTTTTCCAAGGAAACGTCGCACGATCTCGCCACGATCGCGAGCAACACGGTCATTGTACTCGAAAAAATGCGAAGCACACTCTGTCTGTTGCTCGTTTTCGTCCACCTAACCATCTCCAGATCTTTATAGCGTCATTAAACCTCACCTCGGAAGATGACCCGTCCTTCTCCTGGATACTTTTCACCGGGTAACTCGCGTTGCCCCGATTACTTCACGCGCGACCAGATCTCGCGTGAGAACTAGAACGTAGTTGATCCTCGTTCCGTCTTACCGTTACCACGAATTTACCTTAATTACGAGCTGCGACTTTAACGTTCACTGGTCAAACGAGAATAACGAAATGTGCGAAGAAACGTCCCCCGCCTCGTTGCAAAATCGAACGGAAAATCTCCTTTAACAGACGCATAAAATATGCTAATCGTAGGCGACAGCTGCGTCGGCCGTTTGGTAATGAGATTTTAGTTCTAACGATTTTCTCAAAATACGTACACCGAGATATCGAGAAAGAAGAAAGAAAGCGAGAGACGCAGAAACGTCCGAGCTTTCTCTCTGTTCGATCGTACGCTAGAGAAGCGAATATCGTAAATAGGTATCTATATATATATATATATATATAAACGATCGTTGATTCTGGTTTGCGAGCACAGGTAGAAAGGAGAGTGGAGATTCGCCGGTGGTAGGTCGAGAATCGTCCGGTGGTTCGGTGCCGCGATGCATCGTGTTCGTCGTCCCTCGAGTCCGAGTTCGGAGGTAGGAGACAGTGGATCGAGCGGCTCGGTGGTACCGGCGGGGCCAGGCCGGAGCACAGACCGGACAAAGGTCATCGGGGTCGTTGCACCCGTAGGCAGGGCATATCTCGACGATGCCCTGGCTCGGTTCTCTTCGACCGGCGTACCCGTGCCCCGTACCCGTGCCCCGTGCCCCGTACCACGTACCCAGTGCCCCGTGCCTGTACCCGTACCCGTACCCGTACTCGTACCCGTACCCGTACTCGTACCCGTACTCGTACCCGTACTCGTACTCGTACTCGTACCCGCACTCGCGTCCATACCGAACCCCAGCCCTGCGCTACGTTGCAGTTCCGTTCCGTCCCGTCCGTTCTATCGCATGCGGCGTATCCTGTGCCGTTCCACGACTCGTCTGGCCTTGCCTAGTGCCTGCTCTCTCGCCCTCTGTCTCCTTTCGTCTCGCCTTGCCTCGCGTTACTTACCCTTTCTGCGCATCCCACTCTGTCTTACCTTTCCTCGCTACGCCCTGTTTCCATTCTCCGTTCTTTGCTCGACGCGGTCTAACCCTACTCGGCGTTGCTCCATGACGCTGACGTTTTTCTGCTAAAATCTGCTAAAAAAAAAAAGAAAAGAAAGAAAAGAAACCAGGCCCTGGTAACGTTATCTTTCGACCGATTACATTATCGAGCGGAACTGTGTCGTTGCATCGAAACCATGTCGCATCGATTACGTAACAGCGACGATCACGTTCGATCCCTTAAATTGTTCGATCTGTAACAAAAAGACGTCCTTTTCGACCAAGTTTTCGTCCTACCTACTCGCGTATTTCTGTAATTTTACTTCGATCGAAAAAAACGTTTGAAACGACTGCTTGCCCCCGCTTCGATATCGACGAGCCAATAACCAATCAAAGAACGGAGATAACCTTTGACTCGTGATTACATAAGTACGTTAAAACGGAAAACATTGAAATTTTATGCAAAACAAGCATGGTATCTTTGATTATTTAAATCGTATGTATAAACGCTAGATACGTTATTCTTTGTTGGTTTCTGCGAATCCCAAATGCGTAACACCGTTGACATCAAATTGTCGTTCAATTTAACCCGATAACCGACAATGACGGGTTAATTTGCCACTGAAAAACTTACTCCGATTCGATTCTTCTGGAACGTTCAACGAGACGATACATCGGTCGCGTTTCGCGCGATCGCCTCTGTATTACGTCGTCGTTTGTTCAAAGAGCAACATCGAAACCGACGAAACCGTTTCGATAGGAATCGACGATCACGCGCGTCCAGCTCGTTGCCGATGAAAAGTTGGAAAAAATTATCCAGACAGATGCAAAACCGAGTGAAAAGTATTCGGCGAAACGAAAGAAAAGTGGTCTGACCGAAGCAACGTGCAACGCGACGAAAGTTTACGATGGTGCGCGATCTGAAAGTATTATGCTGCACCACGGGAGGTGCACGATTCGACAGAATCTAGCATGGTACCGCAGAAGAGGGTACGAAGGGAGAAGAAAGTAAGTAAGAGGGAGGAGGAAGGTAGGAGCGACCAAGACGAAGGAGGAAAAGAGAAACAAGTAGACACCGAAAAAAGAAAGATCGTAGGTAAAAAGCCGCGGTGGTGGTTCCTGGGTCTCGAAGACACGAGTCGTGGTAACAAAGGGCAACCTTATCTCGCGCACGCATCAAAACCGGAACACGAGTCGACATAGCAAGCATATTCAACATACCACGAACCACATAACGTACACATGCATATCTCTACGAGTTCCCCTTCCTTTTTCCCTAGGTTCCAATACGTTAAGTTAAGGCATAAACCCATTGTATGTACCTTTGACTCTGAGCTGCGCGCACTATCCGCGCGTTCATCGGTCTCCGAAGAGGCGTTTTTTCATAGTATTTGGCGAAAATAGAACGCTCCGTTGTACTCGAATAAAGAGACAGATAATAAATAGACATTGTCCAGAGGTTTTGAGAAGATCGGTAAAACGTAGGTATGTTTTTTTGTCAGTAGGCTAAGGATAGAGGTGCCGTAGAGGACGAGAGTTACGGCAAATTAGCGGAAAGCACTGGGTCACAGCTGGCCGAGCGCGCCCCAATCTACGTCCTGTGATTTAGTGGCGCGCGCTCGAACGACGCACAGACTTCATTACTAAATTACACAATAGCCCAGCCGTCGGTGGATCAATTTTTTCGTGGTTTCACCGAAGCCTCGTTCGATTACCGTGATCCGCGGTTAATCGCAGGGATGCACGTTCCAGCCGAACTGCCGATCGATTCGAAACCATCCGAATACGCCAACTTTCTTCGGTTAAATTATCGCTGCGAACGTTCAACGATCGCGTGTAACGTTGAAAAACGGACATTTATGTACACGTACCGGTGGTGGTATACGCTGCGATTAACATTTTTCTTACGCACGACCATAGGCGTTTGAAGATTTCGAACGATTTATCGTTATCTGTTGCATCGTTACATACTTTTTCTCCTTCGTACCATTTTTCGTTCCTTTGGATATATTATCGACGCAGTAGGCAGAGAAGAAACGAATAGGACAAGACAGAGAAAGAACAACGTTGCGGTATTCGTTATTTCGATAAAACGGATGGAAGAACTCGAGTTGTTGTCGACTACGATTTAATACCGTTCTTAGAGAAGCTGTTAGCCGTTAATTGAAGCAAACGAGCGATAATTGCCGCGTTACTGGCCACTTTATATCTCGAACGTACGTAGGTACGCGTAAATCGTAGTAACGACGCGTCACGCGCAATCAACCCGATTAATCACGGTCCGAACGATTCCAACGATTCCACTGTTGGTAACTCGCGAATCGCCACGGATATCGCCACTTGGATTCGCGCGATTTTGCATCGTATTATTAGGACGGAACCGTGTAACTCGGTCGATTCGAGTAATCTGTAGGCGCGTGACGAGCGAAGAAACGAGGACGCGACGTAAGATGAGAAAAAGCGATAGGTAGACGAACAGAGGGAGGCAGAGTATTGGGAATTAGCGCGATCGAGAAACGAGCTCGTAAATGAGACAGTCCATACTCGTGTTTGCCGATCCGTTCCGGTTTAGGGGTTGGTTGTGGTGGACTGAAAACGCGGGAGTCGATGGTCGGGGATATCAGAGAGATGCGGAGAGTAGGGACGACAAGGTTGAGAGCTAGCGCTTCGGGGTGTACGGGGTTGAAGCAGAGGGAGCCACACGGGTATTAGCATATTAATTTCGCAGAGACTGCGACGCGCAGATAAAGCATCTTAGGTAGGCGAACTTCGGTGATGAATCAAGCTCATACCGCTGGTAATTATTCAGAAAGTTCATCGCCAACGGGCGATCCGCACGGGACGGAACGAAATAAAAATATTTTTCTTTCCAGGACCTCCAGGTAACATCGCTCATCGTTATCCTTCTTTTTCTTCGTGGCCGACGTTTCTTTCCTTCTTTCGTGAAAAATCTGCCGCAGCAAGGACGAAAAAAAACGAAGAAAAATGGCGAAGACGGGAAAGGTAGTTACACGCATTCGACGCGTTTACATCCCGAGAGGACGAGCGGGCTGGCGCGGATCGATCGGATGGTTGATAAACATCGCGATACGATACGACTATATATACGTATGTACCTACTTAGGCGGTTCTTTTTCGTCTTAGCGAGAACGTGGGTACGCGACGTATTTACCACGCGACGTAAACTTAGTTGTACGTTCCGTGGAACGACGTTAATCTATTTACCAGCTGACATACCCTTCTTTTCCCCACCTTCCAAAAACTCTGGTTTCAACCGTCTTTATCAAGCTCGTATTTCATCAGGGGCGTCCGATTATGAGCGAACAAGAAATTAACTTTTTCGCTAATTAACTCCCCAGAGTCACTAACGAACCACAATCAAAGTCAAGTATTGTCTCTTCCTTCCTTTTCGTTATCCGGACAACAGGCGCTCTTCTTTTCTCCACGCGGAAAATGCAGACAGAAAGGAAGAGCGACGAATTTTTCGGAGAACACCGATTCCTATCGTCTTTCGATTCGTTACGCGTATGGTTACGCGCGTATAACGTACGCTTGTACGCGTCCAAATAGAAACGTGGCAGGCGCGACCAAACGACTTGGATCTTTCCAACGACGAATAGCACTCGGTAATTCGAACGTTTCGAATTCGAGCAAGCTGAAATCTGTCGGCTGTGAATATTCGAGCGTTTCGCGGAACCGTCTGCCTCATAAATATAAATCGACTTTTTCTAATTAACCGCAACGTAACGCGTAAAAAATGCAAAACGAAAATTGCATAAAATCGGTCTGGCCGCAGCAAATGAAAGGATTTATACGCGTAACGAAAGAATCATCTTCGTTAACTCTGATTTAGCAAGATTTAGTAGGATATCGTCCAGTTTCCTATCCTATTGAGAATCGCCAGAGTTTTGCATCTGTTACGTATCGTCGTGCGAAGGGAAAATCGTACGGAGAAAACCGATGGAAAATATTGTACCTACGTATCGTATGTATGTATGTATATTGGTTTCGATAGCTGGCTGCATCTTTTTGGTTTTCCCTTCGAACGAACAACTAGGGTTAGATTTGGGTTAGGTTTGCTAGAATCGTAACACGAAACGTGCAAGAATCGAGAGGCAATCGATAGGCGAGCACCCACATTGACAGCGTCTACCCTTCTTTCATGCATATGCTGATGTCACCCATATATTTGCCAGGACATGGACGCTAGTGGTTAGACCACCGGTCGATCGAACCGATCGATTCCAAAGAAAAACATTCGAGTACTTGATCTTTTTATCGATCGATTTGGACAGCGTTCCGTTTTACGATCGCGTTCGTCGTTCGATGCATCGGCTTCGGCGAAAGTTATACGATGAACGGGCTGTGGCGGAACGCGAAAACACAGGACCGGCTTTTCATACAGCGATTCGGAAGCGAATCAAAGAGCGGTGCGGCACGTTCGAACGTGGACACGGAGTTCTTCTTTTCTGGCAGTACGCTAAGCGATAAACGCCGACGCTGACTCGAGTGGCAGTAAAAAAGGCAGAGATGTCACGAGAAGGAACAATAGGCCACGAAGAGATGCATTGTCGTGGTTGACTTCCAGAAGTCTGTCGCAAAGGAAAGGCTCGCCGCGAGGGAACAGCCAGCTCGTATGAATGCAGCTTTTAATTACGTTCTGAATAGACCAGTCTCGCGTATACGCCTTTATACGAGTCACGATGAACGAGAGTTTGCGATACGGCACACACCCGTAATAATGCGACTCCGCCGCGCCGGTGAACGCAAAAAAAGTTGCGTCTCCGAGCGAGACAAGCCGGTAGCCGCTACTACCCCGTAGTCCATAGCCGGTGGTCGTACGCTCGTTGCTCCTATCTATGGCGCGAATATGCCCGGCTCTATTGCCTTCTGTCTCCTCTCCCCTCTTCGTCTTCCAGCTTTTCGTGGCGTCGAACGCTCCGTTTTTCTATCCGCCTTTCGACTTTCCCCTTTCGATCGTCGACATTGTGCGCGTCCGCGTAAATCCAATAATTACATTATTACGTCGAGTATTAAACAATCGTATTTCCCTTCTGCTTCCTGCGATGCTTTCTGCCATGACGCGAACATCTTTTCCTCGGTTCGGAGACAGGGACAACCCGAAGCAAGTTTTCCACTTTCTACCGATTTATCGTACCGCGAAATTTCGAGGAGTCGAAGTTGACGAAAATTCCGCAAGGTTTTTGTGCCAAGTTACGCCGTAACACCGAGCTCTCGTCCGTTCGTCTGCTCGAATGGTCACGTACGTCGTATCCGTTCCACCTTATTTTCTTTCGCGGCAGAAAAGAGAAACTGGCTGCAAAACCGACGAAACGAAGGGCGGAGCTCGATGATTGGCAGTCGCAACCGTAGATGCGGCTAAATGCTCGCGTTGACCTCGCGAGTCGAGGATGACGCGGAGATTGAACGATCGAGATGAAAATCCGGGGCAAAGCGGCAACGACGCGGCGCTGCACAGCAACCAAGTTGGTCGCGTCGCGTCGCGTCGCGATGTTGATCACGGGTCGGATTGAACGAGAATCGGAGTGTCCTAGAACGGCAATTGAACGCGTTTAGCAATAACGTTTCGTGTCGTCTCTTTATATAACCGTGTCATCGATGGGACTCGCTCGTCTCTCGATTTACGAGACTCGCGACCGCGACTGTACCGCTCCTGCGACCAGAGTTAAAAAAAGGCGGTGCAAGAGAGACGGGGGCAGAGCGCGAGAGAACGAGGATCGAAGAAACGCGGAGAGAAGGTTTACGAGACGACCGAGAGCAGCCGACCAGGAAAGTATGGAGGACAACGTTGCGTCGAGATCCGAGCTAATGTTTCATTAAGACGAGCAGCTGCGCCGTCGTCGCTTAACTTATTAAACGACACGCTCTTCTGGAAGGCTGGAAGCACCGGCTATGGAAAGCATCGCGCGCCCCAGCTACAACGCCGTTACAGACCACCAAAGGTCTTTTGCATCGCGGTAACGCTCGCGATGCCGATACCAGACTGTACTCGTTGCATCGGTACGCGGCTATCTCGTTATTTAAACGCGTTTTCCAACGAGGCGATCGCCAACGACACGCCCGCCAAGCAAATTCGTCCGTTGCGCTTTAACGAGATTACTCTCGTCTCGAGGAAACGTCAGCGTTTTTCGCCATCTTTCTCGATCGTTCGACCACCACCGATTCAGCTTCGTTTCGGTCACGGAGCAACGCTGGTGGAAAGCGTGGAAAATCCTTCTACGATTCCCGGAAGCATCTCGATTATCGGCACGCCCTGCTTTACCTTGTTTGGGCAGCGCGTCGCTACTAAAAGGCCGACAATTTGGCGCAACGATTTTCACGCATTGTTCGTTGCCTGGAACGAACTTAAAGGCGTCAATCGCCGGCACGTATCGACGCCGAGTCGTAAAAGCCTGCAGATTTTTTTGGAGCAGGGTAAAAGTGAAACATCGTCAACGTCCCGTATCGTAACGCGTATATGGATGTGCCGCGAACAGCTAGGTAAAACGGTAACTTGGTAACGCGGTAACGCAGGCCCACCTGACTTTCGTAAGCGGATCACGCTCCCTGCTGAGTGCTTTACGGCATCGCTTTTTTCCTGCGCCCACTCCTCCTCCTCTTTCTCCGACTGCTCCGACTCATTCCCTCGACCTCATCCTGCGACTCTTCCACCGCACCGCAACTACCGACGCATGCTAGGTATACCTCGCTGCCTTCCGCTTTTTCCTCGCAAAATACCCTCCGTTTTTTTCCTCCCGTTCCATCGACCGTCGGCGTACGTTCGACCTAACGACTAAATCACCGTGACACGATCCAAAGCTAACTCGAAAGCCAAAATCACGATTTCTTCTAAGCAGAGGTCAGAGACCCAGGGACCGACCGATACGCGAACGAATGTCTTTCGGGGAGAAGAAGGAGCGTAAGGGTAAGGGTAAGAAAAAACGACGACGATTGCGAAGAGTAGCGTATAATAAAGCGTGGTAGCGCGTGGCCGCGCCACTTGCTTATGCGCCGTGTGTCGTCCGACTCCGAAGTCTGTCCCCTGCGAACAAAACCGCCGATATCCACCTACCCTCCTCCACCTACTCTCTGCTCTCGTCATCCAGCGAGAGCTGTCGCGTAACAACTCGATTCCATATTCCCGCTGCGGTTGTCGCCCCGAAGAAGAATTGAATGAAATAAAATAAAGCTGCGGATTCTCCGTGTTTTATGGTGAGGATCGCTCCTTCCACGAACCGTCGCCTCCGCTATCTGCTGGACCGTGCAATGTGTGCGAGCACACGCACGCGCTCATCTATCCGTTTACAGCTTATTCCATCGGCGTTCCCATAATGCGTGTTTTTCTATATCGTTGTGCAAACGATACCATCGACTTCGAGGTATCCTCCTACCGTGCTATTCTCTCGATCCGAATTTTGTTCGCGCGGCGACAAAGTCGCCCAAGACACGCAAAGGCATTGTTACGCCGAAAGGAACGATTAAACGGTTCGTTGCAACGAGGCGTGACCCGCACAAAGTGAGACGTTTGCCGGCTTTTGAAAGTGACGCGTGGGGTCAATGCGACCGCGTGCCGTCCGAAACCGAAGATTTTTCCACCGATTTCCAGACGTTCTATGTGCCTCGACACTTTTCATTGTCGCCAGTAGCGGAACATCGGCTGTCCGGCCGATTGTTCCGCTATATTTGGCAGACGTTCGAAGCTCGTTACGCGATACTCGCCCACTTTGCCGGTCGAACGTACACGCCCACGAAACAATTATGCCGATCCACACCACACGGCGCTTGTATCCAGCTGCTGTCTGTTTCCTTCTCCTTTTTCCACCTTTCCCTGTCGTTTGAAAACGGTCCCTTCTTCCGTCCGTCCATCGCCATTTAACGCACTTTATCGCAAATTGCTCGACCGCAACTCGTGCCGATTTAGAGCGTCTTCGTGAAACCCTCGCAAACGCGCGTTTCGTCATTCGCTCTTTCTTACGGTCGTTTTATGGCATCGGTAGGGACGGTCACACCTATCGTTCACCGTTTGAAAGCGGGTCTATTCGCTTTCGACCTATGTACGATTTGCCTCTTCTTTTCATCGAGATCGAACGATAGACGGCAGCGTTAGACGGCAGCTAGTCGCTGTGGAAGAAAACACGAGAAGCGGAACACAAGAACGATCTCTAGCTTGCCGTAAACGAACTTGTCGAAACGGACAGAATCGTAGAACAGGATTTCCGCTTCGAGATCGATAGTCGTCGACAGTCGCACCAAGCTAAACAGCCGCGAGAACGCGTTTGCTTCCGCAAGAAACGAAAACGTTGACGGCCGGTACGAATCGAGACGAATCGGAGCGACGAAAACGCGAACGCGAACACGGGCGACGCTCGGAGCTGCTAAGGCGAGGCAAGGCTGACGACCCGAGGGGTGAACGTGAGGAATCCTTGGGGAATTTAGCGAGAGCGTTAGATCGGACGGCGGTGGCGCGGATAGGGACAGCGGCGGACAAAAGGACAGATATAGATAAGTAGTAGGCGAAAGGAGAGCAACGGAAACGCGTCGTTTTTGGAGGAGAGAGGAAGGTAGGCAGGGTACGCAGGCATAGCGGTAGGCGCGTACGTATACACGGGACGACGATGGCGTGTGCGATGTGCGCCACAGGAAATGTCAAGATCACGAGGAACCGACTCGGGCTACGACGGCAATATCGCATCTGTCCGATCGCATCTAGCCGACGCGCGCGTTCACCCCTCGCGCGTTGCCTACACTCTACACCACGTCGTCCATATATGTATCTACCTATTTCTCGCTCCCGATTACTCTCCACCTAACCCATTCCGAATCTCTCTTCTGCTCTCTCTCTCTCTCTTTCTCTTTCTCTCTGCCCATCTTCTAGATTAACTACGTACGCGGTCGCGCGTGCCTTTGCCCGTTTAACGTCCAATCCAACTTCCGAGGCACGATCGTTTATCGTATCATCGAAAGAACGATAGCCGCTTGCACTCTGGTCATCTTCTTAAGTAAAGTTGACGCGTAAAGTTTCTTCGAATCGATCGGCTCTGTGCGACAGCATCTCGCGCGTGTGAATCCACGTTGTTTGGATAATTAAAATTATCGCGGACGATAAGGGGAAGCGTAAGAATGAAGATTCTCGGGCAGCGACAAAAAAATTATCGCCTAAAATAGAAGAAGGAAGGGGGAAACTTGACGGACTATCGATTAGCTGTCGTTTTATCTGGGAAAAGTAAAAGAAGAACAGGCTCTAGGGAACGGGCAAAGTTGAGATGGATCCGAACCGTGGCAGGTTACACGAGAATACTCCTAAAATTGTCTTCGATTCCGTTGGCTTCGTACATAGTTCGAAAACGGTTTATCGTTACAAGCTCGTGAAAGCTCGCTCGTACGTACTGTATACACCCACGTGGCCGTACGGTACGTTGTTGAAAGCGACGAACGATAACATGCCCAATTCGTAACGTAGCTCTATAGACCTTAATTCAGAAGAGAAAGGATTCGTCGGCTCGTTGCCCCGTCGTTCGAAAACGCTCGATCGTTTTTGGGTCGATCCCGCATGCGCCACTATCTAATTAAACGAAATATTGTCATCGTGAGTGGAGGTTTATCGACCTCGTGAGAAGAATTCAACTGGAACGAACGCGTTAAACAGCCAGATCGTGCGGTGTCGGTTGCTCCTGTCGCATCGTTTTCTTACCAGCATATTATCCATAGCGCATCACGCGTGCCATATTCGCCTGCTTTTCTCTCGACCCTTCTCGAATAGCCACGGCTGTTCGAGATTTCGTTGCTGGCCGTCGAAGAAATACGATTCGTTGCTGGTTTACGCCCATATTTCCACTCCTCGTTACAAAATATCTAAATACCCGCACGTCGAAACGTCCGATTTGTATCATCGATGCGCGAACGTAGTATCGTTACGAGCGAGGAACTTTTGAATCTCGCGTCGCTCTTTGTGTCTCGTACGGCATGAAAGAGAGATAGTAAAAAGAGAAAGAACGGGAGATCTCGATTCGAGTGGCGACGAGGACTCGCATTCTGGAACGGTCGGTCAATAGGACCGGGATACGAATCGTCTCGAGACGAAAGGAACAGTTTGGGTGGTCCTCAATTGGACGGGACCGTTTGCATGTTAGCAAGCAGTCGGCTTAAGCCCGTTGTCCGTTAATTTGCCTTTGAATTGAGGCAATCGTTTAATAACGCGAGCGTTTACGTTCGAACATGCAGACCGTTGTTACTCGTTGAAAAATAACGCGACGGAACGACCGTGCGATCACGCGTCGCCGATCGGTTAACACGGTAAAATAATTCTCCACCGGCCTTCCATGTATCGCCGGGATGTGCCGATTTTCGTCCATTGACATCCGAGCGCGGTATGCGTCGTTTAGACGCACGGACGAGCACAGTCGTCTTCGTGGAACGATTCTTAATCTCGAAATTCCTGTATAC
This sequence comes from Bombus vancouverensis nearcticus, assembly GCF_051014615.1. NCBI lineage: Eukaryota > Metazoa > Arthropoda > Insecta > Hymenoptera > Apidae > Bombus > Bombus vancouverensis. The sequence goes on along the minus strand of NC_134912.1, from coordinate 20,664,347 downwards.
GTCGCCGGATAACAACTGGAAAGCCGCGGATTTTGGGTTGAAACGGGACTCTGCTCGTTCGGAGCAAAGGGAGAGGTTGACTATTTGGAGAAACAGCGGCTACCAGCCACTCGACTAACGAGATAATTAAGAGTACCGTAGGAGTAGGAGAACCCGGACTTGGGTTTTTTGTTGGTCGCGTGCTGATGTCGACTCGTGTCGGACGAGATCTCGCTCATCTTTTTCCTTTCTCTCTCGATATTTTTTCTTCTCCGTTCTCGTTCTCCTCCTGCGCTCGACTATCGTTTGTCGGAATCGTCGCAATCGGCGAATACCGTTCCACGTGGGAAAATCAAAATTCTCGGTAGAATCTTTAACGGAAACTTTGATCGTATTCTCGTGTAAATGGATACAGCGGGAAACGGATCATCGTTTCGCAAAGACGAGAAAGTCGGATCAAGATCTACGTCGTACGAACGAAATGAACTTTGACGACGCCGCGAAGAAATCTCTCGATGATACGAACGACGTATCCTTCCGCGTCAAGTAGGTACACTCCTTTTAATATTTTCCTCTCCTGTATTTTCCTGCCTTCGCTTTGTTCCACTTCTTTTACTCCGTTTTAGCATCTTTTCAAATCGCTCTTTTCATCTCTTTGCTATCGGCCACGTATTAATACGAAAGCCAAAGAGGGGCGGAGGAGGAACAAAAAAAAAAGAAAGAGAGAGAAAGAAAGGGAGAAAGCTTGATTCAATGCCCCGTCCCTCTCCCTCTGATCTTTCGCGATCCTCTTTGCGGGTAGGTCCCGACTGCTTTGTCTCGAGACACGCGGAAAACTTTAGCCGGAGAAAGAGCTCGGTTTCTTGCCGTGCCTACGTTCCTAGACAATGCACGAACTTCTGTAATTAAAGTTATGTTCCCGTGTCGACGTAAAGTTACGCCAACTTCTACTCGGTTGCTCCGCTGTTCCCCTTTGAGAAGCAACGCGTCCGAGGACCGGTTGTCACTTATAAACTGTCAAGTTCGTTTCAAATCTTATCTGAGCCGGTGGAAACAGTTTTACGAAGAAATCGTGCTTGCCGTTTCCGCGCGAGTATCGCGTCGATGTTCCGATAGAAAGCTCAAATTATCCCGACAAATTTCGTTCTCGCCATTCTGCTCCGATTCCAAGAGAAATGGAAAATGAAAAACAAGAGACGAAGAGAATGCGATCGTTCGCATCTTCGCTCGCCATTTTATCTATGTGCACGCAGTTTGCTGGAACCATTATCTCCTTTCTTCGAAGATCGAAGGATCGGCGGGCAGGCGTACGGCGAGTTTCGAGGTCAATGATAATAAGCGTCGTTTGGAAAAGCCGACGCGTGGCTCGTCCGAAGCAGAGAGTCGTTGGAACTGAAAAAAGAAAAGAAACCCTAGCAGCTACGTAGTATACGTATGTACGTACATATGTAACCAAGTACGAGTATATAGCTGTGCGAGAAAGAGGGAAGGAGAGAGAGGCAGAGGAAAGCGAGAAAGCAAAAAAGGAAGGCGAGAGAGCAAAGCGCGGAGATGGTCCGGGTATTTGCGAGATAGCGACGCCGTGTGAGATAAGGGTGCTCGGCTTGGAGTCCCGAAGGAAACGTCTTTTGCCTTTTCGCGAACATTCGCCGAAAACGAGCAAACCCGTCTGTCGGAGAATATGATTTCTTCTGTACATTCGGAATGACAATTGCGTCGCTTATACTCCGCTCTCTCTCTCTCTCTATCTGCTGTTTTAATAGATTATTATCGCGCGGCTTTCCACGTAACCGCTAACACCGTTTACCTCTACGTTTTTCCTCGCTCAACGCCATTTTCGTAGCTTTCCGTTGCTCCTTCGGAGTCGTTCTCGCAACCTCCGTTCCGCTTTACTTCCACCCTTCGGTCTCTTCTTACAGCGGTTGCTCCTCCTATGCGAAGTTACCTACGTGTACCTACGTGCACGCGTTCAGGTGACGCGATGCCTCGCGCGGATGTCATCGATCGTAAAAGTTTATTCGTTCTCGAAGCTCGCGCGTCGTTTCGGGAATAATTTCGCAGAGAAACGAAATATATATATATATATATATATATATATATATATATATATATGCATGGAAGGAAAGGAATAACGAGATTGTGACCAAGAGAGCGGAAGAGCGAGAGTGAGAAAGGGGAAGAAGGAAAGGTGAAAGAAGACGAAGAAAAGGTTGGGGTTGGCGCGGCAAGGCGGAGCGTGGAGGTGGCGAAGGCGGAGCGAGCCAAGTTTCAGAGGCGTGATGTATCGACGGAATTTCAAAGTACATAAAAAGATAGGGTACACAGGAGGTACTGCCGCTCCCGAGAAATTGCACTTCGGGTACGCGCGCTTCGGTCTCGTCGCGTGTCCTAGCTCCTCGAGCTCTCTCCCAGCTGTTCGTTTTCATTCCGGATTTCAAACGGTTCGTCGTCGTTGTCGTCGTCGCTCGAACGATTTTTGTCGTCGACGGTCTCTCGTTTAGGAAGGAACGCAGCTCTTTTCGCCGTGAAAAAGCAGGTTGCGATCGGATTTTCGATCGAGATCGATCCGTATCGAGTCAAAACCGGAGGAGTGCTGGTCGCGCAGGAAGAACAGAGATAAGAACGCGATGCATAATCCATCGGAAGGGATGAGAGGTCGAAAGCGTCGGTGGTGGAGGAGGTGGTGGAGGGTGCGATGGTTCGGAGCAAGTGGCAAGGAGGGCAGGAGAAGCTAGGACGCGGGAAAGGAGGCAGTGGGCAAGAGGGTGGCCGGCAGAACAAGGGAGAACGAGGTAGGAGAACGGAGAAGGAAAGAGAGCGAGGAAGGGAACGAGAACCGCGATCCATCAAGAAGACAGAAGGGTTTGGGGTGATGTATCCGAGGATAGGTTGACCTCTGCGCCGGACACTATAAAATCACTCTTAAACATTCCTTCCTAAAACGATCGCGAGCTTCGAACGCAACGCTCGTCTCGGCGATCGATTTCCAACTTTCGAGTTTCGCGGAATCTCGGTCGCGTTTCGATTCGGTTTCGTTTCGCGAATCATTCGCATCGCGCAAACATCTCGGTGTATCGGCGTGATTCCATCGAAACGCGGAAAAGTCTGGTGGAAGAGAATCGCGATGACGAGACGCGAGCCCCCCGAACAGAAGTAAATGCTGGATCTCGTATGCGACGAACGCAACGAAATATCGGATGACGTTTCGCTGTATAGTTGGCGTTTCATTGTAAAGCACCGCTGCTACCAGCCAGCCTCCCGGCGAAATGTCACGAAACGTCGGAAATTGGAAAGCTTATTCATATTTTTTCGATAGACGATAATGCGGTCTGCCGCGACGGATCGGGCACTTTCATTCCGCATACGTAATGCGAGAACCGAACGAGGGATGGGAAAACCAGCCGCTCACCGATGGATACGAGCTCCTCGACGCGCAACCCCAACCAAGGTACCAGTTTCCAGCGCATCCCGACGATTCCACGTCTCCGCCACGGCCACAACTTCCCCCGCCCTTTTTCTCGCTCGCGAGCAAAGACCAACGTGCGTTGATACACCTACAAACTCGGTGAGTACGCCAACTGCGTCGCCGGTCTCGTCGCGTCGATCGAAAATGGGTGGAAAAATCGACCCTCCTCGGCAACGGAAACCTTAAGCGAGACTCGTACCGGACGACGCAGCGCGTCGCGTACCAAAACGAAGTCTGGACGTCTGGTCTCGCGGAACGAGTAATTATCGCGTTCTTTTCCAGCGTAACCAACGGTAAGATGACTGAATTTCGATGGCGGTTGGTGATTGGGTCGCGCGGTTTGGCCGATGCGGAAAAAGGGTCGAGGGAAGGGAGACCGAACGCAAATGCAACGCAAACGCGAACGCGATCACATACCCGCCGAGAACCAGCATTGGAAATTAGACACACGTTTCATTTCCTGAAGCGACTGCGATTTCCGCAATAGCTTCAAATATTGGAAATATCTTGCGCTGTTCAATTTACCGCGAGATCAGCGATTCGAACGTGTTTTATAATGAAATTGAAAAAATCGGTTCGTCGACGTTTCTATTACCGACTCGCGTGAAACTCGATTCGACCCGGCACGACCCGGTTCGATTCTCCTAGAGAGGAAAGCTATCGGCGAACGACCGACCAGTCCGACTATCGCCAACTATCGCCAACCACATCCAAACACGCGATATTACGATGCTGTAACGACAACGTTCTAAATCGCATGGATGCAGACACGGTCGACGAAGATCGCGCGATCGGTGGATCGAGAAGCACGCGTGGATTCGTGCTCGATTCGCGAGAATGCGTTTACGGCTTCGCCGAAGGATTGCCGTCTGGATGATCGAATAAAAAAATCGCAGGTCGATGGGAAAAGGTCAGAGGTGGGGATGAGATGTCAAATTCAGACACTCGGCTAAAAGAGGCGGTCGATTGGGTAGAGGGGCGCGCGCGAGAAGGGTCGAGTCGCGGAAAGTAGAGGAATCGACGGTGCACTTTATCGATGCCATAAAGACTAATATAATCCCGAGAAGGAAAAAGAGCGAGCGAAACGCGATAGACCAAACGACGGCGGGTGTCGACACGCACACGGTATCGAGGGAACGCGCACCAACGCACCACGGCAGGCTGTTTTTTACACGAAGTGGCTTTTTGCGGACGACAGGGCATTTAAGGGAATTGCTCCCTAGCGCCTTAGCTCGGTCGCAACGCTCCTCGCCTCGCCCTACTCCGTCCTGCTTCTCTGTGCCACGCCACTCCAGAAAAACTACTCGTCCCCGTTGTCGGTGGCGTCGTACTTTCGCGTTTAGCGCGATAACTAAGCAAGTACCTTCGTCCGGCGATCTTTCGATGCCGGATTACACCGATCGTCCTCCGAACAACGAAACGTCGTTTTCTCGACGCGAGCGATTGGAAAAATAAGATTATTCGCGAAATTAACACCACCGACGGACGATCCAACGACCGTGTCCCAAATTCTCTGGTTCTTTTCGAAAGGCATCGCATCGGTCGTGACGTTCCTATTCAGTTTCGCTCTCGTAGCCGATATCGCGCTCCATTGCAACTCCTTTGTCGTACTTCTCCGACTTTGAGGCGTTCTCTCTTTTCGTTCCTTCTTCTTTATTCTTGCGGCGTTGTTCTCATTCCGTCTATGGATAGACGGCGCGATTGCAACGACAAGCGCAATCGCAACCGCACCCGTAACCGAACCCACAACCGCAACCGTAACCGCCATCGCTACCGCAACGACATTCGTTTTTGCCAGTAATTTTCACCCTCGTTTCGCCCTGTTTCTCCCTCTCGAGTTTCATCGTCTCTCCAACTACATCCACTTTCACGTTCGCGACAATGACGACGGCGACAACGACGACGTCGACGAAAGAAAGTGGCGATGGTTCGCGTGTCTCTCGCGCATCGCAGGAACCAACCCTTATCGCAAATGACTGCTTCCGCCGAGTACGGAGCCATTTGGAAGGCGTAACGGCGTGACGTTTTGGTTCTCGCGGCGATCGCAACCCAAGTGCCTAATCCAGACGGTAACGACCTAACACTGCCGGTAAGCAACATCGCGGACAAAGACGAGACGCGTTTTTCCTTTGAAAACGCGTGAAGGAGCGTTATCCTCGATAGCGCGGCGTCGATAGGTCACCGCGTATGCCTACGTTTACCAGCATCTTGCCTATTACGGTGCGTGCATGCCAGCCGAGCGAACGCTCGCTCTTCTCCCACTCTGGTAAAGTTTGATAAAATGAAAGTGCAAACGAGCGTTTGTTCGTCGTTCGATTATGCCTTCGCGGCCAACGAAAGCGTCGCTTAAACGGAACGACGAGTGAAACCACAGAGATATAAAAAACGAAGCTGCCGTTCGAACATATGCAAATACGTCGATTTCTTGTTTACAGCTTGGTTTTTCAATTTTACTGCAGCGGAGGATTGATAGGGTTTTTGCTTCTTTCGCGACGAAAAAGGCCAGAAACTTTTCCCTTCTCGTTTCCAAATGCGATAGCTATACGATCGCGTAGAACGAGTGCTCTTCGACAAGATTCTCGCCACTCGTCGATCTCGATTCAACGTCTTGTTATCGAGTTTAGAGAGTTGGCGAGTATAACGAGTGGCGTAGCATCTTCGTCACGCGTTACACGATCGATCATACTCGAGGCTGCAGCCGCTAAGTAAATTACTCCGATTCGCAGACATACGATAGGTTACGACTACAACGCGATCTAAGGTCGTCGATTCGTAAGCGACGCGACGCTTCGAATAAGTTGACAGCGCGGCGATCACGCGTTAACAAAATCACAAATCAAGGAGCGATCGCGTTCGATTGGCGATAGTTGGCCGCGCGACTAGCTGTTCGCGTGAATGCCAAGCGTAGTTTTAATTGAAACAGATAGAGCGATCAGCGAGTAGCGGTTAAACGCCTGGTGGGACGAGTAGCGTGCGCGACCCTTCGACGAAAGGGCGCTTGCTGGACGTCGAGCGTGGGGGATGTCTCGAGCGCGGTATACCCTTTCGTGGGATTATTCGGTGGGTAATGTATGGCAAACATAAATCACGGAATACGGGACGACCGGACGGCCGTACCTACGTGAAACTCACTGTCGACGATGATCCGCTCGACGCGCGGTTCGGTTAAACTAATTGCCGAACACTCTGTTCGCCACGCCACCGATTCGTTTTCTCCACCGCTGGTCCACCTTTTTCCTCTCTTTTTCTTTCTCTTCCTTTTTTCTCTCTTAACTTCGGTCCCTACCGACGATCCAGCAACGATACGAGATCGCTGTTCGGCTCTCGTCGAACGCGTACGACCGCAGAACGTTCGAGTTTAAAGAACGTCGGTCGGTCTGTCGATTCGATAAGAAGCAAGAATATCTAAAAGAAAAGGAAGGCGTGATAGCACGTGGCAGTCGGTAGTCGAGGGTGTAATTCTAATTACGCGGAGTATCCCGTTGCAGATTTACGAGGTCAGCCATACACGTGTACGAATCACTCGTGCACCCTTTCCACGTAGCCCTGTGACTTTTCTCCCGTGCTTCGCCACTCCATTTACATATGAATTAAACTATTACGCCCCATACGGCAACCGCGTTAAACCGCTTCGCTACCGGCTCTCTTCCGCTGCTCCTGCCAACCTGTTCTCCGCTCCGGACTGCAACCCGTTGCCTATTGCCCACCACTTGCTTCCCATTACCCGTTACCCGTTACCCATTGCCTATTACTCGCGCGCGATCTATCACCGCCAAACTCATTTCGTTTCGCGCTTCTTTCTTCCGTTTTCACACCGCTTGGCCTACGATTCGACCCGATCCACCCTTTCTCTCTCTCTCTTTTTTATTTTCTATCTCTGACCGCAGAAAAGGCCAAAACAGCCACCCTTTATTTTCTACTCGAACCGTGACTCGCCGAATCACCCCTTTCGCTTTATCCTTGATAAGTATAAACCGGTCCGTTAATGGAAACCACTTGAATATTTCATCTTCTTCTGCCGTGATGAGCCGAGCCCGCGTACAGTCTGTCCAATACGGCTTCCAAAGCGGCTGAAAATTCGCTAAATGTACCTACTGAAAGAGAGAGCGCGAAGAGAACGAGAAGAGAGGCTTACCTCGGATAAGAATTACGTCTTCTCGCTGACCGAATCGCGAGGAACCGCGAACGAAGGAGAGCGAGCACGATTTTATCGCCAGATAAGATAAAACGTATCGCTTGTAGATAATTGTAGATGTTTAAGTCGCGGTGATTTTGTAATTTGGTTAATTATCAACTCGATTGGAACGCCGTGTTCGTCCACGTGAAACAGAAGGGATGAAAAATGAGAGAACGAAGGAAGAGGAAAGGAAGAGAGACAGGGCTGGCGTGTTTTTTCGCTGCTGCTACGATCAGTTGGAAGAAACGAAAAGCTCGCGTTGATTCGTGGAACAACGGTCGCGATACCGAACGAAACGAGAGATACCGAAACGACCGCGCCGATGACCTCGCCTGTTCTACGGGTTAAAATCGATAGCTCGTACGGTCGAGCCCAAGTTCGGTACAAAACACTCGTGTTCTGTTTAATATTGCAGGATGCGAGCTAATGCGCACCGGTCTCGTTAATGCCAACCCTTGCCTCGCTTCTACCACAGACACGACTTTGTTGTCACGATAAAATCATCCGCTTTCCGCGTTTTCCACTCGCCGACTCGTAACGACGCTCGCGTAAAATCCTAAGTCTATGTTTCGAGCGCATTCTTCTCGTGCGTTACGCGCAACGTTGTTTCTCGAATAATCGGAAAATAGAGGAAAGCCGAAGAAAGAAAAGAAAGCGAGCGAGACTGGTCACGTTTGGACGTGTGCGTGCCACGTTAAAACGCAGTTATCCGTTCGTTAATTCCGACGATCAGAACGTTGCTAGCCAGAATGTCGGGGTTTGGCGACCCCTTTTGACGGCAGTGTCGGTAACCACTCCATGCGGTAGCGTACTAATTGCAGCCACGGATGCCGGTTACTGCTCTTCGGGGTTAATCCTCAGCGGCGTAAGAACGAGAAACGGAGATGTGGAAGCGACGCGTAAACGCCTACTTTTCCACGATCGCTACGCCTTTGCGGTCAAAGAGTTGCGGTAAACTCGTCCGAGGAAACGCTTACGAACCAGCCGTTAGCGCGGTTACAAGATTCTTGGTAATTACGTGTGATTAATGCCACCAATTAAAGAAACGCGGTAGAAACGTTTGTACCGTGTGTCACGAGTTCTTTTTCCATCTACCTTTACTTACTCGCCCGATTCTCGTCTTGGTTCGTTAATTACTCGTTTTCTTCCTTCCTTCCTTCCTTCCTTCCTTCCTTCCTTCCTTCTTTCGTTCCTTCTTCTGGTTCGCTTCGTTTCATAAAGGTAGAAAACTCTCGCTAACTTACTCGTTTAATCGCTGAGCTACGATCGTACAACGTACGTATGTGTGAAATTTTTGACGCGTCATTCGCTAAGAATTTGTCACAACCGATAGGATGGGAAACACTTGTTGGTTGACTCGCTGCAACAATCCGTACATAATACGATACTTTCTAAAGCAATTCCGTCGGTTCCCGAGAGAATTTTCCTTCGGATTCGAGTTTCGTTCCGTCCCTGAGAATTTATGCGCGTTTTCGAGGGAGACGAGAACGCGGAAGAGTAGGGGAGCGACCGCACGCGAGTCAACCTATCGCTTACCCGTTATTTATTTCCCAAAATTTGAAAATTATACCGCATTTAATTCACCATCCTTCCCTCCTTCGCCTCCCTCCTTAGTGCCCGTTTACTACCTCCGTGTTTTATTCATGTCGCAATAAATAAGGAACAAAAGAGTAGTTTGTGAAAAACGCGAGCGTGAATCTGCGATTTTTCCTCTCCCGCTCTTTCGTTCTCCCATAAGCTCCGTACCGAGCGCCACTCGATACTCAGCCTCACAACTTACGTACTATAATATTCTTCGTTATTCGCGTTTCTTCTAATTTCGTGCCGCTTTTGCGCCCATTCTTCGACGAGGTTAGCTTCGGCTTCGCTTTCGTCAGATCTGCCGAAATCAGACTGAACAACCGATGTTCTTACAACATCCTAACGTATCGCAAATATGCGTAAACGCGTGCGGTTCGACACGCGCTTTCGTGTCAAATCGAAAAGTGTTTGAAGAAGAGACGGAAACTAAGAAAGAACCGAGACGATTGAGGGATTTCGCGTGGCGTTTCGAGTCTCGAAAGCATTACGTGGTACGACTACCGCGAATCGAAACGCGACCGTTCGATGCAAGATAGCGGCGTCGTGTAGGAAAAGAAGAGAAGCGGAGAAGCGCGGGTGGTGGTAGGGAGCCAGAGCCAGGGATTATTAATTTTTGGAGAGTACGGTCTTTCGCAGTGAAACGAGGACGCGATGCGACGGAGGAATAGTGGATCGAAAGGGGGTAGAAGATAGAAGGAACGGGCCTTGGCAGATGGCACCCGAGGGGATATCCTTGTCCAGGATATCAAGGGTTACCCATCACCATCGCGCGGGGACGGCAAACGCGCGCAAGTAAAGGGTAACTGATTCTAATCGCGCGCCCTCCGCGCTGTAACCTACTACGTTACTATGATGAATGAGCGAAGCGCCTCGTGACTACCGAATGCTCGGTCAATGTGGCACGAGATATTAAAATCCGCGTGATCGATCTACGTCGTACGTCGTACGTAAGTATGTTCGTCGTATGTACGTGGTACGTAGCGCGATACACGCATCAGCCGCAAGTACTTTAACCTGATCTTTCGCTTTACGTTCGTGTTCCACTATACGCTTAAATACACGCGTCAGCGAGAATCGACGTCTAAATAGACGGAGCTATCGATGTCTGGACGATTCGTAGACAAAGGGAGAAGAAGGCTGGTGAAATATTCTCGAATCGTCGCCGCGTCGACACCTATCTCCGCTCGTGGAACGTTTCACCGACCAACGCAAAGTTTCCACGATAATCACCGTCGAAGTGATAATTCGCCACTGCTACTTTCGCTGGTATCATGTACCCATTGCCCTACGGCTGAATCGGGAAAACCGATGAAAAAATTAACCCGGGTGGAGAAAAACGAGCCGGTTATAGGTATATAGCGTCTACCAAACGCAGAATCAGATACGGAATTGCGAACCATTTTAATACGACGCCTCGTAATTCATGCGACGGGAGGACCGCGCATTTTTATTGGTACGCGCCGATCGAGATAACGATCTAAATTGAATCGGATACGAGTACGTTCTGGCGTACCGTTTTCATAAACACGGTGCGCAACACGAAGCCCAGCCAACGGCCAGCCAATATTTTTACGTCGTTCTCCACTGGCCACTGCCAGAATCAACTTCGAAAAGTCCCGATATCAGCGCGTCAACGCGTTTCCGACAAGTCACCGAACGATCGGTGGGACTTTGAAACTTGAAGGGGACTCGTTCGCGCTCACCAACACCGATACTCTCGAAATTCTACGTTCGATCTTCTCTCGATGACGTATACGCGCTCGTTTGCGCGATCCACGATCATCGACTACGAGTGTACGCGAGGTTTCTTAAACCGACAACCGGAAAGATAACTGTCGGATACCATCTGCTAACGACGCGTTCGCTACCGATCGCAACCAAGAGCGGATCTGCGAAAGAGAGGAACCGACCGCGGCCGACCGAAACGATCTCTTTCCCTTCTTCCTTCTACGAACGCGACAGACAATTCTACTTGGGATAAAATCGGTCGAAATCCTCCAAGGGCCACCATCGACGCGGCCCGAGAGAAGGGGAGATGATTCAGAGATATCGCTCGACATAAAACCCTTAAGGTTCAAATTTGCATGTTACAACCTACGTACCCCACCTTACGGATTTTCCCCCGCGGTAGACTTTCGACTTGGACCGCTTCGACACTCCTGCCACTGTCCGCCTTCGTCACATCCCCGAGCTTAGTCTTATCCCTGCTATTTTGAATGTAAGATACGCTCGCCTATCTTTTTTCTTCCTTCCTTCCTTCCTTCCTTCCTTTCTTTCTACCTTCCTTCCTTTCTTCCTCCCTACCTTCCAACCTTCCTTCCTTCCGACCTTCCCCTCTCCCTCCTTTCTTTTCTCCTTCTTCTCTTCCATTCGTTCCCTCCCTCTATATTCCTTGTTTCTTTCGTTCTCTTTCTCTTTCTCTGCGTCTCGTCGTAGTTTTATTCCACCTCGTACATCGGCTTACCGTTTCGTCGCCGTTTCAACAGTGTCATTTTTAAGCTTCCTCGCATCGACGATTCGTCGACAGATTTCCTTGGTTTAATCGCGTCGCGTTCCCGAGCGAACGTGTCTCCGACACCCGACACCGCGATATAAACTTCGATTGGAACAAGTTCGTTCGTTTCGAATTTTTCTAATTTCGGAAACACGTACGATAAGACGCTATACCACGAGCGATATGGAGAGGAAAAACGATAAGGAAGAAAAGGAAAAGAAAGAAAGAGGACAAATACCGTTTTAATCGGGATGAGATATAGGTCGTTGCCGTAATCTACGAGTATACGAGTATGCGCTGGAGTAGGCTCGCCGTAGATCCAACGGCGCACCAAACGATAACTATTTGTCGAAGGGCACCCCTTTCGTTTGCACAGACTGCGCGAAATCGTGAGTCGGAGCACGGTCGAAGGCGGTGGCGAACGGTTACGATTAGGTTGTTGCGCATATTCGGATACCGCGCCGCAGCGATCTTCGCAACGAGCACCGATCCCAAGTGCCGTGTGCGTACACGGACCGTGGTAACGTAAATTAAAGGACGTCGCGTAGTTGCCTCCACGGCCAAACAAACTTGTCGGATCTCCCTTGTTTACCTACATCTCGTCAAATTGAACCGTGCTGCCTCTCTTTCGACTACTCGGTCTACCTTCGTGTCTCTATCTGCGTCGTCTCCGTCTTCGTCTCTGTATTTCCGTCGTCAGTCGTCGCACAAACGCGCCGCGATACGTCTTCCGTATTTTCTACCTCCCTTTCCTTTGCCCCAAACGTACCGTACTCCGTTCAGAGTCGTCACCGTCGCAGCGCAAGGATCGTTATCACGCGTGCCAAACCGATCGCTTCTTTCGAATCAAACGCAATTTCGTCCGCCTTTTTTCTTTTCTGTTGCTGTACGCACTTTGCCGTACGAACAACTACGGCCTCGACGCCCTACGCTCTTTAGAGAACGGCTAAACTAAAAATGCAAGAAAGAGAGCGGAAGCAGGAAGGAAAAAAGACGCGTGTATATTCTTTCGCAGGCTATCGATTCCAGCACGGTGGAACGACTCTCGGGAATGACGAACGACCGTGCGTGCCACTCGAGGACAAAAGTTTCGTATTCCCGCGGTATTCGTCGGCCGTTATTTATTTCGACAGCGTATTATTGTTGTTTATTATCTAAAGTTCGGTACATTTAACTCGCCATCGTTTCACCGGCGGGAACAACACGGGAGGAAGGATTTCCAAGTAGAAGAATCTTTCTGCCGCGCCGTACCGACTGAGAAGTCGCAGCAAGGGATAAAATAAAGTTCGATCCTCGTCTTTCGCGCGTTCTTCCGTATTTTCCTCGAAAACTGTGACAACGCGGTATCCTAGTTACGGCACGTGCATCGCGACGCTTCAACGTCCGGCTGTATTACGCGACTCGAGTGCACCGAAAGATATTTCGACAGGAAATCCGATAAGCGATCGACCGATGCTCGATTATTCGAGATACGTCGAAACGAAACACAAAACCCGATTCGGTTTGCATCCGTGCGGTAACGTTCATCGTCGGCTTGTCAACCGAAACGTGTGACCGAAACGATCGCGTAGCGATCCATCGCCGGTCGTACAGACCGATAATTATCACCAGACGCAGATGTTCGCTGGAAAATCGGAACGCGTTCACACGCGACCGTTCGGACACGACTACCGGCTACGCGTAAATCGTACTGCGCCACCTGTTTGCGCGACAGTCACCATCTGCATCGACGGCGCAGCGATTCCATCGCAGATCGTTCGTGTCTCGTCACCTTCGACTCGGACCAAGGACCGACTTTTCGAAGAAAGATCCGAACAACCAGCCGAGATAGCAGACTGGACGAGAATCGAAATCGAATCACGCGAATTACGCTAATGAAGCGAAAGTATCGTAATAGCATTCCGCATGACGCGACGCGACGCGATGGTCCTAGCAAGGCTCATGTACGATCGTACGGCCGACCGACCAACAACCGTACAATCGGAGGAGGAAGGGGGCGAACAGTGAGATTTACCCTAGAGCCCCGGGCAACCGCAACCCCCGAGCGATTTCGATTATCGATAGCACTCGTTTTAAAACACCCTGTGTGTCGATTCGTCGGGCTCTCCGCGCTGGCCCTCGTCCCCTTCCATCCAACGAAACCCTCCCTATTCTTTTTATTCCCTCCTCGTTGACGGACGCAACGCGACGCGACGCGATTGTCACATCGGAGAATCGTAGTCCCCCCCCCCCCAGATGCCATTCTAGATCCGTTCGATCGGCTTGGCGATTCGCGGTTTCCGATTCTCGGTTACTCGTTCGTAAACACCTGCAGCTACACCCTGTACTCGTAAGCCCACCAACCGACGCATCTCTCTTTCTCTGCCTCTCTCTTCGTTTCGTTAGTCGGCCTGTCTACCTATTATTGGCGTTTCTACCATCCATCCGTCGCATTCTTCGTATTCGCGTTCTCTTACATACAGACGTATATGTACGTGTGTAGGTATACTACTTTTATCAACGTCGGAAAATATCGTTCGCCTTTTTCCAGTACGGACAAAAGATGAAAGGACTCCATAAAGTTCTGTTTTCTCCTCTCTTCGTTTTCGTTGCTTATTCGACAGAACGGATTCTAAGCTTTTCTAAGCTGAGATCGTAGAGATCGCGATACTCTAGCCTCGCGAAACTACCGAAACCGACGTTTGCCGACGGGTATCGTTCCATTAGAGGCTGGGTCGACAATAGACCCTTAGCAGACGATAAGGCGAGCGACTTTCGACAGGGTGCCGAAGCGTTCGCGTCTCGTTCCATCTCGTCTTTTCCCGTTTAGTCTCGTTTGCTCTCGGGGGAACGATCGCTCATCTCGAAATACCGTTTGTTCACAGTGCGCCCGATGCGGTCGTACCATCCACCCGCTCAACCGAGACCCTCCTCCATCCCCGACACCTAATCTTCGCCATTCCGTGTCAACTATCTTACATCGATCATCCGACCGATACTATTAAATTTTTTCCTACCGTAAAAGTTGAACAGTCTCGTTTGCCGCGGTATGTTTCTCGTTGTACTTTGTGATTCCATTTTAAGCAGAGAATGGTAACGCCAGGACGATCTTTACCCCGTCGAGAGTGTCCGCCAAGGAAAGCAACCGAACAGCCTTTTATGAAAATGACCACTTAAGGAAAGAAAAAGCGAAACGAAATAAAAACTAATGTATGCGAATGGTGGTGGATGGGATATCGGCTCGATTTACATAGTCCGCGCGAACCGACGCGGCCCGACTCGATTTGCCGCGGGACGAACAACGGGGAACACCGCTGTTTAAGAATATATCGATGCGCCGTTACGTAGACTAACATAAAATTGCTTTTACCTCCTATTAACAATTCATATTTCTTGCGCGAAAATCGTCCGCGATAAAAAGTTAGCGACAGGGAGATTTTTCTTCTCGTGATATTTCATGTTGAAGAAACGACGAAATAGGGAAGCAACGAGCAAGAGAAAGGGGAAGAGAGCGCGTCCAAAGACACCGAAGCCGTTTCGAAGAAGGAGACAATTTTTGGAAAATTTCCCTTTCGTAAATTTGGTAGGTAGGTTTCCAGCGAATGAAAGAGTTCGTCGACGAAAGCACGATAAAACTCGTCGATCCGACGCACCCATCGCTGCTCGATGATTCGTCGTTAGGTTCTTGACTGTTGCCTCGGAAAATCTGTTCGATATAGAAATCGACCCTTCCCGGAGAAGCATTGTATGCGGATCTAATTACTTCCGGTCGGTCGTCCGCACCGCTCGATACACGCATATCCGGGATATTACGAGTCGTAGGTCGAATCTGCGCGAGAACGTTCTAAATTCTAAACCACTGGTCGACAGCTGCTGGCTGACAAATATTTTTCGATTTTATTCGTTAAATCGTTGAACTTGGCGCAACGACGACATTCGACTTCCATAAAAGTCGTTCCATTTCGCCGACACATTCCTTACATGGTTGTTTCGTATAACGTTTGAAATCGCCACTCGTTTCGAGGCTCGTCAAATTGGACGATCGGTAAAAGCTCGACGAAACGAGATTCGAGATGGGTGGTTCGACGATGAAACGTTCGACGATGGGAGAAGAACGGTGCTAAAGTAATGCTCGTGAGTAAAGCAGTAGTACCGAGTTAGGAATGCTTTGAACTTGCCGCAGCTTTGTCGCGAATCTCTTACGCCCTACGTTCCACGTTCGACACACCAACGCGCCGCTCCTGCGTCAGCTACCGTTTAATATTTCCAAAGTGCTTCCACCGTAGTAACAGTAAATCCACTGATTTACGGATTACGTGCTATCGAACGTGACTACGTTTTTTGATCAACGGAATCGACTTGCTCGATTATACCTACGAGTATGTAATTATATCGATCGTAATCGGTCGATTAGTCCTCTTCTCTTCTTTTTCCGTTTCTCTCGTTTTTTTTTTACAATTTTACGAGGAAAAGTAGAGACTGCGATTAAAAGCCCGAGATAAAAAAAAAACCGGGGGAAAAAGAAAAGAGAAGGAGGAAGAACGAAGACGACATAGAGGGTAGTAATGTCGTTGAAGAATCCCTGCGTTGCTTTGACGCTCGTCACTCTTCGGGATTACGGTTAAGACCAAGGTGGTGGTCGTTCAACTTTCTATCTCTCGTCACTTTCTAAGCGCAGTCGTCTGTAAAAAACGCGAAGCTCGCTTTTTATTCAGTCAAAGCCAAAGTAGAACGCGCTCGCGCACCGCGTGCTTTGATCTTTGAGAACGTCTTTTCGAATCTATTAAGTACTTTTTCCGAATCGAACGACTAAATAAGAGAAATCCACTATATACGGATGTATAATATATGTTGTGCATATACGTACGAACAAACGATTATTTCAATTACAGCGAGATAAATTTCACGCGATTCGTACGTACTAAAACAATATTACAACGATGAAAATAGCTTTCGTTGGGAATCGTTATTCGTTTACCGTGAAAGAGACTCGACCCGGTTCTCGTATTCCTGACGCGTTTCTAGATATAGCAACCAACAATGTTCTTTTATGTTCGCGAAGCGAGATAAGCGGTCATTTTTCACGGATATATAAATGCAGGTTATTAATACGTTCGTATTACGGGGCACATAGAGGAGGTAATTAGCTGACGGTTCATCAGTCACTCCGGCACGTACATAACAGCCATATCCCTGACGCATCGTTGCCGTTCCGAAGCAAAAAAGTGTTGATCCTTCCCGAGCGCAACAACGACCTGCAGGATACCGGACGCATTAAGAAGCTAATGAAACGTCGGATCGTACCTCCGGAGAACCTTCTGGACGCGACGTTCTCTATCGATTCTTAATCGCCTTGTACGCAGATAAATCCTTCCAATTCATCCTGCTCTGCTCGATTTACCTTCCTACCAATGGAAGTGACAAGTTATTTCAACGAGATGCGACAAAGTATCTGGTACGGAGAAAAATAAAAACGCTGGAAAGGAGACGATTCGTTCGGTACGCGAGTCGAGCTACTCGATTCGCCAAGGCTCGATGATACGAAAGTACGGTGAACGCGATAGACATCGGATGATAGGCATTGTAAGCTCGCGTTCTTTTATTCTCTGATCCAACATCATCGGTAGTTAAATACCGAGAATGACAAAGATAGAACGACACGTCGATTTGCCAGTCCTCGCTTCGCTCTTTCGTATCGTTTTTCTTTCTTTTTCGACTGTTTCTTATAAAAATATAAAAGATGCGCGTAATTTGAATGGCCGCGGAATATCGGTAATCGATCGAATCGTATTTTAAGTAGCGAAGAAAAGAGAAAGAAGCGATCCGACGAGGGAATTTCGGCCGATTCGATCGGTTCTGTCGAAGGGAGCACGTTGTCTGGCGCGTGCGACCGTAGAAAGGTGAGCTTCCACCTTTCAACTTCATGGGGGTGGTTTCTCGGTGATAAAGTGCAAGGAGAATCGCGCACGAGGTCACCCCGACAGCGTCCCCATTGGCAGCCCAGTTTCAAGCTAGAATCGTGATTGGTCGAAGGTCGTGGGTCGCCTCACCTACCCTCTATCCAACGTGACCTCCCACGCGAACTCGCGAGATAACTACCACCCTTCCACCTTTTCCGGGTTTCGCTCGCCGTTCGCAGCATCTATATCCCTACCCTACTCGTCCTTTACCAGTTCCATACCACACACACCGTTCTTCCTACCATATTCGCCTCTACGGTGGCCGTAGTCGTAGTCGTAGTCGTAACCGCTCTCCTATACGGTTTTCTTTGGAATTTCCTTTGAAAGACCCTTGCTCGATAACTCGTCGTCGCATGACCACGATCGTAACCAGTACCCGTACGACGGATCTCTTTATCTTGATTACCAGCTCGACGAACGTTCGCACAATGCAAATACACGGTTAATTATTCTTAGCTACGAACGATTCGTCTGAAAAAACCGTTTACGAGGCGCATTTATGATCAGTTTATCGTTCAGAAGCGTACTCGACCGATTCGATTTCCACGTCAACGGGACGAACGAACTACGAATTTTAATAGAAAATCTTTAAAACTGTTTTGCAATTCGAAGGCTAATCGTCGCGTCGACTGTTCGTATTAACAGCGTAAGCAGGCTGTATGCGAGATACCATTTGCTGTTATTTGGAAAAGTGCTATTCGCGCATCTGCAACATATGTAATTACTCCAAGGCAATTACGAGCACGCCGCTACAGCCTGCTTCTTGTCTTGGGAAAATGGATTACTTTCCAACTGATTCCATTAACGCGATCCCGATACATCGCCTGACGATCGAACGGTCTATCGATTGTTTTCGCGTTTAGCTTTAAACAGCGAAATGAATCGTATAAAGGTCGCGCAAGTTCTGATCGACTCGCACCGATCGAACCCTAAATACGATTCCTTTCCATCGATATTTATCGATTTCACCAATCTTTATTTTGCATCTTCATTTATTTTTGATTGTGTCGACGATCAACTTGTATCTCCTCTCATACCTTGAAATATTGCGCGAAATGCAATGCAATAACGACAAGACGATAATAAAATGGAATCAACGCGGAATGTATGTACATCCACTTAACTGCGGATCCATAGTCAACTCAGTTATCGCGATAACGATTTTTACGCGATATACGCGATATACGCGATTTTTACGCAGAAGTTACCATTACGATACGAATCAAGGTCGCTGTATTTTTCTCAGATACATCACGACGTATGATCGAATTTTTGAAATCGCGATCTTTACAGAGTTGAACTTATAGAGACACGAACGAAACGTTTATTTGCATACGCTTATACATACATACATATGTATGTAATATCTTTATACATTAATAGCGCTAATCGAATCTAGTGATGATCGATAACACTACATATTCTTGCAAAATGTTCTGATGTAATCATCTACCATCATATATATATATAGATATAGATATAGATATATACGTATGTATGTATATTTATTGTTAGATAGATACTTATGCTCGCGCGCGTACGGAAATGGCCAACCATATGTAAACAGACAAAAGATCGGGCGACCATTGGTACGATTGCTTCGACAGAGAGCGGCAACTTCTGGCTGATGGAGAAGCTTCGCTTTTCGTGGCTTAGGAGAAGCACTATTCGCACGTGCATTTCGTCGCCATTCAGGTCTATGTCGACATCGACGTGACGTTGGCGCCGATTCTCAAGGGAAACGCATCGACGTCGATTATGTTTGCCCCAAAGACCAAACCGAATACATACACCGAAATCTTCCAACCGGCCGAATCAAATCTACCGCTTCGCCTCGTCCGACTGAATATCTCTGTTTACATTCCCGACTGCCACTCTAATTAATTATCAAACCGTCCCCAATAATGCACCACCCGATGCTTCTTCAAACGCGCTACTTTCTCCCAGTCGCAGTCCCCCCCCCCCTCTTTCCTCCCTCCCCCCTTTTTAATTGGAAATCTTCTTTCAAACGGTTGCGTCGATAATCGTTACTTCGTTATTCTCTCCACGTCACTGGAACCTTCCTACGGACGATAAGAGTCAAGAGTCATGTATCTGTTTAGAAGATATCAGCATAAAATCGTGCGTATATACTTTATATCAAATTCACAAGAAAATTATCTTCGTGAAACGTTTGAATTCAAAATTCAAAGAAATCGAGAAGATCGTTTAATGGATTACACTGTGTATAAATTGGTAAAATTAAAATAGAGTACCGACGCGTATCCGTAAGTACGTACGTGTTGCATATTTCGACGAAAGAGGAAACTCAAATACGAGAGTAGCTGGAAAACAGACTGTACGTTTCAAGTACCACTCGGGTAACGTAGAAGGCTAATAGAAGAAGTCATGCAGTGTCATTGTTAGCAGACAATATCACAGATGGTTAAGTTTCTCCTCGCTAATACTTCTGATTCATTGAAACCGTTGAAAAGCAGCGCTCAATATACCTTTCATCTTGCGTCTTTACATTCCATTTTGACGATACTTTGGCCAACATATTCATTTTTTTCGATTTATAAGTATTATTTTTATTTGCTTTTGCCTACCAAAATCGATTAACGCTTGTACAATTTCGACGAGTATACGTGAATTTCATTTATTTAATACGATACAAAACACGAAAGAAGATAAAATTGTCAATATCGTTGAAAATAAACGATTGTTAGCAGACACAGTGTAATGGAATTTTGTTCTTTTTCAACTATTTACAAAAATGTTTACCTGTTTGCGCGTATACTACGCTCTATATTAGGCATATAGACGTATTTCGGAAACTTTATTTGCGATATATTTAGATTTACAATAAAATGTTAATCGCATATAGATACATTTGAATCGAACGAAACAAACGATCGTATGATTGATTTTAAACGTAAAAATTCCAATTTTTGTCAATGGCTACACGTACAGCTATTTTTTTAATAACAATAGCAAAAATACTAATAAACAGGCATTTAAATGATGATAATTCTAATAAAAATAACGATAATTTTCTATCATATAGATACATCGATCGTTAAATGTTAAAATACTTAAAATACATCGATGAGGAGGGAATATTCGTATCTACGCGTGTCAGCCGCGTACAGCGTAATGCCCCTTTCGCATAACGTATATGATTATATATATATACATATGTCATTTAATTAAAAAATGTATCTACATACATGTATATACAGAGCATGACTAAATACGAACAATCAGCGAAAACTAATTATCATTAGCTTCAGAAATTCAAAAAGCATACATTTCATTTATGTTTTGTCAATAATCCCATTGTCCTACCGATAACAATTCCGTATAAAAGACTTACTACTGCCTTAATATTAACAATATCACCTATTTTTCAATTTCTTACGGGCATGTTTTACGGTTATTGCAGCTCGTGATGTTAAGAAATAATTCCCTTTGATTCGTCATTTACTTTCCTAGTTACAATGTATCATAACCTTAACGACATTATCTTGTCCGGATTTGGATGTTTCAAAAGCTTGAACGGTTTCCTCTAACTTATAATTATGAGTTATCAGTGGTTTCACATCAATTTTTTTAGAGGTCAAGAGATCCAGCGCATCGCCATAACTAAAAAACAGAAAGAAAAACATCATCTTTTAAGATGCTGCTGTTAACACTACATGAGCATTAACATTGTGTGTGTATATATATATATATATACCAGCGTATATATACATTTAACGATACATGTGTATATAAATATGTTGAATATCGTGGAATCAAGATCAACGTCATTCACAGAAGTAAGCAAAATATTTGCATTGATATGACACACTATACTCGATTTGATAGAAAGATACGCGTAACTTATAACATGTCGAACGAATTTTAATTCATTTCATTCTTCGTTTCAATGTAGAATCCAATTGGTACAAAGAAAAAGTCAACCGAGCTATGACTAACAGGAAGGAGATTACACAGTTTAATTCCTTACTTTATACACTTACTTGTTTTTCTTTTTTTTTTTTTTAGCGAGAATATCATTCTATGGTAGAATTTTGTCATTTCTTTATTCATTCAATGACAGTAATAATAATTTATTGTTTATTTAGCAAATTTAAGTTTAATTACGCTCGTTCGTAGAAACTAAAAACTCATCGGCAATCGATATGTAACGTGTGCGTGTATCAACAGCCGCAATAGCGAGTACGCTATTATCGGCAAAAAATGAAAAATATTTGTACGTACTCGTTTGCGTATCGAAATACGCCTCTAATGTCAACTTCTCTTACAAGTGCGTTCATCAATGGAATTTGAACCTCCGGTGCTCCCATTCCTACTAAAACTGCCACTCCACCCGATTTGGTCACCTAAAAATCCAAGGCATGTTCCATGCACATCACATGCATCCAACTTGCGTGCGATGCACGATAAGTACGTAGGTGCGTCTATTATACATATGTTTCATTTCGCTACATTTCTCTACGTGTTGTATATTTATTCGATTAATTGATATTACTGTTACGTCTAACTGATTATATCAACAGTGATTCTTATTGAAAAATCAGTCGATAAGAAAGAAAAGATGCGCGTATAGACAAAAAATGGAAGACTTACGAGAATCGCCAATCGTATCATAGACTGTGCCCCACACGCATCAATCGTCGCGTCAGGTTCTTCACCCAAGAGCTCGATAACTTTCTCTGCAGTTTTGGACTCTTTATCCTCCTTTGTCGTTAATAATATTGCATCAGCACCAAGTTTCTTTGCAAGATCTAATCTATTTTGTGAGAGATCTAAAGCAGATCGTTCCGTAACTATTGTAAATTGTAAATTGCAAACGTTTTATTTTTACGTATATTTATGTATCTATATGAAAACCCTTAACTCTCGATTGATCGTACGATAGAGGAAAAAGCATACCCATAATAACGATTTTACTGGCTCCCATAGCTTTCGCTACCAATAACGATACTAGACCGATCGGTCCGGCTCCCAAAATCAAAACTTTCGAACCGATACCAATGTTCGCGCGCTTACAAGCGTGTACACCGACTGATAAAGGCTCCAGTAGTGCTCCTTCCGCTAACGTCACATTGTCTGGTAATCTGTAATGTAACCGGACAATTTCACTTATTACAGGTCAAATATCATTTAAAAATATTTAAGTCATATATATGTATATCCGATTAAATATAAAAATCTATACATCCTTATAGGATGATAAAGGTATAAAAATGTATTTACGTATACTTACTTGAAACAAAAATCAGCAGCGTGCTTGTAGAAACGTCTTAAACTGCCATGTACCGGAGGAGTAGCGCAAAATACCATCTCTTTGCATAAATTGTAACGTCCTCCTTTACAAAATTTGCACATTCTACAGGATACCCCGGGTTCAATGGCTACTCGATCACCGACCTAAGTTAGATATTTATTAAACATCGATCGGTGCAGATAAATGATATTTAAGCGAATTTCGTTAACATACAAGTTGCAATAGACGATTCT
This sequence comes from Bombus vancouverensis nearcticus, assembly GCF_051014615.1. Taxonomy (NCBI): domain Eukaryota; kingdom Metazoa; phylum Arthropoda; class Insecta; order Hymenoptera; family Apidae; genus Bombus; species Bombus vancouverensis. Next base: position 20,641,203 of record NC_134912.1, on the reverse strand, counting down.
TCGATTTGTTTATCCTTTTACCTACTATGTATACATATACCTACATACATGCGTATAGAGTATACGTAACTTGACGACTGAATGACACGTACATAAATACCATACTATCCAAACTATCTGTTTTCTTTTTTTTTTTTACTATTATCTTTAAAAAACTATTTTAATAGTCAGAATAACATTCGTTATTCGTTCTCACGTACCTTCAAATTTTTTACATTCTTTCCAAGTTTGACAACCACTCCGGAAGATTCGTGACCTATTATCATAGGTTCCCGCACCACAAAGTCACCTATTCTACCATTTACCAAATAATGAACATCGGAACCACAAATTCCAACGCAACCCATTTGCAAGAGTACCTCTAAAGGAGAAAAAAAAGCATAATAAACATTCGCTTTTCTTGTACTACACCTTGCTGTACTTCCATTTAATAAAATGAAAAAGCTCTCACCATCTTCGGCAGGTTCCTCGATCGGAGTTTGTTCCTATAATGGAGAAAGATAAGAACTATAGCTATCACTCGTATACAACAGTAGCATTTATGGTTTGTAAGATTGGTTCAACTTAAAAATTTCGTTAAACATAATTTTCTACAACTTTTTAAATTATTTTTATAACGCAACAACAAACAAAACGATAAATAGGAATAAAAGAATAACGAGTGTATTCGATTTTAGATATAACAAGATTTCGTTTCGAAATAGAAACGATATAACGTTAGAACAGCAATGCGCTAGCTTTTAGCGAGCGCATTCTATGCGCACATAACATGGAATAGATTGACCCCGCGTATAATCGCAAATAACGAAATAATGACGAAAATAGCGAAGTTTGTCCTTGTACGTGCACAGGCGATTTGTCTCGTTCCTATTCGTTGACCATTCCATATGTTAATTGTATTAGCGGTAGTAACCGTTTCAAGTAATAACAGAGGAGACAAAGAAACAAGTTAAATCGACATAATCGTTTCCTCCAAATTACACTTTAACGAAATCGAGATAAGCTACGATGCGCGGCTGAGCTATTTCATATATTATTACATACTTGGGGTAACATAAAAGGTGTTAAAACATTTCTATAATCGTCTCATTACGCGTTCGTGTAAATAAATCGCGATTATTCACGAGAAAATGATCACAACTGAATATTTCATATTTAGGATATTCATCTCATATTAGGTACTTAGGTATACGTATATGTATGAGATATTTGTATAATTTATTACTAAATTTGTAATACTGACCAGTCTTATATCGTTGATACCATAGAGAATAGCTGTGAGATTGTCTTTGGCCATGTTAAAAAAGCAGATGTCGTTACAGCAATCGACGAACACGATTTATACTAAAATAGATTCCGCGAAGAGCACTAGAATGACACTCAAACTAGAAGAGAAGAGCGTGCGCGGCTTATATATGAGCAGTCTAGCTGTCGCGATCATCACAACAAGCAACCTTATCATTCGTACCCTGTGGAATCGTTTTACTCTTCTAAAAAATATCGATGTGCTCGACGAACTTTCTCGATTAACTACTTTTGTTTTGTTCGCATCTTCGCACAAATGTTCTTTCCGTTTCTGTCACTCTCCAAGATTTTTGTAAAATATTCGAGTCTGTTCGAAACATTCCTTCTCGAATCAAACGACCCTTGGAGCGAAACCTCCAATCAGTCTCCGTCGATTCGGTTCAAAGTTCAAGATCGTTGATCCATTGCAAAATAATACATTTGGAGTAAATGTAAAAATTCAAATCTTAAGATGTTCGTTATAATAGACATGTATTTGATATTAAATAATTGAACAATATGCAATTTTCCCCCCAAACATAGTTTTTAAAATGTTTATTTTATATATGTAAAGGGTAAATCGATAAAAAGTATGCAGTATCTAAAATAACTCGTTACCTATTGATGCAACCTAATGATGCAATTGTATTTTTCTATATCTTATATTTTCTGACATATCAAGGTGACCTTGAGTTTTTTTATAGACGCCGTATACGTTAACATTCTCTGTAAAAAAGCATTAACTTATTTATACCGAAAAACCAGATATTTTAATTTTAATCTATCAAACTTAAAGTATGAAAGACAAAGATAAGGTAAACGCAAGAATAACACTTTGAGTCTTTCCTTGTCTTTAATACGTTAAACTCAACGATTCGTTTATGACGTTTTTCGATAAGGCCAGTAGGTAACGAGGTATTTTAAGTAGTACTTCTTATTGGCTCGCTCTATATGAATGTGTATATGAATCTAACGATCGAAAATTAAAATTGGAAATTATTTCTTGCGGAAATAAGACATTTCTATGCTGTAGAAACGAGACGCAAAAATTTACTTTATAGGAACAATCGCAAAAATGAACTTCTCTAATCACCAAACATGCCTCAATGTACATACGTATGTACACACATACAGATGAAATATGTTAACACCAATGTAAACGAACAGTTGTAACTTCCGAATATAAACAAAATTAATGTTTACTGAAATGTAAGCAACTTTTGACCTTCGTATCTAATTTCAAATTATCTTATCTGCCTAATGCAAATTTCGTACTACATACAAAATGCTACATTTCTTCTTAAAATGATCTATGTTTCTTCCTAATCCTCTCATTACTATATGAATAAAAGGTACCGAAAATTTTCGTAACATCTGATAAAGATGTTAATATCTATAGCCTGTGATCATATTGCACCCTTATAGATAAATAAAATTAACTTACTTGTATAAATATTTAAAGTTTGTTTGTATTATGAACTACCGAAAATTTCGACGGAAACATGGATTCAATCATCAAGTCACATAATATATTAGATTAATCATTTTGCAATCTCTTCTCTTAATTACCTTTTTTTCGTAAATCGTTATTAACTTATTTTAAATATATATGAACGTCTATATTTGAATGTATCTCTAACGACAATTGATATTCGAATCTCTCTTCCAAATATATTCTGTTGGTAAACCAATTATATATTTATAGATGATTATTAAGAGGTTTAATGATACGTACGAAGCATCACTATACATCTAACACTTATATAATCAGGGTGAAGGGAAAGATAAAAAGAGAGAGAAAGAAGAGAGATAGATAGATAGATAGATAAATAGATAGCTAGATAGATAGATAGATAGATAGTTAGATAGAGAAAGAGAGAGAGAGAGAGAGAGAGAGAGAGAGTCTGTGCAAATAGTGCAAAGAATCATATAGATTTATATCCTCTGCTATGTCGAATGTTATGTAAGAAACAATATGTCGAAGAATTAAAACGTATCACATTTAATAAATATACAGTGGCACATACTAGGACCATGACTTGAATTTTAATCATTCTCATGTTAATTTCATTTTCTTTTGTTATCTTTATCTTGCCAGTTAATAGTGCTAATCTTTTTCGATGGTGGAGTGGATACTTAGATATTTAAAAGCGTTATGCTATATCTAAATAAATTCTTTTAGGGAAATAAGTATAATATAGAAATGATCGAAGCTTTATTAATAAAAATATATTATTTGTTAGCTTCGTTTTATTTTTTACTTTTGTTGTTTTTTATTTTTGAATAAATCATCTACAATAAGTAGCAAAAGTGTATCATTTTTATTCCCACCCCCATATCCCTGTTGATTGTTTAATCGTATCCCTATTCTCCCTTCTAACTCTAGTTATCGCATTTGCCTCTCCTTTCACGAGAATTCTTCTAGATTGCTCCCTCTTTTCACGTTTTTGTAAAGCTATTTTCACCTTTTTCTTAATAAGTTCAGGGGCGATCGTTGAAGCTGTCATACTACTGTACATACTTTTCGAATCATTAAATTTTTCTACATCATCATCTTCTGGATTGCATGTTTCTGTAAAAAGAAACGAATTGGTTATTTCTTTGTTGTGCTTTACATTTAAATCGTATGACTTTTTGCCTATTAAGTTTCCCACTGACTTACCCATATCGATCTTTTTAACACCTTCTTCTAAAATACGATCTTCTACGGATAAAACAGTTGAATCTTCCTTCTCATTTGTTTCTGAGTCTTCGGATGTTTTCTTTGATGTACACATAAATTCATTTCTCACAGAGTTTTCGACTTTGAGTTGTAAATAATTAATTTCACTCTCATTCGTATTTTTATTTTCTTCATCCGTATCCTCGTTGCAATCCTCCTCAATTTCTTCATCTTCAACTTCGACCATGCCTATTTCCCTCAAAAGATCCTTTTCCATTTGTTTTGTAATACCACTGGCCTTAATTTCTACATCGATACAATCTTCTCTCCTAAAGATAGATCCATTTGTATAATTTAAACTGCAAAGCTTTTATCATTGATATTTTATTTAACGTTTGTTTTTGCACTTTTATCGTAACTTACGAAATATCTTGAAACGTCGGGTACAACTCACTTTCGTAAGCGAAACGTCTTTTAAAAAAATCACGAACACAGTTTACGTCTCTTTCAAAATAAGTTTCAGCATCCACATGCTCGGTAGAAATCATTTGTGGAAAATCAATAAGAATGGGTTTTCCGCTATTTGTTATCATGATATTAAATTCATTGAAATCTCCATGAATAACTCCGTGATTTCCCAGTTTTACAATCAAATTCATTAGTTCGTCATACAACGATTCAACATCATCCAGTCTGTATACACCACATCTAAAACAAAACTGTCTTATACACACACTGTGTCCAAAATAACATGATATAAAAGTTACTAATAATAATTATACTTACAGAGGTCCACCTTCAACCAGCTCCATAACAACGCAATGTCTATTGAGATCAATTGGTTTAGGTACTGGAAATCCTCTATCGAAAAGTGCTTTCATATATGCATATTCTCTTGTTGCTGATATTCTTGATAGATATAACCATGATGCCGATTTTCTATGTTGATGATAATCTCTCTTACTTTTGATATTTCTAAAACAAGTCCTTCCCAATCGATGCAGTTTTAAACACATTGGATTTCTATCCTCATCAGCAACTATATAGATATTAGATTCTTTTCCTACTCCAATTTGATTACCAAAAGAAGCAATAATACCTCTTTGTGCCAAAACTTTTAAAGCTAAATAGTCATAGCCTGCATTTGTCAAACGATAACCATCATCTAAAAAGGCAAAGAAAATATTTTATATACACACACATATTATCTCTGTTCTGCAATTCTCTTAAATTAAATTTTTATAAAAATTTATGTTATATTATATTGTATTAATTAAATGATCTTTAAAATGAACTAACATTGTTTCCCACGTTCATAACTGAGAAGCCTATGTTTGCATAGTTCCTTTAACAACTTATGTACACCACCATAACGCAAATTTGCTATTTGCGCAGCCAGTGATGCAGGAACAAGTTCATGATTCTTCATTCCCATTTCAATCTGTAATGACAAATATCAAAAAAGCTGTTTAATGAAATTTAATAGCATTACTTAACCTTGACGTTTAATAAATTTGGTACTATTTTTCATTTTAAAAATAACAATCAATAGGAAAACATAATTTTCTAGCACAAGCTACACACATTGTACAAATAACGACACATGATTCGATTGGAGAATCCTTTTAAACAATTATTTCCTCATCTTTTAATACATATTGTACATTAAAAGATAAAAATCCCGAAATTTTGAATATAACCCTCAAATGTGCTTAACTTAATTATAGGCAATTGATAACATATATTTACCGCTGTTAAAACACGAAAATCATCTTTTGTTAAATATCGTAAAATCGTCACGTTTAATTTCCCCATGTTTATCTCAGGTTATTCCACTTTAATATTTTATCTCATTATAGTTTATCAAATACTAAACAAGATACACGGTAGGTCAGGACATTGATTAATAAAATGGACTACCGATGAGTGGCGACAAAGTACAGAACCTCATTCGTGTCAAATACTAATAGAGAGTTTATAGATTCTTGTATATGCTAGGGTGAAACCTGATGGAACCAAACAGAATAGATTCCTAGCTTTTGTAGCACTTGAGCGCTTGGTGCAGCACTTGTACTGGGAGACTATGACCGCGGTCATAACTCGTGCGGGAAATAACTAAATTCCATCTCTAACATATGTAAAGGATCAAAGAAACTTTCTGTTATATAGTTGGCCATTATGAGGAAAACAACAAGCTTTGACTAACTAGTAATTTTCTGATAGATTGTGTTTGATTTTGTCGTGATTGCGATTGAAAAAACGTGGTAGTATTCGGCAAGATGCAGGTTCCTCCGATTTTTATGGAATTACCCTTAGAAGATCAGGTAATTGATGGTGAAGATACATTGAATATCTAAGAGTCGAAGAAAACTTTATGTAAAATTCAAATAGCGTCCTTATTATCACTCTTAAATGAAAAGTATAGGTTATATTCAGTTTTCTATAGCTTCTCATTATTGTTTCATTTTATATATTCTGACAGAACGGACTCTAAAACAAATTTTAATAAATTAAATATATTTGAAATTAGTGTTTTATATTTAGGCGCAAGAGCTAAGAATATATTTTAAGAATTTGGGAGCTGAAATAAGTGAAGAAAAATCTCCTAAAGGAATAGAAGATGATTTACATAAAATTATTGGTGTTTGTGAAGCTTGCTTCAAGGAAGGAAATGAAAGTGAAATAGAAACAGTCTTAAATGACATTGTATCTATTATGATTGTGGTAAATATTTTATATATTTTTAAATTATAATAAGTTAACATATGTTTAGACAGCTTAGTAACTTTAAATTAATTTCATGTATTTTGGTTTAGATCCCCACTGAACGTGCAGAAAATTTAATATTAGCATTTTGTGAGAAATTAACAAAAGCTCCTGGATATAAACTTGGTTTAGTATGTCTAAAAGCGTAAGTTACATGAGTATCAGTAATATTACTAATTCTTTCATATAAAAACATAACACTCTTAAAATATTTTCTCAGATTGTGGTTATTATTTCAATCTCTTCCTGATGACTCTCCAATGAGATATCATGTCTATTATCACTTAGTTCAAATTGCTCGCAATGTGGATCAAGTAAAAGCTGTGTATGGTGGAATAGATCAATTAAAGCAACAGTTTGCATCACTTCCACCATCGAATGAACAAATGCAGAAATTACTTCGGTTACTTCATGAAGTACTTTTAAGTTGCAAACAGGGGTAAATGAAATTTTATTACATGATACATTATATTTAACAATGCAATATATTTCATGAAACTTTATTATTACTATAATAGGGAACAAGCTGCTGCTGTTATGGTAGAACTTTTAGGTACATATACAGCAGAAAATGCTTCTGCAGCTAGAGAAGATGCACAACGTTGCATTTTAGCTGCATTGGCAGATCCAAATACATTCTTGCTTGACCCATTGTTAGCATTAAAACCTGTAAGATTCTTGGAAGGGGAACTCATTCATGATTTACTTCTTGTCTTTGTACAAGACAAGTTACCTGCATACTTAGATTTTTATCAACATCATAAGGAATTTGTAGAACATCAACTTGGTATGTAAGCAACTGATAAAAGATATAAAAAATACGAATTTATTGAAAATATAAATATATTTTTTTATTAGGATTAAATCATGAGCAAAACATGAAAAAAATGAGACTACTAACATTTATGCAACTAGCAGAAACAAACCCTGAAATGTCATTTGATACAATTCAGGAAGAATTACAAATTAATGAAGATGAAGTGGAAAGTTTTATTATTGATGGTAAATTATTCAGTTAATTATATTACTAAGGCTTTCAATGTAATTGGAATATATATATGTGCAATTATAAAAATATTTTTTTCATACGAAGAATGTATGATTACCCTGCATAAATAAAATCAACCTCTATATTTTTTTATAAAATAGAGGCAATGTATACAGGGTATATTAACGAATCAGTACTGGCTTAGTGAAATTAAATTTTTATTAAGTTATCGAAGTATTCAACATTTATATTGTGTATTAAATTGATATGGTGTTGTTTATATTTATGAAGCATATAAAAGAATATAAAATATCCACCTTTTTATGTTTCAGTATTGAAAACGAAACTTGTTAGAGCTCGTATGGATCAAGCTGGTCGCAAAGTTCTCATTTCAAGTACCATGCATAGAACATTTGGCAAACAACAGTGGATGCAACTACGCGATTTACTTGCAGCCTGGAAAGCAAATTTAACTGCTGTACAAGAGGGTATGAAATCTGTAGCTGCTGCACAAATGGAACTTGCTGGAAAAAACAAAACTTCTATTACCCATTGATGACATTTAACTTCTGTATATGTAATTTAAAATTTGTGCATACAAATATTGATTGGAAATCAAGTTTAATTAATTTCTTAATTAATTTCCAACCTTACTTGAATAAATAAATATGCGCCGCGTGGTACAGTATTATGTTCACAATTAAATTACTTACATAATTAAAAATCTGATGATAAAAAAAAATTATTTATAGGACTTATAATCCTACCAGTTTATTTAAAATTGTACAATATACACACATCATCTTAGTTTTTAATTAGAAAGCCGTAAAAATATTAACCTTCATAAATTAAAAAAAAAAGAATCATTTATTGTATTATTTTTGATAAAATAGTTTATAAATGATTTGATATACTCCTCAACGTGCTTTTCTTGTACATTTTTGTATATAAAGAATTAAAAAGTTGAGATATGTCATAATTGTAGTGTGAATAATCCTGGAATATAAATATTGGTAATAATTCAATTATACACTTATATTTTTCGTACAGCAACATTTTATTTTCATTAATCAATTTTTATATGTGATAAAGAGAATTTTTGACATTTTTTGGAGCATTTCTCACATTCTACAATTTGATCAGTAGAACATTCATATACAACTTTATAACTGTGCATTACATATCAAAAGAGTCACATAGGCTTTTGTACTAATTCATTTAATTGTTTCTAATCTGTAATTTGTTGCTTATCACATGATACTGTTAACTGGTACAAAAATTACAAACCTTAAAAAATCAATGATATAAATCTATAAAAAATTAACACAACAAGTGACTTTAAGCGAATTCAAAATATAAAAGTAAAGTAAAAATATCTATTGAAATCTTTATCATTATATGTTCGTACAAAAACATATGTAAACGAAATTTTTTATAAACATTTTTTTATCTGTATATCTCGCATACAATTTTTTAATATCAACATAGACATATATATATATATATACACACATACATATACATATACATATATATATATATATATATATTCTTCTAAGACTGTCTTCGTATACGTGTTTACAAAAACAATATATGTATATATATTATAACAAAAATGTTTCTTTGAATCGCAGTACATTTTTATTCTACAATTTTTCTGTTAATAATTCAATTCATCAAAAGATAGACATGTTAACAGATGCATTACAACATAATAAATAAAGAGGGAAATCTAAACTTTTTGAACGAACATCTTTGATTGCTATTTAAATTTAGTTGAACCAAACGCAGTAATTTACATACAGTTACTATAGAAAAATATTGTTTAACTAACAAAAAATTCTCTTACATGCAAAAAAAAGTATCAAGAGCTGAATTAATGTAATAAAACATTATGTATGACATCAGTGCAATTTATAAGAGTAATATGAAGTTAATATAGCGTAACTTATAATCAATTATTCTACATCCAATAATAATGATGCATCGTAAAAATAATAACTATTATTGTAAAATTATTTCAATAGCTTAGTCACTAATTGATAAGTAAAAAACTTTTTTTTGCCCCTTTTTTTCTTTCTAGTACGATTTTACTTTAGATATGGCATCGTAAATCTCACGTTGGATTGATTCTTGAAATCTAAATATCTTTTTTTCTTTTTTACGTCCTACGTTATACAATCAGTAACAAATATATAGCACATTTATATAACATAGCCTCAAGTATATGCAGGTATGAAAATCTTTTTCTTTTATGAACTCAATATACTAACAAAGCTAAGATTTGAAATAATATTTTATCTTAAAATATATTCAAAATATACGCGAAATATCAATAATTTCGTATATTTCTATGTTTATTCTGCCTTTGCTTACACCAAACTTTTGTAGCATTCATTGAAAGACAGTTATGAATAATAGGTACTTTATATTTATATTGAAGTTTTAACGTGAATTCATTCTCTTTCTTTGAAAATATTGCAAAGTCAGATTTGAGTAGAGAAACGAGGACGTGGCAAGTCTCCAAATACTGTATCACCATGAACGCTTTTTGCTAAAGCTTTAATCGAAGCTCGAATGTTATGTGGATCATGTGGATCTCTTGAGAGCTGCAATAACATTTTATTGTTTTAAGTAAAAAGATATTATCTTGTAAGGTACTTATACATATGCAAACGCATCAATAAATATTATAAAACTATCAATAGCTTTGTTGTCAATATGAATAGCTGTATATTATACATATTATACATATTTATACCTGATCATCATCTTCATCTTGAACTGTTTTGCGGACAAATGATGGAAAAGATGGAACACTAACTGGTAACGATTTGGCTAATGTAGGATGTCCGCCTCTTTGTCCCCTTGGCATGTGAATACCTTCATCTTGACCTGAATCTAAGTATAATACAAATAGCATTATTTAAATCTTTTACATCGAAATTAAGATTTACATAAATTGGAAGTTAAACTAACCATCTGTATCAGATCCTTCCTCTGAAGATTGAACTTGATCAGTATTAAGAGTGTCTTCCATTCCTTCCAAAGGAAATAAAGCTTCTGTGTCAAAACTAGTTGGTTCTTTAGTGTATATGTATATTCGATCTTTCTTATCTATGCTACCATTCTAAAAAAATGTTAAACAACTAATAAATTTTATAACTACAATTATTCATGGATATACATTAAAAGAAGTCACAAAAAAACATACAACAAGGAGATTAGGAGAATGTTTAGCACCAGTTTCATATTTAACATTAGAATTTGCAATAATTTTCGTCTCATTTGATACTACTTGTGATGTGTTTACTGTATTTGTTGTAGAGGTAGTTAAACTGGTTGTGAAACTGTCTGGAGTTGTAGGAGGAGTTTCTATGTTATTTGTTAATCTATTCATTTCTTCTCCTTTACAAATTAGCCTGAAACATATATGTATTTTAAAAAAATATGTATAAAACCTAAAAATATAACTCTAAAGTAAAAATATGATTATATTATGAAATGAAACCTTCTCAATAATCTATGTTCATTATGAGCTCGTTCACGAAACTGCTCTAACAATTGATATTGTTCAGATGTAAAAGCACGAATTTTATTTTCTATTTCTGTAGACTGTCTTTGTACAGCTTCTTCAAGCTGCTGTTGGAGACCACCCAAAGCCACTTGTACATTATTAGGTAACTGTGACACTGGACACAAATATATGAAAAATATTTATATAATTTGCATTTTATATATACACCAAAGAATAAAATATATCGTTATTTATTATTCTCTTAGGCATTTATCTGAATTATATTTAATTAATTAATATATCAATTTACCAGAGAATTTGGTAGGTTGTTGAAAATAATCAAGTTCATCCAAAGTATTATGAGTGATTACTATTCTAAACACTGGACTATAATCTGGATTAGACCTTAATTTGTTTATTTCCTCAGGTGAAGTCTGTAACAAAAAGAATACAAAGTACTCATATACTTGAATAACAAAAGAATATATGATATTTGTTTATATTCTCTAGCAATTATAAATAATGTAATACTCACAACAATATCAGTATTAATAAGAACTAAAGCAGCACCATAATCTCTATGCACAGCATGAGTATATATTGAACAATTGTAACAACGGTGAATAACCCATGATCCTACATTTCTTATCTCTACCAAACCTGGTTGTTCCTTAGTAATACCTTCAAGTTCTGGTATTGATGCAAGGTTCTATTGGAAGCAGATAAATATTTTTAATGGAAGATTTATATTATTATAATGTACTATAATTACATTGTTGAATCAACAGATATGTAAATATTATGACTTATTGTATAATTTCATCAGCTATTTACTAGCTAAGCTACTGCAAATTGTTTCTTGAAATTTATTATTTCGTTTATATAGGAAAGTTTCTAAGTCCAAAACATTCAATAATAATTGTTATTAGAATATGAATTTGTCTTGAAATTGAGTGTTTTGTAAAAATGTATAATAATTGTTAGAAAAATTTTTACCTGCTGAAAGAAACCGTCGTTCTGCTCTTCAGGTGTCAATTCAATATCATTGATGTTGACCTTCTGCAGTTCAGTGCCCCTGGACTTTATGGACACATTTAAACATTTGCATGCTATATGCATCTTACACAATCAGTATACAATGTTTTCTAAAAGAAACTTTAAAAACCAGCACACTGTTTCACTATGCCGGGACTCATATACACGTATACAGTTCACTCGATAGTACTTTTCGTAATGTTCGAAATAAATTTCCAGGATTTTCCCTTGATGACTTTCGACTTTTACAATTAATACTAATCGAGACTTTCATAAATAATTACAACGAAACAATAGAAAATATAAAACGATAGTTTGACTTAAGGAGTATATTGTTATAATATCACAAGTTTCGCGCTATTATTAAATTTCAAATATGTTGTTTTTGTTTTGTTAAAGACCTAGTTGAAAAGCTATTTACTTTCGAGAAAAGTAACTTAAGCACATTATCTATATTTTGGATGCGACGGATTAGTTTATTATCTGATTTGATCGGAGAGTTGATTTATATACTGTGACAGATTCACACACTTAAAGCCAAGTAAACGAATTACCGAAGCTCATGGCTCTGTCGAATACATGCACATGTATATGTATTTATGTTTGAGAGTTCGTTTTCACCATATAAAGAGATAGTTTTGGATATTAATATCCCGAATTTTTGTATAACTGATAGTAAAGGATTCTCCACACTCGGATTAGGTAGTTATCTCTACATTTCTTATATATAACACACGTATTTACAAGTATTTTTGAAAATGTTCGGAACCTCTACTAAAAATAAACACTGATTTATAGGTATGTGCAGATGCGTACGTGATCACCCCAGACTCCCAGACAAAAACATACTTGCTAGTCAATTGACTGACTTTACCATATGACATAGGAACTTGACAGTATAAGAGTATAATGCTTATACATATATGTATATACATAGATCCAGGTACAAGGTTATTTGAAATTACTTACACGATATATAAATTTTATTTTTCAATTAAATAATTTCTATTTCTTTTTATAATCGAGAATGGTACTAATGAAATAGACATTTATTTATTCAATGATATCATAAAATGCTAAAAAGATATCTTTTGATTGAAACGAATAACTAATGAAAATGTATTCGGGAGTTGAGGCAGTTTTGAGTTTTATTTTAAAAACATTCTATTTCCAACTTTATTTCCAAGTATAAAAAGGATAATAAAACAGAACACAGTGTGAACTAACAACTTGTTAACAACAAAGATGTAAATAACGATATTAATCACTGTGCAAGAATACTTATAAATGAATTATAAGGAATAACATGTTTTATTTTAAATAACTGTTATATTTCGCATATAATATCTTTACATATATTACTTTACAAATACATATATATGTATATATTTTTTACTCCTTTTACTCTATATAATACTGTCAATTGTATAAATTTACAGTAGCATCATATACAAACTCATAATCGTAAAATTTTCTTTGTTAAATCTTTGTTATATAACAAATTAAAAGGGAATGTATCTACAGGAATGTTATTTACAAACAATAAAGATGTTGGAATGCTAGTTTCATAACAGTATAACTATAAAAATATAACAAATTAGTTTTGGTTTTATAATTTTGTCTTAAGATATTCTTCTTTCCATTTGAAATACTCATTAAATCGTATTGCAGCATACCTATAAAGCATTATATAGGTAAAAATAAGTTTTTTTAAAGTAGCATGATAAAAAGATGATTTTAAAACAGAATATTTATTACATTGTGGATTTCAATAAAAATGATGGAACTGACTTGGAGCTATATATTTCACATATACTTACTCTAAAAAGTCAAAGTCAATTGTTGAATGTTCACTTTGTATGAGTCCCCAACAACCCCAAAAAAAGTGTGATAAAAGAACAAATTTATTCACTTGTAAATACAGTAAATTAATTTCATTTTGAGGTACACATTTTACATTGTTATATTCCTGAAGATATATATTTAACCACGCTTTTTGCAGTTGTTCTTCAGGATATAATGAATAATCAGGATTATCAATACCTAAAATTAAGTTGTACATAATTATAAGTTAATAAATTTTATTTTTATTATACATACATCTATTTTGTACTTTATAAATGAAGATATATCATGATTATACAAATTATATTGTAAAAAATATCATTTGTAGTATTATATTTGAACATATACTTAAATTACCAGCAAATTCAGCAAAATGATTAGCTATGTCATAAGCTTGATAGTTATATCCTGTATATTCAAAGTCAATAAACGTTACTGACATTTTCTTTTCATTATAAAGTACATTCCCTAGAAGTAAATCATTATGAGCAAACACTACTTCATTATTCAAATTTATCAGTTCCTTTTTCAGTGCTTCATATTCCTGTTTTAACACACCAAATGGCTTTATGATCTTCTCAAACCTAAAGTGATAATAAATAATAATTATAATGCAAATACTACAAATAAATATAATTATATTTGAATTTATAATCCGGTATATTACCTTGTTTGTTTGGTAACATCTAAAAATTCTTTTGGCATAATTTCCATAAATTTTTCTAACTTCTTCCAAATACAAGCATCTTTGGGTATCTCAGTATCATCAGGTTTAAGTCTATGCATTTGAGCCATTCTCTTAGCAACTAATACATATATGTCAGGGTTTCTGACTGTTTCTGTTGTAAGTATATTACCTTCAATGAACTGGTAAGCTAAACCATTATTGAATGTAGCATAAATGGAATGTGTAAAACCTACTTTGTTTAATACCTGTTTAAATAATCAATTTATTCTTGATCATACATATGCATGTATTTTTACTTTTATCTTTTCTAATATTGTACTTACTCGAATATTTCTTGTTTCATCTTTTCGATCGATGAGCAGATCCGTCTTATGTCCATAAACTCTAACTAATACCATTTCATTGTAATGCTCAGAATACCATACTCCTATAAGTTTATTTGTGATTCCATCTGTAAATATCTGAAAATAAAATTTATTGTAGTATTAAAATACATATTTCTATTTATCTTCCTGTAATAAAATATATATCAGTTAATTAATATTTTTCAAATTTAAATTCATTAGAATTAATATAATTCTTAATAACTAACAATGATTATAATGGAATGTTGACTGAATAGTGAAGAAAAATCATAGATATATGAATAGATTTGATTATCAAGAAGCAGAAGAATGAAAATATTTGACAATACAGTGATACATATTTGTTCTTAAATAATAAGTCCAAGAAAAACACATTTATCAGTAGATAAGGTCATCATCACAAGATGTGAATAAAATGATCTTAAACTTTATATCCTTTTTACATTATTACATTACTACATTATTATACACTATTATGTATTATTATAGCATCAATTTTAATAATTTTAAATTTTTATTGCATTAAAAATTTGAAGATATAGTTATAACAAATATTAGTATTTACTGTAAATATTTAAATACAACTTGTATTTCATTAAAAATTTTACAGCAAACATGCTTTTGAAGCTATAATAAATCGAAAAAATGAGTACATAATATCAAACCTTTACAAAATATATATATATATGTGTACGTATATGTATGTAAAAAAATACTATATAAGTTGCAATATATTTTATAAAATGTTTTACCTTAAAGTGCAATTTATCCAAAGGCCATGTTGGTCTGATTTTCTTAATTATTTCTTTAGCACCATCAACAATTTCACTTTCATCAATTGTTATGTCAAGATGCTGCTCTTCGCATAATTGGTCCATAGTTGTATCTTATCTGTAACACGTAAATGACACTTCATTTGCAGATCAACTTTTAAAGATTAAATTTTATATCATAAATAATTTACTAAAAATATAGATCTTGTTTACGATTATAAGCTATAAACAAATAGTATCTTAACACTAGTGATATCTATGATCTATCAAAACATTAAAATATGTGTGTCACTTACAAAGCGATGTACAGTGTAGAATTATTCTGCTGTACTAGAGACTGGAGCTGAGATGTTTATGTGAATTTCTACATAGTTACTACCAGCTACTGCCACTGCTACGTATATGATAATAATGACATAATAAGCAACGATAGACTACAATAATGTAAGAACCTTGAATTCATTATGATTCCATTAGATTACGAAAATGCTATTCATTTACCACATTAAATGACTACGTACATTACATATGTATCTTAACATAAAAATAAAAATGATAAAATACTATTTCACAAATATTGCTATTATAATTATTTTTAATCATACTGAATAATAAAATTATTACAGGATTTTGTTTGTTCATCTAGATCTCAAAATATGTAGAAATATAATTTCATATTTTCACATACATATAGGTTCTGATATAGGATATCTAGAATATAGGTTTTCATATATATAGGTATTTAATTTTATAATTTGCGCATGAGTAATAATGTTTTACCCACGAACATAGGAATATAGGGACCGAGTATAAACTTCTGTTTTAGATGAAGATACTTTAGATACTTTGGGGCCGCATTAGTCATTGGTTTGAGCATAAATGCGCAAAATTTCAATTTAGTTTGTTTACTATTATGAATGGTTAAAAATTAAAATATATAAGTAGGAAAATTGTTGTTGTTTTTATTTTGTATTTAATTTTACAACTACGCAATGAATTCAGTAAGTTTTGTAATAATATTATCTTTTGTTGAGATTTATAAATAAATAAAACATTACTACTTAGAAGTAGAAATAATTAGAAGATTAAGATTAACAAATTTTGCAATAGTATATAACTTATCACCCTGAAAGTAGATATTGATCTAAGTTTTATAATGAATATCAAAAATTTTATTATAAAATGTTAAGCCAAATATCTCAACATTGGTAATTCATTTTTTAATAAATTATGCAACTCTTAATACCTATTGCATAAAAAGAGTAGGGTGTATTATAAATAATTTTTGTAACAAAATCTTTTTTATCAATCTTAATATGTATTACAATTATTAATATTTAAATAAAATAGGCTTATTAAATATATATCACATACTTACTGACTCAATGATGTATGTCAGAAGGGGAAAATAAACCAGTTAATCAGAACTTACTAGCTCACCCTTACTCGATGAAAATAAGATTGCATTTGCACGACTATTTGACCATATAGGTCTCATTAGGAATTATTAACCGAAAACAAAGATCTTATAATGTACTATTCGATATTTTATATTTTATCATTTATTTACAAATATTACTCTTCAAAAAACTATTAATATATAGGTTCTATTACTAAGTTTCGTTGGGAGTTACAAAATTTAAATTGCTTTAATAGGTGATAAAATTTATTAAGATATAATGTCAGTTTTAAACATGTTTTAAATTAGTATTGAAATAGGAACTGCCACTATAAGAGGTTTATAGAACTGCAAAGAATAAAAATTTATCGTGGAAAGTACATATTTAGGAATTTAAAAGATAACGAACTATTGATTTAGAAAATATAATGTTTAAGAATATTATCGTATTTAGTTTATCAAGCTATGTACAAGTATAATACATATAAAACGTTACAAATCATGTTTTTTCAAACGTGAAAAATTTGTAGTTATTTATTCGGCTAACTTCAAATCAGTTTAAATCAAGTGATGCTTGTGTGAAGAAAATACCACAGTCATGTGAAAAAGAACTCGTAAAATTATAAATTATGAATGTTATTTTGTATGACATAAATGTTATACATAAAATTAAAAGTCTTTTAACAAATACTTTTAAATATTTAATTAATTGTTTAATTTAATACTTCAAATTTATATACAATCTGTGTTTTTCCATGAAATTCATCATAATATTGTATTGCGTGCGTTGAAAAAATATATGAAGTTAAGAAAGATGTATATTTTTAGAAATATTTCATTCATCTTTTGTGTTTATTGTGTTTTATTTTTGTGTTCTTCCTCAATATCACATTCTATGTATATACGTAAATAATATAATAATTAAATATAACAATAACTTTCGTTTACCGTGAAATTTGTATATACTTTCAAAATTTTATAATCTTTAATGCTCACTAAAATTTCAAGAAAATGTCAAGAAAGGTTCCACTTAGTCAGAATGAAATACAACCTACGTTCAAAGGATTTCTTGAACGTATGAAAAGTAAACGTGATGCACAATCCAGGTAAGAAAAATATTTATTCAAAGTAGCCTACCAATAACATTTAATAAAAGTTTTTAAGATACAACCTAAGTTAGAATAAAGTATTACATAAGATATAACCTTTTTGTTCTATTTGTATATACCTTAAATGTGTTAATTACATTTAAAATATATCTTACTACATATAAAATATGATAAATGTATAATGTTTTGTTCGATTTATAGCACTCCTAAGTCATCAAATACAAATGTAAAACCAGGTGATTTAGATACATCTATGGACTTCAAACTCATCAACACTGAAAAATTAGAAACAAATGATAAAATGTCTATTATATCTCTTGTAAGAATATCTTTATTATATGTAAAATACGTCATTTTATAATATAATATAATTTTAATATAATTATGTATTTTAGAATAGTTCTGAGGATTCAATGTATTACGATGTTAATAAGAGTACCACAAAAGCAAATGATAGCAATTTGAAAGATAATTATGCTGAAAGTTCTAAAGGAGAAAATTCATGTAGAAATGTACAAAAATCACAAATTAGACATAGTTACTTATCAGACAGCGAAGATGACATAGTGATAAAATCAACTTTAAGTTTAAATAGAAAAAAAAGAGTTCTTAACAGTAGTAGTGAAGAACAAATGTCAAATCAAAGTTTATTATCTACAAAAGGGGATAAACCACTTGATAATGTATTTTTGCATACAACTACTGAGAGCAGTAATATGCAAACAGAAACACAAAAAAAATATTTGATTGAAAGTAATAGTCCAAGAACTCCAAAAAGATGTTCAAACTTCAAAAAAAAAGAAAATATTATAATATCAGATTCAGATAGCAGCCCAAATTTTAAACAAAGTTTAAAAAGAACCCCTACAAAAGGATGGATAGGGCCAGATTTCAAATTAGATTTAAAACCTTTAGGCTTAGGAAAACAGTTGGATTCATGGATACAATCTACAAAAGGAAAACCAATAATGGCTTCAGTACCAGTAAATATCAATATAATTGTTATTGGTAATATTATTATTAATACATAATTAAGGTATATATAATGCAATTATTTTTAGATTACAAAAGATGAATTGGAAAATAGACATAAGGATTTAAAAGATTTTCAAATAGAAATTCTTAGTAAATTTTACACTGCATTAGACCAAATACCATTACCAGTGCTAGAAAAATTTCCACAGTTTAATGCACGTTCATTTCAAGAATTAAAAATTTTATATCAACATGTTAAAGCAAAAATTCGTTTAGTTGAGACAAAGTTAGCACATATTAAAATTGATGAAAACAAAAAAGTTGCTGATAAAGAATTATCTGATGTTACGAATAATTTTCCATTATTTAAAACATCTGAAACTTTAAATCAGCAGTCAGTTATAAGTATTTCAGATAACGATAGTTTTAATGCATCTAATACTAATTTATTAGATGCAGAATCAAGTTGTACTGCGAAAACACAAACGACCTTGTCAACAGTAAAAGAATTCCCCAACTTCTTACAAAAAGAAGCTGAATCACAAATAAAGGATCAAAAGAACAGTATTGATTTACAGAGTTCTGTAAAAATTAAATCAGATGATTCTCCAGTTCAAGGGAAAAAAAGTACATTTGAATTGAAAAGGCCCATTAAAGCAACTGGTTCTGAACTTTCTAAACAAATAGGAGAAATATGGAAAAAGGAAGAAGGGTCCAAAGTTACTAATACTAAAACTAAAGTTTCTAACTTAAATGCAAATACTAGTTTTGACAATACATATAATGTAGAAAAAGTACAAATTAGTGAAAGTGCATGTCCTGAATGGAAAGAAAGAGAAAATTTTCAAATTCCTGAAAAACTAGGATGTGAAAATAAACCAGCTGATTGGAATGTAATGGATGTGCCATATATGAAAGGTAGATTTAATACATTATATTTATATGTATATATGTATCAATTTAGTACATATACGATTATTTATTTATTACAGACAAAATTTCATTTTCTGAAGAGATAGTTGATTGTTTAACTCAAGAATTTAATCAATTTCCCACATTGAGTAAAGATTGCAATATAAAGCTGGATGTATCAGGTAAATTTGCATCACAAACTCATCTTTTATTTATTTACATTTTTATTATTGTACAATTCCTGTTTTAATTTGTCTGCAGCAGGTGCTACACAAAATACTAATAATGAAAGTAAAAAAGAGCAGAAAAAAGATAAAATAAATTCGCCAATAGGTATTTTTACTGGAAGTTATAAGAATGATGGTGTTAGTGGTGAATTTGATGGATTAACATATCCGCATTCACGAGAAATGTTAAAAGTAAAATATTTTATTCTTTAATGTTATTTTAATTTGTGAAATTGAATTAATCAAAATGATAATATACATAAATTTAGCATTCTAAATTTTGTTGTATATCAAACATAATACTTTTTAAGGTTTTTCGACAAAAATTTGGATTATATTCATTTAGACCAAACCAATTGCAAGCAATTAATGCTGCAATTTTAGGGTTTGACTGTTTTGTGTTAATGCCAACTGGAGGAGGAAAGTCACTATGCTATCAACTCCCAGCACTTTTATTACCTGGAGTAACAATTGTAATTTCACCATTAAAAAGTCTCATTCTTGATCAAGTTCAAAAACTTACTTCTCTTGATGTAAATTTTCCAAGTATTATTTTATATACATATACTTATATATTGTTAGATACACATAATTTATTAACAAATTTTGTATAGATTCCAGCCGCACATATGTCTGGTGGAATAACAGATAGTCAAGCAAGCGGAATATATAGAGAACTTTCAAAGAAAGAACCATCTCTTAAATTATTATATGTAACACCAGAAAAAATTTCTGCGTCTCAAAAATTTTGCAATCTTTTGACTACATTATATGAAAGGGGGTTATTAGCAAGATTTGTTATTGATGAAGCACATTGCGTTAGTCAGTGGGGTCATGATTTTCGTCCTGATTATAAAAAATTAAATCGTCTCAGAGAAAATTATCCTAAAGTACCAGTGATTGCACTAACTGCAACAGCTACACCAAGAGTTAGAACCGATATATTACATCAATTAGGTCTTAGTGTACCTAAATGGTATGTAATTTGATCTTAAGTATATTTATTACATATAATTCTAACTGATTTGTAACTTTTCATAATAACATTTCTTTTATTCTGTCTAGGTTTATGTCAAGTTTTAATAGACCTAATTTAAGATATAGCATAATTGCAAAAAAAGGAAAAAATTGTTCAGATGAAGTAATAGCTATGCTAAAAATGAAGTACAAGAATGAGTGCGGTATTGTTTACTGTTTATCTCGCAAAGATTGTGATGATTATGCGATGCAAATGAGAAAAAATGGCATTAAGGCACTGAGTTATCATGCTGGCCATACAGATAGTAGTAGGACTGATATTCAAGGCCGATGGATTTCAGAAGAAGTATGAAAATACAAATAATTTCATAACTTTCTTTCTTATAATTATACAATTTATTAATTGCAAATAAATTCTAGATCAAAGTTGTTTGTGCAACAATAGCATTTGGAATGGGGATTGATAAACCCAATGTACGATTTGTAATTCATGCAGCTCTTCCAAAATCTATTGAAGGCTACTATCAAGAAAGTGGACGCGCTGGACGTGATGGGGAAAATGCAGACTGTATATTATTTTATAATTATGCTGATATGCACAGAATTAGAAAAATGATCGAACTAGACAACCCAAACCCTACTGTAACAAAGACTCATATAGATAACTTATATAAAATGGTATCGTTTTGTGAAAATAAGACAGATTGTCGCAGAGCACAACAACTTCATTACTTTGGAGAAATGTTTGATCGACAACAATGCATTGCAAACAAAGCCACATCATGTGACAATTGTAGATGTAAAGTAAGTACATTTAAAACAATAAAGTATATGTTAAATAAAACTTTTTAAATATTTTATAACTTATATACAAATTTTTAGGATGATTTCACTATGTTAGACACAACAGATGAAGCAAAACATATTTTGAGAGCTGTACGTGACATTAATCAATCAAGAAATTCTAATCTTACTTTAGTACTTCTTACAGACATATTTAAAGGAAGTGATCTCAAAAAACTAAGGGAATCAGGTAAGCAAAATTTAAATTTTTATTATATGTTACTTATTTATGTAATATGTAATATAGCTATCAAATATTTATGTAGGTCTTACTAAGAATCCTTTATACGGCCGTGGAAGATCATGGAATAGGCACGACATAGAACGTTTACTTCATTATATGGTACTCAAAGAATATTTACAAGAGCAGATGTATATAAACAATGAAATTGCTTGTGCTTATCTAAAAATTGGACCGAATGCCAGTGAACTCATGACAAAAAAAGATATAAAGGTAGAATAACAAATGCATAGATTTACTTTATTTTACAAATCTTAATTCTTAAAAGTGAAATATCAGAATAGATTATTAAAATATAATGTTTCTTAATATAGGTAATGCTTCCTATGAAATCATCCAATAATAGTACTACTGCTGTAGCAACAGTATCTACAGTTACGAAAAAGATTGACAAAGTACTTTTGGAACTACAACAACGATGTTACCAAGAATTGATGGAAATAATAAAAGGAATTGCTGGAGCACTCGATATTTCAGCATCTTCGGTTATGAATATGATTGCAATTAGGGCAATGAGTCAAAATCTTCCAGATAGTGAAGAAGCTATGTTACGAATTCCACATGTAACTAAAGCAAATTTCGAAAAATATGGAAAAGCACTATTAGATATTACACAAAAATATGCTGCAGAGAAATATGGTAAAATGCTGTTATATTTAAATGATTTGAATATATAAATACAGTACCTTTACATAGTACAATAATTACTGAAATTAATAACTATGATTTTTAATAGTATTAATGAATGAAGAGAAGGAAGACAGTAATAACGACGCTGATGATGATACATGGTATAACGATACTACTACTTTTACCGCTAAATCCAACACAGTCCGTGGTATAAAACGTAAAGGTAAAAATAGTTACCGAAATACAAATAAAAAGTACAAGCGGACAGCGTCAAAGTAAGACATATATACATATATACGTATATATACAATGTCTGAAAGGGTTGGGATAAAATTTACGCTAACTTACTATAAACTTATCCGAAAATACTTTATTGAAGCGTTTAATAATTTTTATTAATTGCTTTGGCGGTTATAATAAATGTTCGAAATGTCTTCCTTCGACAAGAATGCAGGCTTCCATTCGTCAAATTCTTTTGAATATTCCTGCTGTTGTACAAATAGTAGTAAATGCATTTTGGATATTTCCCCAAACTGGTTTTCTATTTCTCTCATATTTTCATAAGTCAATTGTTTCGCTAGAGGCCGTAAATAGCAATCCAGAGGAATTAAATCTGTTGACCTAGGAAGTCAACCGATCCAACATTGAGAAAATTTCGGAATATATTCAAAATGCATTTACTACTGTTTCTACAACAGTAAAAATATTCGAAAGAGTTCGACAAATTGAAGCTTGCGTTTTTACAATAGAAAAAAGATTAGAACATTTATTATAATTGCCAAAATAATTAATACAAAATTTGGACTCTTACAACGCTTCAGTAAAGCATTTTCGGATGTAAGTTTACATGAACTTTTTTTACCTACTTGACTTTATTAGCATGTAGTATAAGTTCCCGACCTTTTCGGTCACCCTGTATATTAAATTTAATAAAATGATTATTACAATAATTTTAATATAAATCATGTTACTTTTTAATAATTCTTACTTTATTATCAGTTCGCGAAGAGGAAAAGCAACAACAAAAGTAAAAAATACAACCACATACTCAAATAAAGGCCCAGGACTTGTGAGTTTCAGTTAATATACTCGTTTTTGAATTGTATATTTGTATCTATAAGAGTGTAATGCTCTGTATAACTTAGGATACAATGTATCTGTAATACGAAGTAGGCATTTCTGCCATTTTATCTCAGAATAATGCAGCAGTATTATGTATGTTGTTTTTGTAAGGAATCTCTAAAAGTCTTGTACAGAATTTTGTAATAAAATGTTTTATTTTTAATAACGATTGACTTTAATTATGTATATTGATTAATAAACTATTGAAAGGTATTTTTCCAATTATTTATTGATGTAACAACTTACTTTTGTAGATACACATTATCTATCATTTATTTATAATTCTACATGTTATATTTACCATAAATACAACATATTTATGTACAATTTTAAATAATTAAATAATGTTAAATAACTTTTATAAATAACTTTATTACTATAGCATAACTTTGTTTTTTCATGAAGTTAAAATACAAATTTAGGCTGTTAAATACTTTATAACTAAATATTATAATAATCATAGTTCAGGTTGCATTATTCTTGTCTGACGGTCTGCATTTTTGATGTGTTTTTTTAACAAATCCATAACTTCATTGTCAAATTCAGGTGGAGTGGGCTTTGCACCTGTAGCCCAGTAAAATATGTCCCAATCGTTGGTTGGCAGATTGATAAGGCAATCATACAAGTGTAATTGTTTATCATCAAAGCTAGATAAATATTTCTTAGCAAATGTACTTAAAATAAGACCATTTTCTAACATACCACGTTTACGAGACTGATATAATAGTCTGAAATATACAAAAATAAAATTATATTGAGAAATATGTTATATTTTAATACAAATAATATTTAACCTCTGTGTATCTTTGATATTACCGAGCTTTTTTAACATCTTTATTCTCTTCACTACGTTTCTCATATAATGGTATGTCAAATTTTTGGCTTTCTGGATGAATTACATCCTGAAAATCGTCCTTATAATGCGCACAAGTTGTTGAAATACATTTTACCAGAGATACTGGTTTAACCTTAAACTACATGTTACGAACATTTTAATTACACGATTTGACAATAATATAATTGTTGTTGACATATTATTATTTGTGCTTACTACTGGTACAAGAGATTTTACAAAAACATTCATTTTTGTTCCCTTTATTTTTTATGTTCACAATTTAGAATTTATACAATTTATTACGTCGTTTTACAATCAGGTGTATATGTATAGCTATATTTTCGTAATACCAGGCAATACATAAAATCAAGTGGTAGGTTAAATATGTTTCTGTGTTAATTATACCTATCTATATTATTAATAACCATTAATATTCATGTACTGAGTTATTTATCTTCACTTATATACAATTAACGTTTGTCAAATAAATGAATAAATTTTACTTATTCTGACACACAGTTGATAATGTCATCGCGTTTGTTGAATTAATTACAATTGTAGTTATTTTAGATTTACTTATGTATAATAAATATAATTTCTTCAAGTAATTATAAACAAAATAATTTAGGTATTATTATATTATATGAAGATGCAAATATTTTTTACTTCATAAATTATAATTGTACCTTTCAGCATCTCTTATCAATTAATGGTGTGCTACTGTTTTATTTGTGTATTTTAAGGCAATAATTTATTTATGCAATTGATGATAAATTTTGTGTGATTATTAATGTAATTGTTATACCAAATACAAATTTTTTATTGAATAATGATTATAATAATTTTAGTTATGTAAATATAAATAAGAGTTCAAGCGAATTAGACTGCTTCATAAATCATTAAAAGCCATTGATTCTATTCTTTCGATGGATGATACAATGTTAATAGATATCGAAGATCATGATGAAAGCAAGATGTGTGCTACTAGTCCTAATATACATGAAAAGACCTTAAATAGTTTTGCACATGAATGGAGTTCCTGTGATATATTTGAAAGAAATGAAAATGATATTAAAATACAATATGTTGTTAATGAAGAAGAAGAAAAAGAAAAAGATTTACAAACAGAAATTGTCAAACAAAATACTTCAACTTTTTCTCAGAATGAAACAGATACTCATTGGCAGGACAATACATTTTTAAATGCATTTACACAATTGGATTCTTACGATGTAAAAGATAATGTTTTGGAGTGCTTTAAGCAGGTTATTAATAGTTTTAATATCTGTAAAATTATTTGTAGGGCTATTTAATATCAAAATTTTTTAAACTTATATGGCTATTATATCCTTTAAAATAGGTAACTCAAAATTTTGAGAATTGTTTAGAAGAAACACTTCCCACAGAAATTATAGGTTCAGTACATACGCCAAATAATGAACAACAAAATGTCAAATCATTAAAAAGAAATTCAATTGATTATAGTAATGCTATTCCACATAAAATATGTCATTTAAATGACAAAATAATCAAACAAAATACTAACATTCATCATAAAAGTTCAATAAACAATGATACATTTTATGGTCTACCAAATAAAGCAAAGGAACTTTTCTTACGAATAAGGGGTATTAGTACATTATATCGTAAGTATTTCATTTATTAAAAAGATAATGAAGTTCATTGTTAATGACTTGTTTATGAGTTTCATTTTTATTCATACTACATTTGCATTAATCACTAATCTTTAGAATGGCAAGACGATTGTTTGAATTTAGATGCAGTAAAGAATAGAAAAAATTTAATTTATGCACTTCCTACTAGCGGGGGTAAAACATTGGTTGCAGAAATACTAATGTTGCAAGAGCTTATATGTAATAAAAGAAATGCAATATTTATATTGCCATTTGTTGCTATAGTACAAGAAAAAGTAAGCGTAATACTTATACAATACAATAAAAGGAGTAACTATACAATTTTTATGGTAACTAATTATATGAAATACATATTTGTCCATAACTTTTAGGTTCAAGCAATGACACCATTTGCACTTGAATTAGATTTTTTAGTTGAAGAATATGCAGCATCAAGAGGAACTTTTCCCCCAAAAAAGCGTCGCAAAAAAAATAGCATATACATGTGTACTATAGAGAAAGCATTGGGTTTAATAAATAGTTTAATAGAAGAAAATCGTTTTAATGAAGTAGGTAAAAACATTGAGAGATTTGGCAATACGAATTTTACTATACTATACTACATTACCGTACAATATGATTATTTTAAAATATTTTAGATTGGTATTATAGTTATTGATGAATTACATCTTCTTGGAGAATCTGGAGGAAGAGGAGCTACATTGGAAGTTCTTTTAACAAAAGTATTGTACATTAGTAGTAGGTATAATATTAACTTTGTTGATACTTAGTTTATATATAAATCGTTATATATATTATATATTATATTTATTTTAGGTAATGTTCATATTGTTGGAATGAGTGCAACGATAGGTAACTTAGAGGAAATAGCAACATTTTTAAATGCAGATTTATATACTGCAAATTTTCGTCCTGTTGAAATTAAAGAATATGTGAAATGTGAAGAAAATATTTGGTTACTTGATTTAAAAACAAAAGATGTGCTGACAGATGTGAAAAAGATCAATTATCGTGTAAGAAATACATATTTGTCGTATGTTGTAATGCTATATTTTTTCGTATATTTATTAGGCAATCAATAATTATTATTCATTTGTTTTAAAAGTATTCAAATGATGCAGCAATGATAGATCCAGATCGAATTGGAGGTTTGGTAATGGATGTAATTCCAAAAAATTCATGTCTCATATTTTGTTCAAGTCGTAAAAATTGCGAAAATGTTGCTCTATTGTTGTCTAAACTTTTATTCAAGTTAGAACTTTTATATATTTTAAATATTTACATATTATTATAGATTTTATTACTTATGTATGTAATAATTTGTAGATCATTAGAAGATTACAAAAGAGATGAAAAACAAAAATTATTAAATGCACTTGAAAGTGAAGAAGGCCTTTGTCCTATCTTACACAAAACCATAAAATTGGGTGTAGCCTATCATCACTCTGGCCTTACATCTGAAGAAAGACGGTTATTGGAAGATGCTTTTAGAGCAGAGACTCTTTCTGTAATATGCTGTACATCAACACTAGCAACTGGAGTAAATTTACCAGCAAGAAGGGTATTTTAATCATTATTCGCTTTTTAAACGGTAATTAATTATATTTTATTCTTATCAAAAAAATTTAATAGGTGATATTAAGAAGTCCATATGTTGGCAATCAGTTTCTAAATTTAAGTAGATACAAACAAATGACAGGAAGAGCTGGTCGTGCTGGTATGGGAGATGTAGGAGAGAGTATACTAATATGCAAAAATAATGAATTAGAAAGGGTAAGAATAATGTATCTCTATGTATCTTTTTCATGTACCCCTATTGTATAAATATTTGTCATATAAATGAAAATATTATTATATATTAATA
Organism: Bombus vancouverensis nearcticus; assembly: GCF_051014615.1. Lineage (NCBI taxonomy): Eukaryota > Metazoa > Arthropoda > Insecta > Hymenoptera > Apidae > Bombus > Bombus vancouverensis. The sequence continues at coordinate 20,612,490 of NC_134912.1, read as the reverse complement.
ATATACAGGGTGGTTGGTAACTGGTGGTACAAGCGGAAAGGGGGTGATTCTACGCGAAAAAAGAAGTCGAAAATATAAAATAAAAATATTTCGTTTGAGGCTTTGTTTTCGAGAAAATCGACTTTGAATTTTCGCTCGGTACGCGTGCACTTTATCACGTCTCGTTATAACGAATCTCACTGTAGATCGTTGTCTCGATTGACGTTATGTTGATAAACACTTCCAATGTGACCGAAGTGTTTTCCTACCTATTAACTTACTATCCGACTTTTATCGCTATCCACTATCTGTACCTATTAATCTACCATCATGTCTACATACAGCAATCGGGAATATACGTACATAATACTTTCGTTAGGTGCGTGTGGTGGTAACGCATTGGCTGCAACTAATCATTACAGACACCAGTATCCCAATTGTTGACATCCTGACAGACGTGTTATTCAAAGAGCAGAACGAACCCTCGGCGAACATAGTTCTTTTGAAAAACTTAGACGACATGGTGGTCGTCGACGACGCGTTAGTGTAAATGTTGAAGAGCAAATACTAAAGGAACATCCTGACATAAGTGCAATTCTACACGAAAACAACTTACATGCTTATCATATCACCAGAGTACAAGGACTCATGCCTCATGATAAGATTTCGCGAAAGGCATTTTGTCATTGATTGCTTCAACAGCATGTTAACGATGCAGAATTTCTGTTAAAAATTTTATGGACCGATGAAGCGAAATTTACAAGGGACGGAATGTTCAATGTCTATAACATGCATAATTGGCAAAATGAGAATCCTCACTCTATTCCTGAAACACATTTTCAAGTAAGATGGAACGTAAATGTCTGGGCTGGCATAATCGGACATCTAATTATTGGACCATATTTTTTCGAAGGAAATGTAACATCAGCAGCATATTTCGATTTCTTACAAAACAAACTACCGGAATTATTAGATGTACCGCTGAGAACTAGAGGAAGTTTAATTTTTCAACAAGACGATGCATCGCCACATTTTAGTCGTCATGTGAGAGATTTTTTAAACCAACATTACCAAGGCTGGATTGGTAGTGCTGGAACAATAGCTTGGCCACCACCCTCTCCTGACTTAACTTCGCTTGACTTTTATTTATGGAGTCATATTAAATCAATTGTCTATTCTGAAGAAATCGCAAGTTGCGAGCAATTGAAAGAAAAGATTATTGTAGCCTTTCATACTTTAAAACAATCGAATACGTTAGAAAGTGTTCATAGAAATTTAATTAGAAGAGCAGAAGTATGTGTTGGGCAGAATGGGCAACATTTTCATCAATTTTTGTAATAATAAACTTTATGATTACTTCATATTATTTCATTACCTGTATTCCTAATTTTCCGTTACGGCAAAAACAAACTTAAACTGCGATAATATCCATCGAGACAACGATCTACAGTGAGATTCGTTATAACGAGACGTGATAAAGTGCACGCGTACCGAGCGAAAATTCAAAGTCGAGTCGAAAACAAAGCCTCAAACGAAAAATTTTTATTTTATATTTTCGATTTCTTTTTTCGCGTAGAATCATCTCCTTTCCGCTTGTACCACCAGTTACCAACCACCCTGTATATTTACCACATAGGTAACAGAACTTCTGAAATCTAAAATGGATGATTCTTTAAGCACAATACACATAGACAGAGACAGAGGTATAAATAATTTAATTTTAAGTGCTATATTATTACATATAGCAACAACTAGATGTGAACTACACAAAATAGCGGAAAAAACATTACTTAATATTCAACAAAAACGTTTAAATGTGAATGTTAAACAAATTGTGGATGATGCACTAACTGAATTTCTAAAAACTAGTGTAATGAAAATAAAGGAAAAAGAGACAAATTTTGATATATTCAAACCAAATGTAAGCGTTGTTTTTCCATCACAAACTATATCTCCTAATGACACAATTATAGAAACAAAAAGAAAAAGAATATTGAAGCTTACTAATGAAACTGAATTAGAGTTATGTAGCCTCGGACGTGCAGCTATGAAAGGTAGAAATAATGTTACTGCCAAGCATTTAATAAGATATTTTTTCGTATAAAATTGTTTTATATGTGTACTTTTTCACGTTGAAGGTTGCATTGATATGCAGTGTGCATATACATTGTATCAAGACTTAAAAAAAGCTCAGGAACATTTAATTCTTATTGATTATTTGCATCTTTTATATCTTGTTACTCCTTATAATTTAATATCTCAGATAAAGCCGACAGGAACAATTTATTATGATGTGGTAACTTTTAATTTATAATTTTTATTAATGTTTATCGTTATTGACGATAACTTTTTAATATTTTTATAAAAATTGTAGGTAACTGGTTTATCAGAAACACAAATGAAAACAGCAAGGCTTCTAGGAATTAATGAAGTAAACATAGGTAAAATACGTGATGGATTAATGCCTAAGGTATGTATATAAAACTCAGTTCATTGGCATTGAATTTATCTTTATATTTTATATGTATGTGACAGAATGTGGAACCGAGAGTGATACATAGATTTTATATAACATTAATACTGTATGATTTGTGGTGTCAACATGCAGTATATGATATAGCAGAAAAATATGAAATAAATCGAGGTATTATACAAAATCTTTTGACTGCTGTATCATCATTTGCATTTTCTGTAATTCGATTTTGTCAGGTTAGTAAGTGCAGTTGGTAAGTGTTAACAAGTTAGTATTTATAACATATCATTTCCTAAAACTTCAGTGGATGAATATTCCAGGAATTGGATGAATTTTGGGCATTTAAGGATTTATTGAATGTGTTTAGTAAAAGATTGTCATATTGTTGCCCTTTAGAGTTAGAGGCATTGATGGATTTGCCTTTAGTCAAAATTGTAAGAATGTTTTTTACTTAGGGGATAAAATAAAAATTTATTTCGAGTATACTATGATACCAATTTCGTTTTATAGGGTAGAGCGCGTCAGTTGTACAATGCCGGGTTTAAAACAATGCAGTGCATAGCTAAAGCTCAACCAATGGATTTACAAGAAAAAATTCCATATTTAAGTAAAAAAACTGCCAGACAAATTATTGAGGCTGCCAAAGTAAATAAGTTACATTTTGGATTATGTTTGTATTAATGACATTATATTAATATCTTATTTTCACTATATTTTGCAGTTACGAATAGTGGAAAAAATAGAAGATTTAAAAGAAGAAAGAGAAGATATTTTAGATGGCATACATATGAATGTCTTAAAGGGATTTTAAATTGTATAATTTATAAATATGGCATATATATATATATAAACAAAAATTAAAGATTTATATAGTATATTACAATATAATCTAATTATAAAGTTTTGTTAATTATAAATAAAATCGATACATTTGTTCATTGTTCTGAAGTTCTTGCAGACTGTGTGAAATACATTAATATTTTAAAAATAATACATTATTTAAGTTGCTTATGAATAATTTATTATTAACTGTAAAATGTGCCAAACAGATCAATGTATTTTAAGAATAATACATTGTTTAAGCTGGCACATATATTAAATGTCCAAAATGTGATTGATGTCACTTGGAGAATGTCATTTGATATTAAAACATTATGGAACATTTTCTATGTTGATATACAACTGTTGTTGCTGAATGAGATAGAGTAAACATAACAAAATAATAAATTTTATTAAAACACAATTTTTTATGAAACATAAAAAATATAGTGTTTAATCACTACTTATTATCTAACGTTTTTTATACAAACATGGCTTTAAAGTAATAGGAGGTAGATTATTTCTTCTACCTCTAATGTCTTTTTCTTTCTCAAAGTCTAAAAAGTAAAACAAGTTGTGCGATAAATCTTTCCAGATAATTTTGAAACCATAACTATTAATTGCTTCTATAAAATCCTTTACTTGTTCAAATCGACTTTCAACTTCAGCTATCTTTAAAATACCACTGCGAAACAAATAAATTTTTGTTATACGAGTTTAATTTATATTAAAGTTTACCAATATATATACTCATTTATATTATTTACTTTTATTTTTGTACTTACCCTTTTTTAAGAACTCTATTTGCTTCTACAATATAGTCTTTAAGATTAGTTCCCATAAGTGATAGGCAAAATACAACAACATTTACACTACTTGTTAATAGGTTTGTATGTGCCACGTCACAAGCAGTTACATTTTCATTTAAAGAAACAAAATCAAAAGAATGTACTTTATGAGGAACTACAGTAGCAAGCCTTGCTTCTCCACATCCAAAATCAGCAACTATGTATTCCTTTGGCCTATGACACGATTAATATTTATATAACGTTCAATGTAACAATTATATATCAGTTTATAATTGTAATAAATATACTAACATTTTTTTAATTGAAGCTATTACTATATCAAGAGGATTTACAGGCCATTGATCGACTTGTTGTTTATATCCTTCATGATATGCCTTAAATGCATCAGGATCACTTTTAAAATATTTTTTAGACTCTGAACTTTCATTATTATAAAGTGTTTCATTTAGATATCTGAACCTAGAAGCTTTTAATTTAGTCATCATTCTTTGTCTTAAAGATTGTGGTTTTATATTTATTTCCTTCTTTTTTTGTTCTTTTTGTTTATTAGCAAGCAATTTTTCCAAACGCTTGATATCTAAGTTACGGTTTATAATTACTTGTGAATCGTTATTTTTTTTTTGGGGCACTGTTGAAAATTTACTCTCTTTTTGTCTTATTTGTTTTTTCAATACTTTACTCAATTTTTTTGTTTTCTTATTAAGCTTTTGCTCCTGTTTTGTTTCAAGTCCTGTAGATTTTGATTTTGCTTTTTTTGCAAGCTCTTTATTATTACTAAGTTTATTCTTAGATTGATCAGAAATTTTATTCTTTTTATTTTGTTTCTGTTGTATTAGTTTTTTGTCGTTAATTTGCTGTTTCTTTTTATTTTGAATTTGTCTACTTATTTTACCTTTGTCCTTGTTTTTTACATTTACGACTTTTACAGTGTCAGAATTCAAAATATTAATGAAAGCACGTTTTTCTCCATTCTTGTGTATTTGTTTGACTGTTTTAGTTAATTTATTTTTCGTAGATTTGTTTTTGAACTTCAAATTGTGATCCTTAATAATAGCGGATTTATGTTTATTCTTGTCATCTTCTGTTTGTTTCCTTGTCTAAAATATGTATAGTAAATGTAACTAGATATAATAGGCATAAAGCGGATGTTTTATGATTTGATGTGATTGCAAACGTTTTCTACTTTATATCGTGTATAAAAGTATAAATATATATAAATGTTCTCTAAATACATATATTGTATAACCTATTCTAACTCACCTGACGGTTATTCTTCGCGCTAACATTTTTACCAGTATTTTTTGCATTAGTGGCACTTTTCTTTAACTTTTTAGCCATATTAGTATTTTATTATACTTTTTTTTGTACACAATTATAAATATTAATAAAAAATTACTTCTACTCTTCACCTTCTATGGTATACGTACGTTGTAACAGTCGTTATTAATTTCTTAAACAAATGAATAAATTATATCAGTTCTGTGGAAGGAATCTTTTACCCGGGTTCATTCCCCTTCACATATTATTGCTACAGGAATGGAGAGTTCAATAGAAGATTAACATACTTAATACGATTTCTCTCTCTTTTTACCTGCTTTTTTAAAACAAACAATTACGTATAGTTAAGAAACTGCGTATGTTTAGCATTGTATCTATCATCAAACAGACGAAATAAGTTCCGAAGCTATGGTTTATATCATAAAAATGTTTAATTCATTCACAATAGATGGCGTTTATTATAGTAATTGATAGGTGCTGCCATGTAAAACAAGTAAACGATACTCAATGCATATCTGTCTTATTGTTTTATGTTAATAATAAATAACATTAACTTACTTTTGGACATTATTTCTTACGAATGTAACGTTTATTTTTTCATTATTTATATATCTTTACTATGTATATTTAGCTATAAAATATATTCAATCATACGCCCCTTATACTTAAAAATACCTGCTTAGATATTAAAATTGAAATCAATGTCAATGTGCGACACGTAGATTGGTCGATTTGATCATTGGATAGTAACATTGATAAAACCCACTGTTTTATGGATCTTTCGTTTCACATTTCATATTTACTTAAATATCTTCATACTTTTGGACCATATGGTCTTTTTATCATAAAATACTCGTAAGAGACTGTTTGAATTGAGCTACGTAACCAATTTACATTTGCTCGCTTGATTTGTACTGCGATGTAGTGTATAATTATCTGCAATAGCTTTCTACGTGGCTTTCAGCGTGTTTGCCAAGTAAATGTATCGAAACTGTTCTTAAAATGTCAGAGTATTCCACGGATTCGCTAGAGGATACTAAAGAAATCTCGTCAAGGAATCAGAATTCTTTACACGGAAAGTGTAAAAGTGGATCTAACCTAAAGCCAACTAAAATCTGTAATGTTGATTTACCCACTGATCTGTCATTAATTCAGAAACGAGGGAAGGATAAAACATGTATAGTACTTCAATGTTTACATTTGTCTACTATTAGCAAAATTACAATTTCTAACGTTCTTAATATCATTTAATCACTACAATACCGATTATAAAAAGCTTATGAGCTACTTAATCATTATGATATAATATCATTAAGCGATATTGAAACGCTAGTATTAATTTTTGTCGTTGTAAATAGATTGTGTTTCAATTAGTGTTTAAGCTCTTAGGTAATACATAATTATTCTCTGATATTTAATACCTTTGCTAAGAAACAGTCATGAAAAGGTGAGATCGATTCACTCGAGGGTATTGTCTTTCGTCTCGTTTCTTTTTTACCGGAAACGTTTCAGATATCGGATCTAATGAAACTACGCCGAATACCCACAAAGACACCGGGACAGCCAGCGGCAGGAATGCAATAATTGCGAACAGAGAACTCGTAGACGCGTCCAAGCGACAATGCCCGGCATCTTCGAGGAACGAAAAGCGAGACGTCGCGGATCGGCTTAAGAGAAACGTAAGATCACGAGCGTAGCGTGATGAGGGACCGTTTCGATTTCGAGGTTACAACACATTTCAAATGAGACATTTTGACGATTTTATAAACCAAGGACTTCAATTTTATATTATTTTATTATCTTTTATTTGATTCGTTTCAACTGTTTGATAGGTAAAATCATCTCTTTTGTTGCGAACTTGTACTGCTTAAATTAAGATATTTTTAAAATCTTGGTTTGTTACTAGTTTAAAGATCGTAGGATGATTTCCCACTTCACAAATTTTTCTAGCTTACAGATCGTAGGACAACTTTTCATAAACAAGCTAGATTTCAAAGTTTCTATTGGTGAAATGTATAAACATTATTATTTATCTGTTTATGACACAAATAGTTCCATTGTATTCAGACTTTCTACACTCCCTTGCCACTAAGAAATTTTAACAACAAATTTGTATTTAAATAAGAATGTCCTGTAATGTATTACATGTATAATACATTATACCGATCGCGTCCAGACAACGGTTACCTAGCGAAAGACGAAAACTGGGTAGCGGTTATCCGAAGAAAAGAAAGGTCATTAGCCTCGGTAGCAGAACGTAACAGCGTGACCGAGCTTCGAAAGCACGGTTGCAGTGACACGACCACAACTGACATCGCCTAACCGTGGGATACCCGAGCCAGAATGAGTTCAAATCGGAGTTCGGTCGCTAAATCAAACTTGTTCATTCCTATTTTTTAGAACACGGACAATTCAAGACGAGAAGACGGCGTCAACAAGGGAGTCAGTGCAAGGTGTACCAAGCGTTTCTCCAAGACGTTTACAACGAAACGAAGTTGTTGTCCGAAGGATATACCGATGGCTATGAAGACGGACAAAAAACTCGGAAACGTGCTCGCCCCGAAGGTTCAGCAGGCGAGGAAACCATGCTCCTATTTGGAGCTTTATCGTCGGAGATTCAGTTAGTCCGAAACGAAATGATGTTACTCTTCCTCTTGCTTCGTGACCGACACAAGGGGCGGGAAGAATACGTTTACGCGAGGCCGCTCGAAACGCCACCGGAACGATGCAATTTTCCTCGGAGAACGTTTACTTTGGTCGTGATTAGATGTCTTTTCGACGCCGGTGATATATATCTACGCGGAGGATTAGAACGTACGATGGCCATCTCAGGACCGTCCTTTCTTGTTTGTTTGCCCATGGTCCAGCCATGGTCCTGCTTTATTGTTATTTGGACGCGTTGAATTTTTCTTGTAATTCAAAGCGCGGCGTGTCCACTAGTTCCGGCTCTCCACGGGAAGAAGCGTTGTTTTTGAGAGAGTGGCTATTTTTAAAAGGTTACGTGTGACAAAGTATATACAACGCCCTGGAGATTACGCGAGAATTGCTGTAGTTTAATACCGAAGGGATTTGGCTCGAAACCTTTGAGATAGGTGGAAGCATGAAGAATTTGTCAGGTTGATATTAACGATCTTCAAATATTTGCTTTAAGTTTTGTTGTAAATGTAGACTGATCTTTATTAATGTAAAGATCATTAACCCTCGTCTAGCATAGGATAGATTACCGTTGCCACGAGCGTTGGATATTTTATTTTGCAGCGATTATGCAAAGAGCTGGCCCAACCTACTGACATACCCTCTTACCTAATCTCTACATAACTATTTGTTATTATATAAATTAATTTAGAAAATTGAGTCGTTTATATAATTTGATAGAATAAAAGTAGGTAAGTATAACTCAGTAAGTGTTAGATGAAATGGGGCAAATGAACCTTTAATAAAACCTGCCACGAAAATAATATTAATTAAAGTATAATGCATAGTTTTCTTCGTAAGTTTCTAAATATTGCTTGTTGTAATGTGAAAATATTGAAGAAATTAAGACATCGTTTGCTTCCAAAAGTTCGTCATCTATGTTCTTTTCACTTTTAATTATTTTACATTAAAATATTTCTTTTTAGCCATAATACGATATTAAAGTGAAAAAAAATTAACAAAAATGTATTTATCACGTCTTTTTGTTGCGATCTTCGTGTGCAACAGTCTAATAAGAAAGGCGAAGTATTTGTAAGAGCCAAAACTGCCCTGGCCTTAGGTGTCCGAGGATTAAGTATCAAAAGATTTGGAAATGTCTTTGCTTCAAGTCGTGTCCAAAATAGCGATCGTTACTTTAATTTCAAACCGGTAGGTTGAAGAACGTCTGGACCAAGATGTATCTTTCGTTTCTCGTTGTTCGCAGATGGACCACAATACAAGGTTCGATCCCCAGAGGGTTCCACGTTGTCGGTTTGCGGCGACAGCGAACGAGAGGAGCTCAGTGACGACGATACACGTTCGTTGGTAACCCCGAGGGACGATCAGAGCGAGTTGAGTTTTTATCGGCGTATAATCGAGGGATCTACCGATCCTACGGCCCTTGCCAACCGATCCACTAAAACTGTGCGTGGATCAGCGTTCCAAGACACGGACACTATCTTCTGTAGTTCGAAAATGGCTAAACACAACACGTCTGACGATAAATCGAAGAGTCTCGGCTACAGGCCGTATACCATCGAGGAGTACAAGACTCTGTCGATACCGAAGCTCGATCGATCTCTTGGGCCCGATAAAGTTGAGATGCAAGCGAAGGTAGGTGTGTTTCGTTTGTTCCCTTCTAGTACATCCTTTGACCGTACTTAATTGAGCTGGGATTTATTCATTGCGACATCGAGATCGGAGAATGGAGGAGTTTGATATTGGAAACAGATTGGCTGAAAATGTTAGGATTGCTGCTAACAACCTTACGTAACTCAAGGTCGTTCGAGTTGTGATTCTTATTACGTATTTCTTAAATGTGTCCCTTTTGACGACTTCTTAAACCCATGTTTGATCTTTTATGATTTAAGAGGAACTTGAATTTTTATTCAGTATAGTATTTATGCTAATATCACATAATTATAAATATTAAAACACAACTTATCGGTAGACCCTATGCAATGCTGTAGTTACGTTATATGTATTTATGACTAAAGAGGGAAAAATATACATATATGTATACTAATAGATACAAGATATGATATATGGTAGTTTCTGCCTGTTTTATTGGTAGGTGGCAATATATGATACAACGATCAAGTAATAAATTTAACTGCTTGTTTTACAATTAGATCCTATTAGGAGTTCAGTCGTATGAACTCAACATTTTTACTTTAAAAATTACTGCAAGGTATTTTCATTGTACCTCAGTGAGTGATACGAAAACTTTCAGAATAATTAGATGCACGATAGAAATGAAAATTATTTCGCTACAATTATCCAACCTAATTAAATTAATTTAAAAGTTTCCCTTTATATCTTGATATTCGAGAATAACGTTTCTAGTAAAGAATCCACTGTTAATGGTACTAGAAATTCATAAAACATGAATCGTATTTTTGACGATTCGTGGATGAGCGCGGCTATTCGGGTTAAAGTCGAGTTAGCAAAAGTTCGAACAGAGACATCTAGCAATCTCGTTTCCTTGTCCCACCGGAAGTTAACCTGCCGGAGCCGAGAAAGCGAAGTAGAAGAAACTTTGCTTCCGTCGACCCATCACAGTTTACAATTTCACGGAAGACCTAAAGCGAGTTAGCTTGTCGCCCGTCTTCGTAACTTCAATCTAATAAACATGCGGCCGTTTCCTTGCAGCTACCTTATCATTTCCTGTCCTCTATTTTCTTCGTGCGAGTCCTATCAAATTCGTACATCGAACGATACGTGGAGAATTTCATGGATTTCCGGCCAGGCACCTTTTAGCACAAACTTCCGATATATAAATCGTCGGTTATATCATCGATGTACACATCAGCACTGCGATGAACTTTTATCTTTAAATGTTCGAAGCTCTTTATATTATATATAGCATGTTACTTATAAAATATCGGAAACTTCTATCTGAGTTGTGCAGTAAGTTCGTTCGCTTTTCGATATTATATTTTCTGCAATATTAGGGAAATATCACCTAAGTTACACGACATACTTCTCTACAATCTAATAAAAAATAAGGTAATAATTTCTAAAAATTTCAATTGTTTAACGATTCGTTAGGTTTACCTTGCTTTCTATATAAACAAGATCGTACAAATATCGGAAACTTCTATCTGAGTTGTGCAGTAAGTTCGTTCCCTTTTCGATATCATATTTTCTGCAATATTAGGGAAATATCACCCAAGTTACACGACATACTTCTCTACAATCTAATAAAAAATAAGGTAATAATTTCTAAAAATTTCAATTGTTTAACGATTCGTTAGGTTTACTTTGCTTTCTACATAAACAAGATCGTACATCGTTGATTAGATCGTAAATAAAAGCAACGATTTTTGACACTCTTTTGAAGAAATGCAAACTAAGTTATTACACCATCTAATAAGATGGCGTTGCGCTATAAGGCGGCGGATGCTTCGGAAAAATCGGCAGTAATGCTGTTCCTCTGAGATGGCATTTCGGTCGAGCGTGCCGGTGCAGCTTCGACAGTCGCGCGACGCCAGCCACACGACGAGGAAATAGTTGTCGCCGTCGTACTCGGAGACACAGTAAATTCCAGAAGCCTTTGAGCTAAATACTCGAGAGGTAGAAGGTCGGTTTGTAAATTTTTCAGAGTTCCTAGCACCGCGAGTTGGAACTCGACTGAAGAATGGGGGAAAGGGGAAGGTGGATAGCTATGGTTACCCGTGGATTCACGTGCATTCTCTTGCAGACACGTATTCGCATTCTTGTTCGCTTTTAAGGAGAAGGAATTCCATTGGTCCAACCACGAGCCAACGATTTTAGCGAATTGGAAATTAAAATTTTATCCATTGGTTCAGCGACGACTTTTCATCAACTTTTATTTACCTGGGTACTCTGTTTCTTCGATCAAAACCCGACGGCTGCACATGGATTTTAAACGTTTTCTTTCGTTCTTTTGGAAGCAGGCGTCAGTCACGGTTATTTACGGTTTGAGAAAAACGCTTGGGTGACCAGCGAGAATTTTATTTAAGGAATTTTAGTCATTTTTCTTCAAAAGGAAGGATGGAATGAAGATTTCTTGAAACATCCGAATAGATTTATTCGTGAAATGCGGAGATATTTAAATTTCTATTATGGAATACAGAAATTGTGTTACATCAAATTTATCTTGTTATATTTTCCTCTTTGTGCACGAGGATGTAAATTGTTGTCAGCATATTGTTAGAATAGAAACAAAAGTTTCCAAGACTGTGTTGTTTGCAACAATAAACAATATTTCACTAACCTACTGCAACACAAAGTTATATCAAATCGACGGAACTGTAATACGAGCGAAGCGTTACAGCGGAGCAGTTCTATTTAAACTGGAGTATAGTTTTAGAAGATGTATCTTGGAATATTTAGTAGCTTGAGGATAATTTTAGTTTTTGCTTCAGTTGCAAGCAAAATCAAACTTATGAATTCAGGCGAGCACACCGTTGAATAATACTTTGCGAGAGAACTGTTGGAAAGAAACTGTCTGTATTGATTTAGGAGATTGATCATTCACCGATGCGCAAACGTGAACTGAATTTTTGATATATGCCAAATTTACGTTTATACATCTTTATTGTAATTTCTTAAACACAACGAATCGAGTCGCGATACCAAGCATAATTGCATTAAACATTTCGAGCTAACTGGAAGATTCACGTTAAACCAGTGTACACGAAGGATGTAAGGTTCCTCGAGGGAAGGAATTGCACGTACGTGGACGACACAAAAAGAAGTTTCAGGCCGCAAGTTGCTCCCAGTGAAAAATACCGACTTTATTCGAGTATCTTTCTTACAGCCGCACATTTGTCGTACATACTTTCGCTATTATCCAGGATTACCGAGTAACTTGGTACCGGTATAGATAAGTACACCGATATACGGGAATAAATTTGTTCTTGGTGGACGCACCGTCGGGAACAGTTTAAATGAAACGCCGCGCCGGAGGAGGTCAGCGGACTGGAACAAGGGGACAGCAGAGGCACACCGTAATTCCCATAATTACACAGACACCCAAAAGGTTGTATTAATATTGCCTGCGGTTTAACTTTCCATGATATTAACTGCACCGACGTGCATTAACGTTGCGGTTTCACGAGAGGCGCAACCTGTGAACAAGAGAAACAAAAGAATAGTGGGATATACTAGAAAGGAAAACAGAGTAGCGCGACAGAACAGGAGGCTCGAAACGACGATCGAGAAAAAGAGGGTGAAATAGGCAAGGTCGTTCATTGAAACGTCGTTTGTTGGTTTATTTAACTTTTAAGGATAAGTTCACGCAACGCGATCGAGTCTGACTCTTCTGCCAGATACAATTTCCTCTTTTCCTCTTCGGGTCCTTTTGTTCTTCCCTTCTATCTGGTCCGGTTACCACCTGCCTCTCGCCCATCCTCCCCATCCTTTCCTTTTGCATCGTCCTCCTCTTTCGACGAGCATTTGCATAATCTACTTTACTCGCTGGATTCGGCCGGGGAAGAGTCGGCACTCGACGATTTTCGGTGTAGCTCGATCGATCGATCTTACTGCACTTTTAACGGGCAAACCCGCGCCGGATGCTCGGTGGTTGCGAATGTATGTGTGTGTGTGTGTGCGCGCGCGAGAAGCAAGAATAAGAAGGAAGGAATAAGGGGAAAAGAGAGAAAGAGAGAGGAGGGGAGAAATAAGAGATACCATATACGCATATAGACGGTAGAAGTATGTCGTTGTCAGACGCTTCTCGGATATAGAGGTTGTACGTGTACGTGATCGCGCTACCGGGAACTTGTCGAGAGGTGACGGAGGTCGCAACGTGGGGTTTTCGTAAAAGGTAAATAAAACCCTTGGCGTCCATCCGAACCTCCCGGTTTGTTTAGTTTTTTGGAAGTTTCATCGAAACGATGGCAGCTTCAGGGATTGTTTGTTGTTGCAGAGAGAGTGGCTGATGCGGCGAAGGTCATACGGGAACTCGGTTAGCGCGCGAAATCGCCAACGGATACTGCTACAAGCGCACAGGATCAAGGTACGGGTCATGCGCACAATTTTGATGTATAACGTCGGTAGAGATCTGCGAGCTACGTTCAAAGGCAAAGTAGTACGATTGATTCTTTACTTGTTTGTTTTTGAGTATTATTTTTAGCAACATTGTTTAGAATACAAGATTATAATTTTGTGTTATTCGTTGTGATTAGTAGCGAACTTGTACAAGAAACATAGACAAGTTTGCTTTAGTGTTTACGTTTGTATTATTTACTAAATTTCTATTAAAGGACTTCTATTAAAGTCAGGACAGAAATAAAAATTCTGTGAAAAAATGAAAACAAACTACGTAAGAGCGTTATTTCTTTGCTTTTTTGTTTTGACAATCTTTTACACTTTACTCGAAATTAATTTGCAATAAACATTAAAACGCGCAACGTTTTTGCACTCGAGGATGCTCGTAAATAATTGTACACATTTAATTACTTTTATCGTCGACCAGTTTTTTGTTATTTTATACAAAAACGTTACTGGAATGCAAAAGGTCGAAGCAAAAGTTTGGAAATATTCGATACATACGCGTGTAATAATATCAATTTGTAACAATTTTTGCAAAACGTAATATCAACTTTTCTCGGTTCGTACGCGGAAAATTATCACTATTTTGGCCCTAAATTCACAAAAAGTTGAAAATCAAATCGAGTTGTAGCCGCGCGAATTAAAATCAACTATCCATGTTCGAAACTACAATAACGTAGAAAAAGGATAACCGAGGTATGACAGGATGACGAATTAACATCGTTCGCCGTTTGCTCGCGTTACGCTCGATACTTAATTGCCAATTAGAGAACGCAAAGAGGCATCGTGACGAAAACTGATTCGTTTTACTTGTTCAGCGCGCGAAAGTCAAGCCTCGTAATGGTCCTCCGGAAGATTTATAAGCGAAATTAATTACGTACGTATCACTTTCGCGTTAACAATGGCGAGCGCCTCTTCGTTTTTTCCCCCTCTACTCGTCGTTCGTTTCATCTTCCCTCGGTTACGCGTTTTGTTCCAACGTTTGTTACAGGATCGTTAACGTCATACAACTCTCGTCATTGGGCTTTTAGATTTATTTTCGCGGAGCACTGGAGAGTGCACCTCTGGAATACTACACCGATGTAATAATTGTTACACAATGAATCGTGACTCTTTAATTTATCGCTTCTCATTGGTCTTATAATATGAAATTTGCTTGATTTCGTCATCGTAATTACATCAGAGATGTACGTATATATGGTGTTCCATACGCATGCATCGTCGGAGTACGTTACGTTCCTTTTCATCGTGAAGGAAATTAAGTTTCCTTAATGATAATTCAGTCGAGTTTAGCAAATCAAGAGAAATACAGGTAGGATAGGTGCAAAGGTGTTTGGTAGTTTGTTTTAATTACACGCTCCTTATCAAGCAGTCGTTCATCGGTGATACGGTATGCAAAATTAGTCCTTAGCCGTTAGGTGGAGTTAGATCTAATCATAAGACGTCGACGTTGAAGAGGGAGGACGAAAAGGGCGGGAAAAGGACGAAGGAAGGGTTGCCGTGTGGATGCTGGCGGGCAAAGTAGAGACCGGTATCCGAAGCTAAATCCAATTATATGCACAAAGCGAGGGTTGCACGCCGCAACTACCACAAGGACAGGGCAGGAATTGAGGATACGAGGGCGAGAGAAGGTACAGAAATTCTCTACACGTGGATAAACCTACGTTACATCTCTCTGAAAAGGCGACCGGGTCCCGTGACTCGCCTACCGTTACCGGAATTAGATTTTGCTTACTTTCGTCGTTGTGAGAGTGGTCCCTGCTTGTATCCTCATCTGTCCTGCCCGTCTCTCTCTCTCTCTCTCTCTCTCTATTGATAATCGCGGTCTGAATTTCAACGAGTTACGCTCTTTATGCATGTTTGCTCGGAACTTTCTATGTTCTCCCGTTGCGTCGACGTACCGGTCACTGCAAAACAATTTACAAAGGAATTTCGGAACGGTTCGCGACGTTTCTCAATACCGATCCCGCCGACAGGGAACTATTCCAAAATAATTTCGCGCTAAGCTTCCATGTGCGATGCGAAATTTTTAAGGAAACGATCGATTTTATTGACATCGGAATAGTTTCGGGAACTAACGTTATCATTAGTGGAAGTTCGTTGCCTTCTAGGACTCCAGGAAGTTACTTTAGTTAAAGTTGAAAATTACTTACTGTTATATTATATTGTATTGTATAATAAATTTTTGATTTTTTCTTTTTTCGCCTCTTTGCCAGAGTGCAGAGGATATTTGAAAGTTTTTGATCTTTCTGCTTTATTTTGGTACAGCATGTGAAAAGACCTTTGAACTCGTTTTAACTACTGACTTTTCCTTTATGTCCACAGACGAAGGATACTACCGCTGAAAAATGTTTCCTGCCTTTGAAGGATCAGCAGATCGATGCAAAGGTAAATCAAGAGTCCTTACTCTCCTGTGAACGTTCAACAATGATTCTTTTTCTGATATCTCTTTGTACGATTGTCCAAAAAAGGGGATTCTTCCTGAGATGCTTTCAACTATCTTAGCATTTTTATTGGTTTGATGGTAGATCGATAGTGGTCGTTGCATTTCAATGCAGGACTATGCCGTGCATTTAAAAGGAAAATAAAAATCCCATCAGTTTCATTTTTATATTTTTAAATAAATATTTATCTCTTACTTCTTTGATATTGAAATATATTTCGTTTTTCTGAATCTTACCTAAATTGCCTTATTACACGAAGTAATATTATCGATATAATAATTTCTATTATAACAGATACAGGATGATTCGATGTCTTTGGCGATATTCGAGGATCAAGAAATTGCGCAAAAAAATAGTGATATAGATGGTGACATGTATACAAAGAAGAACCGCGACGTTTGCAAGAAACCGTCATCAAGGAGGTCGTCTAGGAAATTCGAACGAAGGTCGAGTTTCCGTTCGTCGTTAAATTCGTACGACATCATTGAAGATTCATATTTGGAATCCCTAAGGCAACGTCATCTTTACGAGAAGGAGATGGTAGACCGTATTATAAACCAAACACTGTGCTCCTAACTATGGGGAACACAACATCGTGAATAATTTAGTTGCTGTTCCAGGAAATTGTGAATACGAGATGTGTTGAAATTGAAAAATTTCACATAAGCATATCTTTTCTTTAACTCATTTAATAGAATGAATTCCAGACCATGGCAAGCAATTTAACAAGGTTGAGATAATTGGAATGGTAGATAGAAAAGAATTGGAAAGTAGATACTAATAAATGATAAAAGAGATACTTTTTTTTTTTACAAAACAGCACAGTTAGACTTTAATATAAAATTTTTCTTTTTTAATAGAAGTCTTTCTTCATATTCGATAATTAAAATCACATTACTTTTGTTTTCGTTTACGGGAGCTACGTTATTATTATAAGTTTTCTTTACGATAACAAAGAACTTACTTAAATATCGATTATTTCAACGTAGGATACATTTACATTTTCACTGGAAAACGAGTTTCGCTAAACATTTAAAGCGGTTGTGGAAGCATTTACATAAATCAACTTCCACTGACGGGTACATTCGTTAGCTGCCATCTTTTTCTTCGGCTGCTTCCGAATTTCTCTAATTTCTTTTTCTTGCGCAAGGATCTCCGGTACCAATAGTCTTCTCTTATCAGGGACAAGACGTTTCTAAATAAATTATACTTCAATGCCGTACACTCTAGAGATTAGTCGATCGATGAAATATTTAAACTTAATTCCATCTAGATGACTTATTCATTAAATGTTATCTGAGGGTTCATGGTCGGTGGAGCATAGGTACTAGCTGCCATGACGGCGCTTATACAGCCGGTCACGCATAACTATGTATACTTTTCTATTCATACCGGCAACTAGACTGTATGATACACCGGGGAATGCGGGATCCCGCAAGCTGTCTCGGCAAATTCAGAAATTATTCAACACTTTTTGACGTCTCGAATACCTGGCGGTCTGGTTTGCCAGAAATGTTAACCTGTGTTAGGGCTTCACTAGGCGGACTCACGGACCGCTTTTATCCGCGATCATCCACCGGATTATCCGCAGGAAAAGAATTTAGTGGGTCCCGAGATCAAGAATTCCGATCTGTCTCCTTCTTTTGCGAGTTCGTTTCCTTATGTATCGCGAGCGGTTTCATGAATAGGTAATTGGGTTCGCACAAAGTTGTCATTGCAAAAACAACTTTAATTCAGGCGTGCCGAACGTTTCAACTCTTTTTATTCCACTTTCTTAATAATTTAAGACTGGATGTTCATTAATTATCAGGAAACTCGCGAAAATTTTTGGTAAAACTGAACATGCAACGGATAACAACTGTCTGAAAAGTTGGATTCTGACGCAGCTATTTAATTTCCGCGTGGCGGACTGTTATTATCAAGTTCGAGTTTTAACGTGTTATCTTAGGGATAGGAGAAAGGTAATCATGCAAATACGATAACACCTGTCCATGGTTTTCTAAGGCTTTAAACGTTGGACAGAAGTTAAATTGAATACGGACTCGACATTTATTCAAAGGATACCGGCGTGGAGAGATCCCCTTGGAAATGTCTGTACTGAAATTCGAGCGTGAAAGTATTGAGGCGGTGAAATTGAATTTTAACTAGACTAATTGAATTGGAATCGAATGGATCGTTTAATTTAATGCTTAAGCACAAAAAAAAAGATAATAGTAAATGCATCAAAAATTAATTCTTTATTTTATATAGTACATTTTTAGATACTACAAATATCTTTTTTGTTAATCTCTACTGTCTATATAAATATTTAATAATATCTAAATATAACATTTTATTTAAATTTCTAACCTAATATACAAATATCTAATATGTAACAATATAAATCTCACCGGTATAGTAAAACGGTGAATTTCAAGACTCGTAGATTCACAGGATCCACAATTTATCCAATAAATAAAAAATGTTTAATTACATCTAGAAAATTCACTCGCATCGATAAATAGAAATTTATACCATTATATTCGGACGTTAGTTACTTTTCGTATGATCATTGCGATCGATAACTCTTCAATTTTCATTTTTAAACCTTCCCATTTTAACTCCCTAACCTCGTTATAATTACCAACCCTCTTTAGAATGACAATATTCTATTTTTCACGAGAGTATATCCGATAAACAATCCACGTTATAGTAGAAATTTTAATTGAAAAATAAAAATTGTCCACTGGTCTCCGTAGTAAACAGAGATATTCGTCGAGGGTGCGTGAATTGGTAGTGGAATTCTCGACACGCGACGGTTCGCGAGGGGATCTTAACTAGTAGTCGTGGCACCGCGCCGCGAGCTGTCTGCAAAGAAGCCGGTGCGCGTGAATTAGCGATGCATCCCGGATAGATTTATCGCGACCAGATTAAGATTGACCCTAGGAGAGAGCGTCGAAACAATCGATTTTCCCTGCTTGCGCCCGCGCGGCCGTCGACTCGCGGCCAGCACCTCTAGTGGTAGTTAACAACACTACGTGAACTATCTACGTGGACAAGGAAAAGTCGGTGGCGCGTGGGCGTGGTCGTGGTAGTGACGTGAATAGTGCTCACGTGCGTGCGTGCGTGCGTGTAACGGCGTTTGTGCGCGCCTGATGCTGAATGCACGGGGCGCGAGGCCAACGACAGGGGTTGGCACGGACTGATTTCGCCATCAGACTGCCGCCAAGCGGGGAGGTCTGTCTCGCGTGCCAACACACATCAATGGTTCAGGTGAGTGACGTGAGTGATTGCTTATTTTTCAAACGATTCACGGCGAAGTTAATCGCCGATGTTTGCGAGACGCGAACGCCCTCGCGAGATTCGAGACTCTTTACGCGGTATCAGCTTACGAGGGAACGTTGTTGTCGTATGTTGCTTCGCGAATAAAGGACCATCGCGTCCGAGATGTCGCCACTGCGGCAGCCGCGAGATGGAAGGTATAACTGCGTCACGTGGCTTTAAGCCACTGACTTCGTATCATTGCACTTTTGTGGGTAACTTTGAGGGTGTTCGCCGGGGTTTCCTTTTAAAACATTTTGTGTAAATGTAGATCACTTGGTTGTTATGCTTAGGGTGGAATTTAAGGGTACTGTAAGGGTGTGATAATTTTTGTATGTATTGGCGTTTTTAAGAGTGGTATACGATTTTTGATATTCGCGTTTCTGGATCGTTTTTCTAATGTCCTGATAAGTGTCATGATTTTTATATGAGAAAGCTGCATTAGATTTTTTAACACAGGACTTTTATTATTTTTTACAATATGTATCTAAATATACGCAACTAATTAAAATTAAAACAAATAACATTGACAAATAACAAATAACAAAACATTTGTATGTTTTTAGTAATTGGAAAAACAAAAAATTGTTACCAGTCATAATATTTTGACCAGTTTGATAGTTCTAATATTAACGTTCTTTGTTGAAGAGCACTTTATTTCCAATTAATGATGTTGAGTTTTAGTTCGCAATTTGTAAGTTAGCAAACTATTGCAGGTACTTCCTGACTACTGACATAGACTTCTTCAATCGATTTGTTAACGCTAATCTTTGATCTTGTTACAGTATTCGCCATGGCATATGCGTTTCATGTTTTTTCTTGTATCGCGTGATCGTCTAGCACATTGGCGTGAGAATTCGTGATGGAGTTTGTCGCAGCGTTCGTTCACGACACTTGCTAATTTTACCTCAAACCAGCTTCGATGCCATCAAAAAATCGATCGGATCCATTCGATCTGTGCAATTTGATCCAACTTTGCTTTTTCATCTATCGCGTATTTCTACTTAACATTTGGTATATTTTTACAGTAATTTGTAGAGTATACTTTTCCAATGTGATATAGTAATATTATGTTGTTTTATTGATTAAAAGATTCTTCAAACGGAGTAAGACGTTGGAAGGCTATTTGGCAGTACCGATTAAAGATCAGTTCGAAACCATAACAACGAAATATCTGTAGTATGCTTAGTAATAATGATATTCAATATAACTATAAGAAAAATATTGTTACTTTTATAAAAGTCAAATTACTTTTTAACAAAAAGGTTGTACCTAATTACGATTAAAATTGCTTATTACGATATACAAAATTATAGTTTTGTTAAAAAAGATTGAGCAGATTTCTGAAAAGCAAATAATCTTTCCATCTGACTAAATTCAAATATTCTAGACGTATTGAACAAAACCATCTAAGTAACAGAAGACGATTTGACGATATCTCATTTAATTGGAGATATATTGGAACGTAACGTACAACTCAATTTGTGCGTGCAAGAAGAAAACAAGCAACTACTGTAGATTAGAATTTAGATTCGAATATTAATCAACCTGATTATCTAAAGCAGTAAACGACATGAAGTAAATTTCTCTTTTTCACGCATAGCATCCAAATCGGCCCTTATTTACACTCATTCCGAGCTCTCGTTACCATATAAACATCTAATCTGCATTAAACGGCAATTCTCCGAAAGAATATTTCAGTCGAAACTATTGTTATACGTATAACTATATCAGCGAACTATTTATTTTTCAATATAGTTACAGTTGCCCTATATCCGACAAGTAGCGAGAATATCGGCCAATAACAATCGTGATTTTATGGTACCTGTTTACATGACCGATACTGGGATAGCGATATCGTTGTTTAAAACGAAAAATCGTTATATTGAACGGTTTCCGTTGAACATCGACTATGTCGAGCTGATCGACCGCAAATATTTCAAAGGCTGGGTGGCTGGAAGCTGGGTGGACGAAAAATAACGATGTCGTATCGATGGATCTGACGCGTCTACGTATTAATCTGGCGTGACTCCTCGGAAATTCTTGGGGATTAAGGGAACAGTGTAAACTCTTAGCTGGCTCGTTGCGGCCCTTCATGTAAATGGATAATAGATCTCCCCAGCACTTGGCCGGGTTCCTAGACGACTAGTATCACCACCAACCTGCATTGCAACGCCGAAGGGTAGTTCATTAACTGCCGGACTCTGGTTCGATGAGAGCTACGGAGAGTCGAATAGCTTTGAAGTGGTGGACGCCTCGAGGGCGTCCACTGCTGAACAATGAGAATTATCTTGTCTTCCTCCTTCCCATTTCCTTCTTTGTCTTCGTAGCCTTTGCATTTCCATATTCATCCCCTTTTCATACTCGTATATGTGCACGTACTGTATATGTTTATATCTAAATATTTGCGCAAGCGTAAGCTGACGTCTATAATTGAGCCGCTTCGGGCGAGAGAACAATCATAGCGAGCATCATGTATGAAAAGCATGTATGAAAGCGATCTTAATGAATTGACGGATGAGAAGTATCGAAGTGTGTTCTCTCGTGACCGCCGCCAATTATTGTGGCCAGCCAGCCAAACGGAATGATCGTCTATCATCGATATAGCTATAAAATTATGGGTAGAAACGAAGCGCAAATGCCATTCTCAGCTGGTACATTCAGCCCGGATCGAAAATTGCTCGCTCGATTCGAGGAATGGGAATTTACGGAATTGAATAATGTGAGAAATTCTGCTTCCTATCGGAGTCCCCTTGCGTAGCAATTGTTAATTAACAAGAAATAAATCTTTTCTTCTAATAAATTCTCGACGAAACATCCGGAACAGAGAATGCTCGCAGTAAACGTGTTTTGATGAAAAGAAATAGAGCAAAGGGATTCTGTTAGTAAACGAGCTGTATAAATCATTCTTTCAGAGGTAAATCCCTTTAAACGAAATAAAAAAATTCACGTTGTTCGTTATGAAATACGCTATCTGCACGAGCAAAGCGAATCTCAGTCATCGTTATCCGATTAAAATCTCTTTTCCTGACAGTTATATGAAATCTGTAATTTTCCAAAGCAACTCTTCGTAATCAACGTAACTTTATATTTTATTTATATATACAATTTTATAAATATTTCGACATATGGAGATAATTATTTAAGATACAATTATAAAATACGAAATACAAAATACGATGGGATCACATATTAAGAAAAAGTCGTTCAATTTTAGAAACTTCATTCAAGCTGTATAATTGGTTAATCAATGTCTGTCGATGAATGGTTCTCGTCTATCTATTTTGGTTATTCCTCCGATATTTATGCTTAAAATATCGTGTCCGTCTTCCAACATGATTCAATTCGCACTGAAGTCGTTCTTTCAGTGATGGATCTTATTAAAGCTTTAAGCGGAAGAGAGGGGTAGCAGCTTGTAATCCCATGCGTGACTCCTACTGTTAGTAGCAGCCTCATATCAGATTATGGTTATGGCAGCTTACTTAATGACTCCCTATCGAAATAATTGGTGGCAACGTATTAATTGCTCGCGCAGCATAAGTAGACCTTGCTGTACATCGAATTGGATACGATGATTCTGCTTCAGTCTTTATGATTGGTAGTTAATTAGCAAGTATTTACATATGTATGGCTAAATTGTTTTATCGATCATATTTTGAGTGAATATTTTCAAATGTTTAATACTGTCGTTTAATACTGAAATTACCGGTTTGTAAAGTATAATTAAATATTCTATACATAAATAATTGCAATTAAAAAAATACGATAAAAATAAATAGGTGTACAGGATTATGTTTTTATTTAAATAAAAGTTAATAATAGTTTTGCTAGTAAAGCATCTATATAATTCAATTAATCATTAAAGAAAAAGGTTTGAAAATCGTTATTTTGTTCTAACGTTAATATGCTCTATAAATTAATTTAAAGAAAATTAAAACGAAAATTAGGAACGTATCACTGTTTTATATATTTTAAACGTAAATAAAGAGTGTATACATCTGTTCGTTCACAGTATCGATTCAGCTTGATAGCATCACCTTTTATAAATCAACGAATATCCAATATATCAGACGTGTCACACGTGACCATAGCAGAGAAAATATCGTATCTCGATAGATGTTGTACATCTTTCGTGTGCTCATATTTTCTGCTCTATTCTGTTATAAACTGTTCTCTTGTTATTCTTTCCTAACATCCCACGGTATCGTTGTTTGTAAATGTAATTATAATCAAAACATATTAGATACTTTGGAGATTAAATGTATAAATTTTCCAGGTACAAATTAACCATATTTTCTGTTAGTAGTCGTGTTCTTACAAGTTGTTAAATACTTTAAAATATAAGGAAATCGAGGAATAGTTATAGATAGAACAGGTCATTAATACAATACTATAGCTGCATAAGATATGAAATTCTGGCTGATATTAGATAAATGTTTAATACCTAATTTTATATTTACTGTGCTTAGTCTATACTAAAAATGATCGAGTTTATTCGATTTTCTAGTTCGAACAAACTCTATCGCAGAATTTCATTGTTACCGTGTAATCTGTTCCTCACCTCTGTTGCTTCAATTTCAACAGTAGGTATCGAATTCAGAAATATATAATTCGTCCGTCGCAAAATCTGTATTAAGCTGAATATTCAGCACTACCATTTTTCGCAGCTCTACAGACATACTTCTTTTTTTCGAAAAAAAAGACAAATACTTGTCAAAACTCAGGATTCACAGCTGATCAACGATTCATCGGCAGACACGCGGGAACGATCGATCATTTCGCAACTAGAATACTTTGAAATTCGGTGGACGTGTCCCGATCAGTCGTTGTGCGTGCAATCTATTCGTCTCACAGATGGTATCTCGTCAGGTTGGAGTATTCAAAATGATTCATTCGAGCAGATACGCGTACGGGACCAGAGTGTGCGAACAGGGTGTACGCGATAGATAGATTTCTCTTGTCCGATTGGTAACTTGTTTGATTTCAATCATTTTCAAGTGTTTTCAATAGATTTTCAAAGTGTTTTTAACTGGAAGGCCGCCAGCGCGACCGGAGTATATTGTTTTATCGTTTCCGAGCGTTTCCAATGGGATCGACGTGCCGGATATACAAATCGAAAATGTTGAATTACATCTAGTGCCGTTGGTCCCATGGCGTACCAATGGCATCGTCTGATATAATCTCACGCACTCTCACTGAATCATTTTCTCGACGTTCGCTGGTTCGCGCCTCCGTCACGCTGTATTCATTTATTTTCGCAGTGAGACGTTCGCCGACCGTCAACGTTGATACGATGTTTCTCATCGAGCGGAGAACGTCTATGGATTTTGCGTGAAACGCGGTATGTTTTTCTTCGCTCACCTTGACGAAACGTTGGACTTTGTACGATCTGTTTGGACCAAACGTTTCTCATTACCCTATTTTATTTTTTCTTTACGGTTAAAGAACGCGATTATTATGACAGATAACAATACCTCAGAATTTAATCTTAAATATCTTCTTAAATCATCTTTGTACTTTATTACGTCAAATTTTATCTTTGTATACTCAAAAGCTCATTTAACCCTTGTGGTTAAAACATATATGGTCAAATCATTTAGAAAATCAACCTTGCGAGAGAGAGCGTATGTTCGATATACGTTAGCACTATATAAACTACTATAAGAATTTTTGTCTGAAAATCCTCAGAGAGACGCAATCATTACTGTTTTTAACTGTTCTTAAACTGGCAGTGTTTCACTTACTTCTGTATGCATAGGCAGCGGCTAATTACGTTTGCTTTTCATTAGCTTCCACTCTTATGGCTATTTATTTTTGTAGAATCGAGCGAGAAGGTAGTTTTTCAACTGTTTAGCTGTCAAATTATAATATACAATTGTGAACACGTTGCACACACTCTGCTCGTAGGTCAGTTCTCATTTGGTTGTTTCGTGCTGCCAAGGAAGTACATCGGTGTTTTATTAGAGTTGTTACAGAAGCGAATTTGAAAGAAATTACGTTGTTAAAGTTAAAATTAAGTTCGGAATCAACTGTTTCATATTTTACATGCAATGTATAGAAGTAGCAAGATTTACATGTTTTACAATAACAAATAAATTAATGACCGTTCTGTGGTTGTACGGATGCGATCTATATTTAAACAACGATAGAAAAATGAAACCTTTTTGAAATTTGATGACTGACATACAGAAAGAAGGGGAAGAAAGGAAAGGTAAGGAGAAGTGTTTCTTTGGACTCCTTGTAACGGAGATTAAGGATTTTAACCACTCAAGATCACTTCGATCGCGAATCACGTCAAACATAACTTTTACTTTCGCTATACTCATCACTGTGACACGATTTTCGTTTCGTTCTTATCTTTCTCTCAGACATTTCTTATTTTTGTCCTTTGACTTCTACATTTAGTCTCATTTTTTGTCCGTCAACGTTCATTTTATCAACCCTCGAAGAGTGGAGGCTGGCTCAATTTTCACACTTTTCCAAATATTTTACGTTTATTATTTCCTAAGTTACGATATTCAAATAAATTCATTCTTAAAGTAATTTTTATTATCACAGAGAAATACAAATTCCTTTCGCTTGGCTCTCTGCTCGCTATAAAAAGAAACATTCGATATTCGTAACGACCATGTCCACGTCTCCGACAGGCGAAGATTAAACAGTGATAAATTGCTTCTTTGGAAAACCATAAAAATGCTATAAAAATAAGGCGCTACTTAAAAAGATATGATATTTTCGTCAAATTACTTTTGACGAAACGAAAATATTTCCGTCGAAGAACGTTGCTACGCAATTTCGTCTACATACTTGCAATTACTTAAAGAACGTTAACACCAACTAGAAAAATCTTATTTCGTGTCGTTGTCTTCCGATCGTTGTTCTCTGTAAACATTTTGTTCGCTCTATACCTGACAAGTTACGGCGAGTATCGAAGCAAGATGCAATTGAACAGCTGTTTCTTCCGTATTCTTCTTCAAAACGCCACCCCCGCCTACTTAGTTTCCGTGCATAACAAAGCTCGCTAATTACTCGGCGAGGAAGCACGCGCCACGCCGCGTCTCTTGACACGATTTACACTTCCAGATAGCAAAAAGGTTGTCCGTTGGAGAGACACGAGTTTTCGTACGAGCGCATATTTTCACGACGACAGTCTGTCTGCTTCTTTTTCTCCGGTTCTTCGTGTTCCGGCGTTGGTCTGTTCGTGGCAGATCTGAGAATCACAGCTTGTTTAATTATCTCGGTAATTATGCAAAGCAAATACGTGCGCCAGGGGGAAAATTGAAGACCTGCTAATTACCGCGTAAAGATGTAAGAAAGGAAGCAGGAAGTGCAGGTAAGAAAGAAGAAGAAGAAGGCGAAGAGGAGGAAAAAGGGGAAAAGGAGAGAGGGAGAGGAAGTGAGAAGAAGAACTAGGCTAAAAGGAACATGAACGGATGAGAGCGGAAGGAGGAGGGGCAAGAAGGGCAGTCGTTTAATTGCAGCGGTTCACCACTCGACAAAAGTGGCTTTCGTGCTTTCCGGACTACGACAGTTATGCCTGACCCCTAGCTATGAAAAGAAATTCCTTTTTGAGATTCCATCGAGGACGGTTAACTATTTTTTTCTTTTTCTACCCTGTTCCACGATTCTTTTTGTACATCCGGAATTGAGCGTTTGCAATTAGCTTGGCAGAAGGAGAACCTTCAAGCCACGGATGGAAATGTTCGCATTTACGCTGCTCGTTTATGATCGGTCGTTGTGGAGTATGCTAATTTGTCACGAGTGGTTTACGTATGATTCGTCAAAGTAGGAACAGTTATGAATATTACATTTGCAATTTCTACGTTTCATTTACTTTCGTACTTGATTCCTCGCGTTGTCTATAGTGTAGTTTCTCATTTAATGTCGACTAATATCTTTCAATCGACAGGTTCGATTAAACTTTTTGATACATGTTTGACACCTCAAAAGGGGTAAATCAATAACGTACAATAGCGGAGATGTACAGTAATTTACGAAAGCGTCTGAACATTTGTCACAGAAAATTTTTAGGAATATATTATACGTATTGTATATATTGTATAACGCGAATCGGTTACGTTTCACACTGTCGGTTTGCAACTATGCCTTTAGTCTATACCGTTACATTTCTAGTTCCATAAAATCGGACAAATTCATTATCGCCATATCATTCTATATCACTTTATCCAGTCTTCTCGGCGAAATCGTTTCACGAACTTTTTAAACGGACGTCTCGACGCCACCCACCGTGAAATCTTCGCCTGGCTATCTTTGCAGCCCGAGGTATTTTCCGCGAGTTCGATAATACGCACGTTTGCTTATCTCCTGGGCGAAAAGTGGCACGGAGGGAACGGGTGCAATTCGTTTATTATCACAAACCGCATCTCTTCCCAATACCTACCCCTTTCACCGGGTGTATCCAAATAGAGAAGAGGCCGAGGCCATAGAAGTGGTTACGTCGTTTCAGTCGTAGCGAGAGAAAGAACGAGAAGGGAGCGGGAAGAGAAAGGTGGAAGAGAAAAGGAGGAAGAGGGAGTTTCAAAGAATTTCCAATTCTCAGCTTTTCAACACCGCCACCGCCTTCGACGCTTCGTTTGTGCGCGAGAGCTAGAAAGATGAAGAGCGGCGAAGGATGGTAAAACAGGAAGAGGCGATGGGAATGGGACGAGGTTGGAAGGGATGGGGATGAGGTTGATGGTGGTCGAAGGGAGAGCTACCGTAATGAATGGTATTCAGTTTATTCTGGGCTAAGTTACGCTGCCGCCGACGTTGCATCGCGTCGGTACCGGCATCCAAGCACTGAACTAGAAGTAAAATGGGACTGTAGCAAAATTGAAAGGCGGAATTTACCTTT
Source organism: Bombus vancouverensis nearcticus (assembly GCF_051014615.1). NCBI lineage: Eukaryota > Metazoa > Arthropoda > Insecta > Hymenoptera > Apidae > Bombus > Bombus vancouverensis. The sequence continues at coordinate 20,583,840 of NC_134912.1, read as the reverse complement.
TATCCCTGGCTCCGATCTTCGCAGCCGTTTCCTCCTTTCCCAGCCTATAACGGTTCTTTAACTCTTCCTTCTCTCGTATCCCTTCCCCTTTCCTTTCTTTTTTCCTTCCACTTTCTACCGCGTCTTCTTTCCCTTTCGTTGTCGCTCTTCTATAGGTACTTATGCGCTCTTGTTGCGAATGCGATTCTCCCTCTCTCGTTCTCTCCTGTCTTAACGAGTAAATCGAAAACGTGGAGCAAAAACTCGATGTGTTTTCCATTTAGCGCCTTTGAGCACGGTTTTCAAGGGGTAACCGAACTCCCTGTGAATGTGGTTCCCATTAACGGAATCATCCTCCTTTGCGCTGCCGTCTATCATCGCAATACGCGTTAGATTTTCTGGTTCGGGCCAAATTTAACTTCTATTTGCCGTGAAATATATGGTGAACGAAGTACATGAGAGAGGCGCTTTGAGTTTTCGGATTGGTTCGATACCGCAATGGAAAATTAAGGGAAATTTGTAGCGGTCGGTATTACTTTCTTTTTTTTCTAATCCTTCGTTATTGTTGGTTAGTTCATTCAATTTTTGGCTCTACGAAATGATTTCAATTGTACGAAACCACTGTTTGCTTCGTATACGGTTGGAGTTACTTTACAATCGAGTAGAATTCTATTTACAACTGAGAATTTTTTTAGGAAATATCATACGTATGAGTGACGTACGGAATTGGAATTGCGAGTCAATGTTATTTGTAGATGTTTAATTCTGCTAATCTTTTCTTCGATTATGATCTGTCAATTAATTCATATAAAAACTTGTAAACATATAAAATTTCATCTTCAATACCTTACTTTGTTTTTGAAAGTTACATATTACTTTACTTCGTCGTGTATGCATATGATTCAAATATTTCCATTTTACAAAATTCGAGAATTTCGAAAATCCCAGTTAATTAATTTTCCGTAGCATATAAAGCGTTTTTTTTTAGAAATGAAATACACGTACAAATTGAATCAAATTTCATAATACTAATGGAAAGAATTATGTAATATATTCGTATTTCCTGTATCGTATGCGCGGTTCAATTTGTTACTTTTTTGACGACACAAACGGCCAACGTATGGTATCGTTCTATCGTGTAGCAAAAGTTTAGTTCGATAATGCGCGACACCGCGCTTTGGCGTCGTTGCATGTATTTCCTGTATCGTTGATTACACGGTGAAATTGCGATTACAGGAAGGATAGAGTTCCGCACGAAAACATACGGGAGGTACAGGTATAGTGAATCGTGCTTTCAAGCTTTCGTCCTGCATCGTACATTCAGCGCCGGTAAAGCCTGCACTGTGGTTCGTGTGTGACCTAACGAAAGCCCAAGTACACAATTTGATAATGGGTTAGCTGTGTAACGTGCACACATTTGCCAGCCGTGTTACACGCGGTGCTCAGGGCACACTGAATCAGTAATAACAACGTGTTTGCATAATCAATCATGCCCTTTCTCCTATTTCTTCCTCGCTTCGTCTTGTTACGGTGTCATGTTTTGAAATGTGCATGACTAAAGATAGATCATATTATCCTTCTGGAATTTGTTTTCGCGCGAGAATAATGGAATAAACAAAAAGGTAAACAAATTTTCGATATTATTTAATCACCGACTAAGGCTCATAAGTATTAATAAATATTCGTGATCTGTCTTTTTTATTGGGAGAAACACGTGACTCGTTTTGCATCTTCCACTTCTTTCCAGCCTCTATATAACTTTTAAAAATATCGCTCGTTATAGCATTAAAAGCTTAAAGGATATTAAGATATTGCAAATATTAGAATACTATCGGTCTTAATTACTATACCTTTATATCTTTATATCTAACAAATTCTTTTCATTTTGTAGTTATTTCGTATTAAAATATTTTTTCCATAGAGGGACATCGAAATCAAAAAATCGATAAAAATGTTTTATCGTATCCCTATATGTGTGTATATATATCTATTGTATATAAATATATATGGTTTTTAGATGTAATAAATAAAAATCCAATGTTAATAAAAAGGATTCATAACAAATTTTAATTAATAGTGATCTCACATGGAATTTATCGGCAAGTTGGGATGACGAAATTTCCACGTGTAATATTTCCGCGCATCTCCATAAATATTGATTATTTGATAGTGTTGTATTTTTTTTAAAAAACCGTGTGGTTTCGTTCAACGTGCACGCTCACATACGTATATGATATATATGTGTATTACGAGCAACTCTCGTCGAGCCGTTCGTCACGTCATAATAGTATGCAAACGAATATTCCGTAAATAGTATGCAAATAAATACCGTAAACTAAATATGAAGACGTCTGTCTTTCTTTCTTCTTTCTATTTTCCACTGGCAGCCTTTTTTTCACGTCGCGTCAAAATAAGTTAATAAGTCTGCGTAAACACGATGGGAACGCCTCTCAAGGTTTAGGTAGTACGAGGGACGGCAGAAATTTTCTCACGTTTTACAGTGCAGTGCACAGTTGTACGGCAGGTTAGTTTCGACCTGTAAAAATCTCGGTTGTAGCGGACGCAACCGAGTTTTCCACTTTTCTCTCCTTAGGATCGCGTACAAGTAGGCAGAACTGCGCCTGCTTGCAGTGTTAAGGTAATGTCACCATTCGTGTGGCCACTGTACATACTGCGTACATATATAGACGCACACGGATATATAGTACCGTGTTAAAGTCTTGGGCCATGTTAGATAATGATCTTGGTAAGTAATTGTATTGTTAGTGAATATTTCCATATCGAGTTACACGGAAACGAACTTTTAAATATTCCATTCGCGACATTAAATCGATGCATATGAAACGTTCTTTCAAATAAAGCTTGCGCTACACGTAGGTACATAATGTAGCTTCTTCGAAACGTCACGTTTAACGAATATCGAATCTAGAAATTTTTCAAGTAAAGTTGATATAGTTTCTTCGTTTGCAGCTTCATTTAAAATAATTTATGAATCAAAAAATGGCGTGAGTGAAATGCTACATTTATGTTCTTCACAGGCTTATATAAGAAAATTATATTAACATTCTGATTATTTATGACGGCAGATATCTTTTCTAACGTTGAATACATGTTATTTATAGCAAATTTCTTCTTTATCAATGTGCCTGGTATATAATGTAGTTAACAGGATAAAACTTAGTGAGCCTGTCGAATTCAAACCTGGCAGAATCGTTCTGCTCGTCGAAGAGAGAATTGGCTAGATAATTGCAGCATTTTGATTGTACACGTAAAGGTTAAATCATAAGAAGAAGCCGATAAAAACACAAAGAGGCAAAGTCACGAAAACACTTCAAATTTGAATATAAAAATTGCCTGAGGGAAGTGAAGGTTTTATCATAAAAAGCTACTTTTCTATACGCTCAAAGTGTCTCGTGTGTCCATACCATATATTGCTTAAGGATTAAGGCCTTGCGAGCGCCGTGATCTACACTTTTTTCAGGAAATGCATATATCGTTCCAGCAACGGTAAAAAAAGCTGTTGAGTTAGCGTTTGTTACTAATCAGCACGTTTGACGCAAGCTTGCGATAGTCAGCGAGAAGCGCGAAAGACTGAAGCATGCGACAAGGATAAAGATAGTACATGATTGAAAACTATCGTCGTTTTTACGACGATATCTTTGAGTTATATATAGATGAGATAAATATTTACTTTTAATATTTCATAATTGCATTTATTTATTTCAAGTACAGTCGACAGATATAAAAGAAGGCTCTAAAAGTTTCCATTTTCGATTTATATTTATATTTAAAGAAACAAATTTACTCATGGCCAGTTATAATTCAATTAATAAAGCAATTGGAAAAGTTGCTTACTTTTGCAGTTTATTTTAGTATATATTAAATTAATAAACTGTTTAGTTTCTCAATACGAGAAACTAGAGAAAGAACCTGTTGACTAACTAAACAGTTCATTTAATTAAAACTGCGTTTGTTTAGCGCGCCAGAATTTTGTTTAAACGGATTTTTTTCGTTATAATTACAAAGACAGTTGTCTATACACTTTTTATAATCTGTAAAATTAAAAGGTGTTATTTTAGAAAACCTATTGTAGAAAACCTCAGTTAAGAATCTCAATTTGTTAGCCGTCAAAATGTGTAATTGTCACATCAAAATTCCATGCGTATAGTGTACATATACTTCTAAAGTATACAATAAATTGCATGGAAGATAATCAGAACTGAGCAAAGGATTGTTTCATTAAACTACACGGGCAGTTGTTATTATATTCTGGACAACGAATGACTCATAAAAGGAAAACAATTCCCAGATCCAGGGATGATGAGTCTGGTAAATACAGCACGATCCTCGAATGGGTCGTGTGGAAGGCAACGTGTTAATACAGACACAGCGCGTAAAGATTGTCAGTAAATGGAATCATATACTGCACGTGCGATCGCCGGTACAAAAGTTATACGCTATGCTTTACACCTAACCCAATGAAGATAGCATCGTTGGACATGACGATTATCTCGCTCGAGGTGCAAACTATTTTGTTCATTAAATACTTGGCCTGTTCTGACGTCATGGCTTATATATGAGCGCGATTTTAACGGGCCCTGGGAAGTCGTACGATCCATTATCGTTCTAGCCACCGTTCTGTTTCCAAGCAAAATTTCACTGGATTCCTCCGGGAGTTCTGCCGTGCATTTTGGTGGCTGCTCCACGCTACCTACAATCTGTTTCTTCCGATTAGCAACGTAATTGCGCTATTATTAGGAATGTTGCGGTCCATCTGTACGACTTCTACATATTTCTAAGGTATTTACGCGGTTGCAAACTCTTTCTAGGAAATTATCGGACGCGTGTGCATTGTACATACGTACATATGCTATGTATCATATGTGTGTCTGTTCCCGGAATATTCTTCCAGAGTGAAGTAATTTCGTTGTTAGCGGACCGATTTAACGTCAGAGTATCGTTGAAAGAGCATTTAACGATGTTATAAATGTGTATAATTAAAATGAAGATAAAATTTTCATTTATCAATTAGCGGAAAGATATTGTATTTTCGTATTGTGAAGTGTAATATAGCGGGACTTTAGTTTCTTGTATAGAGAAGGTAAAGTAAAAGAATTGTAAAATGAAACGAAAATATAACGTTAGGGGAAATGGTAATAATAACACGAAGAAATTTGTTAAAAATTTAGTTTGTTTCCAATAATACGCTCTTATCTTTTTTTAAACAGATCGGATCGAGTGGTGTTCATAAAATTTGCGCAAAGTAATTGTTTAAATTGCTTTTTATTTTATGCACGGTAGCAGAAATAGAATCCTTTGAGACGAGGAATGTTTAATGAAGTCTTATCATGGAAAAGAAAGATACTATTTGCGTAGTAGAACTTCATTAAACCTTGCAATCCCTGTAGGTTACGTAGGTTCTGTTTTATTGTTTTTTTCCTCTAAAACACGATTTTATAAAAGTCATTCCACATTTCATTAGTCATCTTTTCAGACACGATATTTTTATTGCTACGAGCGCTTAAATTTGAAGTTAAATATATTTAATGAAGCAAATTAATATAAATATATTTCACATATTCCGTACGTTTTGCGTTCTTTCAATTAGATCGTATTTACTATTTATCTATCTCTTATTCATCGAATTTTTAATAATTTATATATATATGCATTTAATCATGCGGATTGTTATTAATTATGAGGGTGTTAATAGATATATCTGATTATAATTAGTTATATATCTAAGCATATACATATCTAACATATATCATATTTGTTAAGAGTAAAAATTGTTATTAAAAGTTAGAACTGGGGGAAGAGAAGTTTGATAATTGCAAGGAAGATAAAATGCAGTGACGTTGAGTTATATTTTAACATCTCCCAGTTCACGAATGTTTGATATTTTATTCTTGCGTTTCCGTTGGTAGTAACAAGAAACCGACAACGTGGTAATTAGGACGATAAAACAGGCAAGCTGACTCTGTTTTAGACAGACCCAATATACCGTTGCCAAAGACTTCGTTCCTTATCGTAAAACTTGTTTATTCAGTGTTTTGCAGTGAAATAGCTGTGGCACGATTTTTGCTTGGGAACTCTGGTGAACAAACTTCGAAAGTCATAATCGCGGCTCATATTTCGCTCGACCTTTAAGTTTCGTATGATATAAACGATACACTTTCTTTATTTTCTCTTTACACTTGCTATTGCGAAGAATATGCGTATTTTCGTTCTCTTGTCGCATACCAATATACTTTTAACTTGTTTCAATACTACAATAATACGATATTTTATACGTAAAAGCTTGCAATAAAAAGTGTTCAATCAAGAAAATCGTTTTTACTACGACACTTACATACTAATTGGTTAGGTTCAAGTACATGTATCGAATTTCGTATCGTTTGATAGTTTGCCCGTGTGACTACACAAATTTTATAGTAAGAAAGCGAGATGTAGATCCTGAAAAAAAAACGTTTCATCGGAAAATGAGAATACGTGTAGATACTTTTTGTAGCCACTGTACCTTACTTGAGCAACATAGAAAATAACATTTCGATAAAAGATGTATTCGTCCGCGAACCAATAGTTTACAGGGAACGGGATCGCGTTAATTGCTTCATTTTCGCATATTCTTTGATCACCATTACGTCAAGGTAATCGACGGTTTATTAAACTAGCGAACTTTCTGACTTTCATATGCAGTTGGGATGTCGACCATGGAACCTCAGTCTGACCAGCGTGGTTGTCCTGGCTCTCTCAAATATGCTATTGACTTTCCTGTTGCTGCAGTCGGAAACCTGTATCCCGGACGAAGTACCCAGGGATTTGGAATCAAACGCTGTAAGCGAATGGAACCTCGCTACCTTAATCAAAGAGCAGCAGGAGCAACAGCAGTCGGACTGCGTTACACAAGATTACCAACCGTTGCCAGCTGACGCGAATGGTTTAAAATTGAACATAAAGCTCGGCAGATGGGACGCTCGTAGAATGTTTCGAACGTTCGACCACGTTCTCGTTGGATCTAGTTTCGTCGAGTTATCACAGGCGTATCGTGTTTGCCTGGCCACACAGAGCTCGGTCGAGAAGCTGCATTCGGTCGTTCAGGCGGCTCATCATTGGACCGGGCCGATGTCGGTGGCTTTGTACGCAGCTGGTGACGAAGAGTTCGAGGTTCTTCAGAAGTACCTGATTTACCTTAGGAAGTGTTACGAACCGATACGGGAAAGAGTCGCTTTTTCCTTGGCTGTGCCAAGGGTTAGACCGCCGAAGAGGCAGCCGCGAGAATTCGAGCTGCCAGAGGTGGTAGATTGTGCCAAACCAGAGGGAACACTGAACGAGTTGATGAACGGGATTTCCAACGAGCAGACAAACTGGCGGATACGAAACGTCTATCCCCAGAACCACATGAGGAACCTGGCGAGGAAAAATTGCCAGTCAGATTACGTGTTCTTGACGGACGTAGATATCGTGCCGAGCTTTAATTTGACCGGCGCTCTGGACGAATTTCTGAGGACTGATACCTGTGATAAGTGCGCCTACGTGATACCGACGTACGAGCTGGACTCGCGCGTCAGATTTCCACAAAACAAGACGGAATTGGTTAGGCTAGCGAGAAAGGGACTGGCCAGGCCTTTCCATCAGAAGGTCTTCATCCACAATCAGTTTGCCACCAATTTTACCAGGTCAGTACTTTTCAATCATTTGTCTTTTAAGTCTTTCAATCGTTTGCAACTTCATCCATTAATTTTTTCTATTCTTCGAAAGTTTGCAAAGTTCGAAGAAAGTATAAAGGAATTGTTATCGGTATGCGTAATTTTTTGTTTCAAATTTTATGCAAAAGGTATTTTTCAAACGTTGAAAGTTTTCGCGGGATCGGACAGAGATACGAAAAGGACTATACATCGGCGTTAATCTTGCTAATATTTTTATTAGTTTTTACGTCTTTTGTTACTCTCTTCCTAAATAACAAATAATTTTATATATTTATAACGTGCATACTCTTGTTCGTTTAGGTGGATACTAGATACATCTGTGAATCATAAAAACTTCGGCAACGTAAAAACTGGCAAGGTGTACATCAGTCACGATGTGACGAACTTCGAATTCCTTTACGAACCATTTTACGTGGCAAAGGATATTGTCCCGGCTCATGACGAGAGGTTTATGGGTTACGGATATACCAGAAACACTCAGGTATGTATTCCTCATGCTGCTCTTATTCTATTTTATGTATTTTTCTTTAGTCGATGACGCCATACTAGCGTGACGAATTATTAAGACATCGAACTTCAATTATGCAGCTGCAACTCGACCAAATAGTCATCGAGTATTAAATAGAATTTCGTTTGACGGTTCTAATTCTTTTACGATCAAATTTGTTTTTGGCCTGAGAGGAAAATTATTTGCTCGTTACTTCATAAGAGCAGAAGTCTATTTCTCCGGACAGTGTTTGGATAGCGCTTGGATAATGTTGCAAGCAAAGCATAGCACATAAGACTCGAAACCAGTTTTTATCAACGATAAATACATTGCTCCTTTAATTAATCAACAAGTTGCTAAAGTATAACGTTATTGTATATAGTAGAATGTTATTAATATTATGCGTATATGTAGCATCGAGCGTAAAAGAGCTAAAATATAAAGCGTGTAATTACTTCTGCGATTTTACTTTTTCGACGTCAAGGAAATTCGAAAAAGTATAAATTCGCGCATGAACCGAGCGATTATAAAACGTGATGAAATGATAATATAATATAAATTTATATTCGCACAACCGTCGTTATAGAGAGAATGACGATTAACGAGAATCGGAGGAATATTGGGAGGAAACTGATCGAGTACACGAGAGACACACGCGATAGTTCGGGAGTATGAGCAACTCCCATGCGCCAAGGATATTAATCGAATTACATATTATCGTTGTAGGCGTTATCGCGCTATGGAGGCCCATTTTACAGTACAAGCATTATTCAATTTAAACTTGATACGTTTCCCGCCAAACGCTCGTATATCGAGCACGGACGTTGCTTACGTTTCAGTGTCCGGAAACGAGCCAATTCGCGTTCCAAACAGCACTTTCGTTGTTCGTTGATGTTTTAGAACGAGCATCGAGTAATTTGTTAAACTTAGGTCGACTGGAGACTCTTCCAATCTCCTCGAATAGTTTAGAAACGTGACTTTGATTGGATTCTAAATGACACGCTATCCTACCTATTATTTATAGCATTCAGATACTAATTTATTAGTGTCGAGAATAATAAGTTTCGTAGCATTGAGTGGTACTTTCATATGGCTACAAAAATTTGGTACTATGATAGGGAAAAGTAGAATCTGATGGAAAAACGCTTCATTCGAAAGTTGGAGTATAGGCCATTTTTGTTGGAAAAATTGATAAATTTCATGTTTAACCATTTTTAATTTGTATATAATGGTTTGTTTATTATTGGGGTGAGATTTACTAAGCACGATTGAACTGTATATTAAAATATCATTGGTATGCTTTCTTCAGAAAATATTGGTATATTATATCAAAATGGAAAAGTACCGTATCTCTCAGTATTGTGCCGGTACCATACACACACACACTCACACGTACGCACAGTGCTGCTAGAGACTATGAATGACACGTTCTACGTGTTCTACGTTACGCTCAATGCATCGTAAAAAAAATTCGAGACTCGAACAAATCTTCTATGTCTCTCGTTCCTCGTACAGCAGTGGAATAAGGTCGCATAGGTCAGACGGCGTAGCAGTAGTATCTCGACCGATAAATCTTCCACTTTCTAGCACCATTACTCCACACTGATTTCCACGCGATTTCCCTTCTACAATAATTTTACACCGAATTCTAAATAAAAAAATGTCTTTAAATTATTTTTCTGTCGTAAGCTTCTTTTTACAACATCCTTGCCTTTACCTTTAAGACGCGTAGGTATTCTCGTAACGCGATATCATCAGCGATCAACGGTGATAAACTAAACCGCAAAACCTAACGATACAAGAAAAGGCGTGAAAATGCATGTAGACACGCGTGATGCGTCGTACCAATAGGATAAAGTATCGAAGTTTTTCCAACGACGTCGACGTTCACGGAATGGTGCCGTTCGGGCTTGCCTCGGTGGAAATAACGAAATTCCATCGCGCGGCGAAAATCCGGACGGCGACCGTAGTTCGCCGTATTCGTAAAAGCAAGTATGCCGCAGCGACGGCAATAAAACGGGTATAAATCTACATGGCTACGTAACGTGGTAACACCGGCGCGAAACAGGCGTACACAGGCGCGAATGTAAGCTGGTGTACGGTTGCAAGCGTAACACGCTCTTCGTGCCGAGAACTACGTGCCCCGTACATTGGTATTCGCGTCTTCTCTGCGGTTCGTTCGCACAACATCCACTCCCCACGGAGGAATGAGAATGGATATCGTTCGCTTTTCCTACCCTCTTGTATTTCGTTGTACTTGAACCCACAGCCGCCCGCCTGTTCGTCTCTCACCTTCGTGATCCGATACAATCCTGTAGCGCTATTTTTTCGCCGAGCAACCAGTTTTCCTCGACCTTCGTGCTCCTCGGTTTGGCCCGTTTTGTCCTTTTCCTTCCTGCCTGTTTTGCCGCACCTATCTTGTCCCCATCCGTCGCCAAACGCATCGCACACCAACTTTTTTCACCTTTTTGTTCGGCACGCACGTTGTTTCGCCGCCACCGACCAGAGCAACACGTTCTCGTACGAACGCCGAGATAAAATCGAATCGACTGCCACGGGTTTTTCGGGATCGGTGATTCGACATGAGACTCGTTGTATGTTGGGTTAGACAATTAGGTGGCTCGTGAATACGATCGATGGCAGTCTTTTGATAGAGTCGTTTAATAGAAATCGTTTCAATGAATGAATGAAGTAACGTTTTTGTTTATTCCGGTTCAATGGTATACCGGTTCAACAATATGTACAAATTAAACAAATATTTGATCAAATATTTCACATTAAATGATACTTTAAGTCGTCAAAGGCTAACGTTGCACTAACACATTTTAAGACCACAGGCGAGAAATATGATATGTCACATTTTTTGTTCTTCATATAAGAGCGATTAAATATCCAATACTTTGTCAACCAATCACGCACGAATTAAATTGTCTTTTTATTACATTTGGTTATGAAGTTCTCTTGAAAAATATTCACATCAAAAATATTAAAATCTCAGCTCTCTCGAAATATATCGATTTCACAAGTATTAATTATCACATTTTCCATATTAGATATTCACAAAACTTCGCGAATTTGTCATCTATCGCTAGAAGCTCGTATCTTCGAACCGAACAGCTGGTTCTGTTTCTTCCGAATTATGTGATTTTCGAGTACATTCTTTTAACTATCGAATAACACGGAGACGAAGAAATATTCAGAGTCAATTTTTGCATTGCATTTGCCAATCTTTGATCTCGCAAATTTACACAACAAACAAAGATTGCGTTCTGAATTATGCATCGAGTTTTCAATCGGTATTTCTCACTCAAAGTCTGTGTTATCGATTCATCTTTATGAAAAATGAAAATCCAACAACGGAACATTTTACTCGCGACTCTTGTCCCAACAATACGATCGAATGCACACGCGAAGGAACAGCTCGTGAGCTATGCTTTTCAAAATATTGCACTCTAGCAACAAACGTCTCGTCGTCTCAATGAATTTCGAAGCGACTCGTTTCAATATTGATCTTTCGACGTTCATTTCGAAGATTGACTTTCGATCGGCTATGAAATTGATTGGACAGCGCGGAATTCCATAGCCGTGAGTGGCGAGACACGCGAGCGTGTCCATGGTACGGTCAGGCCGCGTGCAGGTAGCGCGATTCGAAGGAAAGGAAGATGCTGGTCGGCCTCGTTTGGTTCGCTCGTGCTCGTCGATTGAGCGATTACGTTGGCGCGAGTCTTCAATCAGGAAACAGTTCGGCTTCAATGGCACGATTCGACGATTCGAGTTCATTGAAAGTGAACGAAGCACGAAGTTATTTCCACGGGTCGAGGGAATCCCTCCCCTTCTCTCTCTCTCTCTCTCTCTCTCGCCTTTCCTCTCTTCTTTTCTTTCTTTCCGTAGGTGTCTGGCGAATGAAATTTTGTGAAAAAAATTAACTATTAAAACCATATTAAAAGTTAACCGGGTTGATTCGTTGTTTCTAAACCCGAGGCGAGGCATTTTGTTCGCTCTTATGCATCCATTTCTCCAAGATATCCCTTTCCTCTTTTTTCTGTTTCCTGCTTATCAGTCGGATAAAATTGTCAGTTGAATGCCGGCTGCTATCGATATGTTGTAATTACCTCGATTCCGATAAAGACGTTACTGTCGACGATGAACCGTGCACGAGTATCTTCAGATACATCGATACAGATGGTCCAAGTATTTTCGAGCGAAGAACAGACGCGAATAAGAAAGACGCTCGTGAAAATTGAAGCTTAATGAAAGTTCTCGATGGAAATCGAATGTTCGATACTAATTATCAGAGTCCGACGTATTTAACGAAAGATTTATCGTGCTTGATAATTATAGATTGACTATAATAGTAATCGTACGCAATGGTTCTCGTTATTAGCAAGTTTTATTAGGGGAAAAATTGATTTCAATACGCTCCTTTCGTGTATGAATAACGCGCGTATATTATATAGAAGCTAACTTTGATGGATATTCGATTATTGTTGTTCAGTGAACGTACTAGATGCTTTAACCATCGTATTCGATAGATCTGAATGCTTCTGTTCGCAATTAGTTTCGTCACGAAAAATAGCTTATTGTTATCGTCATCGTCATCGTACGATGTTTATTAACTTCGATATAAATCATTGTTGATAAATAATAATTGCTTCCATCCTGAACGTATTCGTCACTGTCGTATTTCCTACGTATTTCCAGTGCGAGATCTGCTCTAATTATACACGGCCGTGATAATGACAGTAATGAATTCATGTATCGAAGAGTTTATCACAACGACCGTTTTGTGTATTTTATTATATTTAATCATTTCGATATTGTTGAGGTTATTCGATGTGTAAACAGAGAAAACTCGTGGATAAATCGTAAGGCAGAAAATATATTTAAATAGAAGTGTAATTAAAAGTAAGAATACAATTTGAGCTGGTGCAGATCCGCACGCTAGCTGTGTTACCCAATAACTAAAAACCCCGTCAATGTCGCCTGTCTACTGTTTATGGTCTGTCTTCGTCGCAGTCTTTTGTCTACACGCTGTCGATGGCTTCGGTGCTTGAGAAAATTAAAAAGACCAGATGTAGAGTTTTCTTAAAAGTGGTGACCACTTCAACAGATATACAATGTCGTTTGTAAGTGTCCAGACACTTTACTCGATTTGTAACAACGGTGTCTTAATTTGATCAAAATGTAAAAATTAACAATGAATTGATAATTGGCAATTTGGTATTTTCTACGGTCGCGGCAACAGCATATCGGTTTAGAAGAATTTTTTGAATATAATTCAACATCTACTAATTAAAGAACCGGAAGATAAAAAGCTTATCGAGTAATAAAATTAATGAACACAACGGAACTTCAATTATATTTCTCCGTCAAATTCTTCCATCACATTCATCCAAATTAATTATACATTCACGTCGAACCATAATGGATCAATTTATCCCCTTTTTCAATTATTCGATTCCATCAAGAATAGTCGCTTATATCTCCTTAACAGAGTTTACCGACAGAAATCCCCGCATTAAAATCACACGCAGAGATCTAAGCCCATCCATCGCGTCGAACCGGACGAAATGCAGGGGTTTCGCAGTCCGCTCTTCTGCCTGTGGTGGTTTTATTCATCGGCACACCTTCCGCCTGCAGGTTCGTTGATGTCGGTGGGAAATGTAAGATAAGTGTAGACACGTTACAGGGAGCCGCCTTATTCGCCAGGATTTATACCGACGTGCGATCGCATAAAACTCAATTACCAGATTTACTCGCCGGTTTCACTCGCCAGTTTCACTCGCCGGTTTTAGTCGCGTAGCTTCCACCCTCGCCGTTCTGCTAACCCGTTGAAAAATTATGCGTCGCTGTTTACCAAACTTCCCAGGTCCTACGAATGCACCGTCACGCGTGGCCCTAATGCGTGGCCTCCGTACGAACGCATTCATACGGGAAACTCTGACGAGGGAGGGTCGCGCCATTTCGAAAAAGAAAGAAAAAAATACATTTTCTGCTTCAACTTGAGTACATGGTCGTAGATCAACCAAATGGAGCTTTGCTACGGTTAAACGCAAGTTTTTCAGGCGCATGCTACAAATTTCTAGCTTGGATTTGAATTATTACGTGGGCTTGCGTGGTTTGTGAGATGAGATGAGGTTTCTGTGAGGTCGGATTATGGGATATTTTTTTGGAATACGGTATAGAAGATGGGGGATATTGAACTTTACGTCTGATTGAAAGTAAACGATACTTAGATTTTTTGGAGTAGCACGGCCGACATGTTGCTACGTATTTCTTCTTTTTATCGCGTCAAAGATCCATTTTCAAAGCTCGCAACGTGAAACGATCATATGTTATCGTGGATATCGTTATTTTTATCTTCGTTTGAACGAACTTGTGAACCGACAGAAACATAATCCTCTAAACGCGGATAATGTCTTTATCCCCTCGTTAAATTTAGTCACCCGAATTCTAGGAACACAGGAATCGAATAAAGTGTGTCGAGTGGTAGCGTGGCATGTCATGATCGTAATGGACCGCGGTGGAAATGGTGGCCTCCGTCGATGCTGAACCGTGAAATTAACCCAAACACATTTCCCCAAGGCACACGCGATGTAAAACAACCCACGTTCGATCCTATTTCCTTTATATATCATCTGCGACAGACACGAGTGCTATAAAATTGCGATTTCCTGTCAAGGGCTATCGAACAACCCATAAACCTAAGATTGTTTCTTTGAAGATCGTTATCTTAGAAAGTCTTGCTTTTGATTTTTTTTTTTTTATAAAATCTGATTTTTATATTATCTTCTAAAGCAGGGCACCGTTGACGATAGATATAGATTGTCGATAATCGATCGTTTTAAATGATAGATATTTCGAGGCTTAAATTTAAAGAACGTTGATTTAATGGTTTTGATATAAAATTGATGGAAGTAGTCGTAAAGCATTTCAATTTATACTCGAAGGTCGCGATTTTTTAAAAGTAAAACTCTGTTGCTCTCTCTGTACTTTTATATTTATACTTTATGGTTCTTTGAAGATTGAGTTCCAAGCTTGGCTAAGAGAAGTCGCATGTTATAAACCTGTTGAACTTTAGCAGCACTGCTTTCGTTCTTCGATGATTTAGAATATAAACTACGGCGTGTTTCATGACTATAAAATCACTCAAAGATTTTCGATTCTTATATGTTGTGGTCAATGCGATAAGGAACCAAGTATTCCGTATCTGAGCTGTTGTTATTTCTATACTCAGAGATAGGATCACAATAGTCATTATTTTATTCTTGTGATAAATCTATCACACCGTTCTAAGCCGGAAAACCTTTATTGCACTTTCTTGCATGGACTAGGATAAAAAACAAAAGAACATCTTAAATCTATCGATTGATATCTAGGACTATCTTCTAGTTACTATTTCTTATAACTAACGCATATGGGTGACGAGCACGAATTCACGTTGTCATTTTCAATATGAGATTTATAGATATCGAGAAATAATTTATCATGTTCTTCTCCAGAAAGAGAAAGACTATATTCCCTGCATAGAAGAGAGGCGGAAGTTTATTCTAGTTTCATAGCTATAGAATCAGCATAACAAAATAGTTTATTATTCAAATATTGAGCTCGGCATACGATAAAAGCAAATTTGTTTAAGTGTAGCTTATTATTACGTGGCTCCACTTTCAAATAAGTTCACGCGTTGTTTCTACATTCCCGTACAAAAAGTCTCAGAGCATCTTCTATTTTTTCTATTTTTTGTATATTTGGCGTAGATTATGAATTTTCAATTGTACGCATTTTTTATTAGAAGTATTGATATATTAATAGCCTAAATTTCCTTTATCGTATAAAGCATTAAGTTAAATGAATTTTTATAACACAATCCATCGATAGCCTTCTCTAACGTTACGACAATTGTAGTAAATGTCCTGAGACTTTAAAGCTGGAATATCGGGTCTGTGTTAAGAAGTGCAATTTTTAGTTTCGTAGCTATGAGATGCAGTGTATACTGAAACTAGATACACAGATTTCCAACTATAATAAAAGAATATATAAAAGGAAGATTATAGCTTTCATTTTCATTTCCTTTTTCTTTCATTTTTCCTTCTTCTGAAATATATTTCTTTTGCGCTTAATTACCTTCGTCATCAGCTGTAATTTCTTGAAAATTAGACGCATCGGCTGCACTTGCTCTGCAAATTCTTAATACTTGGGAGCAAAAGCGTAACAACGGGGAATTTCCTTCGTTTCGTCATCCGCATCCTTTCCCTTTAGACTAGAAATAATTTCGCCATGTTCCGCTTGATAATGTTACGCGCATCTCGTGCACACAGCCAACTAGTATACGCGCAAATACTTGTAAATAATCAGGATATTCGGTATTCCGTGAGCACGTGTGCTCGTGTGTGTGCGCGAAGGTTAATGATTAGTGCGAGAACACAAACCGCTTCGGCATTCTGTATTCCTCTTCGTAATGCAGAGATCCGGAGAGGAACAAGCAAAACCGAATGGGGTATGCCCTTAGTGGCCGTGCGAAAGAACGATTACCAGTTACGGAAATTGTGTAAATTTACATTAATACAGTGGCTGAATATCGTTTGAATATACTGCCACATGAAGCACACGCTTGTGGAAGTATGTGTTGAATTCCTTGAATAATTCCGTTTGCTTTTCAAAAGTTTTAGTGGCTTGTTCCAACCGCAATTTCGAATATTCAAAGCTTTGTTGGTTACGTTACGTGAGCGGGTAGGAATGAATAATTTGTTTGTTTGTAGAAAGGAAGGAAAATTCTTTTGTGAATCGTGCATGTTCGCAGTTAGGATATTGATAAATGTAAATATTTATCGTTTAAATAAAAATTCGAGATTCGTAGTAAATAGTTCACGAAATGATATATTTTTAACATTCTAAAAAATACCATGTTCGTATAATATTTTTATGCTATTTTGGACATTTTAATTGGTCTAAAAATGAACGAATTTTATTCGCGAGCTTCATTTCCCCTTTTTATACAATTTTCATATCTCTACTTTACCCTTCTTTCTTTTTCTCTCTATCAATAGAATATACACATAAATCATATTAAATGCGAAAATTTCTAATACGATTTAATTTGGCCTTGCAAACAATAGTTAACAGCGTCATTTATTAGCCATTTATCGACAAATTATACTTTAATGTATCAATTCTGTACGATATTTGCTTTCTCCGGTTTGTCCAATTATACTTTTCCATATATTGATCGTTTTGAAAGAAAGATCTGACGTGTCGTCAAATTACGAAACGATCAATATATAGATAGTAATTGATTTGTTATGTTGCGTGTAATATTTGTGGGTTGGCGTTTTGCGTATGTCACTTTTTTTTTCGAAATGTTCTACGCAAAAGAAGAGAATTGTGCCGTTAACTCGTTACTACTAGATCAAGTCGAAACTTTCCTCGTCGGGTCATGTGAGTGTGGAATTATTTCAGACTCCGGTGACGCGGAAATGGGATTCTTCGATCAAAGCAAAGTGTCCAGTCTCGGTAATTAGGAAGATACGTCAACTCGTTATGTTGTTTAATGCAATCTGTGTTCTCTTGAAACTCGGCACAAACAGGTGCCCCATGAGTAGCTTGTGTTGCAAGAGCCAGAAATGTTTTACACCGTGGCCGCAAGAATGTGTCCCGCGGGAATGCTGTAAAGGGAATTAATTCTCGTCCACTGACTAATTAAGACGAATAATCGTGTGTAATGCTCATTATGTGGGTAATTCAGTTTTACTAATCAACGAAGCAAGTGCCTACACCAAGGTTGAGGTTCGGGCATAATTCACCTTGACCATTGTACGCCATTAATATTTCCAGTCTCATACTGTTCTTATGACCTCTAGTCATCAGACTTCTCTGATTAAAGTTCATAATGTACCTAGAAATTCTGCTGATAATTTACTAAATTTCGTTAAGCGAACACATCGTTTTAATGTAGCAATCAAATTTAGTTTAACTGTACGATTTGACTTAATTCTTTAAATTTAATTTTAGATAATTTATTAATTCAATGAAGGAAAATGGGGCTATCGAAGATCTCAGAAGAAGTTCACTCTTGAATTCCTTACCTCGGAAGTTTTACTTTTATCGAAACTTTCAAATATTTAACGTAACGGAAATATAATAACGAATAAATATATAATATCGATAAGCATTCCAGAATTTTCCAAGAATTTATATTTCAGATTTCCTGGAAGTTAAAGCAATAAAAAAAGTAGACTTCCTAAAATTATTCAATCGAATGATATTTAATCTTACTTTATTTAAGTTAATTAATTCTCATAGTTTATCTCATATCTCTCAATTGTTACCTATATTCTATAATTATATTAACGTTTGGCCCATAAATCGTTATCAGTTATTCGTAGAAAAATTTGTTAGCATTTATGGATGCGTCGATGAAGTTACATTTGGTTGATTGGACGATGACGTTTCGACGATGTCTCTCTGTTCTTACGATCAAAGTTGACGTGATTAATACAATTCTCATTTCGAAAACCATAGCACTATGTCATCCTGCCGCTGCGTACATATAATTATTCACTGGTTGTCTCCGAAACAGTGAACTGAAGATTAGACGCCGTCTATCAATTACTTTGGACGTCGTCAGAGGCGTTATTGGCGCGTTTCCGCTGTGCGGATCCTGCATTTCTCTACATTAATTACGACCATACCCACGTCGTGTGCGGTCTAATGAATCTCATTATATCATCCTTCTGGAGCCGTCTTCTTTTCATTATCTCCTTCGCGATTCGTTAAAATCTGTTTTGAAGAACTATTTGCATAGAACGATACTTTTCTTCGCGATGCATTATGCAACTTTTGAAATCTTTTGTAATTATGAATTATTAATTTCTAGCTTTTTAAAGATACTTTTCAAAAATACTGTTGAACGATGCAGTTTACAGTGTGATATGAGGAAAGTCTGTCGTCAATTGTTTCCTTGGACGAAACAGATTAGAACTTGAAGATGTGAAGCGATACCTTTTGTATCGTCGGTTTGAATATGATTACGACCTAGATTTTCAGCTTATTGTTAGTTACAAACTAAATTTAATGCTATGGAACCCAGATTATATCTGAACTAATCATGATAATACTCTGTTCGAATAATCGAATAACTTTCTTTTTACCATTTATTGTAAACTATGTTATAAGTATTAATAAACACAACTAACGCGATAAATATACGTAATAAACACGCTCGTGGCAGGTTTCCCAATTTCTATTCTTCATTTTCAATTGCCATTTTGCAAGAGATCAATCTCGAATTTTCCGTCGATCGGTGCACCGATATGATCGACCGTTTTATACTTGCAGTATTATTTATAATTTTGAACGCACCTTTAACTCTGTTATCACCTACGATCACAATTATTTTCGAAACACATCTCTCTCTCTAAAAAAAAAAAAAAAAAAAAAAAATATCTGACCAAACTTGCTAGACAAAGAAGTTAATTACCTTAAGACCTATACCGATCGATAGATTCGCATATGTATGATGTATGTTACATTTGGTTATTGAAAATTACTTTGTATATGTATTACAATAGCACAATTTCGTATTGCTCGGTACGTTTGTACAGCTATAACTTTCGTACAATTACGAATCAAACGTCGAAACAGCTACAATATCATTTCCGTCTTGATAATCACAACGTGTCTACCAGCTTTACGTGCAGCTGTCACGTATGACTCGCCATTGTTACGTATGATTATTCACGAAGACGCATCTATACTGGAGAAGAGAAATGCCGGATCCCGTCTGTTAGGTCTGTCTGACCTGTCTCAGTTGGCGGACCGGGGGCGAGATTGCCAGCCGTGTTCTCTTCCTCCTTACTATTCCTGTTGCTGTAATGTCGGAAACACCGTGTTTCCCGTGGGAATGTCACTGTTCGAGCGATATCTACGGCACATTTTCTCAAACTTTCGCCGTGATTTCCACGCCACAATGCAAAAAACTTACGGAACGCACTAAGCGGAAGAAACTATGGGGCAATATAATTTTAGCTTTAGCCAGCCATTGTGTAGCTACGTTTCCATAATATTTCTCTTGTGTATGGTGCATGCAGCAGGCGTAAAACTACTTTTTCAATTTCACGAAGAAGTTAAAAGCGCGCGAGAACACGAAGAGCAACGAATTGTTTCCGACAAATATCTTGGTAACGTTTATTTTACGTTCCAGTTTAAGAGCGCTGAATTTGTGCAACATTTAGGTAGATATTTGACGTGCTATTGAAACTGCTGATTTTATTATTTATATATTTTGGATATACGGTCGGTCAGTGTAAGCAAGTATTTGTAAATCTATCTTCTATCAGCAGTGACGTATAAAGCATAACAAAAATTAGATCAACGTTAATTACAACGAATATATGGACTAAGCATTTGGAACTCTTACAGTTTATAGGTAACTGATTTTTTAATACTTTACATCAACAAGAAGTTTCAAAGCTGTGGGTGTCTTGTGATTATAATCCATTCTTTCCTAATATCTCTCCATAATTCCTTATTTAAAACATGTTTTAACGAAACGATCTATATAGTATCTAAATAGTCTAGAGTAAGGACAAGAAAGGATGTTCTATTTGAAGCGAAGTTTAGTTTTATTTTAACAAGCAATACCCAATGCAAAAACTGACTACGATATCTTCGTACGTCTTATTCCAACACTCGGCTCACAACTTCTGTCTTCCCAGATCAAAAAATGCGGACCCTCGACCCTCGCACCCTTTTCCCACTCCTTTACTCATTCAGCTTTGACGTCACCAAGGCATACACTCTTACTTACATTCTTTCTCTCTTTCTCTCTTCCCCAGCACTCTTACGATTCTTAGTTTATACCTTAAATTTACAACTTATACTATCCCGAGAAAACTCCAACTTAAATATGTGATAGACCAAGCGTACCAGGCATGTAAATATGAAACCGGAATTTTTCATACAGACCTGATATACCCCTTTCTTTTCTTTTTTGATATTACATGTATTTATACTTTTGTGTCGTCTAAAATATTCGGCTTACCGTGAATCTAACTATCGACGGTTTGGATAACCCGACTGTCATGAACAGTCTTTGAGTAAAGGAAAACCATAAATTCGAATTTCGGTCCAGCAAACCGACCGAATTCGTTCTCTTTCGCATGCTTGCATACACGTTTCTATCGCATATGTTTTAATATATTTACGCGGAATATGTTTCTTCTACTTTATTTTAAAATATACGATCCTAAAATTGGATTTCGGATGCCTGCAACGAGATATTCCATGTAACAATTCTAAATGAGCCCTGTGGTCTTCACGTATCACTTACGTTGAGGTTGACTGACAGAAGAACGAGTGGATGAATTTGTAACAGAAAAATACATTGAAATAAATAAAGGTATAAGTATAATGTATACCGATCCAGATCCTCGCTCTTACAGTGTTACAATACGATAGAAGCGATAGGGAGGACGTTCATATATTTACAGCAAAGGATATTACCAAAAAAGTTAACCTTGTAGCTCTAGCTAAAGGCTACAAGAAACAGCAATAGAAATCTACTTGTAGCTCCTTTGTTTCTCGACCTTGTAACCCAAAACATAATTTATATTCAATAATACACAGAATGGACCTCTCCTTATTTAGAATATTTTTTTGTTTCACTAAATTCACACAAAGGATATAACTTAGCAAACACGAAGATGGTACCCCGCTGGGGGTAGCCACCCACGTGATAATCAAACAGCCAAAAATTCTACCAAATGTCCAAATCGGACGAATTGTGAATGTAAACAACTAAATAAAAAAAAAAACTAAATTCTATTCTCTTCGTAACAGCGGTCTCCAGGTCACGGATATGCAACAGTAAAGATGTAGAGCTTTCTTGAAGTAATTAATTCAACAACTTACAAAGAATACAAATTTCGACATCGTACGTTCGTTACTTGTAAATAAAATTCTGTTTAAATTTACGACACCGTACAAAGTTGAGGTACTTGGATACAAATCACGTTTGTATTCAATATCATTCTATCCTTGATGCGCTTGTAAAATGTTGGAATATTTCTTTCAAAAGGACGCTTACGAAAATGTTTTATGACGGTGAGCCACAAAGATACTCGAAAACTTACAGCGACATTTTATGGATGTATTACATGTGTTATATGAAACATTTAAAAAATTTGTTGGCATTAAGTACGCAAGAATTACAAGATTTTCATTGAAAAGGATACATTCAACCGTCGGTTATCCATTTGCTTTAATAAATCTCAATATTTAGAGGAGCTTTCTTTAGCATCTTTGTTTGCTTAACGCGCTTGCTAAATACTAATTTTTTAAGTGTATAATAGCGCTAGCTAGTAGTGTATCTCACTAAAGCGTTAATGAAATTTCGCTAATAATCGAAATTTCACACGTGCATTATATTCGTCAGACTTTTCTATCACGAGTCCTCAGTCTCTGGAACTCGATAAGTTTCAAATCTCCAAGAAAAGTTTCCGAAACTTATTTTCCGAAGCTCTGTCAATATGAACGACGACAAAATGTCAGAAACTTGTTACCTTTAAAGAATGATTTCTCTTTTCTGACTAGGTGTACGAGATGTACGTGGCCGGATACCAATTCAAGGTTCTCTCTCCAGTATTCACGGGTCACTGGGGTCTACAGACAAGAAAGACCAGACCAGCTTGGCGCGAACGACAGAACAGTGCCAACAGGAAGCACTTCGAGACGTTTAAGAAGGAAGTTTTCGCCCGTTACATGCGCGATCCTTTGAAGATGATGAAGAACCCTCACTGACGAAAAGTTCGTCGAAGGTTTCGCTAATTTATTAGCGAGATCTTGATCGCCGTCCTTTTTATTCGTCGCGCGGGGCTCTCACTGAACCAATCGGGACAACCTTCAGCGTCTTTGTCTCAAGGACGATGCTGGGCTCTAATTGCTCTACCTGACACGGTGCCATAAGGTTTAAGTTTTTAAACGGACGAGCAATTTCATCGACCATGTCAACGATTCAATTAGGAACGTATCGATCGATTGCTGTATTTTTCACTGTAACCGAGATCAGATCGTTTTCTATATATTTTGTATCGTATCATGAACTTCGAACAATCAGTGAACTTGTATATCGAGATTTTAGTATTAAATACTGGAAGACGAACAGTTTGAAAAACGTCTGTCTGCGTTGCTGCGCGCAAACATCCGGTGGGGCACGTTTAATTCGAGGTCCTTTTGCATAATAATTTACCGACTAAGAATATTGATAAATTGACAGGTCACAAGTAGTAGATTATAGACTCGTGTTTGACAACTTTACAATTTTACATCACGTAGAATAATCATACGGCGTGTAGTTTCTTAAATTTATTTGTACAGTTGAATTTCTTACGTTACGAAAATTGTTACCGCCACAAGAGAGAGTTTATTTGTTCTGGTAACTTGTGACTTGTAAAATTTCACTAATAACTAGTTCAGTCGTGCAAAGCGAGCCGAGAAATTGATCCATCCATTGTGTAGCGAGTCTCATGGCCTTTTTAACCTTTCACGGGCCTTGAAAAATGAAGAGATTTGTCGTCTTGAAAATGATGCTTTTACTTAATGTGTCGTTATTCGATCGTTATTCAAAGCGACCTTATCAACTATCTCGAACCTTCCTGCTATCCCGGGGAATTTCGCGTGTTCCTTGTAAGTTAAAGGATCGCTTTAATAGCCCTTCATATTCCGTTGTCGTTATCGACAAAATAATCAATTACTGGGTGATCATCCGTATCCGACGTTTCCTGCTTGCAAAGAGTTCGATGTTCCCGTATGATTCCAGTCCATTAAACTTCGCGTTTGTGAATTTTCAAGTTATATACCAGCCGTTGTAACGTCGAAAATGGAAAGTGGTCTACCTTCGCCTGAATTTATTAAAATACGTGTGATCTTTTCGTTTAAATTGCAGGCTAACGACTTTTCTAAACCGTTAAAAATCTCCCTTTTCAGTTAAAACGACGATTAACGAGGCAGGATTAATATCGATCTCGAACTTATCCGATTCTGTGTTCTTAATACTTCTATACAGAAATCGGAGCTAACCCACGAACAGTCTTTGCCTCTGCAACGTTTCAAGCTATCAAAGTTCGATATACGTATCGTTCACGCGATATTTCACACGTTGGACAGAAATTCCCGCTTTGTATCGTGCGCATATGGTTGTTAAAGTCATAGCCCGAAAGCTTTCGTTTTCGAATAGTATTTTCCTCGTTCCCGTTTGATATCTTCGCTGGTCATTCCGATAATATCCGTCCCGGTAAATCGGTGACATATCACGTGTATATAGATCGTCTCAAGCTGGAGAGAAATTGAGACCCGTGCTGTCTTTCTGTCGGCTCGAAGGAGAAACATTGGTACAGTCCGGTGTACAGGTCATACGTCAAGTTGTGTCGACAACTTCTAATCCTGCATATACAGCGGCTCACGAAAGTATTTGAATATTTAGCTAAAAAATTGCTATATACAGGATGGTTGGTAACTGGTGGTACAAGCGGAAAGGGGCTGATTCTAGGCGAAAAAAGAAGTCGAAAATATAGAATAAAAATTTAAAAATTTAAAAATTTAAAAATTTTAAAAATTAAAAAAATAACGTCAATCGAGACAACGATCTACAGTGAGATCCGTTACAACGAGACGTGATAAAGTGCACGCGTACCGAGCGAAAATTCAAAGTCGATTTTCTCGAAAACAAAGCCTGGAACGAAAAATTTTTATTCTATATTTTCGACTTCTTTTTTCGCGTAGAATCACCCCCTTTCCGCTTGTACCACCAGTTACCATCCACCCTGTATATTGTATGTATTATACAAAACATTTTATGATTGCATTAACGCTCTAACGAGAATCTGATAATGTGCATAGAAATTGCAAAATATTTGTTGCGTTAACAAATATTTATAATAAAAGATGAGTAGTCACACCTTAAGTGCGTGACAAGTGTTAAATACGATCTCAATAAATATCGTGATTTATTGATATAGTAGATAATTGATAGTTTTCGATACTTTTGCGATCTCCGTGAAATACATATTTGCGCCAAACATCTTGCAGCTTCTGTGTAAATTATCAGATTTCTTTCAAACTTTATCGATATGATAAATTTGTGCTGACGAAATTTCAAAATATTTCGTATAACACACGTAATATATTGACGTAAAATCTTTCTACATATACACTTTCCTGAGCCATTGTACATCGCACCGTATAAACGTCGTAGGTAAGGATAATAACGAAATGGTTTTGGGCCATGATCGATCGATTTTGCAACATACAATAGACCAGACTAAGACAATTGACACGATCGATGTTAGTCCAGGGCCTAAGGTGTTTGTCATAGATATACGTCAGTGAGTTCCACGTAAACGAGCATCTGTTTGGGAACTTGTCGCGAAGAAGAATACTATTTATTATTAAGATCAAAGTATTTTCACTTTATTCAAGACACGTAATATGATTGATATTAATTATGTTACTTAATGCTACATATCGATACAACAATGTCCATTTTCTATTCACGGAATCACTTCAGTAGCGAAAGCACTTAGCAAACCTCACCAATGGAACCAAAACGCACTACCCTGTGACCAGAAAAATGCGAGGGAACGTCAGTTAAGGAACAAAGCATTTGGATGGAAGTAGATTCGAATTGTTCGAATACAACATCGAAATGCCATTTAAATTAAAAGAAAATAAGGATAAACGTAGCGTGTCTCAATCGCCGGTGAAAGATGCGAATGACAAACAGCTTAAACGAGTCGGTGTAACGATTGGATCGTGTTAATCGCGTTATCGAAAAGTATAAAGGATTGAAAAAAGGTGAAAGGAATGACAGAGAAACGTAACGAACGAAAGGAACACGAAGGATCCCTTAGGTGAACGTGAAATATTTGCAAGAACAGCGAAATTTACGTGTATGTTCGTTGTCGTTGCGAATATTTCGTATTTGTTTGTGTCGAAGAGAAGAATCCTTAAAGGGAGGAGAATGAGAATAAGGACGAAGGAAAAAGAAGAAGAAAGGAGTCGGCGTGTGGAGATGCAGGGTAGGGCAATCAAGTAGCCGTGATGAGCGTCGAGGGGTTGGTGGCGTACTTCTGGGTGCTTCCGGTTCATCGGTTCGTCCTAAACGAAACTAAGCTCGCTTGCTGCTTCCACTCACGGATTGCCAGAGTCATCAGAGACTGCCATGCGGGATCGCGGAATAAATATCTGCCGGTGAGTTTCGCGGCACGTACACGGTGCACGAACGGGGAAACGAGGCCGTAGATCTTAAGCGAACGTACCTCGTTAGCTATCTGTGATTTAAGAGTTTTAAGTTCGACGGATCGATCTCGGCTGAAAAGGAAGAGCCGCGAAAGCTTTTCAAGTGCGCGTTCGAAGAGTCACGGAGAACGACGTCTCGTTATATTCGAGGCACGATATTGTCAGAGAAAGAAACGGAATTGTATAATTGTCATATATATATCGACATGTATATTAACAAAATTGCGAAAAGATTGCTATCAACGAATTTCTTAATCGATCGACCGTTTGATAGTGTAATAAAATAGGAAAGAATTCGAAATGAATGTTAGAAAATAATGATCTGTTTATTGTCAAGGTTTCCTACATTTTTTGGTATCATATACGAACATACGTACATATTGAATTTCTCGTAGAAAATAACTATTATTCGTAATTGACAGAATTGTTGATAATAGGAAGACAGCTCCACTTTACGGTAATTCGAGTAAACTAACAAAAGTCAATTCAGAATCGATGAAAATCAAATCATTCTTTGGAACGTGTTATACATTTTTGCACTTTAGAATACGAGATTTATACCTGCCTTTCTCTTAAGATAAATTCACTTTAAAAATGAAACGTTGGAACTGCCTTCTTATTGTTGCAAATCCCTCAATTATAGTTACTATATTTCGCAAGCTTTTCGAATCCTTCTCAGACTACGCTGTTAAAAGGTTAGAAGTTCGTGAAACAAATCTTCGTTTTTCGGTTCTTGCGATCCTCGCTGACGACTCGAAAATGAAATTACGCGGTACTCGTAAGGGAGTGACGCTAATGGAAGTCGCAAGCTCCGATTTCATTTTTGAATTATTTATACAGCCGCGGCTGTTACCGTTCCGATATCGTCGTATGCGCATCCTCGATCAAAAAGCATACATGCAAGCGAAATACAAACGAGATCGACGCGTGATCTATTCGAAAGACCGCGACATCGCGGCGAACGAGAAAGTGCAGTGAAAGATCTTTTTATCCGGTTCTTCAGTGATGCTATTGTCACTTATCAGGCGACATTCCAATGTTATGGAATTATCGTTCATCCCAAGTTTCCCGAAACGAGAATACGGAGGAAAAAGAGACAAAGCGAGATTTTGATAGAACTATTCGCATTCACGCCTTTTCGAATCCTATTCAGCTCCCTTCCCTTCCCGTTGTCTCGTCTCAACAGCAAGAACATTGCTCAACGATTCGTCGCTAGTAAACCGATTTGTGTAATTTATGGAACATTTTATGACACAGAGTTATTGTATATTATAATGTTTTTACGAATACGTGTAAACCGCCAAAATGATTGTAACACGAGATGATTACTGTTAAAAGGTGAGGCACAATAAATCAGTACGAAGCATGGATATGAAATATTCTCTTCAATGCATTTCGATATCGACCAATTACAAGCGTATTCGATGAAAAATCGTTTCTCCACTCGAATGACAGTCGTTGTACATAAAATGTGTTTTATTATATAGCTGGGGACAGATGTCAAATAACCAAAAATATCGTAAGCGGACGAAAAGGACATTTATGAACAATATCGTTATATCGTAGAAAATCATTTTGTACGATATATCGTATATGTCTGATACAAGATTATTTCAATGCATAGAAATCTTAGAAAGAAAGCTCGAACTTCAAGCAGAAAAGAAACGACTACAAGTTGCAAGTATGATATTTGTTTATTTTCGCAGAACTTGATCTATGCTTGATAACGTGTTCGCGAATAATTCTTTCGCCTATAGTTGGGAAACTAGAACGGCTTGAAAAAGGACAAGCAATTAAATACAGGGTGTGGAGGTGCGCTCATGATACGCGGATTATTTTCCGATGGTAACTGGCAAACTTCGACACCAACTCGATGTAACTTCGAAGCGAAAACTTTGTAATCGCTCGGTATATTGGTTTCGAGGCAAGTGTTTTCAGTGAAGGTGGTATGTAAACTTTCCAAAGAATGTGCTTTATTACATTTTTTTCGTCGCTTCTTTCTCGTGCTGCATCCAGGGTACACCGTGAGACCGCGCTTATCGAAACGCGAAGAATGTCTACGGATATCGATAAGGTATCGCGTCTCTTCGTGCTCCGAGGTGATGAACAGTCGAGGGACGTAACGTCTCTTTATTATTTTCGTACGCGAAAGAATATCCTGGTAATTCGGTTCCATTTTTTCTTCTATAGACAATGGATCGTTACTGCGTTAATTCGTTAAAAAAACGAATCTATTCTTATCCTTTATGGTTTCGAACGATTACCTTTATCGGCTATTTAACACGATAAGAATGAGAAATTCGCAATGAACTCATTCGCTTTTCATTTCTAGATTTACTTCGTTTTCTACAAGTGTCCTAATACTTATAAACGGAGGTGATTGATCGATCGATTTGCCTTTCTCTATCGGCTTATAGAAAATCATTTGTCACACTCTTTATCGCTTATTTCTTAATCCAGAACATTTTCTATAAGCTCGCAATTTATACGTACAATTATTAACTTCGTAATTGTTTCTTTCTAATCCTCCTTTATTTCTATCGAGTTCATTCGATCGTTAATCTTCATCGTAATGCTCCTTCTTCGATCGAACTAAGTACGTATACCATATATTATAGCAAGAAGCAGACATTTCGATTTCAATTCTTGCAACGAGACAAATAGGAACACGTTGTGATGTCAGACTATTTCCGAGGAAATTGTCATAATGCCGGGTAATCCGATTTTGTTCCGTGCCAATATCGAACGACACGAACGCGGGACGACAATAGTTTGTTGTAACCAAACTCCGCACTTAACGTATTTCACAGAGGTACTGCGGTCGAACCGATACGATCGATTCTGTTGCGATTACCAAGTCCTGTTACCTGCATCTCCAATCCGTAAACGATAAGCGGATTTTTCTATACGTTTTGTTTTACACAGCACCTTGTTTTTACAGAAGACACAGAGGAATTTGTTTTTACTCACACACGTTTATGATAATGTAGATTCGACGTCTGTTGCCTATTATAAGTTACTTCCTACTTTTTCTTTTTGTTTTTTTGCAATGTATATATAAAACTTTCTAAATTCCAAAGTGATTCATTTTATAAATCGAGGGTTCTTCGAAGCAAAAAAACTAGATTGCAAGAAACGAATCTCGAGGAAAGGGCTTTCCGTCCTGATCTCTAACTTTTCATATTTTTATAGCTCGATGATTTAATTCGATATCGATATCTTGGTAAATTCTCAGTTAGCTTGAAAAAAGCTTGAGAAAGAGAAACTCTCACCCTTGTAGGATAACGCGATGGAGGGGGATGGCGGTCAGGCGGCCTAGAACCGTCCCAAGGGACCGCGACTAGAAGGGGAGATAGCGCTAGGAGCAATGGCCCCCCTAACGCCAAATTCAACAGTCGTGGAATTGTTAGGACTGGCTCGAACAAGAGAACGCGGGAAGGGAGTGCGACAGAAGATAATTCATAAGAGGTTCCTGGAGCACTGCTGTCATACGCGTAGGATGGCCATCGTGGAGTTTTAGGAGTCCGACACTACTCTGCTGTTACCGATCATTAGCAGTCCATGAGGATTTCTCCACGTGCAAGAAAAAAAAAAAAGAAAAAACAAGTTTAAAAAAAGCTCACAATTATACATATAACTGCAAGGAAAAACGATATCCGTGTCTGTGTAACAGGCTTTTGTTATACTTTTATCGAAGGAAAAGTGGCACTATTTTTTACGTTCGATTTACTCCGTTCACGTTTTTTAAACGTTCCGGAGCTGTCACATCTATTGATAGCGAATGAAACCGACCGATTAAGATTTAGCAACGAACCAGTAATCGCGTGTACGCTTGCAGAACGATCAGCGACATTCATTGCCATTGAATCGGCACGACGATCCGCAGGCTCCGATAACGCAAAATCGAATGAAACCAAACCGCGGCTACGCGGATCATACCAGAATGCGAGCGGGCCATACTTCTGTCGTTCCCGTTGTTCCCACGGTTTCCGTCGCTTTGTGCAATTTCGGCTTGCTTTGCCGCTTTCACCGGGCTTTGCCAAGCGAAACGAACGCCGTACCGGTTACGGTTCCGTTTTGCCGCGCGTCGCGTTGCTCGTTTTGCGACTCGTGCCACAGGATCGACGTGTTTCGTGGGAACATGAAATAGGAAACACGAGACGAAGATGTCGCGAGTGGCTGTAGGTGTAGACGTCGTCGTCGTCCCAGGATCAGACTAATTCTATCTAATCTCGAATAATCTTCGCTAATCTTGTGCAATCTAGCGACAGCTTCGTAGGGCGACGACGCTGCAATAGGTTCGTTTTCAATTAGAGAGAGTTTGATGGCGTCTACGTTCGATCGACCAAAACTCGACCGACTGAGAGGAAGGCTGAAAGCGCGATCGAATCGCAGCGAATCTGTCGACGAAACAAATTGCGGGCATTGTCGAAAGAAAAATTATCGCAAGAGTGGAATATTTGTAAACTTTGCGTGCTATCGACACAGACACATAGTCTATGCTCGCGAGCATTCAACAAGTACGACAATCGTACCAAGCCAGTACACACGCCGTATATGGTGTACAATCTCAACATCGAGGCATCTACATAATTCCTCGTTAGTTTGAGTCACAGGAAATCTGCCGAGTTCGTTAGACTGAATCGAAGCGGGTTGGTCGGATGGCAAGCTTTCACGAAGACGAAGGTTGCCAAGGGTGCAACAATTGACCGTGTAATCGCGGTTTCCTATCTTATCTCGGTACATCCTTTAATATTAATCTGGAAAGTGCTCCTCCGAACCGTGCAATAATGGGCTTTGTTCGTGCAGCGGAATCAACGGAGACGGGAAGGGCATTCAACGATCCTCCGAGGAATATGCCTGTCTGGATTTTCAGAATTTTTCCTCCCAGACTCAAAGGAAACAGCGCACCGCTGTCGCTGGAATCGTCGGTCGATCGATTCGTCGTCGGGAACGACCCGCTTTCAAACGGAACGTCGATCTTCCGTTCCGACGAAAACTGCGCGCGCGACAAACCGAGCTCTTCCTCCGCGTCGACATTTTCCGCTGACAAATGGAACTGATCCATTTAATCGTGCTAAACGCTGTCCCTTTGAACGTGGCACGCGTTCATCCGCCATTCACGTCTTACGAACGTGAAACTTCCGTCTAAACGTTGAACGGTCTGACAAGCTGTTTCTGGTGTTTGCATATGTATGCGCGCGGGGAATATAATTCTGATTAAAAATTAGCTTTAAAGAATCACTCGGTAAACGAAGATCAGAGGAGAAGTGTTCTGGTTATTCAAAGTTGCTGAGAAATTAATTAAACGAATTCTCCGATATATATATATATATATATATACACGTATGTGATTTAATAAATTAAATCTGAGGAAGGAAGGGCAGTATCGATGCGCGCGTATTTTTCACAGAAAAACTTGAAAAACGTGGCTTCGTGAAATTAGCCGCGCGGCAGCATACAGAGAGAATGGACGTAGCGCATTCCGCGAAACGGAAGCGATCGATTCCGTATGACAAGCGTTCGTTTCAATCTATTCGGGTCGGAATTTTCGTGAGACTTGGTGGAATTCGTTATTTCATCGGGGAGGCGTGCGAAATTCGTCGAAAAGTTGCCGCGATGGAAGGAAAACATGATCTGCGTGCACAAACAATTCTGTCAACGAATTTAATTTCATCGCGATGTAAATTTGTATCCGTTCGGTCGAACGAAGAGAAAAGGATTCAATTAAAATGGAATACTGCTGGCAGCGACGCGTGGAATGTTTTTCGAAAAGGCTGAAAAATACGAACCTGATGACTACTCGCCTCCAGTCTTCTCGTTTCCGAGCGGCAAAAAAACTTTCCGACTTTTATTTCTTTCCATAGCTGTGAAATCTATGAACGTATGTACGAAATATTTTCAAACTCTGTGGAACCATATCTTGATACCTGTTCGATCGTTTTACAATTTTTTTTAGATCAAATATCCTATTAATAAAATAATACATTTTACAACGGACAAACGAAGAAGACAGATACACCGATAATTTTCCTACTTACTAGTATCGCTCTGTTAACTCGATAATTTGTCAGACATCTTTATACAATCAGCGCATCACGCTATATAAAAATATACGACGGAACGCGTGAAACGGACGATGAAAAAAATGATCTCATCAAATGTTAGAGATATTTCATCGCAGTTAAACGTTCACGTTTAATAACGCAGCGAATCTGTAGACTAAAATAAGTTCCCTATATCGTCTCGTCCGCGCCACAGTGTCTCAAGAAGTATAAAAAATATTAAAAAGAGCTCTGTTAAGAACCGGCCCCTCTCCACGGTAAGACAAGGTAAGAGAAAGCATCGTTTACGGGAGTTTCGAGGTTTCCTTTGAAACGCAGCAGATCCCGGCACGGTTGTTACGAATAATACCTCCGTAACGTCTTGTCCAACGTTCTAGGATTCCAATTGTTAAGCCCCATGCCAGTGAGCTCGTCGGGAACGAAGAATAGCAAAGAGACGAGAAGAGGTGGTGGGCACAATGCTCGGTTTCGTCGGTCGGATTCGACCAGAGCCGAGGTTCGTTTCGCTCCGTCAGACGGCGAACATCGACGACGAATAGCGAGGAATCTCAGCGAACCATTTAATGTCAGCCATGACGAACGTCTTTCGAGGAATTGCCAGGACGAATATTCACGACACGGAACTTCCCACTTTACCACGACCTCCAACTTTGAATTAAGGTTCTAATCCGAGTTTCACGAACCATCGCGAGACTATCGGTCGCGTGATCGGGATGCCCTCGTGTTTAGGGCCGAGTCCATTAACCGTGAACTTTCCAAGATGGGAGCGTACCGAAAGCGACGTTTAATGATCCACGGACGAACCGCTGTCGCAGGTTTTATGGAACCGAGAGGAACTTGGCGGAGACGGCGCGCAAGCTTCCATACCGCGACTTGTTGCCTGCATAATGGAACTCCTTTCGCCTGGTACTTGAGAAACGACGATGTTAATCGAAACGTACCGCGTTTCTTTCTAAACGTATTGTTTTTCGTTAAACGAATTTACTCGATCGTTTGTTATCCCTAACGTCGAAATGAATCTCTCGTTTTACGTTGTCTGGCCAACGAACGTTTCACCAAGGATCGCTGGCCGACATTCTATTACCGTGAAACTCGTAGCATTCGAACGTAGCGCGCATAGAGT
This sequence comes from Bombus vancouverensis nearcticus, assembly GCF_051014615.1. Taxonomy (NCBI): domain Eukaryota; kingdom Metazoa; phylum Arthropoda; class Insecta; order Hymenoptera; family Apidae; genus Bombus; species Bombus vancouverensis. The sequence goes on along the minus strand of NC_134912.1, from coordinate 20,550,186 downwards.
TCGCTCGAACGCACCGGGAAGCAAGCTGACGATCCGAAACCATGATCGGTCGATCGGCGATGCGGTTAAAGCAATTGCGGATTCCGGCGGTGGTCGCCGCCTTACCTAATAATTTAAGGGATCATCGCTTCTCCGCTCGCTCCGTTCCACCTTGGTATTTGTCTTTCGGTCGATTTCGGAGAAATTAATCTTGGCCATCCACCCTGTCTACCTGCTCCGCCGTCCTTTCTTACATCCAACACACCCCTCTCTCATCCATCCGTATTCTTTCGTTCCACCGATTCACGGTCGTCTCGTTCTTTTGTCTAACGATTTCCGTTTTCATCGTAGGCGGCTGCTCGTCATCCGCTCAGTCTGCTTCGATGTGGAAAGACCGCGTCCTTTTCTTTCCCGGCTTTCGAGTGTCAAATATTTGCGAAGCCCGGAGCTCGGCACGATCGTTCTCGAGATTACACGGGAATGCGGGTGATCAAAAGTTCGTCGTCGACGTGTAGAAAGGGAGGGGAGGTTCGCTGGTACGAGAGGCGGTAGATAGGAGGAGGAGGAACAGTGGAAGAGTCGATAGGTGAGCGAAGGGGGTTGCTGGATAAGGGGTGGAAACGACGGTGGCTGTGCGGTAGAGCGCGCGGATCGGCCTTCGGGGCTGTGGAAGACGGCCTCGATGCCTGCAGCGGCAGAATCGTTTTGTAATTGATAGGAGTGTTTGTTCGCGTTTGTAAATACCATTCCATTAGTGCTGCCGCGAGCATGAACTACATGAACTTGGTTGCACGTCGAAGTTTCCAGCTCCTTCGGCTGTCGACCGGGCTACCGCCTACCGTGCAACCGGAAGTGAGAGAAATTGAGTGCCTCGATTGTTCTCTCGCCACTCCTTCTTGTCGCTGTCGCGTATATACCTGTTGTACGAACTGCTCTCTTCTCTCTTTGTCCTTCCTCATTTCCCTTTTTTATTTTCCTCCTTTGTATTTCGTCCTGCTCGCCTTGACATCTACTCGTGTTCCTTCCTTCGTGCTCGCGTTTCTTCCCATCTCGATCTTTTTTAGTAGATTCGATAAAATTAATTTTATACCACTTTGCAATATCTTTTTCTCTACCGCCTTGTTTTAGATTCCTTTCCCCTTGCTGACCTTTTGTCGAGAAACTCTTCCATCCTTTTCATTGCCATCTTCGTCTCAATATTCTCGTATAGGAGTCGCTTTTACTTTCGCCTTACTCCCGTCTATCTTTTTAATTCCTTCACCCTAGTGTTGCGTTTACACATTTTTCCCCGGCAATTTCTCTTCCCCGACGACCCTCGCAACCTTTTCTCTTACTCAATTTGGTTTATCCCTTGTTCTTCCACATCGATGTTCTTCGATGTTCTTCCTTCGCTGGTTCTCCCTATTCCCATTTAAGTATTCCCTTTCTCCATTCTGCTCACCCTCAGCCACACGGCCTTTCGTAAGGTTTCGCAAACACGATTGCACGGATAGCTGCTGCAAGTGCACGTGCCACGATTTCCTTGTTGAATATGTACACACACGTACGTACGTTCGTGCATGTAAAGCGTACACGCTCGAAACGTTCGAGACGCACACGATTGCAGAGGGATCGTCGATGCTAGGTAACTCGATGGATTATGCGGCTAATTTCTAAAGTGGTCCGCAGCCTCCCTGAATTATGCGCCGCTAGCCTTAGTGGCTCGACAGTCGGCCGATCGATTAATATCGGTCGTAAGGTTACCTCTGTCCGGATAGCATGGCCAGCCGTGCTCGACCTTATCGGCCATGTCCTACGATTTGTCAGAATGACGCATACGTTTGCGCATTATACCGGAAATTCTCCAGAAACGAGCTCTCCTGCGGTTAATTCCGGTTTAAGGAGCCCGCTGGCTTCCTCATTTGCATAACAGCACCGATTTGATGGGAAGAGCAACGATTTGCGGATGGAATCAGAACGAGATAGCGAGTATCGTTACTTGATTCGAAACCAGCGCAGCTCTCCCGTATAAACGTTCTATTTTTCATCGGAAAATTAATATAAAAGCATAAAGCGTGCACGTCGCGTACCGTTGTCCTCGCTTCGTGAAAATCGCTACTTGTCTCTCGTTCTCTACTCTACTATCCGTAGATCGTTCCTTTAAATTTTGCCTTAATGTTCCTTCTTGACTTTCTTTCGCACGGCGACATACGTACCGATATGGATACCGATTACGCATTGTTCGTTACAGAATCGTCGCGCCATATGGCTGTTTCTTCTATTTCCACTTCTCAACTTTCCCGTCTCAACTTACTCGTTATCGTTTCCACGCGGAATCACGATCAAAGGACCAAAGCGACGAACAAAGGGGGATCCGCGCGACTAGAAGCTAGACAGTTTTATTTCGCTGGTTCGAGAGGGTTCTCGCAGCGGAGAAGCGAAACCGCAATTTTATTTGCGCGATTTCGTAGCAGCTCATGCGGCGACGTCATCTTGTTTTGAATTTTACGGCTGATCACTCGACGATACGGCGTCTAGGTCGCGTTCTATCGTCGCCTCTGGCAAAAAGAGCAACGAAATTCCCGTTCGGCAGATTCTTTCGTCCAAAAGCGAACAGACAGCGGCGAGATTTTTACACCAACGCCCACGTTTCAGCTGTAAAAATCTGTGTTTCGCAGAGAACCCTGTGCATGCAAAAAAGCATTGCCCCGGCAGATAATCGAGTCAGCGAAATCGTACCGGAACCAACGACCTCCTTTCAATTCGGCCAACGTGCTACCAACCCTCCAAACGAAACGATATTTGCCTGGATTCGTTTTTCAAAAATTCTCCAACCTCTCTCCGCGTGGCTCTTCCTTTATGATAATGCATTTGGTAAATTGAAACTTTTGCCCGGGCAATTTTGTCATCGCTGATATCGATACGCGTCGGACTGGATCGTTCTCGACGCTTAATACGTTTAGAGGCGAATTTACGTAAGTGAATTCCGCGATCGAACGATCAACGTGCAAGTACAGCTTCCTCGAGTAATTATCAGTAGTGGTAAGTCTGTAGCGAGTACTAGCGTGCTTTGTGGTACGAACGATTCTCACAATGGAACGTCGTTGTTACGCCAGTATTTGTTAGACAGTTTCGATTACTTAGCTCGATAGCTTATTCGGTTTCTTGGGCGACGTTTATCAAATAAGGATTTTCATTTACGCTTCCCATAGCGAAGTTATCGAAAATTATCATAGCTTGTCGTGGTACGTGATATAACATATTTCTAGAAAATACTGTCTTTCTTCGTACCAAACGATTATAAGAACGAGTCTAGCCAATTATAATAATTCTTCCTAAACCGAGCAACAATTTGCGTTTCAGTTTCGGTAACAAAGAAGCTATCGTTGATTTAACGAAAACCGTCGAAACAATGAAATTCAAAGTTGCATCTCAATTATTGGCATAACGATATCGAGTCCAATTTCCTCGCTCGAAAATTACGATTTACCATCTCAACCAGTCTCGATTTCGTTTCATCGATATAGAAACGATATAGATCGTCGATGAAAGTACAACAGAGGATCGACCTGTAAAGTCGAATTTAAACAAACGACCAACGACACTCACGATGCGACGAGTGTCTTTTGGAAGACCGTAAACTGGTCAGATTCCATAGGGGATGGTAGGTGAAAATGCTGTTTCCGTGGGTTGGCCGCGAGAGGAGATGACGCGGTCCGAGTGAAACCTACGCTCCGCCACAGAACGAAGCCCGCAATATTTGTCCTGGCAATGAGTAATTAAAATGCAAATTACGAGTCACGAGTAAATATGTTTGCACGAGTCGTGCCAAATGCAGCCTGCGATCGCTAGGATTACCCTTTCAACGGGACGCGATAACACCGGCCGTTTTTGGCGTTCGCTTTCATGCCAGACATTGAAAATCGGCCGACACGCTCGCGAGAAACAATTAAAACGCAAGATTTATACACGTCTCGTATTTTTTCTGTACGTTATGGTCTCGCAACAAGACAATGTCATTGTTTCGTATCGCTTCATACGGTTTGCCAGTGGTCATTGCGGTACTCCACGATATTTATCATACTTAACCGAGAATAATATTTAATATTTATTTAGTTCTAATTTATCTGTGTACACGTGTCAGCGCGATTTACGAACACCGCAGTGGCTTCGATCGAAATGGTCTCTAGGATACGGTGTCTGGAATAGGATGAATTTGTTTGGTTTCGAATTTCGAGTATTGGCTAGATTTTTTGTCCAACGAACATGCAGTTTCGTATCAAAAGGAAAATATAGATTTGTAGACGAGCTTGTATAAAATCTACAAAACCCGAGAGGAAGGACAACAACGTGAAAAAGAAGAAAATGAAAAGAAAAGAAAAGAGATAAAAAAAAAGTCAAATATTCTTATTGACGAATCAAATATTCTTAATAGTTGCTTTCGTAATCAAATTACTCTTATCCCATAAGTTTACGTCTAGCGTATATTTTACGAACTACATAAATACGTTCATACGTGGCTTTGGAAACAAATAGGCTTCGAAGATGTTTCAAGTTCAAGGGAAAAATGAAAATATATAGCAAAGAAATACAAATTGCATCGTAAATGCATTTAGATTGTGAAAAAATAATTTTTTCTCCGGTGATATTCCGAATAGGAAATATTATACTAAAACTCGAGAGCATTTTTGTCGAAAACAGAAGGATCGATCCATTTGGTTAATCGATAGTTTTTAAGGGAACGTGAAAGAAACAGCGTCGACCCGCTTTTCGTACGTTCCCAAGTAAGTCGAAGAATTTAAGGAATAGAGGATATAAGCATCAAGCATTTCAACAACGTACAAATTCTCGTTTCATTGTTTACATCGAAGCCACCCTTTCTGTTACCGCGTGCACGCGTCTCTCGCAACGCGTTTCGCTGCGTATCTTCACCCTTTCACTGACTCGTTGCTTGTCTTCGCGCGAGCCAACCCATTTTACGGTCCCCGACCTCCGACTCGCAACTCGCGGTATTACTGAGCGTGGTAATTACCGTGGTTCTGATTACCTCACCATCCGAAGGGAGATAATTGCACGCGATGTATCCAGCAGCGCGACATCCCGCGCGAAAATACCATTACGCGGTCGTTTCTTCTTGCCGAATTGTTCTCGATATTGGACCATTTTTTTCAATGACAGCAATTGGATTTTATCCAAACCGGGGAAAGTTTTTCAAATGAAACTGAAACAAGGTATTACGGGAACGTTTTAACCATTTTAACAATAAAATTATGTGCGTAGTTTTTGGTGAGTAGAATTTTATCTAAACTTCTTCCCCCCCTTTTTTTTTATTTGAATTAAAACTTGTTTTCGCAAATTGATTTGACATTTGATAATATATTTGTACGATAATGAGTATTATACGTTTAGTAATGACGTAGTGTATTAATTTGTAGGAAAATTTACGAAACGTTTGTTCGAAACCTTGTTGCTTCTTTTGAGCAATATAATAGCGGTGAAAATTTAATTTTTGGAGACTCGTTGCGGCGAATGGAACGAACGTGTGCTGTGTAAAATTTAAACTCGTTTCCTCTATAAGCATGTGAAATTTGATTAACACAGGTACGTTTTATGAACGAGTGGAATGGAACAATACAACGCCTATGGGTGTTTAATAATTATTGGTAATATATGTGGTTATAACGTTCCTGTATACGAATAATGTGTATTTCCTCTGGAAATATTAGCAAGGAGGTACTTGTATCAATTCCACATATATCAATAGTATTTTGATTCTTATTTTTGTATTTAAAATCATAAAGGAAAATATTACACGAGCCTCGATGGAGTTTAACAAAATTTGTCGAAATTTTGCTCGATAATTGTGTACATCAAATTAATTTTGTCGGAAAATAATATCGCGGTTAATACATCAACGTACGACCTTTCAATAAACAAATGTATTTTATATATAGTAGCCTATATTCAGTCGCTATAATTAAGAGTTATATTTCTTCGCCGATATTCCAATTTCCTCCACGAGAAGCAACAGATCCATACTTTTATAAATAAAACTCAGGAAATCTAATAAATATTATAACAATTACTTTACAAGTACTTTTATATACTTTTACGTATCGTATCTACCTTTAAATTTCCCATAAATGCACAAAGTCCAGTCTACGGATAATTTTTCAACATCTCTAACATCTGCGCCAAAGTTTCTCACAAGCCCAGCAGCAGTCGAGCGTGGCAGCTAGTTCCAAAGAAAACGAGAGATATGGTAATTGAATTCCTCGATACTGATTCGATCGGAAAATGAAAAACGAACGAAAGTATGGCGATACGTGTATTTATCGTGTATCGAAATCGAACGAAGCAGCGACTGTGCCACGTTGACCATCGTTTCGCGTGTTTGTGTACGCGCTAGGCACGGTAATTACAGGTGCAGTAGCCTGGTCACGGCCGTTTGAAATTCATTTGGCAGCTAGTAATAGAAAAGCGAACCGTGTAAGTTCAGAAACTCGAACGTTATCGAGAGGGCACTGGTTGGCCGGATGCGAGCTGTGGATCGCGGTTAGCCATCCGGTTCCGTAAGCTTCGGGTCAACCTGCTGGTTACCTCCCAAAGGTCTTGTACTCGGAAATAGAGTGCGCTATATACGGCGCACGCGGTAATTCCAACGGGAATTGTTCGGCTGCTATTGATGACACCTCGCAGACCTCTTGCATTTTAACAATAAGCCGGTCATTAGCTCTCTTCAGTTCGTTTCTTGAATGCCCTTCTCCTTTCCTGCTCTATTATACGTAGTCATTCGATTCGATTTTACCGCAGGGATGTTGCGAGATCGCTGATACGAGGAGCAGTATACAGACTTCCAGACATATTCTTAGAATTATGGCCGCAAGGGGATATAAATATGTTTTGCGGATTATTCTTTTCAATAGAATCAGTTGATTGAGATTGTGATCTTGATATATGGCTACAGATAATGGCAGGTGATTTACTTTTTTTAATCAGTGTCTTTGTACATGTTTTTATCTGTTGGTTTTTCCCTTTTGTTCTTTGTCTTCTTTTAGAAAAATATATGTTTCTTTTTGTGGACTTTACATGTACGGGAGATATATATTTATCGATTAATACGACAAATGGTAATATAAATTAACCTTTAGAAGCTATTCTGATATCCTGAACAAACGTGATATTATTCGTAACCATCGCAAACAATAACCTTTCAGCTAATGTTGAACAGTAGTGAAACGTAAAGGTAAAAAATGAAAGGTGAGACGTAGTGGGGTCAAATTTTTGCTCCTATTATCTTTAGGTGTTTCAATAAAATGTACCAATGTGTATTCTACTTTAGTTTCGCGAGATTCGTTTATTTCTGAGGATATTTAGGCGAGTTCGAAGAGCTTGATGGATCAATTACGTGTCTGTCTCTGGGAATCTCTGCGTTCCTACATTTACGCGTTTAATTTAACTCGAGGTAAAAAAAGCTGGAATGCATGGGCCTATTAATTCTTCGCGTTATCAGTTGTCAGTAATCGTTTATGACGTACAGAATATAATCGTGTTGCGATATCTGGACTGTAGATTACAGACGAATGCAATTTGATTCGTTTCGTCGTTCTGAAATAAAATGGGACGTCGAATAGGATAATCTTGGCAAAGCTCATCTTCCGAAAACAACATTCTCGGTTTAAATTCGTATAATGCAGAGGCAATAAACTATGACGATATGCACGGATAGTATGCGACAAAGCAATAAATATGATATTTGCCTTCGTACGAGTCAGTTTTTAAATAGCGTTTCAAGGAATACATCAAGAAATATACTGGTTAACTCATATACCAAAGTGGCTATAAAAGTCTAAATTCCGTGGTACGCGAAGCTTAAACGCGGAAATTATTCAGGTCTCGGCGTATATATTTGGCTAACGACCGTTCTGTTGACTACCTCGAGGCACCAACTACTTAACTTAAGACATTAACTCTTTATACATCGCTAAGAGAATTTACTCGATACTCTCTGAAAAAAATGTATTTCCTGTCTGTGATAATCAAGCTTGCGCCCGAACGAATATCACCTCGTATAAGAGAGTTATGAAAATTGTAACGAGATTTCCACGTATGGAATATTCTGTCGACTCGAAATCCTTGTTTCTACATTTTATTTTTAATGAGTTTTACTTTTGTTTACACTGGCTGTTTCATTCGTGCGAGCTAAATTTCCCGAAACATATCTTGATATTATCGTACGATATTTCGATACGTTGAAACTGTATAGGCGTACGGTGTAACGATAAGAATACTATTTTATTAAAGGTATATTATTTTCCAATATAGACGCTATTATTGACAAGGCAAGTTTGGCAGCTCGAAAATTCAGAAAAATTTGACACTTTTTTGAAACGTAGTCCGGCTAATGTTAATAAACGAAACCACTATCTATTACGAAAAGAAATCGGTTCATAAGGTTGAAATCGAATGTTTCGCGAAATCGTGCAAGATATGGCATAACCATAAATTCAAAGTTTTATGATTTTTAACGTTATGTGAAATATACCTCCATCGTGGTTCGTCCTATTGAGAAATAATTATATCTTAAACTGCAGACGCAATTTGTAGACAAATCCACGGATACGAGCTGTTCATTCGAAAACAGAAATAATCTTCTTAAAGGCTTTGCTCGAGTTATTCTTGTTAATTTCAACTTGGTAAGGCTTACGATACGAGCAAAAGATATTTGTATTAAATTAAAAAGTAAAGAAAGGGGAAGAGCAATCCAGGTTATGGTCTGAAGCTTTATACATTGTTAACCATCGGCATCCATTCTCTCTCTTATTCTCTATTTAAATTCCTCGATTCGTGCTAAATCGCGTTTAATCCATCCTAAGACGAGGCTCATCGCACGCAGCCGTTTTAATTACGACTATGGTTTGCGTCAAGCTAAGTTAATTCCGTGTCCATTTGCGTTGGCAAAGAATTCCGGCGTATCGGCGCGACGGCATCGTCGCGTGAGGAATTTCGTATTAAAAGTTTACCTGGTCGTTGCGACGATCCCGTTGCGGCAAAGAGTAGAAATTCCGTTATGCGACCGAGCTAGTAGGAATTCCGTAGTTACGTGTGTCATTCGCCGTTCCAATGTCCTCTCGTTGCAGTATAAAGAGCATCCTAGGACTTTCACTCGACGAAAACTTCTTTGTCATTGTATCCTCCTAGCTTTTAACAACGATTGCCATTCAAACGAATTTCGGTAGTATTAGTATACAATAGTATCATTAGCGCGATCAATTTTACAAATTTTCATAACGATATTAGCTTTTAGTGACGTTATTTTTCGTGATATTGTCCATCGTACCACGTTTTATCGAACCTTCTGTTTAAGCCATTGTATCCGGGAAGCATTTTCCATCGATTCGTTGATTAAAGATTGAACTGGCGAGAAAAAATTTACGATCATTTTAGTTACGTTTGCTGTGATCAAGAAATATTAATTTTTGTCGCCTATACATCGGTATATATACCGATAGTTATACGAGCGTATAGATTATAATTCCACTTTATGGATCCTACTGTACCGTAAATTCTAATTAAATAATCGATAAATTTCCTTCCGTGTTGGATAAATGTATCTACGTATAAAAATACACGTGAAATCAACGTTATTCTCGCTCTTTTAATGAGAAATATATTGTATCGTGTGATTGACAGACGGATGACTAATGAAAGGCATGACTGATTTTGATTGCACGCGATTGCAACTGCGATTCGACAATAAAACGAGCAACTTTTCAGGCGAAAATTATCTATCAGATAGTCGGGGCGAGCAAGCTAACTAAATCAAAATATTGAGAGTAAAGTTTGGAAATTTTCCTCTCCGCGTATTATTACGTGTTTATATGTTTAAGCAAACTTTGAACCGAAAATATTATGCTACAAAAGTTACAGCCATTGAAGCTTTCTTTAAACAAATCGTGTTATTTAAAGAATTAAACTTTGAAAGATATTACAGTCTTTTTGAAAGTCAAATAAATTAGCGTATAAATTGCTTGAAAATTTATATCAATTACAATGGATACCTTTTAATCGAAGTACGAATAAAACAACGATTATCGAGAGAAAATTTGGATATTAAATATATATAGAATATTAAATACATCGTTAAAATTTAATTACGTTAAAAATTATTTCAATACGTGTTATTCCATCTACGACCGAGAAATTAGCGAATCGGTATAGAGAAGAGAGAAAAATCGACGGATGTTGCGTATTAGCAGATCAAATTTCAGAAAAATTCCGTTGTCCCATAAGTATATACATATATGCCGCGTACGACGGACAATACGTGAGACTGAAATACAAAAGCTGATTGCCCGCGGGCCAGATGTAACGAAGGCCATTGTACTTACAATAACGTATTGTTTTAGCGCACTGTGCTACATGCTGTATTGCGGTGTACTCGCTTTAATCATCCATGGTGTAAATAAGCTAACAACCGCATCGAGACGAGGTCGATAAGGGTACCGTCTTACCGCGAATCGAACGTTCAAGCTGCGTATATCGTGTCTAATCGTCGATCTAATTATTCAATTTGCTTCTCGTTAAACTTGATTCCTAGCTTTTTGAACAATCCTCGCCGTACGAGCAATACTATCGCGATTGACTAGACGTATTTATGAGAAGATACAGACATCCGTGTAACGTTGCACAGACTTTCCTACAAAGACTATTTTTATACGCGATCATTTTATTTATATTCACATACGGGAAACGGTACCTGTATTTCACGAATTGAGATTTTAAGCTTTCAAACCGCGAGAACGAACATAGGCAGGTTGCCTCGTAAAAATTGTTAGGGTATGTACAGGGTGGTTGGTAACTGGTGGTACAAGCGGAAAGGGGGTGACTCTACGCGAAAAAAGAAGTCGAAAATATAGAATAAAAAATATAGAATAAAAATTTGTAGAATAAAAAAAAAGGTCAATCGAGACAACGATCTACAGTGAGATCCGTTATAACGAGACGCGATAAAGTGCACGCGTACCGAGCGAAAATTTAAAATCGATTTTCTCGAAAACAAAGCCTCGAACGAAAAATTTTTATTCTATATTTTCGACTTCCTTTTTCGCGTAGAATCAGCCCCTTTCCGCTTGTACCAACAATTACCAACCACCCTGTATATAAATAAACGGCGCCAGTAAATAGTAATTCGCTACAAATATCAATTTGTAACCAAGTTAAGAACTGTCTGTATCGACGTACGTACGTATTTTCAATGATACGCACGAATACGTTTGTTTCAGTTTTGTAAGAGTTTTTTATAGTTTACGTCTATGAAGAAGATTGGCGCAGAAACTGCGTAAATCGGTAAAAAACTTATGTTTTATCACGACCGAAGCGCGAGGTCTTGTCAGAAAAGGCGTTTCACGTATTTTCAAAATAATTTAGCCGAACGATAGTCGCATTAAGCGTTTCTTTTCCCGATAGTACAGCCTCTACCCTTGCCAAAACTCAATTTCACGTAACTTCTAGGTAATTTATCCGAGGCGAATAATCAAATCGAACAAATTCAAATAGACACGCGCAACAAAGGGAAAGAAGGGAAGCATTCATCCTTTGACGGTTTGACGGAGAACGGAAAGGTCGTGCACGCTTTCCCGTCACGGAAACTGAATTTGAAGGGGTATTTTCAGTTACGAATTACCCCGAAAGTTGACTTCGGATCTTTTCAGCCATTCTACCCTCGTGTACCGTCGCTGAATTTTACTTACAATTTCTATACCCGGTAGCTGCCACTGCTAACATTCCGAGGTCGTACAGTGCATAAAAGCGGGCTCGTTGGGAAACGTTCGCGTACGAGTACGAGAAGGAAGAACGACCGCCCAAGGCTGCCGTGAAACCTGGGTACATACGTTACGGCGTTTTATTTCGTCATTGTTTTCTCGGAACTTTTCGTCCGCTTCTGCGAACACGCCGCCCGTAAACTTACTATTTCCCTTGACGCAACTTCTTTCACCTACAGGCGACACGTTCCACGCTTTCCTTTATTTTTTCGTCCTGTATTTCACCCTCTATCCTGTTCACTCCTATCGCGACACTCGCTTCTGTCGTTTATCTCCATTTGATTTATTACTTCGTCGCGTAATTTCCGTATCGCAAACTTTACCACGCGAGTTTTCTCGCTTACAAACGGAAGAAACGATACGTTCACGAGCGCGCCTCTTTCGTTTGGCTTTTTAATAACCGATGGCGTTCCGATGGTTTTCGTTCTTCTTTGTTTTTGTTCACGTGTTACGGGCTATGGCTGTTCGTAGGCGAGTGTACGCGCAGGAGAAAATGCTATGCAATGCGGGGAGACACGAGTTTTGCGACGTAATAAATTACTTGCACCAGCGCGGAACAGATGCACCGCAAAATAAGAGTTTGAACCTTAAACTCTGTTTAAACTTCGGCAACGAGCTGTGCCGCGGCCCCGCAGCTGTACGTGTTTATTTAGTCTTAAACGTATGCAAATCGCAATATGGTGTGTGCGGCGACTGAATTTAATGCACAACGCGCGCGTACTTGCAGCGATAAAGATTCGTTCTTTCGAACTTATAATCTTTCGCCGTGCTTCGATTCCATGAAATCTATAACTTTATTATTAATTATGATTATGAATTAACCGATGTTGCGTTTTAGAATCGGACCTTCGTCGATCCCTGCTTTTAGTAGTCGATCCGAGAAAATCGAAATTACGCGCTTTCTACAATTGCGCGATTCTCCGGTTTTCCTGTTCGGATGTGCGTCGTTTCATTATTCAATTCATTGGACAGTTTAATAAGGAAAGCAGTTCAGTCTGTACGACGCTTTGGAAGTATCGTGTAGCCTCGACGTAGAAACTCGAGAGGTACGAAGCGTGCGAGAGGATAAGGGTGGAAAATCCAAATTGCGTCACAAAGCTGCCGAGCAATCAGGTTCACGGTAATCCTCGCGCCTTCGAAGACTTCGCAGCAATCCTGCAAGCCAATTATGTATTCAATATGTCTCGTGTTTTAGTTGTTTAAGCGTATCGGTGGTGTTGCCGCCGTGGAGGAAGAATCGAAAGTGTCTATAGCGAGTTTCCATTTAATACATTTATCACATCGTATAATTTATGCCGGGTTTATACGAATTATGGAGAGCGTACGTAGTTACTCTACCACGTAACGTAGCTTTCAGTAATACGCAGAAATATTTGCAACACGGTGATTGGGAACCTGCGGTCGAGTTCTCGATTAGTCAAGAAGTTACGCAAATTTTGATATTTACTCATAAAAGTTTGAAAGAAATTAGCATTTTATAATGTATAAACTTTTTGACCGGCAAAAGCTATTTTATGAGGATGGAAGTGGAGGTTGCATAAATAGGCCATTTACGGATACATATACGTGTAAACAGGAAACAATTTTAATATGTAAATGGTACTTTTGTTTAACGCAGTTTGAATAACCGATGTTTATAGAACAAAAGTTGATTAGTTCTTCCTATTACCAATGATTTTGCGCGCGTGTAATAGGAGTTTACGTTCAATCATTGGGCAAATTGCTCGTTTGATCACTGACTAACATTTCGTTACCGGGATGTATATCAAGAATAAAGCAACAAATATAAAGAAATAAACTGTGACTTCGTAGTTATCTAATTTACTGAATCTACTCGATTCGTGCCGATCCCGATTCGACTCGCCATATTTTCAAATATGTCTGTTTCAAAATTACTCTTGCCCTTGTATTTCCACGAGAGAAAGAAAGAAATATCGCGGCACGTACGTCTGAAATTTTCGAAATTTTCGACAATCAACGCCAACGATGGTTTCGAAATCACGTAGCTACACACTGCCACGTAGTAATCGCGAAATCTTCGACGCTGACCATCGTCGGTAGAAGGAATCCAATCGACGTAGTACCAAAACGGTCGGTGGAACAGGATCGAAGATGAACTAATAGCGAACTGGACGAGAAAAGACAAACTTTGGACGGCAAGAAGGAGAGGAAACAAGAAACGAGAAGACGCACGGACAGGTACGAGGGGAAAATGCAGGAAGCAGAAAATAGCGGCGGTTGGCCGAAGAATTCTTCCAGGATGGCACTCGTTAGTCCTTTCACGGCAGACTTACGGCGATCTGTCGCCTTGGTCACACATTTTGCCTCCCATTCTTTCCGTTCAAATTACGTTGGCAATCTTCTCGTCGACGAATTCTCGCTTCGAGCTACTGGAAAATTTTGACGTCGCTGTATCAATACTCCGCTTTCCCGGCTGACGATTTCGTTGATACCAACATCGATCGGAAGATTGCTTTTAAGTCTGCTCATTCGCACGATTGAAGATAAAAACAATTTCTCGAAAGATGTGAACTTTTAAAGAATAATTGATAAGTTGACAAAGTTCTATGGAAGGTAAAGGTGTGATGATTAAGACGAACAATATTTTAATATCTTCGATACCGTGATATGTGTAACGTGGAACTGATCACATATATAGAATCTTAAAATCGTTCAGCCTTCGATTATGAAATAGAAATGGTAGGTGAAAACATGATAAAATGTATTTATCTCTTACGGAGAAATAATTTTGAAATTCAATATGCCATCGATCAATTCCACGTTACTATCGTTTTGTTTGATTTCAAGATTAAGTGCGCGAAAGTTTGAAAGATATTACTAACGAACAAACTGAATTAAATAGCGTAATTAACATTTAAACTAATATTCGTTTCTTACAAAACATTATGAATTTATCAGTTATCCTGAAAAAGGCTTCGAATCTATCGTTCTCTTCTTCCACTATTCTACGTTAGAGAACCGTTTTTTTTGCAGTCGCTAGGTCGCATGAACGTAAAAAAATATCGACGACAATGGACTTTATTTTCCGCGTTTATCGAATGACATCGTGGTACCCAAAAAACTTAACACCCAAATAGCGCACGATCCGCCTTCGATCTACGACGTACAAACTACTCGAGCTTCCATCCTTCTTTAAATTATCCGATATTTCGAAAAACGACCTCTTTCGACGATTGCTACGAAAACTGACTCACCTTCTTCTCGAACCTTTCGCGAAGCTGCTCGCGCACTGGCGGTAAGTTGCAGGAAGTTTGGTCGCGAAAGTCTCGTCGATTCTTGACAGGCGGCCGGTTTCATCTCCGTGACATATTCAATCAGGATCGTAGGTTGTATCGACGACGAGTTTCGGGTTTGCGACGGGACGAAAGTTCGTAAGCTATCCAAAGGATGAGCACAGGCTGCCAGAGACACGTATCTTACGCTGGCATCAGCGAGATTTGGCAAATCTGGTAGGCTTGGATGGGAAGGGTAGCTCGGGTCGAGGTTTCGGCGGATGGGTTGCACCGGCAGAGATTTGATTTATATGTTAATCGCTGGTGGCGAGACCGATGTCGGCGAGTGCACAGCCTGTCGTGTTACTCTTTTATTCCGTCGTAACAATCCTCGAAATATGGCGTATAAGTAGACAGCGCTGCCTGCTGTCGCGCGATCCGCATATCCCTGGGTATTGCGCAACGTTTGACCTGGTACGGTTTGTGCTGTCTTAAAGATATTGCTACGAGATGTCGAATCTATTTTTGCTTCCCGATTAAAATATTTATATACCGCGATTTCTCTTTTCTTTTCTTTCTTTTCATGCGAATGGTTTGTTTTCGAAGTTTTGTGCGCGATGCGTTTGGGAGTTGTTGCGTTTAACTCTGGCGCGGAAAAAATAGAGCTACCAATGTTTCAACAAAATCTTTAGCGTAAAATTGAAACAAAAGATCACGCGTACGAATAATTATTTTTTTCTTGTCATCTTTAAAATTAAGTAATTTTCCAACGATATGGAACTTCGCGTTTTTACATAGAATTTAACACGTATGTAGTTTCTTTGGTTTATTTCTTTGTTCTTTTTTTTTTTGTTATTTATTAACTTTTAATTCCGCGATTAGAGAAGTTTCTACTTAAGATACGATTCCGTTGACGGGTTAAAGTATCGCCGCATATGCAGAGTCCGTAAATCTAATTACGCACTCGCCAATTGATCGACTGACTAAGCGCTTTGTGAAAACAGCCATAGCAAAGGCGACTAAGAACGTTCTCTGACACGGTACTTCTGCTTTCAACGCGAACGTTCGAAAGTGTTCCCTTAAAGGCGGAACATTTCACGTTTCTTCGTGCCTTATCCGGAGCAGCGCGACTCGTTCCGTTCGATCGTAAGTCCGGCTTTCAACTCGTTTTACCTGTGAAATAATTGCAGCAAGAATTTCTATTAGAGAAGTTCTCCCGTGGAATAAGCGAGGTTATCGTCGAAGGGGAAAAAAGCGGATGGAGCGGCCATTGAAAGTCGGCCGGATCGAAAACTAATTAATTAGCAATGAACCAGACGATGTCGATGGAATCTTTGCTACTAAAGCTATGGGACTCGCGCTCGATTCCTCTTCCAGTTGTCTTCACGGTTTCGCTTCTCTTTGCGGATTAAAAGTCCCGAGGAACGTCAGTAGGAAAACGAATCGAGCTACCGGTCGAAGAATTCGAACATCGTTTCGATCGTCATCGATGAAAACCAATTTTACCGATCTTCCTCTTCTGCCACGTCTGGCTAACTAGTAACGAGATAACGGGGCACGAAGAAACTGTCGTGTAAGTCGATCGATCCGCTCTAATCCTCGATGCGGTTATAAAAAGGAAATCTTATCGAAACTGTCCTAAATATTTCAGACAGTTTTTCGTTTATCGATCGTGACTGATTTTTTAACTAAATAAACAAGATACGTATCTGTGATCGAAGCATCGTATGGAGTCGGAACAATAGATTACAGCGATAACATTGAAGTATCTCGATTGACTGCAACGACTTGGGCGAACAAAACGACAGAAAAATACAGATGAAATTAATCGGAGATTAAGCGGCGAATAATTGATTTCAGCATTGAAAGAGATAAATATGAAAGATACGATAATTGTTTGGCAGTAGCTGTACGTGGTTACGAAACGTGTCATTGGCTCTTTATCGCGCTTCTATCGATTAACGGCGCCTCTGGAAAATGCGTTTTCTCGCGAAAAGCTGACAAGGGTACGAGGTAGAGCGGTGCATGTTCCGAGCTTCGTGTTTTGTTCCTAGCGTTAGATACTATTATGGTGATCGAATCTGGTGGACTGTGTTAGACACAGCATATCCGTAGTAATGCAATGAACGATAATCGCATTTCGTATTACAGTATACAAGTTAGTACTAGTAGCGCAAAAAGATAAAAAGGAAAAATAGCGTAAAGGTGTTAGAGAGATGGAATCGTAGATACAAAGTAAATTAAGCTAAGGATGTTGAGATACGAGCGGAGTAACAAAGTTCTAACGAAGCTTTGATCTTCGTAAACAAACAACAACGTAAAAACAGATGGATAAAGAATTCTGAAAATCGAAGCGCGAATCTTTACCGCGGAGAAAATACTGTATTATCGTCTCGTGGTCGTTTTATCGAGAAATAAAATGTAACCTGCGACTGATCGAAGGGAGATTAATAAAGAAAAAACATGATTAATTTTGATAGCAACTAAAATTCGATGACAAAGTGTACAAAGCTGCCGGGGAAACCGATTACACGATTAACTTTTAGAATTGCTACAAGCTAATACACATTGGTTGTGTTGCGCTTTATTTCATGGAATCGTGGCGTGCGGCAATCGGTCGTTGCAGGATGTTTAATCGCAGGACAATCGTTAGTGATCCATATATTTGCTGACAAAATGTGTAAATCAACGTGTGCAATTAGCCTTCAAATTCTAACGACCAACCGCGAACGAGCAATCGGTCCCCGGTTGCTAATAACGTCCTATGAAAATAGCGACGCTGTCAATTGTAAATTTAAATAAATCAGGATGTTTAAAGATGATTTAGCTTTATTACAGATAAAAAATGTCGATACGTCGAGATCGTATATCTTCGTCAGTCGTTGAAGCAATTAGGCTAAATTAGAACATGCCGAAAAGAGTGATGTAATAATATTTAATAATCGTTGAATTATTTATGATGTAATAATTTAACGAATTTTCAAGAAATATCAAGCTAAAATTTCATTCGTAAAAGGGCAAATCTTACGTTTAATGTAATACATCGATTTTTATATATCGTTATATACATATGTATATAAACTTGAATATAATATAAAATAATATAAAATTAATCTTCGATAGAAGATATTAACACAGAGGGTGAAATAATAATTTATTCAGCGGTTGTAATATTTTTATCGATTTCTTTATTCATAGTTCGTAGTTTGTCGTTTCGATTCCATTCAACTTCAATTCCATCGACTAATAAATTATTTTTTGACATGATACTTGCTTGTTAATGTATCATTATCTATGCGAGTACATACTACAATGGCAAATAATTTGCCTATAGAATCTATTTCTATACCGTAAAATTTTGCATGAATTATCGCAAGAGACTCTTACGAAATTTCGTAATTTAATATGAATATTCTAAAAGTAACGGGATGAAAGACGAGGGGATTAAAATGTCCGGCAACTTCAAAGTTCCACGACCGAACCAGAAATGTTCTTTCTATCGTTTCTTCTCTTCCTGATTTCCATATTACCTATCTGAGGTATTTATGTATTTATAGGAAATCGAAAGATCCAAACACGTACGGAATATACATAGCTAATATGTAGAAATAAATGAATTATCCTATGTAAAGTGGAGAATCGCTATTTGGAATTTATTTCGTCGTTCGTGTTTACAAAGATGCGGATTTGTGTAAAAATCCTCAGTCTACGCGTTACACACTACGCCCAGCAACATAGCTTATAATTCGCGTTTGTAACGCGAGCGTGCTTATAAGAAAAAGATGGAAAATTTGCGCAGCAGCAAGGAAAATTCGATTCTTAAGGAGATTTCATCGTAATAACGGAGCATGGTTCGAGCAATCTGTCGCGAAGGCTCGTCGCAAGACCGAGCTTCATTGCGATCAGAAAACGTGCACAGGGGCGACGTGCAGCAAGATCATTGAAGATTCCTTATCGAGCGAAGTGTGCGCTTATTCAAAATCCTATCGCGCCTCTCGCATACTACGACGCGACTTTTATCTCGTGATATCGTTGCAATCGCGTTTACGAAAAGGCACAGCTATTCTTCTCTTACGCGATCTGCCATCCCCCTTGTCCCCTATGCTTTCTATCCCCGCTCATCCCTCGCCACGTTACGAATGCCTGCACCATGTGCTACTTGGACAAAACACGGTACATTGTCTTCAGATAAGGATTTTTCGCTGAATCAGTGCAGCAAGTTTTTCGTATAAAAGCTGTTCGCTACGCGTAATCTTCATATTGTTCTAAGATGTTGCGAATCGTTTTACTCGCTGCTTTCATCGTCGGCTGCCTCGGTGAGTGCGAGCAAAGGGATTTCCACCGCCCTTTAATTCTCTTATACGATCGCTCCGCGTTACAAACGTATCGTTTCTTTCCTGCTTTTCACGCTGTGTAATTACATTGTAACGTATGAAAGTAAAATAGACGGGAGTAATAATCGAATCGAAATTTTGAAGCTGCTTTTACTATATGCTTTATAGACTATAAGTAATAAATAATTTGTTGGCTTTCATAGAGTAATTAAATATGATAGGTGCCTGTAATCCATTGCTGCGGCTCGATGGAAAAATCCAATTGAAATCTGCTTTCGTCGTACACTTTATAGAATATTTCAAATAAGTTCCTTTTCTGATTCGCACTGTGTAATTAGACACGATCGCTGCATGTGATATATCGATGCGAGGGTGAAATAGAAAGGGGTGTGTATGTGTTTTTTTTCATTCCTTTAAACATTTTAAAAATGTGTTCTTTCGAAAAGCTTCTCGCAACAGTCCTGTTAAAGTGCCTGTAATCCATTGCTGCGGCTCGATGGAAAAATCCAATTGAAATCTTACAACTACTTTCGTCGTACACTTTATAGAATATTTCAAATAAGTTCCTTTTCTGATTCGCACTGTGTAATTAGATACGATCGCTGCATGTGATATATCGATGCGAGAGTGAAATAGAAAGGGGTGTGTATGTGTTTTTTTCATTCCTTTAAACATTTTAAAAATATGTTCTTTCAACAAAAAAAAAAAAAAAAATGCTTCTCGCAACAGTCAACTATCGCTATTTTTAAGTTTGAACTAAGCTATTTTTAAAAGACTCGCGTGATTAGATCCATAACGGGTTGTTTTCATCATGTCGTATTAAAATCCTTCTCTCATAATCATCAAGTGGTATTACAATCAAAAGAATAACAAATATCGCTATCTATCCATCGTGTTTTTCTCCAATGAATCTCCTTACTTCATTTTCTCTAATTTAATGCCACAGGCTCTGTGCCGAAGCCGCTCTCTCTGTTTCCGGACCCTCGAATCATTGGAGGAAGCCAGGTCGACATAGGTCAACATCCGCATCAACTGAGTTTGCAAACTAGCGGACACATTTGCGGTGGCTCGATCATCAGTAGTAATTGGGCCATCACTGCAGCTCATTGCGTGGGGTAATAACACAAATACATAAAGTTAACAGTAATGCGTGCGTTAAGCAACCGTGAATAAACGTCTGCTTCACATTGGTGGCGTATGAATCTTCCGGACCAAAACGTAGTAATCTCGACTTTGATTGCGTTCAACGAACTTTAATTGAATTTATCCTTCGCGCGATAATCTCTTGGCTTACCCATTAAATCGATATTTTGCGGACGAAATGCTACAATTAATTAACAGGAAAACCGTTTATCGTAGGAAGAATTTAGCTAGGGATTTTTTTCATAAAATTCAATTTATATACATTCTATTGATACAGGGTGTTGCAGGAATGTTTGCAACTAAGATCGTGTTCCGTCGAAAGTAAATTATAATATTTTCTATCTTTATTTTTAGAATTCTCAAATCATTTTCTTCGTTTATCGTAAATACGCTAACTTGAATTTGTCGAACTCAACCACTTCTGATACAGTCGTCTAAAATTCAATTATGTGCCCTCTCGGTTTCTATGTTTCCACCATATTTACCATTTACCAATTAAAAGTTAGAAAATAATAATCAATTACATTGGGAACGAATATTCTTCTCGTAAAATTAAAGATCTTTTCCGCGCTTTAATCTGTAACACGAAGAACAGAATTACAGGATTTATTTTTAGAATTCTCAAATCATTTTCTTCGTTTATCGTAAATACGCTAACTTGAATTTGTCGAACTCAACCACTTCTGATACAGTTGTCTAAAATTCAATTATGTGCCCTCTCGGTTTCTATGTTTCCACCATATTTACCATTTACCAATTAAAAGTTAAAAAATAATAATCAATTACATTGGGAACGAATATTCTTCTAGTAAAGTTAAAGATCTTTTCCGCGCTTTAATCTGTAACACGAAGAACAGAATTACAGGATTTATTTTTAGAATTCTCAAATCATTTTCTTCGTTTATCGTAAATACGCTAACTTGAATTTGTCGAACTCAACCACTTCTGATACAGTTGTCTAAAATTCAATTATGTGCCCTCTCGGTTTCTATGTTTCCACCATATTTACCATTTACCAATTAAAAGTTAGAAAATAATAATCAATTACATTGGGAACGAATATTCTTCTAGTAAAGTTAAAGATCTTTTTCGCGCTTTAATCTGTAACACGAAGAGCAGAATTACAGGATGGTCGTTCAAATTCCTCAACTACACGGTAACGTCACAATTTCGCTGTAATGACGCCATATTATACTTGTCAACGAGTCGATGTTACTTTTACTTTGCCATTTTGAATAATCGAATCTGCCGAACACCGGGATGAAGTACCATGATACGATCATACGGATGATCCGGGTATTTTCGCGCATCGGAATGTTCACTGGCTCATTACGATAATAATTATTAAAGCTATCGCGATATTAAATCGGCTTTGTGGCTCGCATTCCATTCCGATTGCCGGCCATTATGCAATAACAATAAGGTCGTTAAACACCATACGCATATTTTGGAAAACCAACAAAGTGCATTTCGTTGTATGTACATCGTGTACGAGGGAAATCCGGGCTGGTTGGTATTTTGACGCTCTATCGATTACAGATCATCTCCGAGCCAATATACTATACGAATTGGTAGCAGTCACAAAGACTGGGGCACTCCTTATGGAATAAAAAATATCATTCGACACCCTAGGTACAATGCGCGAACCATCGATTTTGATGTCGCCCTTTTGGAGGTACGTAGAAAAAATATTGCATATTATAAAACGATCATGATAGGGTAATTGGGCGAAAGATGCCGATTCTGAATTTTCCATACAAAAATCGCCAAAAGTAAAATATCGTATGTATGTGTTTATGTAAAGTATCACATGTATATGTATATAAAGTATCTGATGTATACGTATGTATGTGAAATAAATGAATTTGAATTTTCAATATTTATCGAGTAAACGGTATACTAACGTACGAAAGACGCTCGGTTGACAAAATATCGTCAATACGATTTTTCTTCGTATCGTTTTTCGACTCATAAAACTCGCGTTAAATTAAAAAAATACGCATAAAACTTAATGCTCTTGTTATTACATACAAGATGTACATGACACTGTACCAATGCTGTAGAACGATATAAGGAAACAGAGAAAAGCAATAATAGAATGAAAATGATAGCGATTAAAATATTATCTACCAAGAATCAGATATTTATTTTAATTATCGCTACGGATTTCGAACGAAGCGTCGAATATATTTGCAGTTTGTTGATTAACTGCGTTTAGTATCGCTGTTATGTGATAATCAGAAATACTTGTTTGTAATTAAATGAGAGTCGTTTCAATAACATATTATATTGTATTGTAATTAATTGTAATACATTGGCATGTAAAAATCTTGATATCACCTACTGATCGTGATTTCTTTTAGATAAGTTTGATTACAATTTTGTCATACTATCGATCATTTTAATTTAGTAGCAAAGAACTGTTGAACTTAATGCGATAAAAATTGTGATTCAGATTAATGGCACAGTCCAGTTTGGTACGAATGTGCAACCTATAAAACTGGCAAACACGGAACTTTTGCCTAATAAGATGGTGAACGTGACTGGATGGGGTACGCTTACGGTACGTGGGTCGATCATTTAACTTTCAAACGAGAGTAAACTATTTATCTAAAAGATTATTTGTTGTTTAATGTACGTCCAACTGTTACTCTTTAAAACAAGCTCTTGTCTTACTTTCTTAAAAGATTTCTTAATACCCTGATCGAGAAACTTTGTAAAAAGAAATTTATAGGACTGTGGTAAACGCAATAGTTGAATCGTAACGAAACCTTTGTTTACAATATTTTGTAAATATAAAAATGATAAAGTTATTGAAGGAATATATATTTATATACAGGGTGGTTGGTAACTGGTGGTACAAGCGGAAAGGGGGTGATTCTACGCGAAAAAAGAAGTCGAAAATATAGAATAAACATTTTTTTTTAATTTTTTTTTTTTAATTTTTCCATCGAGACAACGATCTACAGTGAGATCCGTTATAACGAGACGTGATAAAGTGCACGAGTACCGAGCGATAATTCAAAGTCGATTATCTCGAAAACAAAGCCTCAAACGCAAAATTTTTATTCTATATTTTCCACTTCTTTTTTCACGTAGAATCACCCCCTTTGCGCTTGTACGACTAGTTACCAACCACCCTGTATATTATAAATATCAACTTAAATTTCATATCGAGAAGCAATAATTATTAGATATATCAACCGGTATTTTTCCAAACTTACAGTATCTATATTATTTTTCATATAAAATTAATAAAAGTTAATCGCTCAAAATTCATCTTCCTCGCATAAAATAAATGAAAGTTAATTCCTGAATGGTTACAGGAAGGCGGATCGACTTCTGCACGGTTGATGAGAGTAACGGTCCCGATAGTGAGCAAATCAGAGTGTGCAGACGCTTACAGGTACATGAACAAGATCACCGATAGAATGATATGCGCCGGTTACACCTCAGGTGGAAAAGATGCCTGCCAAGGTGACTCTGGTGGACCCTTGACGGCTGATGGATTACTGTATGGGCTCGTGTCCTGGGGCTATGGGTGCGCCAAACCCAAATATCCTGGTGTTTACACGAACGTTGCTAATCTACGGTCCTGGATCAAGACCCACAGTGGAGTTTAAAAGATAATTATCCTTAAATTGTAATTAAAATACAATGTAGTCGATAAAATACTATATTGATATAACTATGTAGCTATAATAATATTCCTAAAATATTGTTAATATCTCAAGGAGAGAATGTATTATACTTTTGATAAATATTTTTCTGTAAACGTTATTGCGTAAATATAATATAAATCATTATAAAAATAAGAGTGATTGATTTAATGTTCAAAATACCAGTTTCATATGTATGTGAGCTATACGCATACAAAATGGTAATGGAATGTGTTCTCTTGAGGTGAATTTTCTGATTGATTCGTATGGAATGTATTCTTTTTAGAACACTACGTATTAAATTTTATCCAACGGTTGGTGGTTAGCAGCTACATCGAAGAAGAAACACTTTGCAATAATACACATGTATCGAACGTTAGCGACTACAGTCAGCTGATACTTATCAATTTGTAACGAATTATACGTTACCGATTACGTAAACTTAGCGTTTGAGGAAGGTCGTGTAAGCGTTAAAAAAGTTCAACGTTGGTTCGTGCAACTCAAGGCTGGTAGTTTTTCGTTTGAAAATGAACCAAAAGCAAGAGTAGCGCTATCGACAATAAACTAACGCTATCGCGCAATACCATCGATAATAAGTTTTTAAAGAAATAATATTGAAACTAGTTCGTTAGTTCTTGCAATTAGATCATTATCAGGCACGAACGCAAAAGTCGAACGATTAATCGTTTCCTTTACAACTTGGATCTTTCATCGCAGCTTGTAATAGGAAAGAAGCACATGTTCGCAAATTTTATTCGAACCTAATATGTCATTTTCTGCAAGATATATTTTTCTTTCCGATATTCTGCCATATTATTCGTATTATAGCAACTTGGAAAAGGAAATAGCAACGGACTGTACGAACGTACTTTTGCTTTAGTTATTCCGTTATAATTGTAAAACAGAGCGATAGCAATCGCTTCACAAAGGGAGAATACAATATTGACGTTCGACGACAGATTGACGGATGAAATAGTTTGCTTAACCGCGAAATGCTTTTTACGTTTGGCTACCTTTGATCCCCAGAGTACCGCGAACTTTCTCCGATAGTTTATCCAGTTGGACAGTTCGATCAAGATAACTGTTACCGTGATCTGCACTAGCGTTGAAATTCTTTGAAATGTCTTTCATTCCTTCTTTTCTCTCTCTATTACTCGATATTCGTTTCTAATAACTTTTAATCTAGTTTACTTTTCTATCGTCTGAAGTTATTATATAAAATTTTATTAGAAATTTATTATCCAAATATTGCGATGATTACTTTACTTTAGCTATTTCTACATCTTTTTTTATCACGCGCATCGTACGCATTTACGCACTTTCGCATTTCTCGCGAATGCATGAAAATCTCGAGTCTATTCATCGTATAAAGTTTCACTCGAGATCTACGTATTACGAAAAATTAGGAATTCCTATAATTATGAAGATCTGAAGGAAGAAGAGTGACGCGAGATAATATATTTTATTTAACGTACTATTTCTAATAGACGGCGGTCTTCGACGTTTCATTTCGTTCGATCGAACCTTTCGATAAGAAAATGCGTTGAAAGCTTTTATTGAAGGTAGACACGGATAAAACAATATAAAACGTGAGCGGTCGGACACTCGAAAGCTCACAAAGTACACACGCGATGAATACAAGAAATACGTTTTATCAAGTACGTCCGATCGATTAGTTGCAAATTGCTCCAAATTGGATATGTGACTAATCTTGACACGATTGTTCCATTATCTCGAGTCGAGACTCGATACGATATCGCTAATCGTGATCTCACTCGAATGGTCGAATGCGTCGATGAAACTCTGTTTTACCAGAAATCTGTGAACGTTTCATTTTTTTCCGCCGAATTTATCGGGCTACGTGAAATGGATTCCTTTGAAGTTCCAACGACGACGAACTTGGACATCGGATAATGATCGATAACGTCGCGATATCAACGGAATATTTGGCCCCGCACCAGTATCGACAACTTTTAACCTGGTCATAGCTTCTACAACCCAACCAGTTACTCGTTGCTTCTCATCGATCGGTGTTAAAATGGTTACAAAAATTCTGATCGTATTTTGTATCCTTCTTGGAAACGGTAAGTTTCGTTAACTCTAGACCAATACGGTTGGGTCAGAAAAACGCTAATTGCGAACACGAAGCAATTAAATCTAAATAGAGATATCGAGTACTTAATTTTTCTTGTTTTCTGTGTCTCGTTAAATTTACACGCCTCGAAATTTTCCACAAGTGGACAAACATCCATACTCTTGAGTATCGCAAATACATTTTTGTTTATTACTTACATTTAACTACATTTGTATCACGCTTGTATCACGTAGATTTGTATCAAGTTGTTTAATTTTATGTAATTTTTAATTACTTAAAGTTTAATTTTTAATCATATTAATGATTGTTATCATATAAATTAGAAGGATGTACTTTAAAATTAACTGATTTAATTTGCGTGTAAACTGCGTCTTAACCGTGATGAATTATCTACGAGTGAACGATAACAGTCGAGTGTTAATAGTGTCGAATTAACAGACAAAATATTTTGTATTTTCTGTGCAGTTCTTGCGTCCGATAACTTCAAGTACGCCGACATCACAGAGTATCCTTATCATGTAAGTCAAAATATTGATCGTAACATTTGAAGATTGCCAACATTTGTGCATAGTTAAGACGATAAGATTAAAAGAACTCGGTTCAACGCTCATTTAGTACGTATTCACACTTCAGCCATTTCAGTAGTATGGTTGTACATACATGTGCAAACCGAGTAATTTACTCTAATATTTTTTACTTGTCAACTATAGATAAGCACGAAGTTAGAACGATGTAGAGACATTTGAGTTTTAATTTAGAAGAACGTTTGATCGCAACTATGACAAAAAGCAAAGAATTAACACTACCTCTAGAAAAATATACATTTTTCGATCAAATTGCATCACGCATGCAAATACTTACAAATGGTGATTTAAGTACATTAATTCAATTTTGCGATTCTACGTGCAATAGTCTCGAATAGAAAATACGCTATTACGTTTTATGATTGTTTCGTTTGGTGATTGCTCGCGTGATACAGGTGTCCATCGAGATCTACGGGAAACATGTTTGTAGCGGAGCGTTAATGCACGAATCATGGGTGATGACTGTGGCGTCCTGCGTTTTTGGGTGAGTATCGTGCACGGAATTCCACGCGGTTTTATAGAAATCGCGAATCAGCGCGAACCAGCCAACGAATAACGGAACGTAATTGCTTACAGTTCGAACCCGGCTACGATGACTGTACGAGTACGTTCGTCCATGCTTTCTGTCGAAGGAGACGAATTGGAAGTGGCCAACATCGTCGTACACGAAGATTTTGATAAGTACGTGCTGCTCAATGATATCGCGCTTATCAAGGTATGAACAATTTGACTTGTTATGGCGATTTTTGTAGAACGAAAGCTAAACATTTTGGCAGAATTTTGAAGTCAAATGATATACTTGTTTTAACCTTTTAATACCGCTGTGCTCTTACTAAACGTATTTTTCCATTTTTGAAGATTTTCCTAAACCACTAAAATTGTATCCGCCTTGTGAAGATTCCACTTATTTTTAAGTACGGTAAACTATCGATCTCCCACATGATACAAAACGATAGAAAATTTATAGAAAACTAATTTTCCGTGATATCGTCGAAATACTTTTACTTTGTTCTCTTTCAACGATTTTAAACCCAATATCTCCTGTCTCTTCTGCAAATGGATAAAATGGCATAGAAATATTTAGCTGTTGTGGCAGAAACTCGAAAACGAACGGTTCAACGTAGGCGCGAAAAGTTCAATAAACGTCTGGCGATGATGCATTAGTGGAAAGTTGAGGACGAAACGTGCCAATGACGTTTACGATGTTAATTCCCGAGAATATCGTTGAAAAGTGAAATATAAGTTTTTCAAAAAATATTTACAAATTCTATCCTTATGAGGGAAACATCGTATTAAATAAAATGGTATTGAGAAAACGTTTCGAGATAAATATTTAATTATGTCGTATTTTTCTGGAGCACAGCTGAGAATCCCCGTACAATTCGGCGAGAAATTGTTGCCAATAGAACTTCCGGAAAAGGAAGACTACAAGCTCGATGATGGAACGACGTGTTACGTGACAGGCTGGAGGCACACTCTGGTAGGTAGTGTTTCTGATGTTATTAATAAAATAAAACTTTCGTGCTGTCAATAAAGTTTGGTAAAACGTGTCGGCACCATTCGTTAATCGTTTATCTATGTTTCTAATTTTATAAATTTTGATGTATCGTGAAACGTTGCTGTGCCACGTGATTCTTATATTCAACAATCGGATATAAATTGGCAAAAATATTTCTACCGATAACACGGTAAAATACGATGAAAATGTGCCGTGTTTTTAACATTGTATCGCGCTGGAAAATCGTAGCAAACGAACATTCGTTTTATGCTCGGCGCTGATTATCTTTCCGTGTCATCGTGCGATCATTAAAACGCAAACTCGTTCACTAAATATTCACTTTCATCCCGATATCTGATTCCATTTTTGTCCTGATACGATATCTGGCGAACGCGGAAAAAAACAAATGTATACACCTTTTATGATGGCCAATTTTCAATTGCCGAATAAAGAAACAAGCAACAACGCGCATTTCAATTTCGTTAACGCCCGGGCAAAATTGCGCGAACGATATTTCGCGATATTTTCAAAAGCAATAGATCAAACGATTTTTATCCTACCGTAACAACACGACATTCGTTCCATGAAAATTCTTCGCTCGAAAACGTTTAAAGAGACATTTAAAGATAGTCAATGAATTAAATCGAAGCTTCTCTCTTCCACTTTTTACTTTTCCATGTTCAAATTAACCTTCTCAAATTTTCTAAAAACTGGCCACAAACAAAGCGTCGTTCTTAGCACGAGCTTCGTTCGGATTAGTCAAATTGATCGAATTGCGTTTTCGTCGCCTTGCGTGACGTTGGCTCGTTGCAATTCAGTCGCTTGATTAATCCGAATAAAGCTGCACGTATCGATCTTCTCATACGACAATCGATATCCTGATCCACGCACATCAGCGATCGTACACACTACGCTCTATCCAGTCAAGCCATTGTCTTAGCTATCCTGAAGCACCATGTGATCTGTTTGATCGATCAACGATTTTCAGGCTGGTCCGGTGGAATCCCGGCTCACGGTGACAGCTGTACCGCTCGTGAATCAGAGTACCTGCAGCTCGACGATGCCCTGTTACGAGCCAGTGTTCCAGACGATGCTCTGCGCTGGTAACATGACCCACGGGGTAGAGACGTGTCAGGTAAGATGGAGATCAGAGAACGTGGCCTAGAAGCAGATCCAAGGGGCAGAAAGCGGTTGGAAACTGAGATCGTAGACAGAGGAAAGGGAGAGATGCGCGGATTCGCGAGCCGCGACATCCCTGCGGCAGTTAAGCGCCCTGAAGGGTTTTGCTAAGGAGATTCCTCGACCTCGTCGTATGCGATGCCACTCGACGCTTGCCTCTGTGTGATGCTGATACGCTGCACCACTTTACCTGTATACGTAGTTATACAGGATATGCCATGCTACTGGAATAGGTTATAGCTTTGGTAGGACAGAAGATGAGAAACAATTTCATTAGGCACAGTTAAATGATTTCGAATGATACATTGCTCGGTATGAATACTTGGACAGGCGTGGAGCTTTAAAGATTTTGAGGTCACCTATACCTTGTTTAATGGAACTACCAGTTTCTTTTTCTACTAATCGATGCGTTTTCTTATTTTCTACGAAAACGTATTAAGAATTTCTCTATGAAAGTCGATTAATTCTTAAATCTCTTTTTGTATGTAAATCGATCGACGCGTCTTTTTATTCCCTATGGATAAGATTTAAGGGTTAGTGAGTTAAAAAATCGTTTTTCTGCACCGACAGACGAAATTTTGTATTCCGTATAAAACGATATTAAGACGCTTGGATCGAAAGTCCGATCAGCGTGAGAGATATTTTTGACGTTTAATTTCGTAGTATTTATAACAGAAAACTCGAGAGTATGTCTCTCCTTGTTTTTCACGAAATGCTAGGCATTTTAATAGAAAATAACAAAACGCACAGATCGTATAAAAAGATCGATAGTTTCGTTTAAAAAGATAGGAGTGAGCCTAAAATCCTCGAAACACCACCGTTTCCAACATAGACAATTTTGCCTGACGGAAACTTTTTCTATTTTCTACCGTTTTCGAGCTACAATGATTGACCCAGTTATGCGAGACACTGTGTTACGTACATGTTGCTTGCATGACACGGTGATGTTAGCCGCAACCGTTTCCGAAATACAGAGCACGAGTCCCCAAAAATGTGCCACCGGAGGTTGGTTTGGCAGGTTGGACGGTAAGGAAGACGGATCACTTTGTTTTGGTGGTCATTGTTTGCCGTGCAATTAGTGGATCGAACAGGATGGTTGATTGTTCAGCATAAATGATCGAGTGGATGTTTTAGGGAAAGTTGAGCTAATTGTTCGTCGAAGATAGCATCTTAGGCAAAGAAAAGTCGTTTAACAAAGTCGAGTTATTTTTACTATGGTTCGTTGTAAACGAAGACGAGGTAGAAGCGTCGAGGAAGCACTGGATTCTGTACAGGGTTGAGAATTGCATATTTCAAGTTTTTGAAGTTCTGACAATGAGTTAAGGAGTTCGAATAGTTTCATAGTTTTGAAGTGCAAGAGAGTTTGGCAAGATCATTGAAATGCAAATTACGCATCGTCTGCAAACTCTACTTCTCTTTTTGATATAGGTACTGTTAAAGAATCGAGAGCAGAAATTAATTTCTCGGATATTTCGTGATAAGTTTCTGAACTTTCCTCGATTTTTCGTTATCAGCGCTAGTAACTTGTGACCTACAACTTGTGAAATTATCCGTAAAATCTTTTAGGGTCCACGTGTGTAACCAGCTAATTCTTTTACCTATTTTCATCGAAAAGTATGAACCTTAAAAGACAATCACATAAACCAGACACATATATCTAGGATCGTAAATTTATATCGAATCGTCCATTCGTTGAACTACCATGAAAATGCAGCTGGAATTTTAGAAACGGTACTTCTTGACGAACAATGATACGTGAAACAACAATGCCCGATTCATGCACCAATACCACATTATCCTCTGAATATTCAATGGCTATTGAAATTTCTTGGATTCCATTGGCATTGTTTATCGTTTATTAACACGAGCATTCGTTCGAGTTTTCCTTTGTAAACTTCTCTTAACAACGCGTTCGCGATAATAATTCAACGAGTCAACATTTCGATCAACGTTTCAATCATATGGTTGTCGCTAGTATAACGATTAAATCACTGAATTTGTTATTATCGTGTAATTGAAAAGCTTAGAGAGATACATACATAGAAGCGACGAGGTTTGTTTTAATAAAGGCTATGAATAAAATTAAATCTAAAGAAATTATCGAACGTATTAATTGCTCGAAAATTTATAGGTCACAATGAAATTCTCTACACAAATGGTCTTACGTATAGCGTTTCTATTAATTGATGCGATCTTTCATTAGAATTCGGATTCATTAGAAATTTTCATTTGTACTTGATTTGCATTTCCTGGCAAATCTGAAGATGTAAAAGCGCATAAAATGCATCTAGTATACGCGCAGAAGTATGCAAATTAAGACAGTAATTAAAATATTTAAATAAATTTCTGTATAGGTTCTATTTCTTTGGTTGTGTTTATAAAAATATGAATTTACGTAAATATCCGCAGCCTACTTATTAATTAATTTTGCGTTTCAAAAACTTTCGACACATTTGCACCGTTTTTCCACGCAATCTCACAGTCTCAGTCGATTATAATTGTTCTCCACGTACTCTGGCTGCTTACACTTGGTCGTACAATTAATCAACGATCAATTTAACGTTTACCGGGTCGAGACACACGTTCGACTAATTCAGGCGGCGCGGTGACCGAATCAAATTGTCAAGCAAACTGATGCGCCTGATTTCAAGGCTTTGAGTCGAGCGCAAAGATAACGTCGGGCAGATAAATCCAGTGATCTAGATTCGAACGATTCGTACGTGGACAGAATTGGAAAAGACCGGATAAACCGGACCATCGAGGTTGAAAATTTATGCGATCCGTAATTAGCAGGCGAAACGAACGGCGAACGTTTGGTATCCATTGGGTCAAGGAATTTCAGATAATTATAGGTTCGTCGCAAGTTCATTTGCGATTTGTGTGTTGGAAAAGCGCAATTTAGCATTCGCACGTTAATGTTAGTTAGATTTGAGTATTTTAAAGAGAGAAAAGGATTTTAATTGCATACACGGGCGAGTGCTTTAAGATAGATCAGATCTAAAGTGAGAAATAAAAATTTCATATATCCCGACATCGTTGAAATCTTGTTCTTTCGCGAGGTTGGAAATAATTTCTAGTTCAATTCCTGCAATTACATTTAAACTTTCAATAATTTCTCATTCTTGTCTTTTAATTTATGGAAGTGATCGATATGACTTCTGAACAGCTCGTATAATTTTCATTTGGCTTTGATTTCAAATATACGCATAGCCGAAAGTATCTTCGATAACTACACCGTCGTATTTCTAAGATTTGGCAGAAAATTTATTTCACTCCTGAATCATCTTGCTTATTTTTCATTCTGCGAAGGGGAGAACGTTGGCAAATTCTCAAACAAGTCCAATTAATTATAGGCACCATCGATGATATCGTTAACGCCAATATCTGACATTGCGTTCCATTTCTGACTGAATCGTCGTGCTAACGGTTCGCCGATACAATGCACAAAAGATACGTCGGGTTTATAAGCAACGTTTGAATACGGTCAGCTGAATAGAAAGTGAACATTATTCATCGTGCATAATAGAAAATTGTCATAAAGCTGCGGAGATTCCTACACGCCCCGTCGTTATAGTAATAACAATAAAATTCGCCAGAGCGATAGAAAAATCTATATCTTTCGGTTGGTTCTCTATCGCCAATAGATTCCAATTTTTGTTCCATTTTTTTCTATCCCTCCCTTGTCCCTTTCGCATGAATATTTCTCTATTGGAAATACAATCCCGCGAAAGTTATGTAACGCTGCACGTCTTTTCAAAACAGATAAACGCGATGGAGATTTCGAACGCTGAATTTTTGAATGCGAACGCGTTTAAACGAAGCAAAACTAAGCGAAATTTTCAAACCGTTCTTCAGTGGCAATTTTCGCGTTCTTTGTTCGAGGTTATTGGCGAGTATCATAACGCATAGTATACATATACGTAGAACGCACGAGGCGATGCTAGATTTTAAAATTCGAAATAACCTTCTGCCATTATTGACACCAGTCGTTTTATCTTCCTTCTTCCACAATTGTTCAATCTCGATAATTTTATTTTTTAGTGCATTCTATTACACGTATGAACGATATTTTCAACTGTTGTTAGAAAAAAGTTACAAATTATATTCACATCTCTGAATCTAAATAATCGAGTGAAATCAAAGTTCGCTTTCGCTTCTCACTGGGTTATTTGTTTTCTTCTGTAATTATTATTATCAATATATCTTAAAAACTCTTCTTTTTTTATATATCTCTATCATATTCGAATACCTTTCCCAAAATAATTATTTTCCCCCCATTGAAACGCAGAAACGTTTACTTAAAATCGTTCGATACCTAAAAATAAACTGACAAAGTAGTTTAGTTTCGAATGATAAATGTCAAACGATAACGGCTGCATCTATTTCTGTCCAATAGAAATAGATATTGTACGCGAGAAAGACAGAACTCGGAGCTACAAGTAATCACTGAAACCGTCAACCCTCGTCTGCTTGCAGGGTGATCCAGGTGCTCCGCTGATGGAAGGCCAGACGCTGATTGGTGTTCTATCCTACGGATTAGGATGTAAAACTATGATACATCCGGGTGTATACACTCGTGTCAGCAGTTACCTAGCTTGGATCTCGGCAAATTCCGGTATCCACTATATATGAGATGATATTCGTGAAACTACAATGTCAACATCGCTAACCTTTACCCGGAAGTCGTGGCAAACTGAAGCTTCTACCGTTTTAAAGGAATGACGGAATGGCTGGAAGATTCTTCTACCCGTTCGTATATCGTCAGGGCGATGTCAAAGCTATCTCGCTTTATAAATTTGTCGAACGTAGTAAAAGGGCTTTATGAAAATACAACGAACCTAGAAAGTACGTCTTTTGTTTCTTCGCGAACGATTTTCCTCTCCTGTATTGCGCGTATAACTGCACACTTTCATTTCGTCGAATTTTTCCATCTTTTATATCTTCGTTCTTTGGTTCAGCTCGAACGAACAAACAGAAACTAATAAGTTGGTTCAAATTCCAAGGAGAATACTACTCCGTGTAGAAGAGACAGAAAATCCGAAATAACTGTTACACGATGAATTTATAAATCGGGAATTTAAACTGCGAAGCAACATCCATCGAACAAACTAATTAGCGGGTTTCACCGAGTACGTACACCTTATAACGAATACCAAATTCGTACGATAAAACACAGAAATGGTTTGTTTACGGAACTGTCCGTTATTTCTGCCCGCTGCTGCGTAGCGGATCGTTCATTAGCAAAATGATAGGATTCTTATGCTGGAAATTCCCGATTAAATACTAGACGTTTTCAATGAGAAATAACCGAATCAATTATGGGGCCACTTGTTACGTTTTTGTATTAGGATTTACGCATGTTTCGTTATTGATTTCGCTGCTTTCGCCACGGTTAAACGAGCAACGCTGAACAGCAATTCCTCGGTTCGTGCTTATTTCCTCTACAAACGTAACGTAAATATTGGTCGCTTATTAACAATCGTCGAGATAAAATATTCGAGAAGAATTGTGCGACGAGTAAGGATAATTGGTACGTTTGATTCGTACGCAGTAATTGAGTGGTGGAAAGGGGAACGAGCCACGTCGGGCTACGGAACACCATTTATTATCGAATACTCATAACCCGTGATCTAATTGTGGAACAAAAAGCAGTCAGCGATGACATTTCAGCGCGTCGAGATCACATTAATTATTTGCGAAAAAGCAACCGCGAATCGTGGTGGTTTTCGTGCTCGTCGAACGCGTTCCGCTCTCTTTGTAAACAAAGGGGATGGCGGCCGTGGTAGCGACGCGAATTGTTTGCAGGAAAAATTTCACAGATCGTAGTTGCTTCGATAACGTTCTGTGCTCGCGACTAGGATAAACAGAAAACGCTCACAGACCGGTTTTCTCGGTGATCCAACTTCGAAGGACTGTCACACGCGTGTAAACGCCGGGATAAGATGGCCGCGCGCATCCAAAGCCCCACGATACGATTCCGATCAGTTTGTCATGCTGCACCAACGGCCCGCCACTGTCGCCCTGTCAAAATCATAGTTTTATTGAGAAAAACTAGAAATTTGCTTATCTTTAACGCGGCAAATGTTACATATACAGGGTGGTTGGTAACTGGCGGTACGAGCGGAAAGGGGGTGATTCTACGCGAAAAAAGAAGTCGAAAATATAGAATAAAAATTTTTCGTTCGAGGCTCTGTTTTCGAGAAAATCGACTTTGAATTTTCGCTCGGTACGCGTGCGGTACGTTATAACGGATCTCACTGTAGATCGTTGCCTCCATGGAAACATTAAAAAAAAAAGAAGAAGAAATAAAAAAAAAATTTTTATTCTATATTTTCGCTTGACTTTCCGCTTGTGCCACCAGTTACTAACCACCCTGTATATTGTACCATAAGTTTACGGTATTATTTATCGGTTTCAAGTTATTGGGGGAGGAATTTATTTCAATGGAACGTCATTTCAATATTCGTAACGCTGATATCTGATAATCATGTCACTCTTCCCTGGGAGATTCTTTTCCTAATCCCAAATTTCTCGTATGCAGAGTTTTTTTTGCAATTATAATTATAATTACAGAGTTACTAGGGTTTCTTCTATAACGCCAGAATTCTTGCTTCTACAGGATATTCGCAACATTCGAACGCAACAAGAATGCTAGCGGACGTTCGTAAGGATTAAATGGAGCATCTGAAAGAATCGAACAAACTCTCTGGTGCATTGTTAGTTGCAACCGGGCGTTCGAACGTCCTGCGAATGCTCGATTTCCGATTCGGTATTTCCGAACATTCGCCAAATGGCGAAAGAATGCTCGTTTGCGGCGTTTTAATTCTCAAGGTATACCAAAGTGGAAGAAGAGCGAACGTTCGTCCGCTTGGTCTAAACCTTAATATAATCGATCGATTAATCGTAAGTGATCGATCATGGCCTGAGGGACGAAACATTATTAACTTAATGACTACGTTGAAATAGAATTAATGCCACGAGTGTATTGATTCGCATGGAAGAAAGCTACTAACAAATTAACGACATCGAATTACCTGACAGGCATCCTTTCCTCCGGCATTCACATAACCAGCGCATATCATTCTTCGTGTGATTGGTCTGGTCATGTACAAACGGGAACACTGAGCGCTAGAAACGAGTGGTACTTGCACTTTACGTAACCGTGTGGTCAGTGGACCGTTGTTTCTCAAAACTCCCCAACCGGTAACCATCGCATTGCTGCCAGCCGTATAATGATCGGCTATTGGTGCCAGCAGGATCGGTTTTACCCGCGAACTGTACACCAGCCGCTTTTCCAACTGAAATTGTAATTGGTTTGAACGGTGCCAACCGTTGAGAGGCTGTGCATTGCGGAATTGATTGTGAAACGGTAATTGAATTCTTCGGCTTTATTCCACGGAGGCCCGTTAATAAATAAACCTTGTCGATCGACGCTCGGTTTGCCCTAGACCTAACTTCACCGACCGCCCGGATTTTCGTTACCGCTTGCTTTTTTCAACCGCTTCGAAATGGAGCGTGAAGTCGTCACGCTTTTACCTTGCTCGTGATACCCAAGTTTTTGCAGGTTCGATCGTCGTTGCAGTCTTACGAATAGTTCACGAGTTTAGTTTGTAGGAAACGGTTATACGTTGAGACGCGAATGTGTCGATTCTTAAGAAAGTCATACTTTGTATCACGTGCAACAAGGTATCCGTGAAAATCCGTTCTTTAAAAAGATCAGTCAGGTATTATTGGAATTTTCGAGTGTTTAATATCAATCAGAATTTCGATTAATCGATTCGAAATCAGTACGGATAGATATTGAATCTTTGTAGAAAACTAATTCTCTTAATTCTTCATTCGCTTCGAAATTTCCCGTATCTTAGAATCTACAGGATGTTATACGATTGGGCGATATGAGACTGTTTCGAATTTCTGGTTAAACAAAGTAGATTTAGAAAAAATAAATATCTTATTTCGCGATATACGAGTATTAAGTTCAAAAGGCACGCGCAGAAATACAAGAGAGTAGTGTACAATGAAATTCGACGATTCAGGGTCCAGAAAACAAGTGGCTCGCTAACCTCTCACATAGAATTGTCGTTTCTTTCGTTTTACTATTACTTACAAACAATTTTACGAACAATTCTACAGCCTAAAATCGTACCAATTTCGATGAAAAGGGCGGCAACGTTCGAATAAAAAATAGCAGAGAAATCCTACTCACCCGAATCAGAGCAATATCGTAATCCGCGATGCTTCTGTCGTAGCTCTCGTGAGTGATAATTTTTTCGGCGATGACTACAGTGGCGTTGTCCTCCGTAAGGTCGGAAGTGCCTGCCTTGATCGAAAAGAAACGAACCAAGGGGCTGAAATCGGAACAGAACGAAAGAACGCTCATTAACGCATCGTTCGCGTCTAGGGCTATTCGTACATACACACGCGTTGCATAACGAGATCGATGATGCTTGTTAACGAAACTAGTACTAGGGTACGTACCTCTGGACACAGTGCGCGGCTGTGACGATCCATTGCTCGCTAATGATAGAGCCACCGCATACGTGACGATTGTTAAATCGAAGAGACACCTATAAATTTCAGTCGGCGTGTATCAATTTTGCGGACGATCAGGCCAGAAACAACTGTGAAATTTGTGATGGAGAAAATATCGTCGAAATACGGAACACGACCAGCCTGTTAAACGAGGATTAATATCTTTCCTGATATCTGCATCGAGCGAGCGACTGGGTTTCAAAATGCCGAACTCGTGACCGTGGTCACGACCAGAAAATTACAGCTGCATTCGAGCTAAATTATTCCCTTTTTTCATATTTATAGTATTTGTAAATTTATAGGATTTGAAAATTAAAACGCAACGTTCGCGATATTTTTCTTTTTCTTTCGATGACACGCGGCTCGAAGAGGAAGAATCAAGTCGAGGATTTCCGGATGGTTAATTTTGCTCGCCTTGAAGAAGGGAACTTAAGAGGAACTTGGGAGCAACTTGAGATAATACGTGGAAAAAAGAAAAGAGATGGACTCGACGGACGATGTTTTTCTTCGACAGCTAAAGGTGAACGAACGTAAAGCTTCGTCGATCGTTGTACACGAAGATACATCGGTCCTTAATGGGCTGTTTTGGCGCAAGCCGCGAGACGAAATGTTTCCACTCGACGGATTTCCACCAATTAATCTTCGCCAATTGCGGGAACGATCGTTTCGAATACTTACCTGGTACGGATGTTCATCGATACTTGCTGGCTGGCCTCCTACGATGCGACTCTCGTCAGCTGGAAGAATCAATAGTTGAATTTGCGTTTCCACTTGTCTGCTCGTTGAAAAACTACTAATCAAAGCACGATATCGTTCGATGAATTTCCATAGAATTTAATGACTTCCCTTAAATCGAGAACTATCGAATAATCGTGAGTAAGAGACAATTGCACTCTGTTAAAAGCATCGCGTGCTCGTCTCGGTTTAATAAATCAAAAATTGAGCCAATAATCTAGCTACGGAAAAATAATAGAACAATTTTAATAGATTTATCGTACAAATAAAGGCAATTTAACGTGCAAATAATTTAAGACTATAAACGAACGATACGAAAACACTAATTTAATATATCTGACCGAATAAATAAACAATTAATATTGTACAATAAGATGTTGCCGAATTTACCAATTGAAATCCATACGAATTAATAAATTCTTATTTAACTAGAAATTTAAAAATCCTTCGAATCTTTTTTAAATCAGCGACAAAATGTAGTAAATCGTGGGATGAATGAAAGCAAGGAAAGTATGAATTATAACGATATGCTTTTTCCTTCTTAAGTACTTCAAGCGTTCAAAGTGTTTTTTTATCGAATTACAGGCCAATCGTACGTACGATCTGTGAAAAAATTCTGCGAGAGCCCGAGTAGAACGAGCTGCAATAACAACAGCGGCGTATACATGCTGGGAACCTGGTTCAAGAACTACCTGGTCGCCATAAGGCTCGCCCTTCTTTTATTTCGATATTCGGGTTAATTGTCCTTCGTATCAATTTACCCGAACACGAGAAAAATGTCCGATCCACGAAAGTTTCAGACTGTCGACCTGAATTCCACGTCGATTACGTAAAAGCAGCAAGACTAACGTAAAATTTCAACGCCGTGACCGCACGATAACGTTATTTCTTCTGGAAACAACTGTTTTTCTTTTCTTCAAAAACATTATAACAAGTAAAAAACGTATGTAACATGCAGAGTTTCATTTTAGAATCATTTTAGTGGGTCGATTATTTACGGTACCAAGAGATCAATAATTTCTGCACAAGCGTTTCACGCGTTTCTTTCTGATACCATCGAATTAATAGAATTTTAAAGATGTTTAAAATTGCAGTGTATTTATTCCACTAACGTTATACTATATCTTTGATGCTATAAGAAGCAAGTCGTTCCTCTGGAAATTGTCTCTATGTATGCGTGAAGCAACGAAGCTTAGAGATGGAATCTGAAGAAACAAGACAATTATATACGAATTTATAATTTATAACTTGTTAAAGTATACTAACCATGGAAATCGTTCTATTAAGTGAAAATAATTTGACAGCGTAAAA
The DNA here is from genome assembly GCF_051014615.1 of Bombus vancouverensis nearcticus. Taxonomy (NCBI): domain Eukaryota; kingdom Metazoa; phylum Arthropoda; class Insecta; order Hymenoptera; family Apidae; genus Bombus; species Bombus vancouverensis. The sequence goes on along the minus strand of NC_134912.1, from coordinate 20,510,100 downwards.
CGTATCGCGTAGTGCGTACATTTAAAACGTAATTGCTCGTATGCCTTAGACATCTGACATAAATATGCGCGAAGGACGATCGATTTCCAACGACGCAAGCAACAACAGCAATTCGACTCTCGTTTAAGAATCGTAGTAACCGACCCGTGGGATCAGGAGGAAAATTCGAAATACACGGAACGTATCGAATAGTCATTAGGCAAGTTCGTTGCACACGATGCAGAAACCGACGAACCGACAGGCAACGACAGACTGTTGTTAAAAGGATATCGATTGCTCGGGGAACGTAATGCCCGTTGCATTAGTATGCCGAGTCTGACATGATTCTTACGAACGCGCAATCGGCCAGGGTAAATTCTCTGTTAGAATCGGGCTCTCTTTACGAGACGAAGATGCCGATCAACGCCGGCACGTACAATGGCGACGCTTGTTTCCGCCGCCCTTTACGAGCCAGCCATCTGTGCAAAGCTGCAAAATCGTTTATGCAACGGCATACCGACGGAAGGTCTCAAGCACGTCCGAGTCAGTCGTAAAATTAATAATTCTCGATAACGAACGGCCTTCTGCCTCCGACAAGAAAAGGCGAGAACGAGCAGAACCGACTTACATGCAGCATCGCGCTGCATACGTACAGCATGTTTCTTAACTTTCTCATAGGAGAGCTCGAGAAAGAGAGAGAGAGAGCTCAAGAAAGAGAGAGAGAGAGAGAGAGAGAGTTGATGAAACTGTGAACTGTAGCGTTATAAATTTCATATCGTAATTCTCGTTGGATTCATTTTTGATCGATTCGTGCTTTTTGCTAGAGAATTTGTCAAGTTAAAGGAGAATACGAGGGAATCGTTAATGGTACGTGCGATTTATGCTTTCAATTTTACGCTGAGAATTTCGTTTCTTCTTTCCATCGAAACATACAAACTTCGTATAATCTGCGATTGAATATAAAATAAAAACGGAGCATATATGTATATCCAAAGTTTTGAATGACCGCATAAGTTGTTGAATCGGAGTAATTTCTAGCTTTAGAAGGCTTAGACTATGTGTTTGAATAGATGAATTTCACGCGAATAATTTACTCGAGCGTTTCGTATTGTGAATGATAGAATAAGGATTTCGAATACACATTTTTATTCGTTGAAACACGAACTTAGCCGTAAAAAAAGTTTGCTCGAATTAAACCTAAAAACGTCTTCGTGTGTCGCAATGTGTTTTTCATGAAATAATGGTTTTTGATTTTAACTCACTGACGTTTTCGTTTTGGAAGTACAAGACGGCTGTTAAAGAGGATTAATGTTATACGATAATAACGGATACTTTGTTGCCATTAAAAGTTGCATTTTGTAAATGTGGAAAAGATAAATCGTACAACGCGCACCGCACGGTTACATGCATAAACATGTAATGGAAGAAATTTGTAAATGTACATATATTCATATATTTAAACGAGTTTATCTCTTCAAAATGTATCGTTGAAATTCAGTAACTATGTGCATATTTTCATATCAATGTGTACCTATGCTGTTTTAAAACTGAAAACACTTTTTAAGGAGTTCATATTTCCCAAAAACTTACTAAATATTTATTATTATAACTAGCAAATATCTTTATAAATAAGGAAATATTTACTAATATGTAATAGAAAATTAACATCTTTTTTTGGATTAAGAAACCTTTTTTAGTCGTTAAAGAAAAGCGATCGTTTAAGGATGAAAAAATTACGTATGAAATTTAGATGTTCAGATTTAAATATAAAAATACTTTATCGATTAAAAATCCGCATTTTGTATACTGTGGTATGTAAAAGAAGATGCATAGTCATATGGAAAAGTTCTCGAACTGCAAATTAACTTGTTTTATTTTTTATTGTTAATTCACTTTCCTTCCAGACGTCAGCTTTTCATTCATCAGCTATCATTCACTCCTTTCGAATCTTTTCTTCTCTTTTACGATAAACTACAACTCCTTTTTCTTTGCTTCTCGGCGAATAAAAAGCTGAATAAAAAGAAGGTTTAAAATTTTATCGATCGAGACTCTGCATTATTCTTGTAAAATTAATGGTTACTCATAAGGCTAAAGGTTTTTCATTCAGCTAACAGTAGCACCATTTCGCAAAGGCATCCGTGGCGAATTGATTATCGCGGCGAATGGCCTTTATTATTGCTTCCGGTTCTGCCTCCATTAAGATAATGTCGTAACCGTTCATCGATATGGTTCGACGGCACTTAAAATTGCGTAGTTCTTCCAAGAAAATGAACAGTATCGCGATATCGGCTGCGGTCTGGCCGATCCGATGGAAAGTAAACTGCTTTAATCGTCGTACTTCGTGATGCAAGAAGCATTAATTGCTTCAGGGCATTCGCGAAATATTTCCTCCGATAATTTATTAGCGCTGCAAACGCCTCTGTATCCGTTGCCTAATTGGCATCGTATGGAGAAATAAAATGTTCACTTCCCGAAATAAAAAGAACGAAAGTGTTCGCTTCATTTTATGTTAATGTAACGAAAATAGTTTTATTCGTGGATACGAAAATCGCGATAATCGCATGGGATTATTGTTCATTCTCGACAACGATCGACTTTTCTATCAGCCGTTAGCGGATTGGCGCGATACCGAAATTAAATTTCCAGTTTCCAATGAAAAGTGCTCGTCTCATTATTCGTAGATGCGAGAATTTCGCGATAGTTACGTCGAGTTATTTTTCGTTTGCAACGACAATCGACCGTGCCTCGGTTAATTCGCTTTTAAGTTGAAAACTTTCGGAAAGTACCCGCTAATTGACGTTCAAATTTCGGTTAACGTGTTTTAAAATCCAACCCGATTTCTACGCCCGCGGAGTTAACGCAAGAATTAAGCTTAAATGGCGGAGAATAGACGAGCGAACGGTTTTCGGATGGTTACGCTTGCCGGTGAAAAGTGCGCCTCGGACAAGATTGCTTGATTGCGCGATAGAACGTTAATTGTTGAAACGGGAAACAATTATGTCGGCGAAGAGTTTGCAGCGACGCTAATTGTTTAAAATTTTCGTTGGGAAAGTTTACGTTGACGAGGAATGTTTCAGATTTGAACCATCGAGTTTTCATTTTATTCAATGTTTCTTCTATAACAGAAATCCATAACATTTTTTTATTGTTTCTGTTTATAATTAAAAAATCGAATATAAATTTCAATAATATGACTTAACAGCTGTATAACTTATCGAACGCTTAATAATATCAGATACTATAAACTATCCTGTAATAACAACTTAGACAATTTTATACTTTGATAGATTTGTCAGATTTATTTCAAATTTCACGAATATAATCGCGATAGTGGTGTCTCGGTACGTTAATCGGGTCTCAGAATATCTCCTATAAAACATATAGTATATTCGTAAAAGGTGTCTACTACTTTCGTGAACCATTGTACGTAGGTATGTATAAGTATATAAAGACGTACATAATCGGTCGTTAACAACGTGTTAATCGAAAGTAACGTGACTATTAACGTTACGTTTATAATCTTCATGCTTCTGTCTCGATCTCAAGCGAAGCGATTAAATCGAGCGTATGTTATTGCAAGTCTGTTGTCTCGCTTCAGCCGCATCGTGTCTGTTGAATATCAAAAACTGCAACGAACAAATAGAATTTCCAATCTCTAGTAACTCTAACTTTATTAATAACTAAATTCCTTTCGATCCGTTGTGATCCTCTTTTTCTCGTAACAAGGAGAAACATTGCTCCGTTTCCGTTAAAGAATGCGAGCAACGAAACCACGAAAGTTTCCCTTTAGTTTCTTACAGAAGGTTCGAGGAAACAAAACGAATAGAAACGTTATATTTTTCAGCGTGGGAGTCATTTGAATCACACGGTTCGGAAATTGTTTGCGATTCTATAAATTTTCGAACTCACTGGATTTACTTTCAATTCGGTCGAAATTTCGAATGTTTGCAAACCAGCAGTAAAATCACGCATACGCTCGGAAAAGAAGAATCCTTTCAATATTGAACGTTCCCGCATTCACGTCGAAGTCTGCTAAATAAGCCTCGCTGATGAGTTCGTCTAGTTCATCTAACTTTTTTCATTTTCTTTTCTTTTCGTTTTCTGCTTCTAAATCACGATTTGAATCGCGCAATTGTTGAAAGTCCCATTCGTATCGGACCCATAAGAATATTATTCGATCCGACGTATGTATATAAGCCAGAGTAAAAAAAGACTTGATATTAGATCGATAATCATCGGAGTTTAATCCTTTTTATTTTATGAATCCTTTTAATTATCAATATTTGAGATATTTAAAGAACTCTGATATTTCGTTTCTAGAAAAGGAAACAGAACAGAATAAAACAAAACAAGATATATCTAAGTGTAGGGAGAATTTTCCCTATATAACTTCTTCTATCTTTCTATATATACTGTCAAATTAGTGTCATCGTATCTCGAAATGACGACGCGAGTAAATCTGAATCGCTAAAACTAGGACATTAATTTGATGGATGGATAATAGATAGGACTTCTCGACGTACTTTTATTCTCCGTCTTTATCAAAAATTTACTGACGCTATTTGTAAATTTAAGACTTGCGGGATTGTTGTACGCCGAGGGACATTAATTTTACACTTGCGTTTTCTCCTTTATCCATTGTCGCACAGCAGAAACTCGCGTGTACACTCCGGGAAACCTGGGATCTGTGCATTTGCCCAAGGACCAAGACACGATGCCAATTTGGACTTTGTTATACACTAACGGTCCTCCGGAATCACCCTGTGGTACGTGGAAAGGTAAGTCACAAAAGTGAGTCGTGCGACATTAAAAATATCGATAAAAATAAATTTCGTTTCTCAATAGTTTCGTTAATAGTAACGCATCTAGCAAACTTTCGATATCATAGTGCAATACGACGGTACAATAAAACTTTCTGAAACGAAAGAAACAAAGAATAAAAGAACGCTTTTAGAAATTTACCTTGCAAGCGTCTTCGTTGTTCGGACTGTCCGTGCATATCATGTTGTCCGTCACCGTGATGTTTGCGTTACTATAAATCTTTTTGCATTCCTTTTGGTCTAGGACAGGTAACGTCAACTTTCTCAACGAGATCGACATCGGACCGTTCTCCTACAAGTACATAATGGAATATTATTTTCCGAATAATATACCATTCCGAAGCGCAGAACGTCTGTAAAGCGCGTTCGAAGCGGCGAATATTGTCAACCGATCGACAAACAAATCTTAATATTTACGAACGTGAACGTTGACCAAACTGTCAAGTGATCGCGTCAAACGCAGGTTTATCCAAGACGGTAAGCCAAGAACTTACCGTCACATATCCCCATCCTGTCACCACTGCTTTTTCTCTGGCGTTTACCGAGCTCGAATAAGACGCCAGGGTGATCGGTTTCATGGTTTCGCTCATAGATATCTTCTGCGGTAACTACGAACAGATATCGTTTTTAAGTTTAGCTATGGAATTTTCAAATTACGATCGAGTAGGATCCTTTAAGGTCACAGTATAGATTTATCTCTATTTTTTAATGGCAAATTTTCAAGTACTTGTGTACTTGTAGAATTACGTGATTTCTCGCGGAAAAGATACGAGAGAATAAAGTAAAGGTGTAGTCGACAAATATTGTTTAGACCAAAGATCTTCCAGTTTCCTTCAAAAAGTCTGTATTTCGATCGTGACTTACTATTGTATGTATCGTAGATAAGAGATAGGAACGTAACAGGGATTAATTTTCATCAATGTTGACAGACTGAAAATGTTACAACTGTTTGTGCGTGTTTTAGATGTACGATAAGTAGAATTTTGTTTATCACAGTGCGTGGTATATTAGTTTGGGTCATCAAAATATTGTGACTAAAGTTATTCGAGAAAAATTTTGGCAGGTTTGAGAAACATTTGGTTGGTTATACGTACGCATTACAACCGGAAAACAAACTAACAAAATGTTATCGAATAATCGTTAGAAATGCTCTTGATCAGAAATCATTTCCTTTTCTATATTATAACACGAACATCGTATCTTATACTTTTTGACTAGTAAAAGGAAACACCTATCAACAATTGGAAGAAATTTCCGCAGTGTAAATAAACAGAGGTTGATTTAAGTATATAAATTTCGATTAAATGAAAAGGAGACACCAAACACGATGAAACGCCGTACGCTTAAAAAATTAGAATGTACTTTGAAAATTAGGGGTGAAGAAACGTACCTTTATCAAAGCAACATCGTAATCCAATGTCTTGCTATTGTATTGTGGGTGGCGAATTACCTGAAGCCCCTGCTTGATCTCCGTGCCACCTTTATTGTAAAAAGTACTACCCAAGCGAATTTTAAGTTCCCAGGCCCCTAAGCTATAAGAGAATTACAATTTAACGTGTGAATAGTCATCGTTACGATGACGATAATTAGTAAATTATCTATTCGATGCCGGATTGTTCCATTACTCTACTTATACGAACCTTGAAACACAATGTGCCGCCGTTAACACCCAATCTTGGCTGATTATGGAGCCTCCACATAACAGTTTTTGTTGATCGTGAATGGATACCTAACACAGAGAAACTTGGTCATGGGTTTCCTCAATGTTTAGCGACAAAATTGCGTAAACCGTGATCAATTCACCTGATATGGACAGTCGGTGATGTACGCGTCCTGCCCCCCTATAATCCGAGGTTGGAAACAGAGCGCGTATTGCAGCGTGCACAGCAACAACAACATCCGCCACATGGTTCTCGACTGAAGGTCCAACGCTATACCGTATGCTTTTAAATCAGAGCAATCAACTTCTTCGCGGAACTGATAAGACATCGACGATGACTTGATACGAGCATTGAAATATTACATAAATTATGTCGTTCAGGTGGATTCGTCGCGTAGGCGTAAGCGCCGTCGCACGATCGTGGCGAACTTCGATCACGTTTCCTCCTCCTATTTTTCTCGTCTCTTGCTCTTTGCTCGTTCGTCGTTGTCTCACACGGCTGCGAACTTTCCGATAGTTCCCGGTCCACGTCGCGTCTACATTGATTGCCCGTAACAAAATTTTCTCTTGACTCTATCTCTTGATTCTTTGTTCCAACGGGCGAGAAAGGTTGGCGAACCACTCTCACGGTGCGAACTTACGTTCTTCATTTCCGGTAGGTAGAAACTCGCGTGAAACAAGAGCCGTGAGCCGAAAAAGGAAGCGAATCGAGAGTTGGTGAGACGAACGAAACGGAGATGCGGTCGTAGGAGGAAAAACATATAGCGGAAGGAAAATTAATCGATGCTTGAGTACTAGCTTAAGTAGATATCAACTTCTGTGAAATCACGTTAATCACGAGATACGATTACGATAGAGCGCACGATTACGATAATATCCGACAGTGATATTAACAGTAAGAATACCAATATTGTATTCTATCACGTTCTTTTTCTGTAAATCTAGGTATGTTGTACGGTGTCCAGGCTTTGCCAGGTCCACGTTTAGACCTATCGCTTAAACGTGTTCGAACCATAAAAATGAGCTTTTATCGAGTTATCGTTGGATCTTGCACATATCTGCGATATCCTCTAGAGTCGAGACGAAAACCAGAGACATCCTTGGCAATGCCCTCCTCTTACTCTCGTCTAGTTCTTTTTTACGAATAAGAATGCTACATCGTCTATTCCAAAAAATTTCACGACCCCGAAAAGGCGACGTTATCGTAACTTCGCTTTTACAAGTCTCGCTTGTATTTGATTAATCCGCGCGTGTACATTTTCAGCGTGAACTCGACCGTGGAACAAACACCGGAAAAATAATATTTGAACTAGCCTCGTACGGATTACGATTTATCCATGCAACATTTCACCCTGTAACGTAGACGCGACAGCGTCCGCTCTCGCCGTACGCGGTCTCTATATAATTTTTACTACGACCGACTGCAATTTCGATTACTCCGCAGTAAATAAAATCCGATCCGGAAATAAAACAATTGAAACGACGACAAATGGTGTTCCATTTGTGGCTGGTAAAGCGTATCATTCTTTCTTCCTTTTTTTCGGTTTCTCTCCTATTTTCTACGTCGTTGTATCGTTGCTTATTCGCGCGTACACGCCAACACTTGCAAATCTTGTCACACGTAATAGAGCCTGCTAACGAAAAAAGCTAAAAAAGGGGAAAAAGGAGGAAAAAACGGGAGAGAGTAACGGAGAAAAGATACACAGACGCGATTTATTCAATGAACGCACGTTATGGACGCGTACAGTTTGGCATCGTGTACGGATGTGTATTGTATCGATTGCAGCCGAGGGCTGATACGAAGTGGCGCGAACAGCGAAACGCGCCTAGTTTCAGAAACGCGGACACGTGTTTCGAAACGTTGCGGGACGAACGCAGAAATTAATGCAATGGCAAACGACCCTCGTAAACGTAAAAGGCCAGGCGGTAGCGTTAAAATTATACGATGGCCGTATCCAACGAATGCACGGCGGATACCTATCTCAAGTGTATTATAAATGTGATGAACGCGGCTCGCAAAGGAAGTAACGTGTATTATTTATAGCACGGCCGACTGAACGCAATGAAAATAAGGCGGCATTAGCCGGCCGGAGCTGCGAAAGTGAGGACCACGAATAATTCCACAGCGTGTAATCCGGCTGAAAATTACCATTTAAATTTCACTCCTGACCACGACCGCCACGCGTTTTCCGCGACTGATGGGACGAGAGCCCTTGATTAACTGCGCTAAAACCCTCTCGCTTCGAGAACGACACTTCGTATTGTTTCAGTTTTGTTTCAGCCGGAATTTAGTTACCATTATCCTTCTGACACGTTACATCGGGACGTTCTCGAACCGAAAGTGACTCGGAGGGAAAATTTCGACGAATGAAATTTATCGATATGTAAAGTCTGGTACTGTTGACATATAGGTGTCGAAATCCTGTACGAATTCTAGTTTATACAAGTGAGTAATCCATTTGTAGGATTAATCATGTTTATCGAAATATATTTGATTTATCTTTTTATATTTCTCTTCTCTGTTTAACGTTGAACGCATCATAGTTATGCTTCGATAAAGTGTTTTTCAACTGAAGAGCGTCGGGAAATCGTAAGATCGTTTCATTTATCGATGTTTTATATTATGTTAAAATTTTTTTAGGAAATTTACATGATGCAACTTTAAACGAAATAGGGTGTTTGTACTTAAATATTTATATTTCGATTAAACATTCCTCAGATCCCTATTTAGCTTCAAGCTTCCATCGAAATTTCCGTATTAAATTTCGTTATTCGTTATACTATATACAAAACCAGCCAATGTGAATTCGATGTATTATTAAATCGAGTATACAGAACTCCGCAGAAATTAATGTATTTGATAGTTAATATCCAATATGGATTGAAAAGGTGGAAAAATATACACTGCGGACTACGCTACCGATTTACAACTTTACACAAGGACATAAAAATTCATATTCTAAAAAAATTTCAATAAGTGAGACAGCAATTAACAGTGATAGAGTCGACGAGGGGTAGTTGTTACATGTTTCAGATATTTCTATATCGTGAAAAAAAAAAAATAGAAATTCTACTAAAGAAAAAAAATGTAGATGTTAAAAGACAATAAAACTCAGTAATTATAAAGAAACCAAGGCAAATATCACAGGATAATTTTAATTTATAGTATAAATACAATTTATGTATGTACATTTCATCGGAAAATTTTACCGCATACGGTAAATTCAGTAAAATTCAATATCTATATAAAATTTTAATGTACCAAACTGAACAACTAAAAATTAAACTGAACAAATTCTATGGTAAACATAAAATCGATTTTCATGTGTCCTCTGCGTTTCTACCTATAGAAAAATTACTGACAACGTACCTACTGTATTCTGTTCGAAATCGTGAATAATTTCATGAATAATTTGCGAAGGTCGATTTAAATGGGACACTCTGTATATTACACTATATAATTTTATTACGAATAGTTATCTTCGCTTATCAAACATCTGCAATTTTTTTATTCACCGATTCTTTCAGTGTCGGGACATTGTAGTCGGAACGAGCCGACAATTTAATCGAAATTCGTTTCGCTATTGCGAAATAATAGTTTTCACAGAACGATATTCCTTCGGTGAGCTTCTAGTAAACGCGGCATCCCTCTTATACGCGAACTTCCTTCCAGGTTAATTCGTTGTAATCTCTTCGTTGAAATTTCCAACTTCTAATACTTGGGTTCTACCCACGACGCACTGCACGGAAGGCTTAACATGAACACACACGCATAACACACAAGAGTTTCTTGAACGCTCTAGAGTTTCCGAAATTCCGGTTTATCATAATACGCTGATAGCTATACATATATACGTTTTTACGCGCCTCCAACGCGCTCCTAACAGAAAATGGATAATATTTAGGCGATCTATACGATAGCGAAATTTGTACAACGCACATGTAACAACGGCGTATGTTCGCGTCGAATTCGGCTGATACACGAGCTTCTTAAACTGTTCGCTTAATTTAAGTTCATCGAGGAATATTCCTTTAATAATTTCTTTAGGAATATTTGGAAGGAAATTTGACAAACTTGAAACTCAGTTTCACTGCTACTTTTAGTCGGGTTATTAATTCAATTATGTACCTCTTTTCCTTTATCACCGATTAAATTAGCATACGTCAGTGAAAGAACAATGAAAGATAGTTGAATTGGGAATATTTAAAGTATCGGTATAATTCTTCTGTTTCGTAAAGATGAAGTATTTAACGCTAGAACTACCGATAATTAACACGAAGCTATTTCTATCAAAACCAATCAAAATGACTGGTCTTTAAAAAATACGTAATAAGGGAATATTTTTATACTTATTGATTTATTACTTTCTTACAGAAGGAATTCCATGTTATGTAGTACATTTTTGGTATTATTAATCCATCTGGGACGACGATCCCTAAAGGAGGGTCGACGCATTTATAAAATTGTAGAACCAGTTATTTATACCGGTGTGGTATTTTTAGTGTTAAATATCGAATATTGAGATGAAACGTTGTATTTGATACAATGATAGTTATATCGAGTCGAGCAATATCTAAATACAAATAAAGCAATTAGTTACAAGAATATTAATTAATATATCGGTGATATAAAAAAAGTCACACGAGATTTTATCTCTCCTCTCCAAGAGATATTTTGTCTGCTGTTCACCTGTAACACAACATTCGTGTAAAAATGTATAAATTACGAATCAACGTATGGATGTAGGTATATTTACAAATCGAACCACGTTCTTTTTTAGTTCATGAATGCGAACGAATCAATGCACATCACGATGACAGCATTGCGCAAGAGAAATAATGTAACTCTGTTTATTGTCGGAGCGTTTACTCGATTCTTGACTCACAATCAGCCACGGTAATCCGATTTCTGATAAAAAAGAAAGAAAAAAGAGAGAGAGAAACGAAAGAAGAAAAACGCTGATCGGAAGTGTGCGTCGTATCGGCGCGATACGATTATTGAAATTACGGTGAACGACAGATACGGGAAGGGGCAGGGGGAGAGAAGGACGACGTTTATCCAAATTTATGGCGGATTCGCGTCTACGCCGGATTACGAATGCACATTTTACAAGAATTCAAGCGTTTCGCGTACTCGCATCCCGCTAAAATATTTTCGCAGAGCCGATTGGCGAAGGCCAAATGGATAGAGTGTCCCAGCTGGAAACAACCGAATGAAATACGCCGACGTGTTACGAGAATCGTTGCGATAATTTTTGCTCATCGAGCGGCGGTGAGGTCAAATTGCTGAGGCATCTACGATCGAGCAACCAGCTCCGTGTTCGTTTCGCGGGTCAACGATATCACGCGGAACATGGAACGGCGATTAAATCGCGTTTTACTCACCAACTTTGCAAAACCGGAAGTACGTCGATGCGTTCTTTACGCAACGTCTGCGTTCGGTTCTCCGCGTTCGTTGATGACTCATTAGGCACGTTACTCGTATCAAAAGGTTTTCGTTCAGCATCTTGTTTTTCCGCATTGCACGCTTTTAGTTTTCCTGTGAATTATTTTGCCGATAGAATCTTTATGGTACTACTACGACGCTTTTGGTAATTGATAATAAACGAGTTAGACGAATTAGAAGACATAAAATATATTTTGTGCCCTTTTTCAAAGAATATTTGACTCGTTCGTTTGTATGTAATTATTTTCAATTATATTGAAATAAATATCGGTAGGAACATTGTGCGAAATAATAAGATAAATAACGATCAAATTTTAATTGTCCGAGGTTGCGGAAGTTACTGTTTTATATAAGAGTGCGATGTTCTATGTAGTATTATGTTTGATCGTTAAAATGTGTTTATCAGTCATTATCGATCGCTGCTCGAACTTCTCAGTTAGATATCTTTTTCTGTATCTGAACGATATTATCTATAGGTACACGATGAAACGTTTGAGAAAGATGGAAGAACGCGAAGACTGAAATAGGAAATACTTTAACGTACATTTGAGATTAATTAGAAGGATTCCACGTTATAACCGGCAAATGTATTCACAGTGAATCTATATATATATATGCGAAAGATCAACTACCACGGAAAACACAAAAGGTTAATAAACGAACTGTAAACCATAAACCATAGGAACCATGAACGCGTTAATCAGTTTAAAATATTTCAGCTCGTTTTTTGGAACGTTTTTTTTTGAAACGTAACGTTTCAGAGTTTCAAAACGGTGGTCGAAATTAAACATGTGAAATAATAATTCGCTCATTGTCGTGTATAATCGATGGAAGCAGCGATCGTTCGCATTAATACTTTGCTAAATGAATGGTACAAACGGAGCACGAACGAGATTATCAATGATATTTTGAATATGATTAAATAAAATAAAGCAGTACGCAGGGAATTCTCGCTATATCGTCGATTTATCAAACAAAATATACCCCAGGAAACCGATAATAAGAATATTGTACGAGCAAAAACAATGAACGGTCAAATTGACATGTAGGATTAGAATGTTCGAACGATGATCAGCGCGACAAATTTCCAACCGAACCTGATATATGTTAATTTAATAATAAATATCGCGTTACTTGGTACTCGTTGACGCGAGAAACACACAATCAGAGATATGGGAATACATGTTCCATCTGTCGTTGCCAGATCCAGTATTTATCTCGTGTTAACGATTCGTTTTACGACAATGTGTGCAGCGTGACGTGTGATTGAAATTATTTTTGGGGATAATAGCGTCCGCGCGCGACCGGTTAATTAATTCGATGCCTCCTGCTAAAAAATGGCATTACAAGTGAGAACGACGGAAATTACAGATGCGTTACGTATTTACGAAGTCGGTGGCGGCTTGTACATTAACTCCGCATTTACACGGGTCAATTAGCTCCGCGATGAATAATCGTATGAATAATAAAACGATTCTTTCAACGCGATATTGATGTTAAAAACGAATTTTCCTATCGCCGATAACATCATCTTCGATCAAACGAAGGACCCTAACGTGTCGTCGCAAAAATGGGGCAAATGAAGATTTTAAATGAAAAGCTATTTATAACTCGATAACAGTTTTCACAGTTTCTCTCGTAAATCGTACATTTGCGAATAAATTTATAAATTTCATTGAGCGATGTAGGTATATTTTTATATTGTCAACTATGATTTTTCTTATGCTGTCTGAAAATAAGTATTGGAACGAATACAATACAGCTCGAAGACATTGAGGTATAAGAGTCAAGTAAATATTTTCCAAATTTTATAATGACTACATTTATCGATTATAAAATCCATCGAGAGCAGTACAATAGAAATTTCTTCATTTGGATTTTAGTAATATCGAGTAATATTATGTTGTATACTGTGTTCGGCCAACCGGTTTCATTTAGTTAATTCATTTACACGAAATTATAATTATCAATTTCAGTTTCTGCCTATCGTTATTCGAAGAGCACAACAGATTTACAAATTTTATTCAAGTTACTGTATTATGTATAAGAAACAGTAAAACTTTATACTTTTCCATCTTTCTAACAAATCGAGAAAGAGCTGCTTCCATTTAATAATGCAAATAGTCTGTACAACGACGTAATATCAATATTTGTCCGATTAGATTAAACAAGCGTCAGAATTTTATAAGCATGGGTTCTACCAAAGCATCCAATTTATGACATGTTGCGACATAGAGCGACCAACGGATCTTTTTCTCAGCGTTATCTTAATAACTTGAGCCATTCTCTAATTATACGCGGAAAACACGTTTGTTATGAATGGCGATTTAGCCCTTAATATCGTAGCCTTAGCCTTAATGTCAAAGCATTAGCAGTCTGCCGATAAATGCAAGAAAGAGACAGTAATTCCGGGGATGCATTGTTTATGCAGAAATTACGTATTTGCGGCTTTATAAGGAACACCCGGTTCCCTCGATGACCTCAAACGTTGCAACGATGTACGCTTTGCTGTTCTTGATTGCCTTTGGTTCGCCGATATTCTGTGCGGTTTCCACATATGGTTCGAGTGAAGTTTATTTTATAATTAATACTATTTGCGTTATATATTTTCTGCAAGATGGCAAGTTTGAAAGATTGCGACAGATTATTTGAAAATTTGTCCAGTTAAGTTCGATCAATGTTCCGATAATAAATTAACGTGTTGATTATTAACGAATTGTTAGGTATATCATGTGTGTAGCGATTCATTAAGATACATTGTGTCTTTAAATAAAATGAAGTGAACAGCTAGTAATTATGTGTACTATGTTTACGCTTATGTTGAACAGATGTTCGTTTTAATTTTTTTATAGTATCGGCGCATCAGTTACAACATTAAATTTTCTTATCGTGTTTAATTCTTCTAGTTAGCTGCATAAAACATAGGTAGGATATAGAGGTATCTTTTTCGAAATTAACAAATATTTCATTTTATCCGTTGGAGGCAGAAATTGTAACTAGATCCATATTTTCCATATCCCTTAAACTTTCAATTAAATGTATCGTAACTTTCTCTTCCGCGTAATCAAATTAATATTTTCTGCAAATAATTAAGAAAATTAATGGAAAGACGCGGAAGGAAACAGAGTTATGCGGAGCGCGTATCAAAGGAATTAACCGAGCGAACTTATCAACGTATCGATATCGCGCGAAACGCATTAAACGATTCGTCTGATTTGAATGTTGTACAGCCGATTACGGAAAAAGAATCGTCTCGGAGTCAGCGAGATTCCCGGGACCGGCAGAATCCAGGATTATTGGAGGGGAGAAGGTCGCCATAGAGGAATATCCATTTGCGGTTAGTATAACGTGCGATCGATCTTCACGGTCGATTTGGCATTTAGAAAATCGTTGCCTCTCGTCGCAGGTCTCGTTGCAGAACAATGGTACGTTTTTCGGTCACCAAGTTGAGCATTTCTGCGGCGGCGGTATCGTCGGGGAAAAGTGGATAATAACGTCGGCGCAGTGCGCTCTCAGGCAAGATTAATACATACCGCATTCTCGACGAACGATTTTCATGTGCACACGATTCGTACACGCGTCTTTCCTTTTTTTCTTTTTTTTCATTTCCTTTTCCTTATCGCTTTACAGGGTAGAAGTGAAGGCATTTCACGTGAGAGCGGGCACGTCGCGTTATTACGAGGGTGGTGACATTTATGGTGTCCAAAGCGTCGTGATACATCCCGCTTTTAACGCAATTAATTACGACTACGACGTTGGTCTCGTTGAGGTAATACATTCTCGCTTGTCGCGTTACTGTACGTGTCATCGCTATTTAGTGACCGCTACGAGTGTCAAGATATTATCGAAACGAACGTTGAAAGCGGAGAACGTATCAAAAGGTGTAATTAATAATCGATTCGTTACTTCCAAAATTAGTTTTTTTACATCTTTGATATTTTTGTTAAAAATGAAACTTCGTATCGGTTGTAATGTGCACTTTGCTGTTAGTTATCTTCGTTCGTAATCGTAAATGTGTATTTTAATTCTGTGATTCATTTTATCAGTTTAAATTGAATCAGTTTGAACACCGTGAAATGGTATTTAGCGTCACAATGCATTAAGCAGAAACAGACAGTTTAAGCGTTAGAATCTATCGGAGATTACACTTTTAATTATTCATGGCCACTGAAGACTATTTCGTCTATCGTGATTTTCGATTTCGTTGAATTTGAATCTCCCTTAAATAAATCCTAAAGTCAAACAAGAATCTAGTAACATCTTGAAAAGATGTGATAATAATTCAGTAATAATAAAATGAATTATTCGACAGATATTTCGCTTTCACCTCGTTAAATAAATCATCGATTACATTTATCATTTATTATTTCCTGCAACATATACTACACTAATATTTCTTCTGACGTAGCTGTCCGACAGTATAACGTACGATAGCACGAAGCAGCCCATTAAATTGCCCAAAACACATTCGATGATCGACGACGATTCGCTGGTTAAAGTTCTCGGTTGGGGTATATTCGAGGTAACTACAATCTGAAAAACTTTCGGATTAACGTGTTTCGAAACAGAATATAGGAACGCTGCCGTTTATTACAGTTATTCGGTCCGGTCTCGGACGTACTTTTGCATAGTACGATGCGGAAAATTAATAACCAGGACTGTGAGGAAGCTAGTGGTGGTGACTTATTAACCAACAGGATGTTTTGTGCCTTATCGGACACTGCTAGACCCTGCGTTGGGGATTCTGGCTCGCCTCTCATTTTTCAGGGCACATTATTCGGTGAGTTTGAATATTCGTTAAAATTTGATCTCCCTTTTCTTCATAATATGGAGCACATTCTGTTTGACTGATCCATTCTTGAACATGCTCGTTTCTTCAGCCGTGTGTTTTAATTATTTTAAATCGATATCAATCGTGTCTCATTTCGATATTCGACACGTTTATCGATTATGAGCGACGTTGTTGACATTTACAGGGGTGGTATCCTGGAGTCGATCATGCGACAGGCAGTATCCAACTGCTTTTACAGCTATAGCAGAACTGAAAGATTGGATCACCGACATAACCAGTATATCTTGATTTCCCGTGTATTCGAGATCGTAACGCGATGTAGGATATATTACGACTCACTTGTAATATTTGCTGCATTGTAATGCAGCTTCCTTTGTGATATTCTGAAAGAATTTCAAGTTCCCGTAGATTTTATAGTAGAACAGTCTTCTTCGAAATGTCTTGAATTTGAAACGCATCTTAAAATAATGGAGAATATGTGAATTAATTTTTCAGGAGAGGTAAATGTGTGGTATCATCGATGAGTAATATCACTGTATGAAATATGTATTGTAAAATAAAATATGTATATATCCTGTATATATAATTGCACGATATACGTGACGATTTTCTCTGTTTTCCGTTTTTCTCGTGCGAGAGTATGAAAAGAATTTTACTCGAAGCTTGGCTGCAAACGCTTTATTAGAAAGTCATAAGCAAATATTGAACGTAGCATGCAATGGATATTGTAAAAAAGTAACGGATTCTGTATTGCAAAATATTTAGAAAGTTGATAGATGACTCAGTCGGATGTTGATATTCTGCAAAAATTTTCGAGAAATCCAAGATGCGATAAATTCTATATTATCGATGTCTAATCCCTATCAACAGTGGCATCGCAAAAATATGTCATTTTTATACGAGAAATTAAGTATGTTAGGTATCAGTCGTGTCAAATTGTTTGAAGAGACGAGATATTAATATATAAAAACGGATAGAGTAAACACGGTAGATTTTTTGTATTCCGTAATACGTATAGATTCATTTTATGCTCCACTTAATATTTGATTGTAACTTTGTAATAAAATGTTTTCAGCTAAACTCCATGTAACTTCTTTTCCTCCTTTTTCGTCTTTAGATCATGTTCCTACAACGTGTTGAGAAAAGCAAGAAATACCCTGTATATTTTTACAATCTAGTGAATTTGTACGAACATTTTTCTTATTAGAAAATCAATAAAACTTCAACAAGAATTATGAAGATATACGAGGTGTTTCGAAAAAAAGCGGGAGAAAATTTGCTGAGAAATAGAATGTTTTAAACATTCTGTGTGTCGAGAGATTTATCGAAGCAGAGTGTAGAACGTACGAGACAAAATATCGATGCTCTTCTGCAGGGAAACTGATAGAAATCCGTATAAGCCGAGAAGAGAAACATTTCCCAGGATGACATTGGAAAGACACAGAGAAAGAGAAAGAGAGAGAGAAAGAAATGTTTAATTTCGAACCTCCTCGAGACGTCGCGGCGTGAGCTGATAGCTTTCGACTGGCCATTGCAATAATCCTATTAAACCGCAGACACGATCCAATAACTTTTCTGTCACTGGCTGCTTGCACCGTCATCCGTTCGACTGTTATTTTTATTCCGCGATCCAGTGGTCATATTCGCTCAGGATACGGATACGCGAGAAGCTAAAATAAATCAACGCTGGATTATCATTTCCTTTGACAGCTCAAGCGACGTCATAATTAATGGTAAAAGGTAATGGATGCGAGTAATCGAGATTGGTAAAGAATTGGGAAAAGAAGAAGGAAATTAGGTAAACATATGAGAACGAAGAAAATTGTGCACAAAACAAGATGCAACTATTCTTTATATTTGATTTTGTTATTGAGAATTATTTTTCCGGGGTTGATAGCGATCTTTTATCAAATAACGTTCCAAGAAAAGGAAATTAATTGTAATGTTAAGGTTCGTACGATTTCGAATATTCAACTGAAGAACGATAAAAGGTAAAGTCGAATTCAACGATTTTGAATCTTATATAGCTTATATAAAATTTCGATCTTTTCGTCTACTTTCGCCATCTATTATTTATTATCCAATATATTTCGAAATATTGAACGCTCGAAGATTGTTCGCATTTAACGATTTCAAAGAGTAGAATTTATTTAAATAAACTAATTTTATAAAAAATATAATTTTCTATTCTAGCACAACATTATTTAGTACACTTATATATTTCACCTCACGAACAAAAAGAATTAGCGTTTCTTGTCAGATTTTTTCAATTTTCCTTCACAAAACCAGAAGAAGAAGAACCATATGGATCTCATAAGTTGTAATAATCCTTAATCCCTTAAATAACATAATTTCTGAAATCGATGAAGTAGCGCACAAAATATAAAATTAGAAGGAAATATCACCCCTGTCACGAAACATTCTCGCCGTTTTTCACTATCAATTTACAAGCGCCAATTGCCAACGACGCACTATCTGTGTTGAAGTTATCCGTTGGAAGTATAAAGTAAATCGTTCCATAAATAATTTGAAGCAGCGATTCCTTCGATCTTTTTTGTATCGAGAAAATCATTGAAAATCGTTGGAGCAATCTTGGACGAGCGTTTTAATTTTCGTCGATGCCAGGTTACCGCGTCTCAGCGAACCGCAGGATTAATCCGAAAACCATGGCTCCGATTCAATAAACTTTCCGACACCTTATTCATTTACGAGCGCTAGTCGCGAAAGCTCGTTTCACTCGGTCGACTATTTCCGCAGCGTCAGAGGACAAAGGAGAAACGGTTCGATACTCCGCGCCGGCGAGGATGCGGACGAGCAAAGATGCCAAAGATGAGAAACTACGGCTGATATTGAATTAACCTTAATGCACCGGTAATGTCATCGCGACTATTGCGACAGAGTCATTACGTCCAAGTGACGCAATGCGTATTACGCGCCTGTTACAGAATGGTAGCGCGCATGAGAGCGTTGCCTCGTTTTGGTAAGAATCTTAGCCAAGAGGCGCATTAAGCTGGAAAACATTGCTCTCTCTGTATCCAAAAACTGACAGTTGCTGGCGAGGATATGGAAAATTTATGGTAATGGTCGCTGTTTATATTTTGGGTGTAATTATTTAGCTGGTGAAATGAGGATTCGAGGATTGCTTTTTGTAAGATATTTACTTGGAGAAACGTATTTTGAGAATAGTGCATTGAATATGATTTGTACTGAGAATTTGGTATTTTAAATCCCTTAATATATAAATTTCTCTTTGATTTAACAGTGAAACTGAATAAACTTTTTGTAATAAAAGACAATTGAGAATGAAATTCGGCGTACAATATATATTTTTTATAACGTAATATGGATGTACGTACTTTTTAGTACGAAGTATCGTAATTTGGATCTACAAAGAGATCAAAGGCTAAAATAATCGCTTAAATTAAAAACAGTCTAAATTAATGTTCGCATGTGTGACGGGTATGTGTTTTAAGTAGTCGATATTTGTAATTAGAAAAGAAAGTCGAAGAGGAGAGCATATAATTATCGTTGGAGAGTGTATTAATACTTTTTACCGTCGATTTGCGTTAGTATGGGTATAGCGAGGAAAAGAATTTATTTAAATAGCAGTACCTTCGATACAGTTGATAGATCTATTACTCGATACATGCATAAATAATTTTATTATACTTACGCATGTTTGTGATTATTTCTGAAGATTACCGTATTAGTGTATTTAGTATTTCATTCACATGTGTGTGCTCGAAGTTCTTGAATTATAAATACTCGTATTTTTGTATTCCGATACTCTGTTTGATCAGCTGTGCCGATACGAGTTGTCGGCTTTGCCCAATAATTTATGACTAATATTTAACTTTTTAATTTTAGTATTACAAAACTGATAAGTGGAGATCCGTGAGATAGTCGTTTCGAGCGTTTGTTGCGAAAATAAATAAATACAAAGTATTTTGCTCGTATTCTATACTAAGATAAGTAGGACATTTAGCAATTCCACCAAATGTACAGTGACTGGAGTAAATATCCGAATACTTAAGACATTTTCTACGAATTTTATTTTCATCTTAATGAGACACGACTATCATAATTATATCGGCAAAATTTGAAATGGGCTTGAATCGATCACCAAAATCTAATATTTGAACAGCCAATTACCCATTGTACCAATAAGCCACAATATTACAATAGAACGATTTCTGCAACGATTGATAATCGTTGTTAAATTGTTACCTAATAATCAATAACAAAATTTTAAAAAATGTCATACGATACACGTAGCACATTCATAAAAGCTTTCCACGAGTATGCAAATACCTTCATGAGTCATCGTACATCTTTTACTACTTGTAAAGGTTAGTTACAAATCTCGCCGTCCTATTGTATCGATGCTTCCAACGAAGCATCTTAGACAACAGTTTCGACCTGCCTTTCACGAAGTATCTCGCGGATAATCAGACTTCTCGTGGGGGGAAAGCAAAGAGAAGAAGAAAGTCGTGTCACGAAGCCGTGGAGAAAATAGTCGGTGAGCCGGCTTTATCGCGAGCGTACGATAGGGGAAAGGAGTTTCTCGACGAGCAATGAAGCCGAAATTTCTTCCTGTGGTGGCTCGATTAACCTCTAGAGCGCGGGGTGGTTGATAATCACTCCGTAGAAGGAAGCAAGTTGCGCGGCAACATCCACAGCACGACTAGGACATATCAGAATGCGGTGTCGCAAGAAGCCACACCGTCGCCGGGGACACTTATTGCGACAATTTGGCAAGATCTTCGGCAATATTAGCGTTGCTTCGAGTTATCCCACGCCCGGAACACATTCGCCTGGCTCTTTTCGGTACGTTAGAAACTTAATAATATAAAACGAAGCAACGAGTGAACAGCGGGCGCGCACAATGAAGAAACCGGCCATCTTGAGGTTGGTGCCGGTCGCAACTGAAGAAATAAAAGAGAGGAAAGCTGTAGGTAGAGACCAGAGTTTGCACGGTCTGGAGATTGTATCGGAATTTTCTCGGAGTTGACCAAGACTACGCGAGCTCTGTAATTACTGTTTGCTCCCGCTGAGAGTGCACGGAATGGATACGTTCCGGTTGTGCCGTGCTTTATCGTTTTTGGTTCCATGCAATGATCGTGATACGTATCTGTTAATATTGGTCCGTTATATACCGTGGCGCAGCTCGCTGGCAGATTTGCATATTTGCTGCTACGCAAATAAAAGGTATTATGGGGCAGCAAAGAACGGAGAGTAAAGAACGAAATGGTTTCGTATGAATGGCCGTTGCGTATATCTTGTTAACGGAGAAAACCTGAGTGGATAATAGCGATCGCTATCAATTATTTTCGAGTGCAGCAACAAAAGGCATATAGGTAATAATTCTATAAAAATATCGTATACGGATATATTCGCGTAGGACCTGACGAGCAGAGAGAAATTCAATGATGTAGAGGTAAATATTTCTGGACTTTTCTAAAGAATTAATTTTAATCGCCGATTATTTTATTCGTCAAAATTTATATACATATGTAATTACAGATATTAATATATAAATATCGCAATCTATTGGAAAGTTATTGGATACAAATGCATACCGTTTGCGCAGAAATAAGTCACGAATGGTATATACCGATTATTTCAAATCTTTCGATAAACAAAGAGATACAGACTGAAATTTTATTCGAGTAAAATAGTCCTCAATTTTCATTCCCCTTATTCCTATTCTTTACGATTACTGTCTCGCGGCAAGATTTCGCTTATAACTTTCATTTCAAGTTGGAGCATCATCGAGCTCCGAAATGTCGCTGGTTTCGGTATATGGCTACAATAGGGGCGCGTTGGATAATTCAAAGGACATTCGTACCGTTCGCGAAAATCCACTCGTACGATGGTCCATAGATGCCGCTCCATTCGAGATCCGAGAATATCTCGGTGGAACGAGCAATATAAATGTACGGAGTTGCTGAATAGAACGGAGGATGTCTAGTGTGTTTCTCCGCCGTGTGACCGTTTTTCTTACTTTACGTCGTTTAAGCGGGGGCGATGCGGCATGGCGTGGCGTGCGGCACGCGCTAACGAAAATTTAAAAGCGTTATCAGACGGGATGCTCGCGACTTCTGAAAGCGGGGACACTCGTTTAAGAGTGGTTCTCCGTGACAAATTCCTGATTTGCAACTCCATCCCGTTGGCCGTTTGTCGGCGCGCCGCTATAAAAATTTAACAACAGACGAATGGCACGCATTACTTAAGATTACGCTTGCCCGCTTCTTTGTAAGACTTTAACGTTCCTCCGTGTCGCTTCTCACTGTCGCTTGAAGATAAATAGATGCTTTTGATCAACGAAAATGAGAACGTTTCAAATAGATTGTTTTTGTATGCAACAATTGACGGTAATATATGGCATTTAAATTGGACAATTATATGTCATATTTCCAATACATCAACCCAAACATTTTATCTTTTCGTTCAATAACATACAGGAGCATTCAAATAGATGGCATAAATTTGTTGATAATATGATATAATCTTACTCGATTGATCTAGAATATCACACGTTTAAGCAAATCCACGCAGAATCTAGATTTCTCTATAGAACGTATCTAATTTCTTCTTCGATATAAGAACAAATAAAAGTGTCCGGCTTCGAAGAATCCTCGAAGCATCGGAATACCACTTTCATATTTATCTTTTACAATTCATCCACAACGACGATGTTTCCATGTAATTTGCCGTTGTTGGAAAATGAGGAACGTCCTCCGGCCGAAACCAACATCGACGTTAATGCGATACGCGATAACGCGACATAACGCACCCGATGCAATATGTATTTTGATGCATAAATCATAAGCATGATATTAAAACTGAGAGAAGCGAGTCCGTTGGGGCGGATACGTGGACGAATTCGCTCCTATATATCGGCATACGTTTCGAATCCATCGAGGAAGAGTCGAATCCTAATGTTGTATGAAAAGTAGCCAGCCAGCGACCAGACGTCGTTTTCAATCCAGTGATCTTGCGCATTATGTTTCACCTATTGATACTTAATATCTGTACACGTTGCAACTTTATCCGGTAAGCGAGAAAACACGATATCGGACCTACGGATGGAAATTTAGTGAAACGAATCCGTTTCTAAAAGAATGGGCATCGAGAATATCCAAATATTTCTCTTTGCAAGTACGTTTAGGCAGGGATAATTAGTCGAAATACCGGACTGCGCTCTCTGTATCGATATAGACCGACTGAAAAAGTGGAACGAACCGGAGAAACGTAATACGCGCAAATTTAAACGTACGTACAGTTTTTCAGTGGACGACAGTTTGACAAATCCTCCTATCTAGGTCGAAGGTAGCGTTTTAATGTAGATACATACGTACGAACTGATATGTAAACATGGTACCTCTACTGGATAGTTTATTTAAGTAGACTCCACGTGCGGAAATTCTGATATAAAATTTATCATTCCGCGCACGTAGAGATCAAATTACAGCAGAACTGCCAGTATTGGTATTCCTGCTATCCAAATGTTCCGGTATTCGAACATTCTACTACTTAAACGCTCCATTATCTAAACAGTTCTTCGTTACTCCGATGTGAAATCGATATTATAGAGGTCAACACCTTGTGTATAATAGGACGTAAGAGAAAACATATAATGCTATCTGTAGACTAAGATACGGTTTAAAAACTAGAACGCGATAGTAGTGTCAGAAAAGTTGCAAGATACGACGCTGTTGAAGACACTTTCGTCTTGAAACATATTTACCATTCTCGTATATACACAAATATATTTAGCAGGTATTCAAATGATCTTATTTTTGTCTTTCTATTATATCGCAGACCTTTTGTTGCATTTTCAAGAACATCTTTCTCAAAACACAACTATATCACGATAACTATCTCCTTTTAATTACAGAATTTTCATCCAGAAACACTCTTATACGATCAATATACGCATATTTGCATCACGATCTGAGAAACACGGTGATCTAACTACTTTCGTCGTAGTCCCATATTTAACAAAAAAAAAAGTTCGATATGTAATTCGATTTCCGTTTGTCAAACAGAATCGAACAAATATTAGCCGAAGTACTTTGGTTTCGATTACTACAAACTTATCGGTGATGCTTCTCCAAATTGTTATCAGCATGTATTACGTAGAAAATGATACGTCGAAAGGCAACCCAGTCACTCATAGTTCGAAATCGATACACGCCGAGTGCTTGCTTTGAAACAGTACACAACGACAGGGAGCACGCGGTTAAGCAGTAACCCGAATCAGCCGAAGATTTACGATTCCGCGATTGATGTATACGATCACGGAGATTTTGGCAAAGTTCCCCGACGACATGATGTGCAAATAATCCCAGCAGGCCCCCCGACATTTCGCCTCTGGCCGTCTGCTTCCTTCTATTTCACTTGGACGACCCTCGCAAAACCAAGCAGTTTGGTGGCTCCTGTCGTGCGTGACATACCCACAGACGAGATTCCACTCCGTAGTGCTATCCCTCCTGCTTAGCTGTTGGAAATATGGCATGGTCTCGGCAGTAGGAATACGAACTATCGACTAACACAATTCGTCCACTGCTAGGACAGTTTTATCACTGGGATGTAGAAACCAAGCACTTAAGGCAACAACCTTGGTCAGAAGATAGTGGCGGTTCAAAGCTTGAGTTATTCTACTTACGAAGTAAGATCGAGAAATTTAAGAGTCAAAGTAAATACATATATAGCAATTATTATGTTGCGTGTGTACGAGGTTCTAAAAACGTTCGAGTTGAATTAAAAAATGTGAAATTTAGCGGAAGATTAGGAATTAATAGCCATTTAGATTAAATAAAAATGTTATATTTCTAATTAGTTTGGTGGCCCGCATGACGGAGAATTTGGTGTTCGCGAAGTTGACACGATTTTAAGAAATCTTCGAGTATAATTTTTGGTGTCAGGGATTGTGTAATTAGTTGCTTTCTTCTACGAAATACGAGCTTGCCTCCTAGTAGGTGCTGTTAACCTACATCGGCAAGAAAGGGTCTGAAAATAAGATTTTCAGTGGCTAGAAAAAGTTAAGACACTGTGCTTTCTGCGGTTCAGCCGAATAATTGAGTCAGCTCTTGTCATATTGGCAAACGTTTGAATATCCATGAAGACTACGATTTGTTGATACCAGTACATTAGTGTGGTAACTTAAATGGGTCTTAGAGCAAGGACGAGTAATGATGTTTTATTTGGAGTTAAGTTTAGTTTAACAAGCAATACTCGACACAAAAAACTGATTACAATATCGTCGTACGTCTTATTATCATACTCGGCTTTCAACTTCCCGATTCATACTTTCCGGCTCCTCCACTCACACTCTGCGGTTTCTCCACTCACACTCTGTGACTTCTCAACTGACTTCTCCACCGACACTGTCGCTTCTAAACTGATTCTTTGACCGTTCTAGCATCCCTTTGTCTTTTCTTAGGTCCACCACGCACGTGTTCCGCAGACGATCGTTGCCAGGGTCACATAGGCCTTTTCTACAAAACTATTCAATTTAAAGACCGACGACACATTGATGGACCCGACGGCGCCTCGGCTCTCGCGACATTGTTCGTGGTTAACTTGATGTTTCTTAGGCCCTTTTTCACGATACTACATTAGTACCTTGTTATCCAAGGGTAAGTATTTAAAGACATTGGATCCCAAGGTCATTGAATCCTATATCTCAAGAATAGTGCACTCCGAATACTATCAATCCAAGGCCGGTGGACCATAAATACTAGAATCATGAGTTCATCGAAAGCTATTTTTTAAGGAGTTACCTGGGATTCTATAATCTCAAAGTTCCGATTCTACTGTACAGATTTTAATGATCTCAGGGTTTACTTTATGGATTTTAATGATCGCACAACTTTATATCGTATGTGGTCTAGTGATTTTGGTAATTTCACATGAATTCCAGGGACATCGAGATATCGTACGATCTACTAATCCTCGAAACTTAGTGTATGTGTCTCGACGCTTCAGAGTTCGGGTTATCTGTGTCTCTAGATATGCAGAATATTTGATAGACTTTGAACTATTGGTCGCACGAATATTGTCCCATTCCAATCCAAGTCGCGTCAGCGAAATTCAACGATGATATCTATTGGCAAAGTCGCGATTTTTTTTTTGTCACCGTTTATCTTAACATCTGAGCAAATGCTTCAAAGGGCGATGCAATCCGGTATCCGGAAGCACGTAAAATGTAACGATGTGACGGCTAATTAATTACAGAGCGAATGGTCGTTTGATTTACTAGATAGAACCGCGAGATAATTTACCCGCGACCAATTTTATATTTCAGCTGTCCACAACCGAATTCCTGCTAGCCTGCTAGACATCCTTAAAATATTCGGCGTACATCTGCGTGATATTACGTAATATTATTTGTAATAAAATTTAATTAACTTCGCCGTCGCCACAACCACCAATGTCACGAGTTTCTGCATAATATGCGATGGTAAATTACATTTGACGTAGCATCGCGCAACGCTCATTTCTATCTACCATAATAACGCAGAATTGAACACGATGGCGTTATCGACGATTAGCTTCCGTGCCTCGTTAAGCCCACTAGTCGTGTCTCATATTTTTACGAAACTTTTCCTCGATTCTAGCTTCAATTCCCAACGAGGCTCGCGACCAACTATTCGCTACCGCGATCGATTTGCTGCCCCTTGTATTCAAACCGCTCGTGCACGTATCGCGTCGCATCGCGAACAGTTATTTCCCATGGCTGTCATTGTCCGGTTAAATTAATTCATTAAAACTGACAGGCTCTGCAAATGCTGACGAATGGAATTAAAAAGGAAACACGACCGATATGTACGCATATCAGCTCGATATTTTCTCCACGTCGATTTTATCCTATAGCGAACGAGAGGGCCACGAAATGTGACTAATGTTTCGTTTACCGTAAAAAGCGATGTGTTACAGCTCGCGACAGATTTTAAACGATCGTTCGAGCTTGTAAGAATTTCCGCTTGCGAGAAATATTTTTCTCGAAAGTATTTAGACACTCGCTTACTTTTGAAAAAATGTACTTTAGGTAGAAAATTACGATTGTAAATCGAGATACAAATGGAGATTGTGGTCGCTATAACTCGCACGAAGTATAATACATTATACGTATACAATGTGCAATAACAGAACTGATATTTGTAATCGTAAAACCTTGTAGAAGTGTTTTATTATTCGATGATTATTCATTTTTGAATTACGAAATGTGAATGAATTTGATTCACGAATGAAATTTCAAAATCTTTCGTACAATACGTACGATATATTCATAAAATGTTTCTATAGATGTTCGTATACTTTTGCGAGCTACTGTATTTATAAAACGCATTGTATTAATTAAAACTTACTTTCCAGGCTATCCAAATCATTTCAATAAGCAAAATCTATTAATTGTAAGTTCCTTTTACATCTGTTTGCGAGGTGAAACGAAATTGGCTTGTTAGCAGACGTGCGGGTAGCTGGTATTTCGCACAATCGGATTCGTGTTTTCAATCTACACTTTACAAGTTACACGCTGACGGCGCGGCAGCGTGAATGTCTGTGGCAGCGGTCGAACGATCGAGAACCGACATACGAAGCGCGAACCTTGATTATTCCGGTGGTTACTTCGCGGAGTTTCCCAATCACTTACGAAGCGGGATTACTCGTTCCAGTTTCACGTCTCAACAAATTTCTCTCTCATATCGTCGTAACATATCATACGAAACTCCGTGTATGTACGGAGAGGTAGGATTACGATCATTCGAAGATCTAATCGATCACTTTTTCGCGGATAACGTGGTCATATGACTCTCGATGAAAAACGAAGATATTCATGATTTTTCATTGTGCCGGAAAATTCGTTGCACTCCGTACCTCTTTCGTTCGTTACAAATATTAAATTATAATATAAAATTATATACAGGGTAGTTGGTAACTGGTGATACAAGCGGAAAGGGGGTGATTCTACGCGAAAAAAGAAGTCGAAAATATAGAATAAAAACTTAAAAATTTAAAAATTTAAAAATTTAAAAATTTAAAAATTTAAAAATTTAAACATTTAAAATTTTAAAAATTTAAAAATTTAAACATTTAAAAATTTTAAAAATTTAAAAAATAACGTCAATCGAAACAACGATCTACAGTAAGATCCGTTATAACGAGACGTGATAAAGTGCACGCGTACCGAGCGAAAATTCAAAGTCGATTTTCTCGAAAACAAAGCCTCAAACGAAAAATTTTTATTCTATATTTTCGACTTCTTTTTTCACGTAGAATCGCCCCCTTTCCGCTTGTACCACCAGTTACCAACCACCCTGTATATTTGTTTTTGGGGTATAATAATTTTTGTATTTTTCAATGAAATAGAGACTGTTCATGGTCACCGCCACTGTCGCCCTGTCAAAATCATAGTTTTATTGAGAAAAATTAGAAATTTGCTTATCTTTAACGCGGCAGATGTTACATATACAGGGTAGTTGGTAGCTGGCGGTACAAGCGGAAAGGGGGTGATTTTACGCGAAAAAAGAAGTCGAAAATATGGAATAAAAATTTTTCGTTCGAGGCTTCGTTTTCGAGAAAATCGACTTTGAATTTTCGCTCGGTACGCATGCGGTACGTTATAACGGATCTCACTGTAGATCGTTGTCTCGATGGAAAAATTAAAAAAAAAAAATTGTTATTCTATATTTTCGACTTCTTTTTCGCGTAGAATCATCCCCTTTCCGCTTGTACCACCAGTTACCCACCACCCTGTATATTAAAAATCTCGATTTGCTCTATAATATGGCCTAATATATAAGTTGATCGTTAATTTTTACACAAAAAGTATCAGACTATGCTACTAAGAACTTCGATCGCATCGAAATAAACTACGAGTAATTATTTATCGGATTTAGAAAATGAACTTTAGTTTTTCCTATTTTCTTCGCGCTTTAGTAACAAATATTCTGTCATAAACTACGAAGTTTCTAGAGGTTCTTGCGACGATACCTGAATACCTAAAGGTTTTCGAGACTAGCTCGAACCCTGTGGGATGCTGAACCCCCTCACCCACCCCTATGGTAGAAAGCCTCTGTTCCCTTTACAGAGATAAATCGCATTGAGGGCATCGCGATAGAAGGTAGAACATTAGGTGCTAAAGTCTCTCGACAAGCACAATTTCATATAGCTCTCAATCACAGTTCATTTAGAACATTATTTTCTGCGAATCACCGTGACAGATATGTGATTTTTCTCGCTAATACTACATCAAAATAATAATGAACTCTGTTCTAGAGTTGTAGTGTAATCTGTATTTTTCATTTCATTTATAATAAAAGCTACTGACACTTTTCAATGGTACGAGAAGCAAGAATTAGCTGTGACTTTTTTTTTATAATCTCTTACTTTTTATAACCTTATCATAATCTACTTAATCTTTTGACAGTAGGTATCGATGCAAGGTGACAGAAAAGCCAGAAAATTCAAATATACCGGGGTTGATGTATTTTTGAAACGCACTGTAGTTTAATTAACTTCAGCTATAGTTTGCAGAATCAAAATTATAATTGGGAAGAAAGAAATTTTAAGATCTAAAATAGTGTTAATTTGTGTTAGTAATTCCTCCGTTTGTAGCAAATTGTACATTTTCAATGGATTTATTTCCGAGTTATGAATTGTTATTTAAATTTGAAGGAAGTTTAGGCGATTGAACTTGTAGCCTTGTAATAAAAAGAAGAAAGGGACGAAAGATATAAGGGTCGGAGAAAAAGAAAAAAGGAACGTTCTCCTCTGGGCCCAGCTAGTGGACTAATCAGTAGACGCAGCGATAGCAGAGGTCAGACGATTTATTCGTATGGATGCGATGATTAGACGAGGACTTTTGAGAATTCTCTGCTGATAGGGATTTCTCTAGCGACAAGTGCAGGTGAGCTGCTACAGCTTCGTTTTAAATTTCTCATCTTCTTACATTCTACCAGATAAATTACATTTATTCGTGGTACGAAGTATTAGTTTTATTTCATTTTGGAAAAAGATACATCAATAACTCTAGAAATAAGCTTGAGATGAAATAGTCGTTATGAAATTCCAAACTAAAGAATATCCAATTTTTAGAAAAGAATATATCTAGAATAAGAGAAAAGAAAAGAACATTAATCATATCAGATGGTATCATTTCCAATGGCTGAACTACGAATTTTTATACAGAAAGTGGAAATTTAAACGCGTAAGAGTGCACTTAATATATCAAAATATACAAAATATCGTACTTTAACCTTCTTTTTCTAGAATTATGTACATAAAAATGAAATTGTAACAAAGACTTAAATAATTTTTTCTTAGCAGGTTCATACACAATCTGTTCGTTCGACGATTATAAAAACGGTATATCGAAAAAAGAGGGAATTGAATAGAGCTTCTCATTCGTGACATTTCGTTTAGTTAGGCGCGATAGGTCAGGGTTAATTGGAATCGGTAAAGATCTCGTCTCGCAGAACGAAGCGGACGGGTACGAGCTGTAATTTATTTTGGTTCTCCGACCATACGGAACGAAGGGTGCTCTGTGACTCAATGGAATCGTCTCCGTAATATTTCAGCGGCGCGTTTCGTTCGGAAGTTGCCTCTCGTGCCTCGAAAATACTATTTAATTAACAGACTGGACGAAACAATACGCGCGCGCTCTTCTAAAACGTGTATCAGGGGTGATTGGCGGCTATTGAAGCGGGTCAGCGATTTTATGAAAATATTTAAAAAGCTTTTACGGAAAAGGTTGTTTCATAGGCATTTAATTTATTTGCAATCGGACCTGCGCGAATTAATTTTATCGATTCTATGATACTTCATGAACTGTTATCGCGATTGGAGAATATCGTATCAAATTTATTTTCGTAACCTTCACTTCGTCGATGAGTTTCGATAAGTAGTTTAAATTTCATTTTTAATCAAAATTCTGATTCAAATATCTGACTATGCTTCTCAAACACCGAGATGTCGTATAAAGAGAGATCGACGTATCGTTCATGCGACACTATAACGAAGGTTGACTTGGAGATAATGACAAAAAAATGTACAGATATAAGGATCGAATATAAAAATCAAAGTAAGACGGAGGACGATCTTTTGCTTGCTTCGAGCAGTATATTTTTCTTATTTGTCCATTTCTCCTTTTTTCTTGATTTCTTCCCTACTGTTTTATTTAAACAAATCTGTATGTAAGTGAAACGATCATAAATCATTTCCTTCAAAATAATGAAATTTTCCTTGCAGTGGAAAAGACTCGCGACTACTCTAGTTGCCGCAGATTAAGGTTCTAACGCGTCTACGAAATATTCGTTTCAATGTTTTCACGTTTGCCGCAATCAAGTGTGAATAATATATTACGTGAACATAGGTTATTAGAGCTGCTGCACGTGGTTACAGCCACGCGAGAGGAAGAGAAAGAGAGAAAAACGAGTATTTCCTTTGCGACATATACATCACAGTGGCTACGTGGTCTCGTTTAAGTGCGACCGCTACTGAATAATGAACGTCACAAAACGTCCCAAATTCCGGAAACGGGGTGTACACTATTTCCGTCAGGGGAGCAACAATTTTGTGCAGTTTTATATCTTCGTGGCGAGCAGTCTACACATGTTTCTCAATGTGTGTGCCACACGTTGAAAGCTGCCTCCGTCCATTCGTTACAACATGCATGACTTACGTCACGCACACCGTGTTTTCTATCACCATTTTACATGAATCTTTCTTTCGTTACGAGGAATTATTAGGATGTCTCACAGGAAATGTACCTGTATTTATCGTTGATATTTCAAATTTTTCTACAGTGTGTTTTATTTTAATGCAATCTTTTATTTATTTATTTTATTCTATGCAATCATCTGCTGAACTATTCATTGTTTAAAAGAATATGTTAAGAATTGTGGATCTTAATTGCCGAAATAAAAGCAAAGGAACACTAAGGTTACACTTAGAATTCATATTAAAATAGTTTTAGATTTATTTAATAAACGACTTCCAGGATCTTCGTCGATATACATTTGCACGCGTCTCAGCATTTTCTTTGTTTCACCATCTCCCATACCACACCGCCAACGGAACAGTTGCATTCGTCTGTTTTTCGAGACGCCATGTACACACACATTTCTACACACTCATATTTACATACGTGTGTCACTACTACGCGGCCAATCTAGTGTAGCACGGAAAATTATACATATCTCGATAAAATGTTTCAGACGGAAGTTATTCTGTTTCGGAAGGGGAGGGCGATAAATTTTGACTTATGTCAAATTTTGATTTATGATAAATTTTGTCTCAATGGCGGTGTCTTCGAAATCTCAAGGTAACTTTTTTCTTTTTTTTTTTTTAATACAACTACACATACATATTTGATTGTTTTGGCACATGTAGGTATTCGTAGGAACAGTAGTTTGTCAAAAAACACATAGATCGTAACCATAGTCTTGTTGCTTCATCGTCAATAGCCATTTTTAATGTCAGTTACACAGGTCGCTTTTTCGTCAATTTTCCGCGTTTCTAAATGAACAGCAGTGTTTTTATCGCTCTTGCGGTTTTCACGTTTCGTTTTTGACCTACGGAGTTACTATCCCTACTGCAAAGTTTGCAGAAACCTACCGTCGACGGATTTCTCGATAAGACACGTTTAGGAGCGGTGTTTTATTAGCGAAATGACAAAACCTATTAGCTGCGTAATTACGTGGTCGTTAAATGCGCGTTAAAACCGTCGCTTTGACGACAAACGTGATATAATACTTTGATACGGGAAATATTTGCTTAGGATAATCGTTCGCTCGAAACGTGCCTGAAGTCTGAACAACTTTTCACAAATGTCGAAAACAGATTCACGGAATCGAGGTTCTAGATGTACAGTTGGATTGTACTGGCCAAAGATCTCGGTATATCGGAATAAGCTTAGATAAAATCGACATCTGTTTCTAGAAACAATTAATGCTAGAAGCTACCAGCAAATTGATCCTTGACGTTGAATAACGTCTGAGAATCGTCGCGATGTATTTCTCATGTTAATGAGAAAAACGATCAATCACGTGTATTCATTTTATAAAACCGTTTTAATTTCAAGATGGTATAAATTGGTTCGAGATACCAACGGAATTAACTACTATTCGTATGGAAAATTTCTTTTAACGAAATTATACATCAAGTGGTTAATAAATATTTATTTCTGTCAGAGATAATAAAATAATGGATTTCCAAAAGAAATGTATTCCAAAGGATTTGCATTCGTATTTATCGAGGAAAGTAATCAATTATAGATATACCAGATATGCTGAAAGAAATTGCATTCACGTTCCATTCAATCATCGACCCGCAAATCCCAGTTAATTTTAGTATTGCTTAAAATACCGATAGGTACATTATATTTTTGGAACTTTTAGAGTAGAATATTAATTATTTTTACTTAGCACTTGGTATAATTTAATTTCGTCTCTCTCAAGCTTTCGCGAAATAAAATTTCATAAAATAAATATTTCTCTAAGTGAAATTTATCTTGTAATTAAAACTGTCTACGCGCGCGGCAGATTTCATTTGTTTACGATTCTTTGTCTAGCTGGTTTCTAAAAGTTACCCATCAACCACGCGCACATTCCGCGAAAACGAGATTTACCAGCAACACCATAACGCTGTAAATTAAAAGCGCATACCGTGGCTATTTCGACGAATAAACAATTTACTGCGGCTATGGAAAAACATTTGCTCCCTCATAAACAAACGAGCGATCCAATTTGTTGGAAATATATTTAGCGGATAGTCCGAGCTGAGTGTCGCGTTGTAAACATAATACAGCGAAAGTATAAAACGTACCACGTTAATTTTAGCGATGTTAATTATTCATTAGAAGCTAGGCGAGAATTATTCGAATTACGGATAGGTACATTACGTATTTCGAATTATACTCTCTGATGGCTGTACGTATCTTTTATTTACAAATATATTTTACTCAAATGAGATTTAGATTATTTGTATCTTTTTTATTTTTACAAGCTCGTTATATTCTTTAACCAAAAGCTTCGTTCAAAGTCACGGTCAATTACGTCTCTTTCACGGAATTTAAACGAAGCTGTAAAGACTTAAATTTCAAGCTAACCAGTCCGAGAACGTATCCTGTTCAATGCGCGTGGAACAATCAGGCTGCAAGACAGGCATGCTCCAGGGTCCGAACAAAAATGCATATTAGCACGTAGCTTGTCGCACCGATCGCGTTGCACACTATACAGCGGCCAGTATCGAATGCCTTCGAGCTGTGCAGTACGCGCGACACGCGTGACACGCGACACGTGTCGCACTCCCCCAATCGGCCACGCAACTCGATTTATGTGCAGATACGATCTGTATGTATGGGATCGTAGTTAGATCGAAGTTATTTCACTGGAGAATTTAGCGCGTGCCGAGGTGAAGACGATCCCGATTCCGACGATTCCAACGATCGTTATGCTACGTTTACAGAAATATACGGAATGTTCCGAATTTTCTCAGTGAAATTTCACCGCTTAATAATCTCTGTCGCGCCGTAAAAGAAATTTTTCATCTAACAAACCATTCATTTACAAAACGCTCATATCGCTTATATTACTGTATTATTAGTTAAACTAGTAATACAATTACGAACAATATTTATTCATATTACTCGTATGTTTGTCCATTACGGTTAACGTAAGTACATAAATTTTAGATTTCGAAGCTTCACGATTGTAAAACGATATATTATTATTGGTTTTACGGGAGCAATCGAATGTGTTTTGCGCCAATGTTTCGTAAACGTTGCAGTGTTCTTCTCCAGATCTAAAAACACTGAAAGATATGACGTACACACGATTGCTCCTGTAAAATTAATACCACGAGTAAGTAACACAGCTTTTATAATATCTTTGCAAAATGCAACATTTATATTCATGGATGAACAAATTTATCGCACAACCTAATATATCAAGTAAAGGATCGACAATAAGTATTATGGACGAAGCACGTACATAAACTTTATATTAACTTTTTCAGCATAATATAAAACAACCCCTAGAGCGTAAAAGAGAGGTAATCGATACGTCAAGAATTTCGAGGAAGGAACGAAGAACCCCTTAAACGTAGCTCGTCTCAAAGATTCGGTAACTCGAAAATTAAGAATTCCTGTTTGATCTTGGTCCCCGACACTTTGAATCATTATGCATACCTCCGTCGATTCCAAGCACGGAGGACCGAAACAACTTTCTCCAACGTTGAAAGCGACGCGAATCAGTCCGACGATCGTCGGAACGAGGACAGAACCACGGGAATCTGTATCTCTGTCTCTCTCGTTTTCTTGGGGTCTTGCCACCCTGCATAATGCATCGCGGAACGCCGTTAAAGGCAAAGACGAAACTTCTGTGACGTGGAACGCCAGAAGCACACACGTCTCCCCTTGTCGCCGCTTGTCTCTTCCCTTATCCTCTACTTCAGCCCCTTCACTCCCTCTCGTCTCAATGCTTCCGTGCAGCAATTCTCGAATTATTTGTTTCCTCCACCCAACCCGCCGAACGTGCCAGCAAAACGTAGCCAGAGAGGTTTTAATCGTCTCAGACGGTGATTAGGAATTACAGTTACCTTAAGATTAAGAAGAGTACGTCGTCGCTGCTGTAATTAATAGCTCGTGCTTTATATCGCACGCTCTGATTATACTTACGTTGATTTAGCAACTTGCAAATTGCTAGACTACGAAATACGTTGGACGGAATGTAAATGTGTCTTGATATATTGGAAGATAGTTTCATCAGGTTGCTTATTTTGATGTTGTACCTGTTTGGTATAATATATTACGCTTTAAATAAATTTATAAAAGACTTTTCACCCTTTTACGTTTATAAATTTACACGTCGACGGCTTGCTAAAAGACTTTCCGGCAAATTGGTTTGAAATAGAAGATTTTTCTTTTTTCTCTCTTACGATCTGGATAATTTTTTTTCAGTTTTAAGAATCTCTCATAGAATATTGTTTACTTGTATTCGTTATAATTATACAGAAGAGTTTTTTTAAAATAGTCCTTCTCGTTAACTAGAACTGTTTCGGATAATTATAGCACTGTTATCTTGAGAGAAAATACACTTTTAGAGACAATGTCATTCTAGCATACCGATGATACCTATCAATATTATATCGTCTGCAGTATTAATTCATAAACATCAAATAATCGATTGACTCTAAGACTTAAAATATAAAACTCACGAATTTTCTGACAATTGGAGTTTATTTGAATATTTTTTTTTTATTCATTTATCTGTGATACGCTACAAGTTTCTTTGACTCACAAATGACCCTAAAGTCTTCCTATGGAGAGAAAAGTTCCTGGAGATACCTAAATTTCAACAAAATTCTATGAGACACATCTAAAATTAAAATACAGTTTCAAAGGATTATATGAAATCGAAATATTGTTTTTATTTAGGTACGGAATATAATGTATTATATCGCCAAAGACCGAGAAACACACACATAAAATACAGCGTGTAGTACGCCGTACGAAATCAAATCAATACCAGATTTATTATCGTTGTTTTCTTCAATGTACTGTTTACAAAATCCGTATATTTTCGATGTCGTATATATCTTCGTAATAACAATATCGTCGTTATTTTAATGTTTCGACGTCAAACAGAGTTTCCGCCACAATAATATTTACTAAAGTTTACCAAAGAAACATCGTTTCCTATTGATAGTCCCTAGGCTGCAACATATCTATCCAAGTTCTCCATTGTTCCACTAAAACGTATGTTTTTCTCCATTTCGCGAGTAACCATGTTAAATATTAATGAAATAATATACGATGGATTGTCGTTGGAGCAAGAACAAATTCGATACTATTTACTTTTCGATTTTTACTCGACTTTCGATAATGATCCTTTAACTTAATCATGTAAAAAGGTTTCTAACAGGATACTAACTACCTAAAATTCGGTATTATTTCACATATACTTTATTTTTTCGTACAAAATCACGTAACAACCTGTTTAATCATATTCACCCTCGAAATTCAGATTCTCGTAAAAAGCATTTCTGTTACATAGTTCAATATACGACACTATACTAAAAAACTTGTGATATATTCTAAAATGATATAAAATAAAAAAGTATACGATTACAAAAGTCATTTGGACATTATTCTGCCTAAGAAGAACTTTATTCTGCCTAGCAAGAACTTATTCTGCCTAGTAAGAACTTTAACAATTTAAATGAATTTGATAATTACAAAACAACCCGTAAAACAAAATTCTTTCCTCGTTTCAGTAGTCATTTAAGTATTAAAAAATTATTGATCTCAAGTTATAAGGATAGCAGGTAATTTCGTTACTATTATTTCGGACGCAAGAATTAGCGAATGATGGGATTGTTGATCGAATCGAATCAAAACTGTTGCGCCGTCGTAAAATAACAAAACTTCGTAGACAGACAATACCGTGTTAATTTGGAGTTCCCATTCCTCGATTTGAAGATCGTGTTGCCTAGGACACAGTACGCGAGTCTCGCCCAGTACCAGCTAAGATAATCTACTTCGTGAAAGTTCCATCGAGCTCAGGTTAAGTCGATTGCACTGGATAAGCCTGGGTGTTACCACGGCTGATGAATCCGAATCGCTTTCGGAGTATGGTTGACGAAAAACGACGTGTTTTCAAAACATAATGTACAATCTACGATTATTGAGTTATTCCGAAGGTTCGTATCGAAATTTAAGACAAATTTTGGGCCAGTATATTCTTGTAGAATCAGAATTTTATAAAACGATGTGTGCACATCTTTTGTAGCTATCTTTTCCCATACATCGAGTAATTTCACGATCGTTCTTCCTAAAAGTTTATTATTTTGAACGATGAATTATCTGAAGTAATTTTCGCAAACTTCTAGAGTTTAAAGTATCGAGCTTCTTATTATAGAAAAAAATTTCACAAAGACTACACTAAATGATAGTTTGATGATGCTATGTATGGCGAGTGAGATAGATAGGATTAAATGTTCCAACTATCATTCAATATATATTTTCTGCCTATTCTTCATCGATGTGTGGGAAGAATTACTCGGAAGGTTATGACGAAAAGAAGCTTGAAGCGGGATATGGTGGGACGCTTCTTAAATTTTGGCATCCTACTGTAATTCTACCGCAATTGTGTCAAATTTAGTAAGTTAATTCCGCTTTTTCGTACAAGTCTTTTTATCAAGCGCAGTAACGTTACAGAATTCTGTTTATATCTTATATATTTCAAGCTTGTTTAAATATATTAATTTTTTATTTGCAATTAGAAATAAATGAACAGTAATACACGTATTTAATAGTATTGTAAAAATTATAAAATATTTTATTTTAATAACGAATTAGCAAAGAATGTTAATTTAGTAGTGAAGGTAAAATATCACAGTAGTTTAAAAGCTACACTAGCGTATCTAATCTATTCATCATATGATAATAAGTTATTATCATTTATCATATAATAAATTTCCTAAGCAAGGAATACATATTTAATTAAATTATGCCACGTTTGAACATGTTGCCTTAGAATTTCATCTTTTACGAACAACAACTTTCGCGATGATTTAACTTGAAACATTTGTTTAGTATTTACTCAAAAGTTTGCCATAATTAATTTTATACTTAATATTATGTTTGCAAGTAAACTCTCAAGCGCAGAATGTTCTGTAACCATAAATAAAACAAGATATATATGTACGGCTGGCTGACAATGAAAACTCTCTTAAGTTAGAATGTAAACTTTGGTAGACACGAAATGCACAGGATTCGAAGCAACGTTGAAGCTTCAATTGTTAGATTATCATTGATAAGCTTAAACAGGTTCAAATTATCTTCTGTTATCGATTATAATAAATAATCTCGTAAATAATCTCGTAAGCTGTTCTCTCGTCGATTTTGGAAAAATTAAGTATTCTACCTCAGCGATGCAAGTTTATTGATCCTGTATGTTCGCTGACATGGTTTACGTACATACCTCCCATGATCGACATAATTTAACAAACGATTTCTTTTGAGCTTTGCAATTCGTAAAATATGTTTGTTGAACAAATAACTAGAATACAAATTATTAGAAAACCAAGCAGTTCTAACGTCGGTAACGTTGAAAAAGAAATACGGGAATACTGTAGAGGGAAAATAATTTATTTATGCAAATAATTACCTACGTTTATATAAATGGTTGTTTTCAGAATTAAAAAACTTCTTTGATATTGTTTCTGCAGCCTCTCCATTTCTGAATTGCTGATTTTTTAAATGAGACTCAAAAATAATCCGAGGAACTAATCTTAAGTAAAAATTTCAATTTTTTCAGTTCATTGATATTTCATGTTTTTTTACAAGTGTTTTTTATACTCGTTGGAATTGGAGACGATAGATATCGACAGCAGCAGTCTGTATAAACGGTAGGAATTTACAACGAACGATAGGAAATACGTTAGAACATTTTTCATTACTTCGTAAAAATTCATGATTAATTTGCGAAATTACTTTCTATCTAATTGTTTCTTTCTTTGTTATTTTCGTATCGTATTCGAAAGCAAATTATTTTCGCTAATTGTGCATTAGTTTTAATTAGATTACACTACAGTTTGACATCAGAAGTCTGAAAGTTACGAACTCCGTTTCATGTTATTTATACGAGATAATTTGAAGTCGTCGAGTCTTCCTCTCAGTCTCTCTCACTCTCTCTCTCTCTCTCTCTCTCTCGTTCAATACTTCGATAAATATAGCAGTTGTTTAATTATATTTATCGCGTATCGACACGCTACGTTCAGGAAAGATTAAACACGGCGACGTGATCGGCGAAAATCATGGTTAATGAGAATCATGAAAGATTAGATGTTACAGTTATTGACATTTTTTAAATTTTATTTTCAGTTCTTTACGCTTAACGCATTATCGACAGTAAGGTAATATATAAGATGAATATTTTAATAATAACATATATACCTGTGTACGTACATGTGTACATTATTACGATTAAGAGTAACCAAGATTTCTGGTAATATTTGTAAATTGAAATATAAGAATATATCGTAACTATGTCATAAATTCAAGTTATTGTAAATACAAACGAAAATACTTGTTTATAATTATCCATAAATGGTGGCTTGCAATAAATAATAGAAGAAAGCCTGGAAAACCTACTGGACTCGTTAAATGTATTAAAAACGAGCTATTATTTTATTTACATATTTCGAGAATATCTCTTTGATAAAAATTTCGATACAAAAATCTAGCTTTTACGTTATCTACACTTTTTACATTAATCTGTAGCTCTTCCAATCTACTTCAATATTTTTCGATCTCTTCGAAGCATTTCAATTTTTTTATTTTTATTCACAAAAGATTTATATTAAAATTATGGAAACGTCAATTACTTTTGCAATTAAACGCAACACAAACGCTGTCTCAACACCAAGAGAAACACTCTCCTGTGGCAGATTTCTGTTGCGGAAGCAACATTCAGAACACCTCTATTTACTTTAAAATTATCTGCCTCTGCGTTACGTTCGTCCCGTTACATCGACAAAATATGTAAATTCGTAAACACGTTATATAACTGCGAACTCACTATGGTATAGTGACCAACGTAAATTTTCACGTCAACACTTTGGTACGCTCGAATATCGGAAGAGTACGATGAAATTTGTGCATTTTGCGCACATGACAATTAAGAGGATCGATAATTTTGTAGCACTGGGAAATCAAAACGCAAATACGATTTTTTCCAGAGCAACGAATTACACGTTTCTACGATTATTTGAAGATAAATAAAGATCAACAAATATACCTTCATCAAAATGTTTCAACACTGAAAAAGAAAAGAATGTTTTGAAATGTTAATAGCACTGTAATCATCCATATGATTATCTTAATCGATTAATTAATAGATTAATTTCAACATTCACCAATATAATCAAAACAATCATCTCTCATAACTCTCATCACTCACCATATCCATCATAGTCACCAGTATAGCCATTATCAACACACACAGCAATCACCATAGCATGTCATAACTAATCTTCGAAAAAGCTCATCTCAAACGTACTTTACTAATTACACGACCAACATCTAACCGATTATTCGACGGTCACTGTTGGAATACAACGATATTAATCTTATACAGACGAGGTGATCGATCGAACGGATTCTTTCCTTCGTTGCTCTTCGATATCCCCACTAGCGTGCGTTCATTAAATGTACCGCGGCGGCTGGCGCGTGTATGCTCTTCCGAGAATTCGGCGGAAGAAGCGTAAGGATATGGATAAAGCGCGTCGGTGTAGCGCTTTGTATCGCGAAGCTGCTGGAAGGTTCCGTGGCACGTGCCGCCACACAGCATCTACACAGGCATTTGAACGGGGCACTTACACAGGTCACACTCATTACCGTATAGAGTGTGGGGTTCAAAATCTTTTCAGGAACCATGGGTCACTAAGTCAGTCAGTCTGAGAATAACTAGCCAACTGTCAACATTCCATAACACTCACTTGTATTTTCTGTAATTTTGTTTAACAAATATCACATAATATTATTTCAGCATAAACATTGTGTCTTCCACAGATTATTGATCTTAATTTCGAGATTAAATTCTAAACAACAGTCACAAACCAATACAACTTTATCCATTTTCAAATACATTGTCCATGCACGCTAAAGCTAGGATAGAGGCATTAATGAAAAGTTGCGCAAGAATTTCGTTCCATCGCGTAACATAATTCACGGGTTAAGCGGCGATTAGATGGATCGGGGGCCAACGAACAACGAAAACCACGGATCGGAGGCCAGCGTGCGACAAAAACCACGAACCGGGAATCCAAGGGAAGGAAGACGATCGGCTTAAATCGGTCGCGCGAAAGTCCCGGTGACGCGTGTCTGCAAAATATTCAGCCTCAGAGTTTGCTGGCCGCACGGTCAAACAGATCGCCTCCCTTGCTTCAAATGTTTTTCCCCTTCGTTGGTTGACTGTGCTCTGTCGAAGCGTCTCCGCGTACTATATATAGTTGCGGCGCATTCGTCACGGACAAGTGCGAGTATCGTCCGTGCATGGGCGCAGCTCAAAACTTTCAAGTAATATTAAACACCTGTCAAACTGTTGCAGCCAAGAGGGGTAGAGAGGGATGAACCGGCAGCAGGGTTGATTCGGGGGTAAGTCGGATCGAGTCAGGGCAGCCAATGTATGAGTTCCACGGTGGCCCCCGCGGAATGGAGTTACGAGTGTTTCCCGGGATATTATGTTTGAGTTTGGCCCGTAATATACGCTCGCGCCCGCAAGTCCGACGTATACCACGGGAAACGTAACCCCGTCGCAAAATCCGAGCGACGACTGTTAATTGTATCGTGACATGGGAGCAAAGGACACCCGGTTATAGTTAAAGACGTGGATGAATCTGAAGATGTCGATGGTTGGACTAGCAAAACTCGAGGAAGTTGGTAGGCTGCTCGCGAGATTGTCTCATTTTTGTTACTATATATTTTTTGCCTACTTTTACAAAGCACATATATTGTTCGAGTAATATGCAATAGAATTCAGTTACGAATCATTGATCGAAGAATTAGCAAAGATATATTGGAAGATAAATGACATAATATTTAACTACAATCTGATGTAATACAGCTAATATAACTGAGATATAAATCAAGTCTCTGTTAAAATTGATAGAATTATTCCAGGTAAATTTATAGTGACGTTCGTTTAATGAAGAGCCAAAGCAATTCATTCAACATTCAACTTGTTAATGGTTTCCATCAATTATTCGTCAAGTACTTATTCACGTGTTTTTAATCCGCTCGATCCTGTTTCGCTCAACCGTACTTTTCATCATTTTATATTTCAATTCCTGCGCCACTTGACAGAAGATCCTCGTTCGGTCGTTCAAAGTTAGCAGAGAAATTAAAATACTATCCTCATCTAGAAAATTGACATTTACATAGTACCTGACAAGCATCACGTTATAAATATACCGCTGAAGATTAAGAAATGAAGTCTACGGTTGATTGACAATGATCATTAATGATGAATATAATATTAATAACATAACTAACACATTCGTATAAATCATTGTAGTAGTGTTTGACTACTTTCATGAGCTAGTTCTAATTCGATTTAGCTCGCACTCCCTACTGACAGAAAATCAGATCATCGTTGTTCATATATGAACAATTGTCGAACACAGCGAAGCGTGTCCGTGTAAACGGATTATATTTGGTCCGTTCTCACGACGTAGCACGCGAATAGAGACGAACAAATCGATTTTTAGAGTAAGTTTTTCTCGGTGCGATGGAACGCGTGCCTCCACCCGAAGGAAACGAACTTTAGTCAGGAAAATAGGCAACCGACTAATTGAAGTATTTTAATTATTTCGTAGCTAGAGAGTGGGGAAAACAGGGAGGGGGTGGAAGTTTTCGAACAAATCGTCGCTTTAGTGAACTCTGGGCGTTGATGCTTCAAAGCGGACTGGTGTAAGACAATTAAGCCGGTAATTTAAGCAATATGAACTTTTGCAGTTAATGA
Organism: Bombus vancouverensis nearcticus; assembly: GCF_051014615.1. Lineage (NCBI taxonomy): Eukaryota > Metazoa > Arthropoda > Insecta > Hymenoptera > Apidae > Bombus > Bombus vancouverensis. The sequence goes on along the minus strand of NC_134912.1, from coordinate 20,465,870 downwards.
GGATCGCACGGCCGGCAATTAATTACAACTGGCTGAACAGACTGGCATGTGTGTATCGCGAAAGAAATCTATTTAAATGAGGATTTTTTGTCCTGCTGCTGTTGCTTTGTTTACCTGTATCTTCGACGCGATGTAATTTAGAATCGCGTGTTTTCCCACGAGAAGAAAAACGATCGAGAGAGAAATCGAATCTAAATATTTCGGTGTTCGAGTCCCTTTTAAAAGCAATCATTTCAGTACTGTTTGGTACTGTTTTCACAGCCTTTCCTTTCATCATACGTGTTTTACGATATAAAGTATCAAATAACGTACAATTTATCACATTCTTTTCTCAATAAATACGAGGAATATGAGTCTTAATACTTACGACCAACGGTATACGTGTCACATTTATAACGATATAACATATCAACAAATTGTTACACAACCAAACGGAAATCCGCTGCCATGTAATAAAATCTGCAGCAATTTTTTCTTAAATAAGAAGTAACTCCTTCAATTTTATATATACCGGCTGCTCAATTACGCTATTATTTTCCTGCCGGCCATAAAATGGCGTCAGCTTAAGCATCAAGTTCACGTAATCTCAAGTTCCCGCCGAGGTAAATTTCTAACGATCCTTAATGATCGGTTCTTTAACACGCACCCAGTACGCAACGAAAATGGCGATCTCGCCATGAAGCGAGCCACGTACGATAATTCTCATGGTGTCACGCGAATCGAAGCAGTCACGCTTAAGCGTTGCATCAAGACTGGATGTAAGCTTGGCTTTCTCGACACTAACACGTCGTAGAACGTACCGCAATTTATCTCTGCCACCTATGTCGTCCAGCACGGGCGATTCAAGCACGGCAAGACCGTTTGTAGCTTCGATTCCGTCATTAAGGCAGCACTCATGGTTTATTCAGATGACCACACTGGAGAGGACCAACCTCGTAGCTAGCGACGGGCTTACGCGGTTCTCTAGAGTCACTTGCTCATTCAGTTGATTACGTCGACCCACGAGTATGGCTTCCCTTACGGCTCGAACACCCTAATCCCGCCGTTGCCAATAGCGAAATGCCCTTAAGGTGTTTGCACGAACATTCAACGAGACTCGCTCTACGCTTGGGACTCCTAAGTTCTTCAGCATCGATCACGCTCGGTTAACAGAAAAAATATCGGCGCCTTTACTTCGACGTTTTCGCTCTATTCCCCCGTGAAATTGACACTGTTTCGTCGTTTTCGTTTGAACAAGAAGTTCTCGGTTATTTTTTTTTTTTTTTTTCTAGAGAGCTTTCGCGAAGATAATTCAAATACGAAGGCTGACGTGGAGATATTGTTTATCTTGATAATTAGTTACTATTAGGTTGGCGGATATGAAACGTATTTTACAATTGAAATTTTAACCGCAAACGTAGTTTCTTCAAAATATCAGTTATTTACTTCAGAATAACAGTTCTTTTCAATAGAATAATCGCTGCAATAAAAAATTGTTCCAGCAATTTTTATATCATTTCAGAGTATAAGTTGATAGAAGAAAGCAATACAAATATTCTGATTATTCATGGTGACTATATAATTACACACGTGAAACTATTAAATCTTTTCATTTATCGTACATCTGGTAAATTAAAAAATTGTTCCCCAACAGCGTGTAAATGTATCGACAAATTATTCTGAATAATTCCAAAACAATATTTCCACGTGAAACTGCAATACACCTGTTTCTATACACGTTTCCATCTCTCGAAATCCCACGATGTTCAATTAACTGTTTAATCGATGCTTTATTCTCCGTATAAGAGGATTAAATACTTAGCTCTCCATTTGGATGACTTTTTAACAGATGTAAGGATGAATACAGTTATAGAATATGGAACAGGAGCATGAACCATTGAATGATGCATTTTTCCCTCATCAGTCAACTATTCTATTTATGAATCGTTTCAGTTTGAAAATCTTTACACGGCCGAGTCATTTGGAATTCATCACGCAATCAGTGCCATGTCGAATCAGTATCTTGGTGACGGTGATCTTTGAGACACGACGTTTTCTCTAGTTAGAATAATTTTTATCGTTGCCTCGGTCGTTTTGAATATTCACCGGCAGATCCGTTCGGTTCATCTGTCGTCCATCTGAATATTCAATGTTTTCGTTCGTTCGTTTACCCGTTCGCGCAGTCTTGCCACAGCGTTCCAATCAAATCTTTCTAGTCGCTCGTATATGCCATAAACGTTTGTCGCCGTAACGTTCGTGTTGCGAAACGAATCTCCCTTTTCTTTTTTCTTCGCCCACGGCGGTCGTATAAATACATTTATACGGAGTTTGTTCTTCGAGAAAAATTGAACGGTTGTCGCGTACAATGCGTGGATTAAGGTACGTGTATTTGATTACGTTTCGAGTCTTGATCGAGTTATCTTCTCTCGTTGAGATTTTTATCGGGGAAAAGGCTAAAGAAGACTAACGTTTCTTCGTTTTTCAAGATACGTTGAAATATTTGAATCCTTTTTCTCCTTTTTCTTTTTTATTTATTGATATCTACGATCAATTCTCGCATTGAGAATAATATTTGAATCTTGAAATTCTAAATCATACAAGTTATCAAAAAATAACTTCTTACAAATTTAATTGCTACAAAAGATACATTGCTAATGATAAATGGTACAATTTATAATATGTACCCTATACATTTTTGGATAGAATAAATTGTGAATTCTTAATTTCATTTTCATTCTTTTTAACGAAATCCTATATTTTGTAAACGCGGTTCCGCGTTATACTTGTTACCTAACGCAAAAGCTAATATTATAGTAATTGTTAACAACACTAACGAAGTACGAAGTTAACGTGTGTCCGTTAAAAAATATTAGCAAGACGAGACAGAACAAAGCGAGAGGTCGCGATGCGTTCACGCGAAAACAGATCCTCAAATTAAATTCCTCTGTTGCCTCGGCTAGAGGCGGTAGATGTCAGACGATCAAACGACCATCGGATCTTTACGCGCAACTAAATTCCACCGGTGGCACGTGGACTGGAAATGCCAAATTAAAATTTTGAGGGTTACGCTCCGTTGTCCGATAGCCCGCGGTTGCAATTTCACGCATGACGAGGCAAGGTCGACGCACGGAATTGTTTGCCAGCAATTGTTACCAAATTAATACTATCCCTGTGTGTATGTGTGTATGTCCGTGTGTTATCAAATTTACCGTATTTTCTGCACGAACCCCTCTGGCTTTCGCGCTAACTTCTTCGAACGTTCAAGGGTGAGCTTCGTGCACAAGACTGATATCCAGTGAAGGGAAATTTTTGTAAGTTAGTTTGTTGCAATGAATGACGTAGCTGTGTTCAGGATTAAGACACGTATGAGTCACATAATAATAAAGGATAAAGATGTGTACGAGCTTTAAAAAATAAAAATTCTCTACGAGAATATTACTTCCACTCACCAAAGAGGTAGAAAGTTTGTTCAAGTAAAATTAATATTTTCGGTAGTAATTATCGTAATTATTTCTAGAATTTATTTTCTTCTTTATTTTTTTTTTTTTTTACATAATACTTCCTCGTATAATCTTACCATACGAGACATCTTTTTCTAAATTTTCTTGGACTTAAAGCGCACAAAATATTTTTACTCTTTGGTTGCTACATATATTAAGGAACAATAGCGTCTCATGATATAAGTTTGATTATTTGATGATAAGGTCGGCTGATTTTAGCAATTCTACCCTACTCTATCTCCAAATAAACGAGTGAATATCGTTTTTCATTGCAACGATGCGCTTGAAATTACAAATAGACAAAAGATCAACCAACAATATATAAATAAAACAAAACTCGTTTCAATCAACAAACGTGTTCTAACGAAATTATATTGTCTCTAACAAACAATAGCGACGTCACAAACTGACCAACGCAGTGTGGTCCTACACGTGTTGTACAACAAACAAGAATTCATCTGTTTCATTGGTCTAGCGTATTTGCGAGAACGACAGTTGATCGGGACACGCATCCGCTAAAGCCATAGCCTTAACCGTTTCCGCGTCAACCAAGAGCATCCAAGCGCCTCTATCGGATTGCCAATAACGAGAGTAACGTTGACACTCGATATGGAATCAGTCGCTTCGCGATATTAAGAGCGAAATCGTCACTCACGTAGATCGAATTAGGGATCGCCATTATTAATTTCCAGCCGAGCACGTTGATCATCGCATACTTGCTGCTGTATACGCCAGAAATCGCCCGGCTTCGCTGCGCAACGATTTATTGGCAGACGCTGGCGCGTCGAAAACGCGTTACGTATAAATGAGAGTATCAAATGCAACGCACCGACGAAACATTTCCTGTCAACCATGACATTTATGGACGAGAAGCAACGAGTCTTGCAAAAAATGCACTCCTCCATAATGCGTATCCATAATACGAGTGATAGCAGACGTACATCCCGGTCCACGAGTATTAAGACATTTGGACTGGTTTCACACGAAACCGTTTCTAAATAAAATTTCCAATTTTACGTAAAATTAACGCAAACGGTAATTTAATCTTTGTATGTGTTCGTTTTGCGATATTGCGCGTTCATTGTTTAGATACATTGCCACTTCATCATTCATGCAGAGTGCCTTAATCTTCTAATATACGCACTTTGAAAACATGGTCGAGTAAGTGTAGTCTTGTTTCTATCTAGTAGCTTAGTTTAACTAAGCTTCATCGATGTCTCGTTCGCCAGGTAGTCGGTAATCTGGGCTTATGTAGATAGGAGGATCAGGTGAGATTAATTACTCATTCGGCTCTCGGTTGGGACCATTGACTTAAGGTTCGCTTCTGTGCCTTTGATCGGATTTCACTTGAGTCAAGAGTTTCTTTTTTTTTTTTTCAAGAAAAGATCCTCTTATTTTATTTACAAATCGACGGTTGAATAACGCTGCAATATCGGACTATTCTAAGGCAGCGAATCTTAAATCTTATCGTTTAATGGTAGACTGCACTTACGCGGCGTGCGCGTGACGTCCATTCTAAAATGGATGTTTCGTCTTGAGAAGGTACATACGTACGTACGTCAGTTTATTGTGCTCTTGGTTCCTTTTAGTAACGGTCACTACATTTGAAATTATGTAGAAGGTTTTTAAATTATATAACTACGTGCTGTAAAAGATGTTCCCGGGATATATGTAAGTGTGCGTGTATTGTATTTTCAGGTACAAGTCACATTTCAACGTAAGTTGCCATACTAGTTACACACGCAAGAATTATTCTTCTCCTTCTCCATATATTATGAGCTATTTCTTTATATTACCTTACATTCTTTTATACCTATTCTTTATAATTAATATGACGTTAGTTTAACGTTTACTTTATATCATCGCGATATATAGCATACCACTTTACTTCTCCATTTATTCTCCTCAAATACTTGCTCCTAAAACTTTCATATTTTCCGTGTTGCTTTCGCACTATATTGTTTATATGTTTAATGATCATGCACGTGAGCGCAAATACCATAATCGTATTATCCCTGGAATAAGCCCACCTATTATTTGACAAAGTGGAAATTGATACGTGGAATGTCAAAATAATATCTAAACATTAATTTTTTCATCGAGTTCTCAAAGTCTTAGAACCTTCTCCGTAACACTACTTATTTGTTGTCCCGTATTTCATTCTAAGCAAAAATCTTCAAACAGAGTCAGCGTAAATACCCACACTTATCTGTACACTTTGACTTATCTCAAGCAAACGTGTATCATAATCACTCTGCAAACAAACATTCTAACAAAAAAATCTGTATGCAACCATTCTCGCGATAAATTCTAAATAAAAGTTTGTTTTCTTACGAGTGAATCGCGAGTAACAGAGAAATGAAAATGTATGGAAGCGTGAAAAAAGCGCGGTTTGAACATTTGGTTTGTTGAAAAATCGCACAGAAGGCTATCGGATGTAGGGTAAGCAAGAGAAACGAGAAAACTCGTTCAACGGACCGGCGATTAGAGGGGACTTTAAAAGCTTTAGGTGGCGCAATAAGTCACCTCGCTGGCAGAAAAAACGCGAACGCGTGCGCGCGCGTACACGCGGTTCTTTTTTGGCCAATAAAACGTGTCGCTCGTGACCAGTGTTCCGAGAAACTCGGGTTAGATACATTTCCACTGCTATCTCGTGATTGCGGGTCAAGAAACATTTTACAATTTGTCCAATGACAAAAAGAAAAAGAGAGAGAGAGAGAGAGAGAGATGAACGAGACTATCCGTTGGCAAGCACGAGATTATAATAATCTCACGGAGAGCAAAATATGTGACAAAAGGTGAACGAAATATCGACGTTAACGCTGATGTTAAAGTTGTGAGGGCGATTCTGAAGTTTGTTGTACGGTAGGGTGTTTCACGGTACAGCCCGATTCGTTTCCGCAGAGTTGAAAGGCCAATTAGAGTATTGGAAAACTGTCTGATGTCAAATGATTTTATTTCTGGCGATAAGTTGGACTGATTAGTGGATGTATTTAGTACTGAATTGCTTTTGATTGTAATTTGAGGTGTGATTGGTTCTGATTTGATGGTTAATTGTTTCTAGAACTCGATTGACCGGAATGCAGTCATTCACAATTACAATATTTAAAAGATATGGAGTTTTTTTCATCTCTAAATTGTACGTGTGATTATCAAACGACAGAAACGTCTATCGAGAAAAAGAAAGTCTTCTGTTATTTCCAAATTTCCCCTATTATTATATTGAAACATTTTTCAACCGTAGATAAGAATTTTACGATACAAAAATGCACGATATATTTATGACTCTTAATAAATTTAATTAATCTGTCAAAGTATGTCAAAGTGGTGATATAAACCAAATTCAAGACGTATAATAAGAAATATAATATCGCTCGAGTGTAAAGTTGCTGGGAACATAACTGAAAATAATCATTTGACAGGGTGATGCGAATGCAGTAAAGGCGCGTTTAAAAAACGTTGAACTCTGATGTGCTTTATGATACGATTCCTCGAAGTAATACCGTCAGAGAACACCGATACAGCACACGGTTGCAGAACAGAACACGGTTGCTATTTTCAACGAGGGGAAATTCCTAAGCACGTCCGTTTCCATGAAAATGAGCAAGCTCTCCACTTAGGCTACGTATAAGAGACTATGTAGGTATAAGTCTGTTCTCCTGCTAGCAGAACACATCGTGTTGCAAAGAAAATACCTACGCAGTCGTGGAAGGAGCGTAGATGAAAGGAAAATCCTGTCGAATCGCCGACGTTGCCTGCGAAGAATCGTTGAAGGAAAACGTCGAGAAAAACTGTATTACGTCTGACGTCCTGTTCTTAGAAAAATACACGCTTTATCTGAATGAAGGTAACACGAAGAAACTCTTTGACACGCTTTACGTTTCTCTTTTATCTTTCCTCTCTTTCTCGAATAAAATAACGCCATCTAAGTTTGTATAAGTGATGAAACAGTCTCGATGTTGTTTTTCCATCGACAACTCAGGAATCGAGAAGTTGGTCTTAAAATAATACGTCGAGACGTCAAGTTGATTTTGTAAATATTTTTTGATTATGCATTGGTTATTCGATTAGGTTAACTCGATGAGATTTATTATAGTCAATCGGTGAATATATTACGATGTGCGAAAAGAGAAAATTAATGAAATAATTAATATCTATATTGACGTTTCTTTAAATTAAAATTATTAAAAGCAAAGTATGAAAATACTACGTAAATCAATCAACAGTCATGCTGTGCACATAGGAATTATTCGAATCATGTATTTTACTACTGTGCTGCCACCTTGTAGTAATAGATCAGAAACAAAGACACTTTTTACGACCTTTTAAGGCTATGTTAATAGCAAATTTTAATATATTGCATGCAAATTTAATATATGAATATATGAGAAGATATTCAATGAACATCTGAGTGAAGCAGAAATGATCTTTATACGTATTTCTATATTTTGTTTATATGATGTATACGTAATTATTACATATCTCTTGAAAGTATTGTATAATGCATAAGATCCATCTAGAATATGACACAGAATTTAATAACTTACTTCAATATCGAAGATTTGAAGACTGGTCGACTCAGGATATGCAACAGCTTGCACACTTCCTCGACATACTTCACATTACATCAATTCAAACAATCGATAAGTAACGTGACGTAAAACAAAGGAAACCGTTTCCTCAATCCCGCGTGTATTGAGAATAATGTTCTTTCTTCGTTGAAGTTGCGAGCAGGGGAGGGTACAAGATTTATACATCTTACATTTTCTACGATTCTTCCAGGAGACCTCGTATCTTTTCCACGGGTCGTCGGCCCAGCGAGTAAATTATTCCAGAATTATCAAGCATCACTCTCGAACTGATACGAAGTTTACCGAGTCGCGAATTCCAGACGAACGTTACCATCGCACAAAATTGCAATTCACAATCGTATAGGTTGACTTTCGACGCCTACAAACTGTCTACCGTGAACGTTTTGCATTTTCCCGGAAGCAACAAGCCTTTATTGCCGAAATTTACTAAAGCGTCGCTGCGTGAATGTTTCGATTCTCTTTCGATTCTCGATCCGGCAGATTCTCGAAGTTTCGCAGTGACGCAACAATCGTTAGTGAGCATCGTGTCCTGAATGTGAATAACGTTTATTACTGTTGTCAAATTTTTTTATACGCTCTTTGGTTCGCTGTCCAATTATAGAATTATGAAAGTAGATTTTGAATTCGCTCACTTTTAATCAGTTCCAGCCACGTTGGCCATAATGCAGTCGTTAATTTTTTCTATTAGTCGCGTTTTACCGTGGTTTGTGTCACTTGACATCTTAAGGTTACCTACTATAATTACCTCTTTCGCGCGCGTTTCTCGATTGTCTTGGATTTCTTTCGAAAACAGCATAAGAGGTATGCCAAACGATTTTCAATTGCGAACTATCATTAAGAATGTCAAATAAAAGAGTTTATTGTATTTTCAGTTGCGGTTAGAGAATAGCGTGAATGCAGAACAGTATATGACATCAGCTAGATAGTACTCATCGAATCTACAAAAAGGTAAGTGACAATAATAATTTTGCTTCATTTACGTTAATTCTCGAGGGTAATGCTTGAGATGTTAATTTCTGTCACAAATAAATGTTATTATCTACAGCTTCTTGCAACATTTACATATCTTTTTGCATAGATATAAAGTAATAACAGACTATATGTGTAACATAGGGATTTAGTGTAGGAAATATAATGTACTCATTATTTTTCTATTGTGTACGTGTATCTAGATATTATGTATATTAAGTTATTATATGTATTTCATCAAGGTCGTCATAAACTATTATTTCTTCTATCAGAAATAACGAATGCTTCTCGTAGTATTTGTCAAAAACGATAAGATCAACGATACCAGATAATTTTTAACCTAATCAGCTTCTTTCGATTAGTTTTCGCATGGGATACGCTTTCAAGCGTGAACGGCGCAAAGTTCAAATTACTGTTTCAGCGCCAGCGGCAAGATTCGGGGCTGCCTGATTGCATAAAACTACGCGACCTGACCCTACTCGAAAATTCGCAACTCTTGGAGAAACGTCGACATACGTAATCAAACTTCGGAAGGCATCCTGTTTTTGCTTTGGCTTCTGCTAAATGGGCACCGAACTCCTAAACTATAATTAATATAGCTACGAGGCTGAATACAATGTGTTCATAGATACTGCCACTTTCTCTCTTCTCTAATACTTTCACTTATTTCAAAGAAACTTCGAGTTATCAGGTTTTGTGCTTTCGTGTAACAGTTGAAATTCACGGGCATTTGTTTGCTCTCTATTGTCGTAATGTGATGCATTTCTCTTACAAGAATCAAAGGTACGATTATTGAGAATTGATGTTTGGTAGAAATATATTAGGTTACAAAAGTTTTAAAGGGTAAATGGGAATTATAAATCAGAAGTTAAGAGAAGTAGATCTGTTTTGTAGGCTTACTTTTTTTATAAAATAATCTGATCAGAACATTTCACAAAGCTTATTGCACAAAACGTTGTCGCCTGATAATTGAAAATACACGATAATTTCTTGTTAACAAGGTGTGTAAATACGAGTAGTTTGACATACTTCTTTCGATGTACGATTCAAATAAATTGTTGATGGAATCTATGGAATATCGTTCGTGTCCTGGATTCTTGACATCGGCTTTCTGCTAACCCTTATGCTCTTGAGATGGATATCCCCTGGTGTGCATGCACTCTCTACCCTCTGCATTCGTGTTTTCGCTGCCTTGGCACGTCGGTATTATGTTGTCTAGGGTAATAAGTGCGAGGTTGGGCGGATCAGAAGTAGCCTGCTCCTTCATTAAAACATCCGAAGAAGCTTTATCTGTAACTCACAAGCTCTGCTTGGTCGTACAGCGTGTAAATTACGCGACATGAAGAGGATATCATGTTAGTGACTAAAGGGTAGGTTGCAGAATTTATTAACTTGTTTGAAATTAGCAAATTTTTCCTCGTATTTTCTTCTTTATATAATTCGTGTCATTTTTTCTCCACTACAATTCAATGTTTCTTTTTTACTGAATTTTGACAAACTTAAATATTGTATTTACAAAATGTATGCATGATGTGCTGAGAATGTTTCGATATTATGATAAAATCGGATAATTTTTCGTGCGGATATAGAGATAATACATATATAATACAGCTATTCTAGTATTTTGTTATTTTTTCTTAATAAAATAGTTTGTACTTTATATTAGAATATATCGCATACTATAACAGCGATAGCTTCTTGTGGCAGAAGAATCGCGAGATATTCTGAACAGCTTATTTTATAGAAAAAGTGATCCAAGGCAAAGGTATTTAATTTTCACAATCTATAAATTCAAATTTGCCTTTTATGAAATTCATACGAAGGAAGATTTTCCAATAGTGTCTTCAGGTCCGCGTTGAAGGGAATGTAGAGTTCCGAAATCGTGAATATTTACAAATGGTAAAGGAAGAAGACAAACAGTGCGAGGATGGATTTACGATATTATTTAATCAGAAACATTGTGAATTCTGGAGAACGATACCCGGCCAGAATAATATGTTTATCGTTAGATCGATCATCTTTATTGGGACGAAGCCAGCGATTTTGGAATTTGTCTTCCATAACCCGTTTATATATCAGCGGTTTCCTTTTATGGAACCTGGTAATTCTATTCACCGGCTTCATCGAAAACTGATTACTTCCTTTCGTTTTGGGTCAACGATATTTGCATTTCATTTTCATTGTATCATGTTCGGCTTTTTGTTCGGTTACGCTTCGGTAAAACGGCAAAGAAAAACAAAACCTCGTTGAAATTGATAGGTTCCTCCTGTTCAAACAGATGTCACGTCGCGAAGAAAACCTTTCCTCTTATGATAAATTATGGATAATATAAAGTGTACCAAGTGAAGAGATAACAATCATTATCTTGCTCGCTTATAATTGAAGGGAAAATCCTGTTCTAATAGAAATTTCTTAAATTGAAAGAGATAGGTAGAGAGCACCGATAGAAAAAATTGGAATTGGAAAAATTAACGGTAGTAGTATAAATAAAAAGCTACAAACGAAAGAAAATATCGACCATTATTAGTCTTAATGTAAATATTATTCAAGCAAATGTTATTAACAAATATTTATTTTTCGGGCTTCAAAGTATTTTCTGAAGTGTTTGAAATACAAACAGAACAACCAATGTATCTCCGCTAAATTTCATGAAGCGTTATCGTAAAGCTGAAAAATCCTGCCACAAAAATAGTGTATGTTATAAAAAAGTATGCGTAAAGAAAGCGAGAGGCAGTTTTCGAAGTGTACATGAAAGTGTTTTCTAAAATCTTGATCGTAGAAGAGAAACGAACGACGAAGTATTTAGGTCAGGAGAAATGAATGGCTGGGGACACACCAGCGTTTATTTTAGCCAGTCGACGATACACGAACATCTTCTCATTTTTTTCCAGTTTTGTTTCCCGTGGTTCTCAATTTAAATGTGACCCAAATACACTTCGCGTCGTTGACGACTGTCAGAGAAAAGCTCGGTGGTGAATGAATGGCGACAATGCCATTAAGATCCCAGCTTTAAATATGAATCAAGCCGCTGTTCACTTCAGCTCCGACTCGGTTGTTCGATATACCTTTCTAACATCGGATGCCTCGCATTAATTAAGCCATGCTGCTCATCAATCTTATTTTCTTTTGCACTGTGTCCCAATGGGGGAGAAGATTAATGTAGATAAGAGAGAAAAGCAAAGGGCGGAGGAAGCCTCGCATCCCCTGGCGATTTACAGCTATACAGTGTCGCGCTCAAAGAACCTGCTCTTGATTGTTTGAATTAACCTAGGGCATGTGGAATTCAATTATCCTTTGGATAACGTGTGATCTTCCATACATTTCTTATCATAAATGATTATTTTTTTCATATAGTTAGTTAAGGGAGAATTTCTGGTTTCATTGCAACTTTATGTTAAACGTGTTTTAATACCTTTAAAAGTATTCGAGGAATAAAGATGAGCTTACGAATAGTGACTTCATTTACGTGATTTATGTAACAAGTATTTAGAAAAATGTGAAATAGATTGGTCGATTTCCAAGTGTAATATATTGTTAAATGAATTCCAGATATATTGAATATAGTAGAATTTCTTGAGAAAAGCGTAGATACATTTTGAGAGAAAAATCTCAATGTACTTCTTACAAAATTGAATACAAACTTAACTAAGGCAACAATTAAAAGAGCGATCAACCGTCTGATGGGACATAATTTTGTAACTTCAGATTAACATTCTAAGAAATTACGTTAAATATATGGAGTTTCCCTTAATCATATTTCGTAAATTCGTTCGAGCTACATCATTTATTCCCGTCTGAAGTAACCAAAATGTAAAATTTTCACTGCTACGGATATGAACAAACAACTCATTTCACCGGCCGGAGGCCAGTCCAAATTGTGCAAAAGTAACGAACTCGTGTTAACATTAATCCTAACGTTCTCAATTTCTTTTTCTCTGCTACGATATTATATACTAGCGCAAGACACATTAGAGTTCTGATGCATTAAAAAATTCTGTGGTCTCTCTGGGACCTCGCTCTGAGAGCTAGTTGAATGGAGACGTAATTTATATTACGGTACGTCAAAAGGTCGTGCGATTAATTAATTGCTTTTGGCGAAAAAAATTCATGGCCATTACTTTGTAAAGCTACTTATCCTGTGTTAATGCATGGACGAAAAGATGCATGGTCCTATTCGGCGATGAAAACGGATTCTTTCATCCTTGGAACATGCTGTCTTTAGAGGAATACTATTTTTTTAGATTTTCTCATTACGAGATTCTTCCTGTTCGCATAATTAACTGATTCGCGACGACCCGTAAATCTTCCAATAAAGATAATTTTATGGAGGTTTAATACCATCTTGTTACAACCACATTTACAAGAACAAATTCACTGAATTTGAACACTTGTTTTGCGATAACATTTGATTTAGCCAATAAATATGTATTTTTGTTATTCATCTATTTCTGAATATTTCCGAAATATTTATCGCCGTAACGTGTCTTGCTTTTCGTCTATTCGATTGTAGTCATCATTTCATAATAGTCCGTATAATATAGCATTGCTGCAAAGATAAAAGGCTCGAGGATATATTTCAATATATTTTGAAAAATGAGAAAAACATTAGGTAATTTAACTAACGAAAGGAGGGCCGTGTACCATGTTTTCCTTACGTGTTCTTCAAATAAATCCTCTAATAAATCGCTTCTTTCCGATTACCCGTAACATATTGTTCGAATAAAGAATCGAGTTTCTGGCACGGCGACACATGCTAGACGCTGATTTGGCGGAGGCATGAATTTCTGTTCGCGTTTCTGTACGCAAATTATCTGTGCACGACGGCGCCTTAACGTCTCGGGCGTAACATCTGATAGCCCGGTAAGTGCAACGTTAAGGCTGAATATAAGGCGGTGCTCGCGGTGGGTATGAGGGTTGACAGGTGGCGAGATAACATTCACGGTAGGGGCGCGTCGCGTTTATCGTTAAAAGCATCGAGGGAAATTTCGCAGTTTCTCCAGGCGAACGAAACCGATGGCGATACATAGCGTGTCTTTTCTTCCTCTTTCTCGTCTTAATACACCCGGCAGCCACTGGGATCTTTCTTTCAGTTTCAAATCGCCTTCTCTATTTCCCGTGTCGTGCGCTTTTTGCAGCTTGCCATTGCCCTTTTTTTATCATGTCGTCAGAAACCTGTTTCCCCTCATAGAATCGCCGTTGATATCGAGTTGCCATTGTGTTCTTCGCGTAACGTTTGATTTTGTGAGATCCTGCTTCTTCCTTCGAGAATTATCCTACCGTATCGTTTTGCCGTGAGAAAAGATTTTCTGGATTTTGTTTGTCTTTTAGCGTTACATTTTGTGGATTACTATACAGGTGTTAGTTGTAATGGACAAACATATGGCATACAATATGGACGAACGTCGTATAACGACAACAATTCAGGAAGAAAATGAATATAAGTGTTGGGTAAAAAAATTGCTTATTAGTATAGTTGTTTCGTGAATCGTTCAATAAAAGTTATTAGAGCTCTATTTGAGTTTATGATATTTGACATTACTGAAATATCTATTTATATTGAACTGTTAATATTGAGATATTAGTTGCTTCAATATTTGAAAATATATTGTTCGATAGGTTAACAAGTAGATAGGATTATTTGCAAAAGGCAATGAAATAAAACAATACATGCATCGTAGATTAAATAAATCTCGTACGAAAGTAAGGTCCAATAAAAATGATTAGAGTTCCATTTGAGTTTATGATATTCGAGATTACTGAAATATTTATTGTTACTATTAATATTGAAATATTAGTTGCTTCGATATTTGGAAATATATTATTCGATAGGTTAACGAGTAGATACGATTATTTGCAAGAGATAATGAAATAAAATAATACACGCGTCGTTGATTAAATAAATCTTATACAAAAGTACAACCTTCGCAGCAATTTTAAAGAAATAAAAAAGAGTTTATCGTACAACCTAATACATTTTACTTTTGAAGTCGAGTGTTGCTGCGGAAAATTCCAAGTTTCTATCGACGTGAAAATATAACGATTTAAAATCAACTTCGTGGAGCAGTGTGTTACGATCAGTTTACCCGAGGTAGACGAAGCTTACTCGAAATTCGTCGGTATTGTTTGTACGCAAGGTTGGCGAATTATTCGCAGAATATTCGATGCGGCGCCCCATTCGACTGTGTAACTTATGATCGACATCGATTTAATTTGGCCTGTTATTACCTTCGCTCATTTTGATATGCAGTGCGGGTTTACAAAGTCTGGATCAGTCGGACGTGCTACGCCAGCTTTTGCCATAGCTAATTAACATATGTATCGTTGATGAGCTTCGAGTCGATAATCTGAAGGATTCTTGTCGAATCCATAACTTATACCTGTTCGCTACTCATCACCGATGCAGACGTTTTCGTGAAATATCGATCCCGATAATCGTCGTACAGGGTGTTCTCTGTTAAACCATCGAAATAAATCGTTCGGTTGCTACTGCTCTTTCGCGAATAACTTTTATGATTACCATATGGCCGTTATCGTTCAGAATCTGATTAAATAACGTTTCGCACGGCGTGTTACTAACGTGGAGGGGATTTGATAAATGCGAATAAAAACGTCATTTTGATGTCTGAGAACACGTAACGCAATATAATGTATTGTGGAAGCACGTTGCGCTGGCGTGGATAAAATATATTTTTGCAGCAGACTGGACCTCCACGTCAGTTACAGACGCACTCCGCAACGATAGTAGCACCTTTATGGACCGTTTTTACGAGACACTCCATGAAGTTTCTTTCAACCTTCGAAACCGTCCAGTACATAAGCTTTGTAAGCAGTTTCTGGTTAAATAGTACCAAGTACAAGCATCAACGTGCGACGTCATATTGTTCGTAAATCGAAACGGATAAGGTCAGAAGCGAGTTACGCGCATACGTTGAGAAAGGCGTCGCTGATAGCTAGAACGAGCTTAACTCGTAATTTGACTGGCAATAAAACGTTTGCCAGCGAAGATTTTTTCATGAACCAAGGTAAGTCGATCTGACAGTAATCTTACCTGGTTTAGAATGACGTTGGAGTAAAATTACGCTGCTAACGTTACTTTCGGGATATCATGCAAGTTAAAAATTTCAGCGGTCCGAGGGTAAATTTGATACCCCGGCTTTCACAATCTCTTCTTTCACACTAGAATACTTTATTCCAGATATTTTTTAGAACAAATTTACGTTAACCATATAATTCTCTATGATGTAAAAAAAGAAAAAAAAACACGACAAATCATCGATTTCTCGTTCTCCGATTTGATCTCTCCGTACGCGTACATTTCCGCTTATAGTATAAAATAAATTTTCACGCTACATCGAACACCTATTATCATCGAACTCTGTTTCTTCATCGTGTAACGGATAATCCGGAGTACGCTTATTAAGATCGTTAGCGCCATCGAACCGTTGTTCCGATACGTTTATTACGGTAAACGACATTCCATTGGCCGAGCTTTTTCCACGCGACACGAATTTATGGTCCGTAAGAGGTAACATTAAGTCAGAGGCGCAAAACACAGATAATTATCTGAAACGAGGGTAGTCGTTCGGAAAGTTCGTCGTTACGAAAAATATTATTGGCGAACGGGTGGCTCGCTCGTATTACGATTTACCGTGTTTCTAGCTGCAAAAATTTAACGTCTTAATTGCGCGAACGGATGCACGTTTGTGCCACGACGTTCTAACGTTCGAATTGATGTAATAACCGTAAGTAGCTTCTCCATTAGCAGATCGAGCCCCTAATTTAAGTGGCTGCCGCTTCATATTCCAATCCGGTTGAACTCGACCTTAAGAAAGGTCCTATTAGTCTCGCCACCTGCCGCCAACACCCGTCATTCAGCCTGTTCGAGTTTCCGGGCTTGTTCGTTTGCGTCGGCCCGTTGCGTGCGAGCATCTCGAGTGAATTATGTCCCGCTGCTCCTGGTCGCAAATTAAACGCGTCTCGCGTCTGCTCGACGAGTATTAATCGACACTTCGCGAAATGCTGTTGCAATTTCGTGTCGTAGTCATCGGTGTTTACGAAGACATCTCGATGCTTCTTCGCGGATGCGTCTTCTACATTCTACGGTTGCATGATTTTCGAAATTCTATGATTCTCGACGTTGATAGCTGGATACATTTGCCAGCTTTTGTAGTTATCGATTTATGAATTTTCAATACACGAATATACATGTGTATGTTGCATTCGGTTGGAAGATTTATTTTAGAAGAATATGAAGCTTGTCTCCTGTGGACTTGCGGTTCTGGCTTCCTGAATTTTTTATAGGCTTTTACAATTTCGAACAGGAATCTCTTTTTTCTAGCCGTGATTGAAAAAGTTAATATACAAGTGTATTCTCTTAGTTTTAATAATACTGTTGTTGTTTCTGTATTTAGAGGTAGGATCGCAATAGCCATTGTTTTATTCTTGTGATAAATCTATCACACCGTTCTAAGCTGAAAAACCTTTATTGCACTTTCTTGCATGGACTAGGATAAAAAACAAAAGAACATCTTAAATCTATCGATTGTATCTAGAACTATCTTCTAGTTACTGTTTCTTGTAACTAGCGCATCTGCGTATGGATGGCGAGCGCGAACTCACGTTGTCATTTTCAACAAACACGATATTAGGTTCTTTTCAAGAAGTCTTAAGATTTCAGTCTTAATACTTTGTCGAAAGTCGGAGACAATTACGGATAAATCACGTTATGATAATTCGTTTAACTCGATACGATGAGAGAGATATGGCTAGAAAAATGAAATAACTTTGAAACGCAACAAAATTCTTTATTTAACCTAATTACTTCATTTTTCTACCTTTTTTATCGAGGCAACTTTCATCGAAAGATGAAAGGCTTTTGAAAATTTCATAAGAAACTTATGGTTACTCGTATTACTGTTTCGTTTTATCATAAAATACTCAGCTACTAATAAAAAAGTTAAAAACCAGGCATAGTAGGAGGCATCCAAAGCAGTAGCTTCAGTAACCTGAGGGTCTACGATGACGGCACTTGAATAGCTGTTCCATTCAACGGTACTTTTGCATTATTTTTCGCCAAGCTTTCACGATCAGTCATCCATGCAACGGTCGATTTCACGGTGCGGAGATTGCGTTTAATTAAAATGCATCGCGGTAGCTCTTGTTTGCTAGGCCGCAAAGGGATTAATAAGTCATATACGTACAGAGAGAGTGGAATTTGTATCATGGGTCGCGACTCGTTCATTCGCAAAACGCGTTACCTCCGCCACCGCGTTCATCGTTTGCATCGTCAAGGATAATTTTTTATTCAAGTTACGCTTAGGATGGTTACAGGCTCGTTCCGTTGTATGTATTTTCCGGGCTCACGAATAGCGTACAACCCGTCGCATTTTCGAAATCGATATTCAACCTAAGAAATTCGCCTGCTTGTGTATCGTTAAACGTACAAGCATACAAAAAACCAAGTGCAAAAAAATACACGCACGGTATAATATAAACATTATACGTAATCTATCAAATTATCGAAGCTTCATAAAATCTGTAATCGGTAAAATGTACGGTAAAAGATGATCTATGCTACAACTTACTGGTAACGTACAATTTGGGTACATTGTGTATGCATAGACCTTCAGAATTTTGAAAAGAAGAAGAAAATAAAACAGAATTGGTTTATTTTTTCAAACGTTAACTACAGCGACGTGTATAATAATGAGTGGCAGTCTTTAAACGATCGGATAAAACAGTGCGTAAATGTGAAATCGATCACGGACTATGTTGGCATCACGAAATATCAAATGTTTAAAAATTCTAATTGCGGAACAACCTCGTATGACCTGATTTCCGATGTTCCTGAAAATGCCACTAATTTACACGTTAACGCGCAAAATCAAAACGAATTATCAGCAAAATCGCATTGTTGACGTTGATATGGCTTTCTGACGGGAAGAAACGAAAGTGCGTGTCTAACGTTTCGTACACGCAGAATTAATTCCGAATCACTCGCGATCAATGGAAATAAAGCGCAGCGCTATTCTGCGAACACGGACCTGTCGACAGCCGTCTATATTTTCGCGTTCGCGGATCGGATATTTTTATGGAACGCATCGTAGTGAGTTTTATGGGCCGTGCGCGGTGAATCGCCGATTTCTAGGCGAATGTCCGAAGGCAGGTATTTCGTGGTCGCTGGCATAGCGGTCCGACCGATCCGTTAGTCCGACAGCATCTACAAAAAACGAGGCAAGCATGGTCTCATCTTTGGATTCGCCAATTTACGTTCAAACTTACCAACTTATGAAATAAGCGAAAAGGAGCGGGGACGAAGTTGATAGCCTGAAAAAGATTTCGAAGCATCTGATAAGACTGAATTCGTTAAAAAGTCCATTTTAAAATAATACGTACATAGAAGACTTTCTTAAAAATAGATAATCTGTTTTATTTCATCATTTAAAACTCTATTTTTCAGTACGAATGCGATATATATTTATAATTCCAACATTTTCGAGGTCGATGTATTATTTTTAGATTTTAAAAGATTCAGAAGAGATTACGTTTTTTAACGAAATCCTTTTGCAGATTTTAGATCCATTTGAACAGCGCATATGTACATTTGAAAAATAGTATTTGAAACTCTAAACCTTCAAAAGTTTTAAAACCAGGTTTCAAATCTTTGATAGGTGCAATATTTTCTTTCAATCATTCAATGATCCAATATTTTTGTAAGCGTATTTTTTACTCTGCTTTATCCAATATTACATTCCCACTCTCTGAGCTTTGGATCGAAACTGTATACCTTGATACATTTTCATTCTGTATTAGAAGGTTTTATATCCGCAAACTATTACGAGCGAATACGAGCAATAACGTATGAAACAATATATCAATTTGTCTACATACGTTTACGTATATATATATATCAAGATCCTATCGATTGGATAAAATCATTATTTGTTGTAATTCTAAAATATTTCAAGACTTTCGATTGTCGCGTTTATGATCTTCGCTTCCACTAAATGTTGCTCTCGTGAAAGAAGAAAATGAGTTTAAACGACTTCCTAAAGTTCGAATTAAACTGCAACCGTTGGGAAAAAAATATTTCATCAAAATTTCTTGTTTTATTTCTTCAATAATTAAGCCTTTCAGAACCTTTCGCAATTAATTGCATACATCGAATAGTTCAGGGAAATGGTTATGTTATTTATAAACACTGTTTTTCTTTACACTTACTTTAGAATTTACCATAATTTATGTCATTTTCATGTAATGGCTAAACTAACGACTCGTTCTTTCGAACAAACTTGAAAATTCTATCCTTTTTCGACGATCTCGATTTGACTCGTAAAAATCGTTCATTGTATCGATCCCTAAACGTGCTACGAGAAACAGATGCGAAGATTCGTATAAGTTGCATTCTCGCGAGTCGATTAAAACTTATTAAAGCCGTGTTTCGTTCGAACCGAGTTTCGACGATTGGATCGGACGAATAAAGAGGACTAATAGAACAGAATTATCCGAACGCCAGGCAACGTATTCGATGCGTCGCTCTTGAAATTAAGCACGCGTGTAAAGGACAGGTCGAAATTAATAGACATACAAAACAGTCGAATACTTTCTCACGTTTCGTGTGCTCTCTTGTTATGTTTGTCTCTCTATCACTTGCAGCTATTCCGCCGATAAATGCTACTGCGCAGAACGCACAGTTGCACAGTCGAGTAGCGCCGTTCGTTTCTATCGTTGAATAATTTAATAATCTGTGCATGCGAGTACAGTCTGCACGGTAGAGCGTTTTAATTTTAAATTAAACTTCAAAAATTTTCGTTTTACGAGTAACGAATATAATTTACTTCAGGCAGGCTGATTGGTTTACCATAAAGTTACATTACCGTTAGCAACTTGCAAATTCGGCCTGTAATTATATGTCTGTAATTTTCCATTGAGCAAAGTTTCAATTATTAGATGAAACTTCAAATTTCTATTTCTCCAGGGTAATGTTATCATATGGAGGAGTCGAAGCTGTAGAATTTTACAGTAATCCTGAACCGCTGATCCCATAGAATCCAACGATACTCTTGAGGTTTTCAAAATCCTACACTCGAGTAGTTCCAAATTTAGATGAACTCAGGAGACTAGCATTCGACTACTACTTACCATAAATTCGTTAGATTATTGAATCATTCGACCCTTCGTGGTCCGATCCTTACGATAGTTTTGTCATATTCGAGGTTAACAAAAATCCGTACATTATCCGAATATGTATGTGATTATGCGTGTCGACTTACGCGGATCTTTTTATCAAATATTTGTGAAACATTTTATATTCCATAGCGTTAATTTATTTTCGTAATCCGCTGTCGCTTATGTTGACCGCGTAAACTCATTCGGTAAACTAAACAAATATACACACATATATTTATGTAAGTACAGCAATGTACTAATACTAGCAATAACAATAAGCATACGTGAACTATTCGACATTATCCGCTTCGACTTTCACAAATGTACCACTATATAAATTGGGTTTCATGAATACGATACGATTGTCTTTGTTGTGAGTCACGATCGTCATGAATACCATATAAGCTTCTTCAAATCCTGTGTATAGAGTTTTGTATAAAAACTCAATACAAAGTCTTATAAACTTTTTTTTATTAGTAATCAGTAGTAATTAATTAAAAGCAACAATAACTCACAATTTTGTTAGCGCGACCAACTTTGAAAATGGTCCGTGCAAGTTTTGAAAACGTATCCATTAATTCTATTCGATAATAATTTAGTCCCCGTGATTAATAATCACTGATTATTAGTCAAACTAAAAATGTAAAGTACTTCAAAGTATAAGAAATATATTTAATAACGTTATTTTATCGGAAGGATATGGGAGTCAAATTTTTCACAATGCGGTAGTCTGACTACACGACGCTTATTCTACTTGGAGTCACGTAGCTCTAAGTTGAACTGTGTCTTTTTTTCGAACGGTTATTAGTTAACGTGTAATTCCTATGGGTTTCTTTCTGTAATTACGAAGATTAAATGTTTTGTATTTAAATATTTAAAGTTTTATGTTGTAATTGAACTAAATATTTGCAATATAGAACAATAAGAAATCACGAATTCATCATATATTATGATATGCATTGGTATTGTTACGTTATGATAGAATTAACATACTTGTAGCATAGAATAGCGCTCATCGTTGATTATAAACTATTATTTGAAAAATATTATGCTTATAATCGTACGGCTTTATCCTATACGTACATGTATAAATTGCCAGTTATATATAACATCGACAGTCTAAATAGAAAACAGGAAAGTTCTTATCGTAGATGGGCATGCTACTATCTCCACAGTTCAGTCCGGGTAAATCTATTACGGAGGTACGTCTGGTGGTGCCAGGAAGAAAGTTAGCAAACTGGGTCATCTGATAAAGGAAGAAGGCGCGATGGCGGCTTAAGTGCGATGTAGGGACGCGTTGATATCAGTTATCACTGTTCATCGTTGGTGGCTTCTTGCTGAATCGACATCGGTCTACGCGTTATTCTATTTAATCCGATTCGATTAATTGCTCCTCCTATTTTCGAACAATCGTATACAGATCAATTACAAGTTTTGCAGCGAACAGATCATGACAATAGATTACGTTTGTTTGAATCGTAGTTATCGTTAAATGGCGTCGAGTGCCAAAAATAATATTTCTGTGAAAAGTAATGTTACGAAGAAACGAGAAGCAGGAAAATGAAGCGATAAAGAGGAGAGAATGACGGAAAGAAAGAAACATCGAACGAAATAAGAGGAAAGAACAACAGGGAAAGGGAAGGAAGAAAGAAAAGGTTGAGATAAAAGAGAAAAAATGAAAAGCAAGATACGATTCGACTAAATAACGTTAATTACAAGTACGATAATATTTCTCTCGTTACAATTTATTATCCTAATTTAAAATATACTAAATTTGATAACACGTGTCAACAAAATATACGGTTCGACGAAGTATCAGTTGCAACAAAGTGATAAAGCAAAGATCGCAACGAAGTGAAATAGAAGTTGTAGAATTACATCGATGCAAATGTACGCGTTTTCTGCGGAGGTAACAAGGCGTAAGTAGAAACGTGTTGTAACTGAAATTTGTAAACGCGTTTGGATCCACGTGTATACATGGAACCCGACTCCTTCAGTTCTCGTATGCAAAACTCAATTTCATGCGAACGCAGTTGCAGCCACCTTTATTTTCTACCGCGTTTTCTTCCAGCTGCAGTGCAAAATCCTGTTTCCGCGAATTTTTACGAAGAAAGCTCACGACTTTGTCGTATCGCTACGAAACGATCCCGTGATTTCTAGCGAGTGCCTCTCTTATGTGTACAACGTGAAAAGCCGGATTTTACGAAGCTGCAACACCGTTGCCATCGATCGAAATTTTTCATTCATTTTTTGTCTGGCTCTTTCGATGTTCGAATAAATTTCTATCTTAATACTAATTTTAAGGAGAAGTTAGTTATTTGTCGGAAGAAATGTCGACAAGAAGAACAAAGAAACTCGACTCGAAGATAAAAGGCAATGTTATAGAAAAATATTCAATAGCGGCAAAATTGTCACTAAAACTGTCGACTACTCTTAAACTACACATTGCATGGCTTGCTCATAGAATTCACCATTATCGTTTTGCATTCCGTTGGTGAATCGCGCGCGGACACAAACGGACGAGCCTCATAAAGCGGCGTTTGCACGCGCGCGAATCAAGAGTTTCCTCGAGGCTCGTCTCTCCTTTTCAATGGCACCGTCGATGAGACGTCGACGCGAGAAATACCACTTTTGCCCCGATGCCAGCGTTCCACTTTGGTGTCCTGCTTCGTATTGAAATCGTTCGTGCGGCAACACTCACTGACGTCCTATTTAAAATTGTATAAAGAGAGCGTCTGTGAGAAAGAAGAAAGAAACGCGTAATAAGCATTGCCGCGTTCCTTTCATTTATTAACCAAGCCGAGTTTTGAACTGGCTGGTTAAAGTACAAGTTACGTTGGTTTGATAGTAAAACGAAATACGATATATCACATCCTGGCTTTGGGACCGACGCAATTTAATAATAGTAATCTTTCTTAATAGTAAACGTCGCAAAGATGTTTTAGATTGTCTACTTTGTTAATAAGTTAAGCGTGTTCGTTTTGAACAAACAGTTTTCTTTTTTTTTTTTTTTTTGTTTGTCAGAAACCAATTATTTTCAGACAGATATCTGCATAATTGCGTAGTAGAAAATAAAATTATTATTTTTTCATTATATACCGTCCATACGTAATCACTTTTGTACAATTTGTACTTTAATATTTATTTATAATAATTTATTTATAATTGTTCGATCGACTGCGATTTATAGTTAACGCAATAATGTAATATAATGCAACCAACTGAAATTTCTAATTAATATTCGGCACCTCTCTCGTGATAAAGCGAGATCGTTTCATTTTCTACCGATGTTTCGTCGGTCTCTTTATTCTCCTCGCGTCAAGGCGCATGGCGCGTTCGCTTTGTGGAAGACCAAAACGAAAACACGAGGAACACACTGAACAACATGATGGAATTTCGTTGCGTTCCAGCCACGAGACCATTCCCGTTTTAACCTCGATAAAGCCGTTGTCCCACGCGTTTCAACGCCGTGCGAAACTGATTTGGCAATTTAATTATTTCTGGAATCCGACATGGGCAACGAAAATAATTGCGTTCATCGAAAACGATTCGAAAACTATGCGAGAGCATAGTTGACCTATCTTACAAAGTCGTCTAACTAAGTAAAACTAAGGCGAATTCAAAACAGAGTAGAATGTTTCACGTTTTCCCGAATTGATTATCTTTTAATTAAGTTACGGAATTTCTCGTCGTTCCACGTTGATGCAGGGCACGATATTTTCTCCGCTCGTGACGTTTTTCTTGTCGTTGCTGCACCTAAACTTTCTAGCAATCGGATAACGCGATGTTAAGAGCGCAACGTTTTCTTAACTCGAATGAAATGGCAAGCAACATTTAAGAAGACAACGTTTTAACGCTAAACAGACCAGTTAAGAATTAGTGATGTTTTCAGAATGAACGTTCCCTTATCGTACAACGTGCAAATTATTAGAAACACGCAAATGAAAATTTAATTCTTGCTTATCGTATGACGCGTAAATGATCATTACGGTCGCATTATAATTTTCGTACCTGATGCTATAAAATTTCCGTTCGTACCAAATATTTGCTGATATAATCGGTTGACTAGCAATCTGCAACGAAAGGTACTAACAGCTACATAGAAGCAAGATACTCTGCGTAACAAACTTCAAACATACACTTGCTGAGTGCTCTCGGAGGACAGAAGCGCGGAGAATAAATCAGACCGAACAAAGCTCTTTCATATGCGCACGGTACAAAAAGAACAGGCCGTAAGTTCACTGCGATAACAGTACATGCCGCGAGATAGTTGAGTCCGATTAGAGGTGGAACGATCGCGAAAACAATTACGGAACAATGGTCGAGCGTAATAAGCCGGCGGGATATTCGAGCGGCCGCGAAATTACCAGCGATTTCGTAACTGTGGTCCACGTGGAACAATTTCGCGTTCGGACTAATTGTCGGCCGATCGGGAGACGCGTTTCCCAGCCATAGTTTCTGGGACGCTGACGAATCAATGAGACAAACGTCGACGGCAAACATACGCACAATACGTCGTATTAAATTCAAATACATTGTCTCTGGCGCATTATCCGCGTATTATCGGCGAACGTGGTAAAACGAGAATTCACCTCACTGGCGAAACAATATCGGAATATGATAGCCTTCTCTGATGTGGTATATTGTTTCCTGAATCGCGCGACTCTCTCTTCCTTTTCTTATGCTGGCTGGTCCGTAATCGAAAATAGTAATTTAACGTAGAAGATCGGTGCTGGCCAGAAAAATTTCAAAATCCTGCAACGGAGCGCGTAGTTGCGATAAACGTATTAACGTTTTAAGGAATATTCATTGGCGGTTGAAGTTTTCTAACCCTCAAAAATACCATGAAAAATTGAAAGTTTCAACGGATTCTTGTAATCCAGGATAAGAAATACAACCTGCACTCGGCTCCAATTAATCTATTTTTATTAGTCTTTTTTGTTTGAGCTGAGAAAGCAAGTTCATTTCGTTAGAATTGCCATTTATTTTCTTGGGATTCGATTAAGTGTTAACTACGGTTCTGATTAAAATTTATATAATAATCTTCTCAACTTCACCGTGAAATAGCGTATGGCGAGATATAAAAAAATATTACCTACGAACGACGTTGTCTAAGGTAGTATTGTATCCTTAAGGCCACGTCGTCCCCGCGGATAAGTACCATGAATCTCGTATGAATTTCAATGATATCCTTATAGTACAATCGACGGTTCTGAATAGAAAGGCTTTCTGACTAACGTTCAATTTTTCAGCGTTTCAGTGAAATACTAAAAATCATTTGTCCCGAAAATCAATTCTCGGTAATTAATCTTAAATGAAGCTCGAATGGATTAATAGGTAGTTCAGAAGTACTAACTAAAGAGGTACTACTCCTGTTTCAATAACATATTATATTAATCGATAATAAAATATTCTTCTATTTTTGAAACTATTAAATCATCTTGAAAATTTCCGTGATTAAGTTTTAAGCTATTCATTCTGAAGGAACGTAGTTCTTTCGAAATCGAACTTACCTTTCAAACTAATTTCCATAATGCTCGATACGTTATTTTCATGACCAAATCTAACTTTCTATGGGAGAGAGACGCAATGTAGAAACATATTTTCCAGTTTCTTAAATCTTTTTGCGTAAGAAAATTGTTAAGCAAATGGAAAATGTAAAAATCTGCCCAATTGACACGATTCTTGTAAAGTTTTCTATTTTCTCGAAGATTTGTTATGCAATATAAGATATATTATACTCTAAAGAAAGAAAGTACGAATTACTACGAATATAATAGTGCGTATGTATATATATCCGACTATATTTCATTAGTATTTGAAATATTTATATGCCGTTAAAACCCAGATACAACAAAAATTGTGGAAATTTTCAGAATGACGTAATACATATTCATTTATCAGCAGTATTTTTCAAACGAATTTTTGAAACGTGATCTACTATCTGATCGAAAAGCTTGCGCTTTTGCAAAGGGGAGCCTTTTTTACCCTCCATCTACAAATCTGACTTTCCGCCTGTTATTTCCTGGCTAGATTGTAGCTTCGCCGAGTGGCTTTCAACATAATTAAAAAAGATTTGCAATTTCATAGCTGTTTACAATTGAATGCATTAATTTCGCTGGAAATCAGTTCGTTTAACAGCTGCCACGATATTTCCATGGAAATAGATTCGCCCCGCGTTATTTTTGCCACATGCACCTGCGCAAATAATACTCAATGTAAATTTTTTAATTTCGTTAATGCATAATCTCGAAGCATCGATATTTTTCCTCTCTATTTTTGTTCATTGTTTTTACTTTCTGATATTTTTATTTTTGCTGTCTGAATTCGCTATTCAAAGTCACGTTCAAGCTTCATTATCTCAATGAGGCTATTGTTTTAAAAATGTCAGTCGAAAATCTTTTACATTTTATATTTTCATAGCGTCCAATAACATATCCAATTCGCGAATATGTTTGTAATTATTTTTCAAATTATTAGAAATATCGGGGAAGATCGTTGAGCGTATTATGTAATTATAATGTTGTATTTTCACTCGAGTTTATTTGCTATGGAAGAGGAAGTTTAGAAACAAATTATCTAGAAAGTAAATTGTTGGCAATGTAGAATGAAATCGTTTTGAAGGGAGCATAGGTCGATACGGAACAACGGTTTCGTCGAGCGGACGGATGACGCTCGAATTTGCAATAAAAGAACAAACGTAAAAATCAGAAGAACCCGGGACAAGATAATCGAATCGGGGACGGCCGCGCGTCGTGTCACTGCGAGGATTTATAGAAAAACCTTTGTGTCTTCGATTGCTATTGTACGCGTCGGCAATTCCACACCGCTTTATTGCACATTCCAACACTTTTCTCTCTTCGATTCGCTGGTTCGTGAATCCGGATGGTCGGGAGAATCATGCAAGAAACAAAAGAAATAAAGAAACGGCGAAAGAGAGACAGACGGGCTTAGCAAAAAGACCAGCAAAGCTAGAGAAAGACGCGGAAAAGAGAAAAATAGCAGTGGTAGTAGCGACATTGTTCATCACGGTAGTCACTTTCCTGATTTTTGGAAAGAATGTGACGTGTCATGTATTGTATTTCCTCTGTGGTCTTCGAATGTTAGATACAACGCGGTGTATGAACGAACCTTTCGAAACAATTTTTCCAACTTTTGCTTACTTTTTTTATCTTCTGGCTAGATAATTTACGAGATAGATCATTTTGAACGATTCGATGGATTTAATGGATTTTTAACAAATAAACACTGACGAGAAATAGCATTAACAGAAAAAGCGGTAAAAAGGAGAGAAAACGAGGTTGGTGATAGCGATCTTGTTTAGTGTGGCAGGTACTTGCCTAACTTTTTCAGGATACCGAACACTCGGTAATTGCGAAAGTTTTATAGCTTAAAATTCCGGCTTATTCGGTCGTTCTCGTTGCCCTTTCACAAAGAGAAATCGCACGGCTGGCGACGAATTCATCGGCAAGCTTGGAATTGCACGAATTCTGACGAAGGGCATTCGTATTACTATGCTAGTCGACCGTCGATGATTTGAGTTTGTTCGTTTGCGTTGGATTGGCTCAGCCGATCTAACTCCGTTCGTTACTGCAGTCTTTACCCTCTCGATCCTCATCGATTGTCTTTCCCAAGAACGAAAATTATGACTTTATAACAAGTTTCGGTTAATCTTCAAGTATGTTTAAGTTTCATCAAGTATGTTATGTTTCACAATTGTATGTAACGAAAGTTTAGACTTGGAAAAGCGGAATTTTATGAAACTTGTCTTGGAAAAAGCTATCGGATAATTTCTGTTAATTTTTCGAATTCTTCTTCTAAACTCCTATCTTTGCAACTTTAATTATCGACGATGTTTCCATTCATTAGATGCTTAATACTTTAGTTCATATGGGAAGATTGATTCGCAGTATTAATAAGGATGGAGGATCATTTTCCAATTCCGTTTAGATATTCATATACCTACCGTTAGTAATATATCAAGTTTTTTCTTTCGAAGAACACGGTTTTTAGTCATTTTCTTCCATCGTCCTAACTATTTTAATTCCTCCAACTACGCTGTGTTCTTTTATGTTTCTTCTTCCACCCTGTCTTATATTTAATTAATTAGATAATCAAGTGAAGCGTGTAATAGTTATTACTGATTCTGCCTGAAGCTTACAATCTTCCTCGTTATACACTTAGACAGACGTATAACATACTATACAAGAATATTACACGTACGATAATTAGTTTAGAATACCGCGTGTACTTTCATCGGTGTTCTTCTGTATCTGTTTCTATGAATAAATAAATATATAATAAATACATACAACAAATTCAGATTATTATTGCTGCTGGTATCTCTAGAACTTAACAAGGCTTCTTTCTCGATTCTTCGTAAAGTTTCTTCGGGGTTGCAAATCGAGGGTGTCGTTGTAACGTTCCGTCGCCGGCGTTTGCGTGATTCGCTGCGAATTCGTACGCAAGGAATATGCAAATCGTAGTAGGAACTGCCGGCTTGAGGCGACTCTCCCCGAGAAAGTCGGAGATTTGATTTTATTTGAAATTTGCGCATCGCCGCGGAGGAAGCAGAGACGATGCAGTCGGAGAGCTTTCCGCGTAAGTGGCTGAAAAAATAAACATCTGTGAGAAACGAGTCATTTTATACCTTTAGGAGAATAATCAACGTTATGTGAGAAGAAAGTATTATTATTGTGGTCGATAATCATAAATTGTTACAATGGCTGAACTTTTGTAGCTCTGTTTGTATCTAGTAGCTAGGTAATTTGCAACATAAGTAAATAATTTTAAGCGATTTAATGAATTCTTAACGAATACACATACAGGGTGGTTGGTAACTGGTGGTACAAGCAGAAAGGGGCTGATTCTACGCGAAAAAAGAAGTCGAAAATATAGAATAAAAATTTAAAAATTTAAAAATTTAAACATTTAAAAATTTTTAAAATTAAAAAAATAACGTCAATCGAAACAACGATCTACAGTAAGATCCGTTATAACGAAACGTGATAAAGTGCACGCGTACCGAGCGAAAATTTAAAATCGATTTTCTCGAAAACAAAGTTTCAAACGAAAAATGTTTATTTTATATTTTCGACCTCTTTTTTCGCGTAGAATCACCCCCTTTCCGCTTGTACCACCAGTTACCAACCACCCTGTATAAATATAGCTGTAGATTCTACTTACGGCTATAAAAGAACATGGCGTTGATAGAATCATTTCTGTATAATACATTATCGAATTTGTTTTAATCCTTTGAGCTCTATGAACGCATATACGCGTTCTCACACAACCATTCAATTTAGGCTAAAAGTGGCGTTAAATGGCGTGATAGAAAAGACGTATGGATGTCATCTACCTCACATTCTGATGGTTTCGTTAAAACAAAAAAAAAAAAAAATTAATTATCAAACTGGCAAACCAAAGCAAACACCAAAGTGTGTAGCAGACTACGATGCCTTTCGTAAAAAATACGCAGTCCACGGTGTGTTTCTTCGTAAAGAGTGGCAATCCACGACGAGCGCTTAACGTCGGACAACGCAGCGCCCAAAAGGTTGAACTGTATGATAATCATGTCAATCGTATTACGTGCGAAGTACAAGATCTTTTTCATGACACACACAACATACTCGGAAGAAGTTTCTGTAAACGATCGAAATACTGTCGCGAAATTTTGTATATATTTTGATATTGAGTAAAGCGAAATAAGTAAACAAGAAGTTAGTTTATTAATCGATCGACGGATCGGGTTGTTATTGTAGTAACAGTATCGAAAGGTTTGTGGTGTGAACGAATCGAAACGTAAACGGCGCCCTCTTGTAGAGAAACTTGGATCAAGCTGGCTACGAATCGCCTTCCGAAAGAGCCACAAAGCCCGGAAGTCTGGAGTGCGAACTCGCGTTAAGTTCCGGATACGACAGGACGCGGCCAGTGGATATGTACGACATAAGTTTAATCCCGAATTGGACGGTGGCAAGAAGCTTTCAAGAAGTTTCTGCATGCCGTCGGAATGTTTCAACACGTAAACACACTTACGTTCACCTTTCGCCACGAGTTCCATTCGATATGCTGAAAAGATTTCAGCGTACTCTTCGATTGCCTGAAATCGGGCATCGCTCGCCAACTCTCGGTAACCTCAACTTTACCACCGGATCTGACAATCCACGTGAAAGAAATTTCGTGGTTTTCGATTCATCGTACACGCCGAACGCTAACAAATTTTGTTCTCCTTCGTTGAAATACGTCGGGAGAATTTTGTCTGCTTCGAAACGTTGCTTCGTAAGGTGATCATTTATTTTTCGTATGTGTAAATAGTAAAATAGCCGACGTATACTTGTGTCGATTTTGGAAAAGAAGGAAAAGTAACGGAGAAACAAGTGCTTCGTTAAACGGACAGCCACATCGGTTCTCTAAACGACCAGCTTTAAAGCTGCACCACGACGTCGGCCGTTCGCTAAAAGTTCGAGCAACTTGCAGTGTATCTGATGAACGTATCGCTTATATGATCGGAGTATGGCAGCTTATTGTTAGTCACTTGAAAAATCGTGTATCAATAGGTTGTCCGTACAATGTAACGTCCAAAGAGGAGGAACGCAATAAGAAATAGAAAGGGGAAAATAGCAAAGAAAACGTACAATAGCGCGATCGAATGGCGAAGTAAAAAAGATCACGAAAACACGCGAGAAATGAGAAAAAGGATCGAATCGAAAACTCGTTGTTTCTGATTTTAATGATTACGATAAGCTTACAAACAACTCGCATTGGAAGAGTACACGAGTTCAAAGAAAATTGGAAGGGATTCAACAAAGTTCCAAGCGCAGATATGGTAAAAAAAAAAAAAAGAGAAGAGAAAGAAAACACGGAATCGTCGGAATGTGCTCGTTAGACAAATGACACTAGCTGAAACACGCGAGTTCGCTGGATCCATGCAGACACTATTATTTGAAGTATTAACTACCGATTGGATGTGACGGTGAGCCTAGCAGACTGAGAGAGCGAGGGAGAGAGACAGGAGTATCCTGTTCTGGCTTTACGGATGCATCATAGTTTACTTTTTATTCAGCTGCTATAAAGTGGACGCAAAACTGGCCAGCAGTATCCGGCTCGGGAAATGGAATAGTGAATATTTCGAAGGAACACTCTGATGCGATAAATATACGTTATGTTAGCGCTACACCCGTCGTGAGAGTTTCATTCGTGCCCAAACAGCGCTTCCATAAAAACGCTTTTCTACCGATCGTCGGAGAAGGAGAGAGAAGGATGGTAAACAGGAGAAAAAGAGACGAGAACAGAGCGGTCCGAAGAGCATTTGTTTATTCGAAATCGATGGAATTTGTCGTAGTGAAAATTTTATAGAGTAGCGAGCGAACAGTAATAGACTGGAAATTCTGTTCGAAGAGAATCAAATTTCTATCGACCTGGAACACTTTCAAGCGTTCGAGTCGCGTATACGCGTTCGACGATATGGTTTTGCAACAACGCGAGAATTGCAATTGCTAGAGTCCGTACATTGCGTTTCACCCTTGCTTCTTTCCGTCGTTTGCCTTTTTTCCGCTAGATTAGATGGTCTAGCAGAATGGGCGTTTAAAAAAGTATCGGTGAAAAGTTGAGAAATGTCAAAATGTTTGCTGCTACGAATCTTTTGCGACCCGTTATGGAGCGGACAGAAATAACACGTACTATTTTACAAGTTTCACGCGTGTTTGTTAGCAAAGTACTAGACTAAACGTTTGTGCAAATTCATACTCGTATTTGTCAATTCAAAGTTCGTATATACGGAGATAGTCGAAGAAAATTTGTTTACGCAAACGTTTGAAAAAGAACAACGTTATAAAATACTGCAAAATGCAGTTGATACTCGTTACATCTCGTACGAAAGTTATTCGCACATTTATTATCGAATCGACGTATTTGATCCTACCTAACGGATATTTACGCAGATTTGAGAAAAAAATGTTATAAAATTTTCTACGATACAATTATAACGTTTATTGTACACACGTGCTATATAAAAGTTTTATATACTTCATAGTTTTTTAGTTTTACATATTTATGCGTTTAATAACGCTTGACTTAATATTGCAGTATTTGGATAAAGAGGATATCATGAAATATTTTCAAATGAAATTAGTATTTATTATACTCTTATACTCATATTTCTAAAGGTTTTAACAATTTTCTAATGGTTTTTCAGCTTTATCTTATTTTTCCATTTCACTATATTCTTATGGTAACGGGGATTACTCTATAATTATATGAGGTGTATGCGTGTGCAAGATTGTGCCGTTCCTCCTTTATAGAGAAGCTAATTTCAAGACAAAATTTAGGGGAAATGATTACCTTGCGCGTTTATGAATTCACCCATTTTCTTCCGTAAATAATGTTTCGCCATTTTGCAGTAATTATAGCCGCAATCTTGTTTCTGTTCGCGCAAGTTATATTTGTTATGTTGCCTTAAATGGATTACTTTGATGTTTAGAAATAACGTAGGACCAATACAGGAAGAAAGAAAGAAAGAGACTCGATGCAAAAAGCTAAACGAAAAGACCTTTCTTATTGTTCTATTATTCTAAAATTGCTCCCTTGTACATACATACGCGTATCATGTCTTTATCCTGTAGTCTTCTTTGGTCTTTAAGATCTAAAATAGACTTTTTAAAATATTTTATATTTACTTAACGTAATAATAATAGTCCAGGGAATTATATTTCAAACGAAATATCGAGAAATATTCATAGAGAAATAAAATAGTCAAACTCGAAGATGGTATCCCACTGGGTGTAGCCATCCACGCGTTATTTAGCAATTAAGTTAGAAAAATTTACCAAACGTCCAGCTGGACAAATTGTAAAGTAGAAATTAAATAATAAGAAAAAAAAGAAGAAAATATTCGTAGATAATATGTATTGCCGTAAAAGGATCGAAATTCTTTCAGCATTTACATCAGTATTACGTCCCTCGGGGTAAGTTGTTACATGTAACAACTCACAGATGGCACCGCATTTCACACAAATGTAACTTCAAAACGGATAATTCTATTTCTCATTTTTCATACATATTCATACGTATTCTTACGTTGTTCAAGTATTTTTTTAACGCTAGAAGGAACGTCTAGGCGCAAAGTGTAAAAAACAACGGCTATTTTTATCCACCTTTGTCCATAATTCAAGCCTGCAACGATGCACAACATTTTTCAAACACCGAACTTTCACCGTCGTTTCAATCAGACCGAAAGGCCATTCGACCGAACGCCTTTTCACAATCGCAGCGTTGCGGCTCGCACAGGGTACGACGAATTCCCGGCGTGACCATATTGTCCCATTAAATTAGGAATAATTTCCTCGCATGATAAACGAGCGTGAATTCCGACGGACGGTCGGTATTCGACCCAAATTGCGAGTCGTAAATAATCGGCGGAAAACGGACCGACAAGGAGACAGCAGAAGTGGACCGACAGGATTCGCGTCGAAATCGCGTTGTCGTGTCTTCTCGTTCCGTCCTCATTTTCCGCCGGTTGATTTATCGATACGTTACTTGAAGTGTCGCGCGGAAATATTATACGTCCAGCCGTGGTTGAACACGACCGCGCATAAATAATGTAAAACGCGAGAGAACGAGTGTCGATCGGTCGTGGATCGGTTGGAATCGCGCGTGTTCGATGTGTCAGTCGTAAAGAGCTTTGCGGGCCATTCCCTCCGATCGTTCGTGGAACGTTTAGATCGCCAATCGTGAAATCTTTCGATTAAAAACGAACGACTCGTTGTAAACCACCGATTAAATACACCCGCACTTCGGTACCTCTGTTTGGACGTTTCGTTTGCACTTATCTCGTTGATGGTATGTTTCGCTCGATGTACGTGTAACTTACGAGAATTGCTTTGGCAGAAAATAAGTATAGAAGGAACTGTGTGTGTATGTACATAATTCCTTTAGCGTTTTGGACTCGTTTGTAAGAATGGAAGGTGTTTTATATAACGTAGAAAAGGGTCGATGTAATTTTTTAGCAAAATTACGTTGTAATAGGTGTAGTAAATAATATTCTGCAATTATATCGCGCAATTATTACAGAATCGTCAAATTATAATTATAAATATTATATAAAACATAGTATAACTGCAGCCTCGATAAATATACAGCGTTGTCAAATATTCGTGCATCGTTTTTTGTCAGCAACGAAAAACGAAATATTAGAACAAAATAATTGCGCAAATACTCGAAATAAAATTGGGATAAAGTAATGATAATATCAATATCGATAAACTACGACGAAGAAATATTCTACCAACTGCAAAATAATAAATATATCTAAAAACATCAAATAAATCTTCACCGACCCTACTTCTTCGCAAATTCATCGTCAACCATAAACAAATATAACGCGAGTATCCTCACCGATTCGTTATCCTCCCTCGTAAATTTAACTCCTCGAACCTGATAAAAATTCGAAACGAATAATCCGTTGGATAAGACAATTCTCTCGCTGTGACGCGATTCTCTTTCTAGAAATGACACGTGTTCGAGACAGCGAACATTTCCAAGCGTAATTATTCCTCGAGAGGGAGATAATTCGACGAATTCGTGTAAGGCTATTCTTAATCCGGCTTATCCAGCGTACCTCTGTCCCCGGTCCAGAAACTTTACCCAGAAACCAACCCCTGCTCGCCTCTTTCGTCCCTTCTTCCAGTGGTTCGCTCTCGTTGGCAAATCTTCTCGAGTGTTAAGCCGCTGATCAGAGATTGCGACTGTTGCTGCCGTAACGGCAAGTCAATCACAAGAAACGCGCGAATTTATTAGGTCGAATTCTGGGGTATCAATGTTTGGCCAGCTCTCAGGAACTTCGAATAGCCTACGTCAACTCGTCGTCTGGCTGTTGTTTAAGCCACTTCGCAAGCTCTAACACGGTCGTGCAAAGCCTCGGAACGGTCGAGCCGGATCCCTCACAGCTGATTGTGCTCGACGATTACATCGATGATGTCGCAACCACACGCGTAACTTCGTTCTTCGTCGACCAGGTCGCGTCATTTTACGTCGTCGTTTTATGACCGGGGGCTATGTCGCGTAAAAATGACAGTCTTATGGAGTTTCGAGTTTGTTCGAGGTTTACCTTTAGATGCAGAGTCGTTGATAAGACAGCGGTCAATGTGCTTCTTAAAGTTAGTACAACTACAATCGTAATCTGTACGAAGCGAGAAATTGGGACTAACTTCTTAACAGAGTAATAAAACGTATAGATATCAGAATGATCTAGAACGTAACTGTTTATTTGTCGTTAAAATTTCTTGCGTTTTTGGTATTAGACGTGGAAAATATGTGTTTTTAACACTTCGTACGTAAAACGAAGTTACGATATGCCTGATAACGTTTAAGATTTCAAATTCATAAAACTTACGTTCGATGACTCGCATGAATCTCTCTTGCGGTATGCCGTGAAAAAGCAAATTGCGTAAATGGTTTCTTTTTTTGGGGCGATTTACGTGTAGCGAAATTTTACAGAAGTTTCTGGTTCATGATACAGAATATTTACGTAACACGGTCACTTTCGATTCAACGTACGTACTTTGCGGTTATGTATACATTTTTCATATCGAGCTTTTTCAGAATTCCATAGCCGTTAACCTTTTAGAACTTTTTTTATCGAGATAATTCCAATCTAAATGAAAGTACAGATAACATAATTTTCATTTATAGTAAACTAATTCTTCTTAATTAATATCAGAAGATTACTGCTGACACAGGACCCAAGTCTTTCGTCAACGTTGGTCGGATACACTTCCCTCCAGAAACTTTCCGCCATCAAACTTACATCTACGCCTTTCACGTGTAATTCAATCCATTGAGAGTTGGCTGTTGATCGGCGTGGTCGAAGATCGAATACCTGTACGTTGCAGGTATAAAGTTCATTGTCACTTTTGGCCAATTTCCTTTTTTATTCCTTGTATATTCCCCTAGATGGTTTCAGTGTCACCATCATAGTTGTTTGCTTTAATCTGAAGTTCTTTACTTTAAATCCAAGTATTTACCATCGTCTAGGTAATTGCTTTTTTAATAGCTCTATTCATTTTGAAGCGAATCTTACAAAGGAACAATGGTATTGGAAACGTTCTTAACAATATGTATCGATGAAATATAATACATATACGATATGAACACATAGTTATGATATAGCAATACCACTCTTTGATAGTTATGCATCCTATTCGATGAATCATCGCAGGATATGTATCACGAGTCTCTTCGCACATTTATATGAAAAGTACTTAAGACAGTAGCGAACATTCCTTCACCGAACTACCACGTTCCTCGACATTGAGATAGACATAGACGAACACACACCGAAACGTAATAAACCCAAAAAGCCCCGAGAATGTCGTCGGTTAGCCCTCGTCAGTGACCCGAAGAATTAACGGAACCACGGACAATTTCAATAATCCCACCTACAAACGTAGCATACGAACAGCCCAACAATGGATACGATTCGACATGGCACAGGTTGATGTAAAAGGACGCTGCATGTTCGGCAGGGTTCCGATTACGTTCGCTGTAGATCGGTCTCGTAGAAATTCCCTGCGGAATTGCAGGTTCCCGAATGTCTACGCCTTTCTCTCGTAAGCCAGCGATACTCCGCCCCTCTGGATGACTGGCAAGGAAGCTAGAAATGGGGATGGTAAGGATAAAACCGGCCCATGGTGACATGGAATGGCAAAGGTAGCGGTGAATTTTCGTCGGACGTCGCGGACACGAGTTTCGATGTCGGTGGGACCTCGTCAAAGCGCTCTCGCGCGACATTACCGGAAATTGCGGACACTGCCTTTCTCCAGTCGCCTGGATAGTCCAGTTGCGGCACGAAATGCATGAGTTTTGCGGCGAATTCGACAGCTTGTACGCATACACGCGCAGAGGTCCATGCATGTGCAGTTGGCGCCTCCAACTTATACAATTGTCGCAAAAATAGCCTGGCTCGATGTGTATACCGTGTCTGACTCGTGACTACATTAATTAAATATATGTTCTCTCCTTCTGTCTGTCTGTCTGTCGGTCTGTCAGTTTGTTTGTCCGCCTGCCTGTCTGTTTATCCGTCTGTTCGTGTCTCTTTCTCTCTGTGTCTCTCGAGCTTTCCTTCCAACCGGCCGAATGTTCTCCACCTTTGATTGTCCATAAAGTTCCCATTGTGGCGGACCAAGCTGTCTCTGACTCCGGAACCTCGTACCGCGCTGCGATGTTTGACGAATCCTTGTTGTTGGTTCGTTAAACACTGTGATCGTTCCTGGGATCGTAGTACTTGCGACCTAACGCACGATGTTTCGAGCACTCGTTGTTTCGTGTTTTGATTGGAAAATTATTTGCTACACTCGCTTTGATCTTAACGGTATTCGCATACGAAATAATTGGAAAGGTTTTCTAGAAACAGGATTTATAAGATAAAATTGCGTGGAGAAGATTAACTTTAATTTTTTAACATTATTTGCAAAGTTTCAATCGATGATTTTAGTGACTCTTCGAGAATTGTATTTTTTTTATATCTGCAAAATAAATATGAATTTGATAATAGTCGAACTGTTTAACCAGAAAATATATTCGGTTATTTATATACACGACCTATAATATATAATGTATATTTGTAATAGATTTATAGGCCTTTTTGTCTAAAACACTCCGAGTTCACGATAACGTTACATTTTTAACAGACCTGTACGAATTAATTATATTTCAAATAAAATTGAAAATATAATCAAAATAAACGTAGATCCAACTGTTTCGTATCGGTAATTAAGATTGGTTTTAATCGTTTCATTGAAAACGGATAATCAAAAATTAGACGCGAAGTTCAACAATCGTATATAGTGGAAATCAAAGTTCTAAACCTACGACAACAAGACGTACTAAACGGTGCAATAACTTAATAAATCAAAAGCAGAAACTATAATACGCACTTATAATGTCTTGATGGTAAAAAGGCTGTGATGTAACAGGAAATCTGGATCTCTGATAATAATCCCTTTATGGAATCTGTGTAATCGACGGCTACTTGCGATGCTAATTCCTTGTCCATCTGCTTCCTAATCGGATTTTCCGTTCGGCATGAGCGAGAAGTTTGAACCACACTGACTCATAGCCGACTGCGACGATCCAACCTACATTCCTGTTGAAATTGCTACCGTGCCTTTTTCTTGCCGCCTGTCTTCCCGAGGACACACCGGAATTGCATTTGTAATACTAGACGCTGACACCCTTTCACAATGGTCGGAGCGTCTTCCATTTCCTTTGGGATATTAACATCGGTTGGATGCATTATTAAATACTCGACGTCGTGAAGATCATCGCTTGAACGCGTGAATATATCGGCGATGTTGGTCTTTTAATTAAACGGAAATGAATATTGTATAAGGAGTGGGTCGCATGACTGTATTAAATCATAGGTCTTTTCCCAGAGCAATTAGCTAAAAATAGGAAACAGGAAAATGAGCGAACCAAACGATATTACATTTGTCGAATGATATCTTTTGTGCATAGAGCAATTGCGTCTTTTTTAAAAATGGAAATAGATCGAATATTCTCGTCTTTCTGCGTAAAAAGATATCGTTTAAAGCGTTTAAGGCGCTCCGATTGTATTTTCCGTGTTAGGTTGGTGGTAGATTATTTCATCTCATTTTGAACAATTTGTCTCTTCGTTTAAATCGTTTAAAACAATAATTAAATTCGAGTATGATAAATAGTTCGTATTACTACGCTTGTAAAGACGTGGCTTGTACGACACCAAATAAATACGTCGGATAAATGAACACGTAATTACATCTAATTTAACGTAATCGTGCTTAGGTAATTTATGAAGAAAGAAGACCAATGTTTTATACACGAACATTGTCGTTATCGTTTTAACACGAACTAGCAAAGAATTAATAACTGACAAGTTCCATTTCCCTCGAACATGGGCTATTGAAGTTTCATTTTTCGTCTGCAATTTTAAGAAGTGCCTGTCGACGATTCGTCAAAAGGGATCATCGTTATCCACCGCACCGGAATGAAATCCACAGCGTTGTATTAATTTCGTCGATTTTTCACGAGGGAAATCGCGCGGTTATTTAGTTAGGCGTGCGTCGCTTGTACATACGCAAGATTAAAAGATTGACTGTCGACGCGAGCAATATCGTCGCGGATCGACGCTGATGTTTGGTTCGGCAAATCGTTCCGATGATAAAGCGCTGTAGATTCGACAGGCCGAAATTCCATGATCGATCGAAGCTTACTTTTCCACGGGGTGAAGCAGCGAGTGGCGTGGAAAACCCGGCGCAGGCATATACGCGTATATCGATTTGGTTCGCGCGCTCTTTCTTCTTCGACGTTTCCCACGTTTCTTCTTTATGCCTGGCCAAACGAGTATCGTTTTTACAGCGTCGACCATGGTAACGACCACGGTCCTCCAACGTTTATAGTAATCGTAATTCGACTTTTGCCATTTCTAGGTACTTGAACGCTGTGCGAGTGGTTTTCAGGGAACGAATCCGCTCGATGGACAAGGAATGTCATAAAAACGAACGTTCCATGGACCGCGATGAAACGCGTCTCTATTGTAATACTTTGCAATGCCACCCCCGCAACAAGCTCTTTATCGCTTCCCATAACGAGCTCGTATTCTCATTACGTTCGGCGGGTGCCACCGATCCGTTCCCTCGTTCGATCCCTCGTAATCCTCGATGCGCATTTAGGCAGGCAATAACGAAGAACGATT
The DNA here is from genome assembly GCF_051014615.1 of Bombus vancouverensis nearcticus. Classification (NCBI taxonomy): domain Eukaryota; kingdom Metazoa; phylum Arthropoda; class Insecta; order Hymenoptera; family Apidae; genus Bombus; species Bombus vancouverensis. The sequence goes on along the minus strand of NC_134912.1, from coordinate 20,424,936 downwards.
ACGTACTGCGACTCTTCGTTCCTGGTAAATGGCTAATTCTGTTTTTGATTTCAATGCTGGTAACAACTCTTTTTATTATGTAGGTAAGAGCTGCATTTAGGAAGGTAATATGAAGGGACAGTTACTCGCTCTGACCATTCTTTCTGGCTTTCTCAACGATGGCAACTTAAATCTCCATGAAAAGGTCATTTTTATTATTTCTATCTTTATTATATCTATCGTATCTATTGGATCTCATAGTTGCACAGAAATGCACATTTGTTATATGCTGGTCTCTTGTGTGTTTGTTTTGTTTGTGCGATAGTTGCGATAAGATACGAATATTCAGCGAGCGATGTGTTTAATGAATTATTAAATTGTTAAACTCAACTTTGTTTATAGAAATTTATCTGAAGTTTTTATCTAATGTATCTTTGTCTTCAAAGAATAATGAAGTTTGCATGCATTAAATGTCGTTATTTCTATACTCAGAGGTAAGATCAGAATAGTTATTATTTTATCGAATGGATAAATCTATCACACCGTTCTGAGCAAAAAAAAAACTGTATTGCACGCGCTTACAAAAATTAGGGATAAAAACAAAAAAGCATCTTAAGCCTATCGATTAAATCTATCGATTGTAACTAGGATCATGCTCTAGTTACTATTTCTTATAACTAACACATCTGCATATGGATGGCGAGCACGAACTCACGTTGCCATTTTCAACATTAAAAGACGAAGAAAAGTTTGTTCCTGGATTTGAAATATCAAATAATACAAATATTAGAAAATTATTAACGGAATTTAGAAGTAAAGAAGCGAAGAGATTCGATGCGATTGAAAATGATAAACGAAGGTCTCGGACTCGTAATTACAGCGGATACGTGTGCCGTATTACCACGAAAAAAGCGTAATGACGTAATACGCATCTATAAATGGCACGATAATAAAAGGATAGGGTTAAAGAAGTATAACCAAAATTAAAAAATTAAAACATTTACCTGGCTCAAAGTCAAAGAAGATAGCATATTGTATCCTTACGAGAAATGTAAGAATAAAGAAAAGAGCGTTACCAAGCTGTTAATTCAAATGGAACAGAGTGAAAGCGAAAAAAGAACTGAATTTTATACATGTTCCGTTTGAAGTTATCAACGAGACGATCGTTTGAATAATCTTCTTGAAAAGATTTAATTCCTGAAATAATTTTTCAGAAGGATTTAATTCTTTGATCTATATTCATCTCGACGTTTCTTTCATTTCTGGTGTAATACGACAATTTCTCTAATAAAAGTCAGCGTTTGCATATTTATCGTGGATTTGTAGGCAAATTTTCAATAAAACTGCTCGATCGATAAATAAACTCGATGGATTAATAAATAATACGGAAAGTAAACAAAATTATTCGATAAGTAAAAATTAGATCAATCGTAAGTTTGTCTCATTGCCAGACTATTTCGCTGTTACTACGATACAGAATAAACGATCGTTCTACAGATCAACGATCGTTTACAAAATTCGCACGTCGTGTTTCAACGTAGAGAGAGATTTAATTTACAGATTACCGTTATTATCGTTGCTAAATTATCTTGCCAGTGAAAAAATTCGAAATCTCGATCGATCGCGCTTCCTCTTAAAATTTCATCGATTCGAACAGCTATAATCTTCTATCCGCTTTCGCACGATCCAGAATCAAAAGCAAAGCCGAAACACGAGCAAAGCGGACACAGCTCTTCGCGACTGCTCGCGATGGATCCCCCATAGCGACTCTGGTCCACACGAGCAGGTAAACAAACACGAGGTTCGCGGAAAGCGAGCACGCGATGGAAGGCGGCCGAGAAAAGGGAGAGAGACAGCGTGGAACGCAGGAGGGAAATGCCCCGGGGTGGCTGGTGCGCGGGCGCGGCTTTGCGGGTCAGAGTGCGCCGGGTATATAACCGGGCGGTTGCCGTCGTCCTTTAGTCTTGCGCTTATCGTCGTCGCGACGACCCGCTCGAATTTGATAACGACGCGGTAGTCGCGCGCTCGTGATCGCTTCGTTCCGAGAGGTTGTTTCGCTGATGGCGCGGAGTGCATTTCCTGTTCGGTGGTTCCGCTCGTGATGGCTAAGGTTTCGTCCGTTCGTATCGATCTTGATCCTATCGGAACGAATTTCCTTTACCAGAGCACCGACATAACGATCTGCTACCACTAGTTATACGTGTTTGGTTCCACGAAGATTATACAAATCTTTCGAGCGACGCTTGTACATTTCTAAACGGTGCGTCAACCTGTTGTAACCGTGTAACGCGGTCGTCTCCGAGGCGTGCAAACAGAAGTCTGTCGGGAGTCGTGACACGAGACGAAAGTGTCGTGGAGAGATAGAACGAGCTAAACGGTTGTAACGCTTGTCAAACCGGTTTCTCGACGAGAAGAAACGCGGATCTCTAGTACTGTTCCATCGAGGGTAGAGGAGGCTGAAAACTGGATCACGTTGCAACGGGGCTGCAGCCAGAGATTCGTCGATCTTCGGGTGAAATGTCGCGGGAGGAAGGAGCTTGGAAATTGAAGGGTGCGAAAGGAGGAAGAATCGAAAGGCTGGAAGGGTGAAACCGAAGAGAAGAAAGGAAGCAAAGGAGAAGAAAAAGGGGCGTCACTGCAGGGAATTCGAGGGTTGTGCGCGCCTCCGGCCAGATACCACCGCTTGTATAGATCTATATGCATAGGAAAGTCGCGGCGATAGAAGTAGCCCGGACACGATGGCGTGTATCTGGGTCATACAGCCGTCCTCTCTCTCGCGCGCGGGTGTGTACCCGCGTGTTATCGGTGTCGCCGCTGGTTCTCCATAATTTTAGAAGATTCGTTCGTCCAAACGAAAAGAAGATAGGATCGTGGACTGATCGTGAGAACGAATGCGCGTGGAATTAAAAAGGAAGAAACGAGAGAAGGAGGAGCGCGCGTTGTTCTCCGGCTCGTCGACACGGTGCGTCGATATCCTCCCGTGGTGTTACATCGCGATTCGGGTCAAGCAGCCAAATCGCTAAGTTAACGAGTGAGTCGACCGTTAGTACTTTTCGCTTCGTCAGCGCCTCTGTACGAAGAGGTGCACCGAGTATCGAATGCTCGTGGAAACGGGAAACAGGCAGCATGCACGAAGCATCGTAAAGAAGGATCTTGGACGTCGATATTCGTGAGAGAATTAGCGCAGAAACGGTCAGGTTGAAACACTTGGGGAGAACGCTTCGTTGCCACGAGTTGTACACGGTTTCTCGACGGACGAGATCCACGGAACCGATGCACGCAAGCTCGTTTCGATCTCTTTGTTCGTGCAAAGGGTAGTGTATCGCGGTGATCACGGTGGTTCGAACGAAACCCGTATCGGCCGGTTGTTTCGTCCGGTCGCCGGAACCGATCGGTCGAATCGTTCGCGTAGGTCCTGCAACGCGTCGTCGGACAACTCGATCCCCGTAACCGTAACGAGCTGTTACATCGTTACAACTGTGCAAGTGGGGAGGGGGTGACACGGGGAAGAACGCGACCGACTACCTTCCCGCGGGGACAATCTCGACCGAACGAGCACCATGCGAGAACTATTATCTGTGGAAGAGCAATCAGTTTGCGCGAAACCCGTTTCTCTTTAGAGCGGACACATCGGACGTGCCGGCTCGGTAAATAATGAACCTCCGCAGTCATTTATCAAGCTCGCTACGAGGCCCACCAATGCTCAAAGTAGTCTAGTCGAAGTAAATGGAAGAGTGGAACGCGAGCCACGGACAGGTAGTATCGCGCGCGCCACCGCTTCCTGCTGGATTTCGCTAGAAAAACAGAAAAGATAAAACCTTCGAACCCCTGTTGCCTGCTCTATCTGTCGGTCTCGATCGATCGTTCCGTGATCGCGTGGCGTTCGCTAAAATGGAACGTTTACTGCTTTAATTACGAACAATCACGAGGAACAGGTCGTGACAAAAAGCCCTGTTTTCGACTTTCGTGTCTCCCCGATTCTACGCGATAAAAGAGAAGAAAAAAAGAAAAAGAAACGAGAAAATATCCGGTCGATGTCGTGGTCGTTGTCTTCGAGGTGTTTGAGATGCGATCAGCGATCGAGTCGTGTGACGGTGAACGGTGGATTCGTTCCACGAGGATTTATCAACTCGGTAGATAGCGGCGTATGAGAGCTAACTTGGCTCCATGAGAGTGATTATTCCCGACGATCGCGGCAGAACGTTTAGCCTGTTTCGCGCACCAGTGTAGTTCGCGTTTTGTGAATCATGAGACGACGAAACAACGGTTGCTGTTGCCAGAACAGCAAGAGGGCCGGTCGTACCGGGTGCAACGATTCGGAGGGAAACGAACCGCCCGGTTGGTGCATTTACGCGACAGTCGCTTTGGTTGCCGTTGGTTGTTACCTGAACGCGTTAGGTGGTGATTTCGTGCACGACGATATACCCGCTGTGGTGAGAAACAAGGACGTGCTCGGTCAAACACCGTGGACTAGTATTTTGAAGGACGACTTCTGGGGGACCCCTATGCACGATATCAACAGCCATAAGAGCTACAGGCCTTTGACGACATTCACGTTCCGGTGAGTCAAAGTGCTTTTTATGTGAATTTTTCTTTCTCCTTGTGGTTCACGATGGTTATTAGATCAATAACGTTTCGCGAGCATGAGGAATACAGCGTTGTAAAAATTCCAAAATATGTGCTCGATTTTTGTACTTTGGCGACCTTGAACTCTACCGTGCCATAGGTTATCGAACTCGTCTCTACAATCGTCGATTTCGTATTAGTTCTAAAAAATAACGGAATTCCGTTCTCTCTGATTCTGCTCGTGGATCTATCATTTTTGCAACAAAAGCAGTGGGAATTAATAGCGCGAACATTCCATATAATTAAACGATAGTTCCGACGTTCTTGATAATATAACGATAATGCGAGATTTCGTCGTTCAGAATTACAACAGTAATGAAAATAATCAAATAGTATTTTTTCATAGAAATTTTATGGATTTTCAAAGGTGCATTTCTGAAGATTCCGATGCTTCTCTTTTGTACAGTGTACGTTTTACTTTAAATTTGTTCGTACATCTTTCATTTCGATTCCTTTGGTACAAAATCCATACCTTGATTGTCAATATTTCTAGCCTTCGGAATAATTTGAGACAATTACACGCGACATTAAACTCGTTTCTCGCTCTTTAACGAGTATCAAGATACAGCGTACGTGCACACGAATAATTATCGTAATCGAAGTTGACGTGAATACGTTAACTTTCCTTTGATCGCCCAAAGCAAGTTCGAGCGTTCTCACCTCGCCAAGGAGATTATACGTTGAGATGTTAGATTATACGTCGGTGTTTCTTATCCTATCCTTAACAACATAATTTCCGTCACCGCGATAATTAGTCCCACGCTATCTTCCGGACGAATATCGCGACTATTTTCGAAAGGCTAGCACTTTCTCGTGGAAATAAAGCCATTAAAAAAGAAGAAAAAAGTAATCGCAAGATCGGAAACGCGAGGTCGATTAAAATCTCCGCAAGTGGCTCGCGACCAGCATGGCAATCAGCGCCGGTATTATTAAAACTAATTCGCTGTGCGCCATTCCCACAATTAGTAGACACTTCGCTTGGTCCACAATTAAAGCTGCTGACTCAAAATAAACCGCTGTGAGCGTGCTCGTTCCGTTAGCTTATCGCGAATGGAATAATTACACGTTGTAAGTTTCGTTGCAATTTCTTTTTCGTCGCTAGTCAAGCCGGTATGAAGCGCGATCGCGCGAAGATGATCATTCTTACGCGACGTTTTAAGGAAGTTCCGCGTTCGCAGTCGCTGCAACCGGATCGTTATCCCTGTGCGTTTTAAATGCACCGCGTTTAAATGCATTAAAGCGTTTTTCAAGCTTTTGGCAAAACAATCGCAAATAGAGCGCTTCTTTAACTTTTTTTTAGAGATTTGAATTTCGTAATCTTCGAAAAAGGTTGACATCTAATTCCGTTACTTAAATTTGTTGTACAATGTTGAATTTATTTGGTTCGTCCTTCATTTTAATTAAATGCAGCCTGTCCAGCTAATTCCGTCGTGTTCTCTCTGTAAAGACATTAAGAACGAATCCGACAGATGTAAAACTTGCAAGTTTTATTCGTTGATGCTCCAGAAGAGCGAAGGGACTTTATCGCTGACAGCGATTAATGAGAATGCTACGTAGGAAGATTGTACCCCAGTTATTTATGAAAGCTTGTAGGTTGAGGTTAGGTGGAGGAATATGTGTTGAATTGTCGGAGGGTCCTTTGTCTAGACATTTGCAGTCCATGGCTTACGAAATAATTAGTAGTAAGCATCGTACTAAACGTATTATATTCCTAGCGAATATCTGCGCATTTTAAAATCGCAAAAAGGAAACCTAACTATTTCTCGATTAATTAATCGCCTCAACTATATACGGCCTGCGTTCGCCCGCGAGCAAACAAACAGAGGAAGAAACGCAACGACGCTTTCAGCTAGCATAACCGTAACAATCCGTAACCACAGAGTGGCGTAATCGCCTCGTAAGACGTCGCGATACCGTCGCCGGATTGATACGACATCTGTATCGGACAATTTCTCGAGCGGTTCCGTGTCCGTATATCGATTCGCCGGTTCCGAATGGCGAACGGAAAATTGCGGATGCGTGTCCGGTATAGCAGGATCAAGCGCCGTATGGTCGTCGCGTATAGTCCGCGTTGCGGCGGCGGTATGGTTACGGGATGGGTGACAAGAAGCTGATCACGAGAAGCTGGTGGGCACACCGGCGCGTTACAGCGTATCCTGTAAACGCGAGCAGACCGCTCGCTTTCCGCCTAGCGCCGATTTGATGCATGGATACCAGTTTGCCACACTCCGCGCGCAATACTGCATATTGGCTGGTATTGGGCGATCCATCATACCGCAAGACACCGGCACATCGCTCATTCGCCTTAACGCTCCAGATGCCGTTGCCAACTTCGACGTGGAGAGACGGCTGGCCTCGTACATTCTGCCGCTAGAATGAACGCGGCAGGAGGGGCGACGTTTAGGGGTGGAAAAGGGGCGGAACGAGCGGGAAGGGGTTAGCATTGCACTTCCGTGTTTCGCGCGTTGCCGGAAGTGGAACGCATCCATAATTCCGGAGGCTCTGAGACGAGAAGACTACGGCTGCCGGCGGATGACGGTTCGTTCGTCTTGAGATTACGGGATATTAACGATCGGGAGCTGGCGTCGTTTCCAGCTAGTTTGCACGAATGCCTTCCAATCGTTCTGTCCGTAATTATTTTTTCAAATAGATTTATCGTGGATTTCGTTTAGCGATGTCTTTGTTTTGTTACCAGCGTTCGGACGTTGGCGTGTTAAACGCAGGGCTGAAGATAAGAAAGTTTCGTTGTTTTCTACGGCACAATGCGAGTTTCTGCAGTTGCTAGTCACGGGACACGGTCTTTACGGCTGTTGTACTTTCGATCGCTCAGTTTCGTACGTTTTGATGGTTGAACTGCAGCGTGAATAGCAGGTGTTTCAGTTTGAGGCGAATTTCCCTGAGAGTAGGATTTTTGGTTTCAGTGACAGATTATCCTACTATTAGATTTTCTTCTCTGTTTCTATATATCCGTGTTGGTATTTCCAACATGGTTATTACTCTATTTGATGCATCTTATCATTTGCTTAGCAACTGGCTAATTTCGAAACAAACGTCGTACATTCAAACTACGTACACGCTCAGGCAGAAATGTTTAATATTTCTTAATGATAAAACTAAAGGCAACGAGGATATTTATTTTGTTTAGTCTAGAACTTCGACGAAGGAAACTACGACGATTAATTCCACCGAAACAGTTTCAACCCGATCAAAGCAAAATGAGAAAATCCAACTTTGAAATATGCCACAAAGTCGGACATTCTCCAAAGGTTTAAGTTCATCTAAAAACCGGACGGCTGATGACTCTTGCGCTTCTGAAAGCACGAGCTCGTTCACATGGCAACTGGAACGCGCGTCCAGAAAATACTAGTAACCAGAAAAAGAGTATGGCGTATGTTTATAATTACTCTTTTCATATCTCGCAGGGCCTGGTGTCGATTACTCTCTTTCGGTTCTAGCCGTAGGGCTATACACGGGTCAAAGATTCCGAACAATTCAGTTTCTTCGCGTGCCAGTAACTTCGCCTACATTCGTACACGTACACGTAAATACATATGCATGTTTCATTCGCTGTCTTTTCCTTGTTATTCTGCATGCCTTTGATCCCTTTATTGTAGAGGAAACTTTGACGGCGCTTAGAATATATTTTGCTTTTCAGAATTTCGATTTCTGTAGAAATGAAAACGTATCGACGATCCGGAAAATTCTGAGTGCAAGCTGGTTGACCCGTACATTTCACGCTCGCAATTTCCCCCAGCAAAGTATCTCAGGGGTTTCCGAACGTTTCTCGCTAAAGCGGTCATCAACTCGGCTACGTGTAATGCACGGGCGCGCGCGTGTTTGCACGATTACGCTTGCCGTACGAACATGAAAACCACCTTTCGCAGATTTCTGACCAACGAAACGAGAATATCTCCCCTAAACTCTGGTTCGATAACATGCGATTTGGTAGAATCGATCCCTCCGCATGAGAAACGAACTATTCCAACTTCGTTTCACGTAGCAATCGTTCGTCGAATTGACTTCTCCGCGGTGTGTGGGCGTCGAATAGTTTTAGGCCTTAAGCCCAGTTGCCGAGCAATTGTTACGAGTATGTTTTCGTGGTAAAATAAGGCGATTCTTCAAGCGGAGCAACTTGTCATAGCGTTATTACGCGATTCGATTAATTTTCTCTTCGCATTTTATTGGGTTAGCAACTAAGCCATTTGGTGGTATTCGCAAAACCCGCAATCACTTAGTTGCCGAGCTAATAGTACAATTTAGTACGGTAACCAAAGAAAGTGTTCGAATACTATTCGAAAGAAGAAAGAAACTTTTTCTGAGTAAATTGTGCGTTATTTTGAAATTTTTGGTCTCGCAAACGTTCACGACGATTAGACGACCGCCTGCACGATATAAATAAAAGTTTGATAGCGACGAAAAGAGAACTACGATGCAACAGAGAAGCCAGTTTTCATACATTTCATACACTTTAACTGTAAGTTATATTCTTTCTTATAAAGTTGATAGTCACGATGATCCGATACGACGATGGCAACCTAATAATACTGTTTACCTTAAACATCAAAGCTTCCAGAATTGCCTCCACTTAGTCTTCGTTACGGTAGCATATGTTGCGTGTGGTAGCGTATAAAAGAAAAAAATCGTACAAGCCTCATGAAACATCGACTTGAAATATTGCCGCGATTTTTATCTTTGCTCAACGTTGTCTCGTTTAATAATTTAAGCTCTATTTGCTAATATTACGCTGCGCGTATTTTGCCGAGTACGCTGTACTATATCACACGATAATGTTTTACAACACAACGTGCGCAATTGAGCATGGGGCGATCTTCGTGTAAAAATAAATTGAGAATAATAGAAATTTCTTTACCTAGGGCTCCGTCTCCGGGGAAATCGATTTTAAACGGTTTCCGAGTATAAATATATTTGACTGTAACGGCGAATTTAATTTGAAAAGGTAAAACATGTATTAGCATTAGAAAAAGTAAAAAGTTTAGAGACTTTTATTGTGCTTTTTCTACGGAGAGTGAGAAAGGTTGTACAGACAGCGAAGAAGAATAAGAAGGTCAGGCTCAGGTTGCGAAACAGTTTCAACAATTTTCAAAATAAACCTACGATTATGTACTTTTCGAGAATTCGAAGCGAACGGAATCTAACGTAAATTTTCGAGGTGTGATAAATATTCAAGTTCCGACAAATTATGCGTTTGTTGAGATGTGTAAGTGTTAGAAATCTGAAATAAACGGTGGTCGCAATCTAACGAGAGACTTGACCACCATGCAGATAGTTAAATAGCGGAGGAAGCTCGGTTAGGTTCGCGTTTGCAATGGCGAGAAGTTTCCTGATTTCGAGTGTTCGCTGGATTATCGCGTTCGTAAATAGAAACGAACGGGAAATTGTTCCCGATTCTCCGATAAGAAACACGGCGAAGATAGAATCGAACGGCGTTTTGGCCAACAACTTTTAGTTGATGCTATCTTTTATTTAGTCATTTGCGGTAATGGAACGAGGAACATCGTCAGGAAGTCATTTACTTCCGAATAATTAATTAATCTTGTTTTTTAATCTGCAAGCCGCGTCGCTTAACCAGAAATTAAAAATTATTAAGAATTTTTCGTCTGGAAAGTATCTGCAATGTTGAGCCATTTAGTTTGAAAGAACACGATTTCTTTGAAATCGAACGTTCTATTAAAAAAATAATTAATTTGTAATTAATTAATTTACTACATTTTGAAAATTGCCAAATTTTTATTCAAAACAATTTCCTTGATGTTGTACTTCTTGATGCATCACTGATGCACGTTTTTAAGGGTATCAATTTTATTTAATTCATAACAATGCAAAGTGCCAACGGAAAGAATCTTTAGGAGGAAGGAAATTGTCAGGTGAGCGTTGAAAGTGAAAATCGATCGGAAATAAATTAGTTTAAGGAATATGGGCTACGAGGTAGAACACCAACGCCTAACTGACACAATTTTTGAAAGGTTTCTTAGCCCTTTGAAACTCTCAAACATGTCGAAGAAAAGAAAATTATTATATTTTGAATAAAGGAAGTACGAATTGTTATCGACATAATGGTACATGTGTGTGTAATGTTTCTAATCATATTTCTATGGTACTTGAAATATTTTTGTGGCGCTAGAGTTCGATTTTCATGGCGACTTATCGATAAAGATAGATGAATATCAGATACGTTAATTTTACTTCTTTCAGGTACAACCGTGACGTAATTCATTTTCGACAGAAATAGAACAACATTTGAGAAATAGAATATCTATAAATAAAGAAATTATTACGTAGACGAGATTGGAAATTCGAGTGACGGACTTACACGCTTTACGATCTTTACAGAAATTCTGACTTTTATTATCGAATATCCCATAAAATATTCAGTACCTGTGGTAACGGCTAGTCATAGTTTTAATTTTTTATGTCCCTGTAAAGTTTCATTAAAATCCGAGAGTTACACTGCGTGTGCTTCCCTTGTCAGAGTTAGTTACAATTTGCATACTACGCAACGTACATTAAAATATTGCACTGCAATTTTATAGGCTTCGTCAGAAATTCTCACTTTTATAAGTTAAAATTAAGCCTAATATTACTGTTAAACTTTATGTCGAGTAAATAACTCTCATTTATCGTTTTTCTCGCCAATTATACTTCTTATTCCGAAGGCAATTTGACATAACGCATGCGAATATATCTATGCCCATACGTATCTTCGCACGAAAGCATCGAAGAAAATCAGCGATTTAGTTTCACCGTAATCTAATGGTATTTTATAGCAAAGTGCACCACAGACACGTTTATATTCATGTACATAACAGGAGAAACACATTTATGTTTGTAACAAGGGCACGATTGAATTACGCACGAATGACAGAAGGCAACGCAGAAACCGATATTTTCTTTCTTTTTTTTTTTTAGCTGAAAACATACAAGCTATTTTGTAACGTTACGCGTTGCCAAAAGACAAATAAGAAAATGAAGAAAAATATAAGCGAAAGAACACAAAAAATTCTGTGGCTAGTAAAAAAAACAAAACAAACGGAAGCTTCAGGTAAACATGATTTACCGTAACCGTTTCGCCGTTTCATAACCAGAACCACGTAGGAACACAGGATAGGAATGCGAAATACCATCAAGAAATGCAAATGTTTCCGCAAAGAGCGAAGATCCATTAAGCTTCGCGAAATCTCGTTTTCTCTTTCGTTCTCGGTTTAAACCAAGCGTCCTTTGCATTTTAATGTTTACACTCGTCCGATGAAAGGCGCAAACAAAAAGAAGGCCGAAGGCAAAGAGGAAAGGAAAGAGAAAACAACTAAAGAAAATGAAGAAAAGAATGGAAAAGTAAAGAAATAAAAAATGGAAACGAGCCTCGAATCGTCCTTTTTTTTTTCTTTTTTTTACTAGTTTTCAGCGCTCACGCTCGGTTATATTCTTCCTCCGTTCGAATCCGCGGGCGCGTTTTTCGCAGCGTTCGTTCTCTACCATTTATTCGCGCGCGGCTTTTTGTACTCGCACAATGACGATCGATATAATCACATTTGCCGCAAGTAGAAACTTATACCGTTCCCTAAGAGAGATTCTTCTTTGTTTCATCATACGTCGAGAGGATAAGGAGAGAGAAAGACAGAGAGACGGAGACAGAAAGCCAGTTTCGCGCGTGTCGGTCAGAATAAAAATTGTCGGCGGTGAGTTTTATCCCAGCGAAGTTAGGGCCACAAAGCTTTTATTCGCTGCGCGCGGCCGTGCGCTCTTTTGTGCCGGTCTTTATCCGTTTCTGAGGGAGAGACGGTTTTCATTAGGAGTCCGCGTGACGAATTATCGTTGGAAAAGCAAGTTTCCCTTCCTAATGGATCGTCGATTACTTCTTACGGGTTCTTACTTTGATCGCAAAAGAATGTGTAAAGTGCTTGTTACATGTAGCTGTTTTGTTTGTGGAGATGTTTGCTTTAAAGAAAACCAGAGGCTGTTAACAGGTTCCTTTCCTGCGTTGCATTATCCACGTTAATCGAGTTACTAAGAATATCCAAAAATATCCAAAGATGGACCCATAAATTTTGAAACTGTGCTTTGGTAGTATTCGTAGAATATCGATGTAAAACTGGTTTAAATTGAAATTGAAAACTTAAGAGAAAGAAAGACGATAAGTACGTAGAACCGTTAGCTAACGTCAATAAACGTTGAAATATAAAACAGAATAGAGCAGTGCTCAGGCGATTGGTACAAGAATTATTAATTAGTTATATAAAGAAATTAAATTTCCTTCCATATGGGATATTTTTAACGTAGTACAAAATAGTAAACGTGCAAGCAAGATAAAAGGGAATTCGGGAGGATATCAATTGTGACAGATGTGATCCCTTTGAGTTCCTTAATGTGTAAGTTTTTAATTTTACATCAAGTGCTTGATGATAATTTAGAACCTTCGCGAGGATCAAAATTCAAAGATTACGTATAAAAGGTGAATTATGGGTATTATTATGCAAGAACAGGTGATTAAATTTCTTATTCAAAAACCTACAAATGTTCTACTTCAGTTCTACTTAATCCGTAATCTTCTTCCAATTATATTTCCCTGTAATTGTACAATTCATAAAGTTAGACAGATGAATCTGATTAGAGATATTAGATTCTCAGGGAATTATGTTTGATTCCGAATGGCAGAGAGTACAGCGATTCTGCGATTAAAAAGCCGCAATGCAGAAGTCGGCAGGTAGGTGTACGTATTGCTGACTATTCGCGCTTTCACGCCTCTTTAGTCTCCTGTGGCCTCTAGTCCCGCGCAACGATGTTTGCCAGCGGTGAGACTGCACCCTTTCATAGTATCGCATAATTTTGCATACAAACCTCAAGCATAAATATACCAATTTGTTGTTATATACGCAAATATACGTTATATAGCAAAATGACATAAATAACAAAATTATGATAAAAATTACTAGTATCCGTAGAAATACTTGGACTTCTTCGCGTATCTATATCGATCGATAAACGGTATACAATTACATAATTTTTCGTGATATCGTTATCATGTCCGAAATGAACAAACCCGATTATACGAATTCAAAGAACTCCAAATGCCGCGTTCTCATTTATAAAATTATTATCCATCTTGCGATCGCAAAACGATAGGAAAGAAACGATGAAATACCAACCACGTAATGGATCGATATTTGAAATCAGTCAGGTGTATCGTATTTCTCAAACAGCATGGAGTTCGGTCTCGCTGTTATTTCGCGACTTTCATTTCACTCGGTTCGATTATACGTTGGAAAATGGTTGGAACGGTTGGTCATGCGATCTTCAGCAGTTAACGTCAACAGAGAGAAAGGACAGTCGTCGGATTTTCAAAACAGTCACGCAGAAACGCCTTGCTGTTAGTCGATGCACGGTAGAATGGCTTTATCTCGTTATCACTGGCACAGACCGTGGCAAACATAGGAGTAACGAGGCGAAGTTGGCAGTTGCGGTTCGCTTTCCCGCGTATATACGAATCCTTCTGGTCGATCTACCGTGTGTATAGAGCATAGGGAGCTTCCGGGACGCTCGCGCGATGTCACTGAAAAAGCTCAGCGTGGAAACGAACTCTGGTAAATGATCACTTTTATCGATCTCTTTTCACCTGAAGAGCACGTAGCGCACGCTGCAAGATAGCGTGAGCTTCGTTCGCCAAGCAGTCACGACGCAGTCAATCGCCAAAAGAGATAAGACACACCATGGGACTGTCGAGCTGAGAGGGCGGCTTCCGTTCAAAAGAATTTGCAAGTTAGCCGGGTTACGTGTCTCTTCAGCTACCGTCAGCGAACGAGTTTATCCATGAAAGGCGAGCTGCAGTTGCGAAAAACTGGATGGAATATTCTACCGAGTGAATTTCAAGCAAAGATTGGTTTCTACTTGAAAAATATTATCGATCGTAGAATGTGTTTGCCATATACGTAGACTTTTAAAGAATAACGCACGATTTGGTTAAAGAAAGCGATTCGAATGTTTTGTAGGATTTACTCGGCGATAAGTACCGTATTCGCTTAGACGATTTCCTCGTTCGAAACACTCGAGCGCTTCCCTTCTGATACCATTCAGCTTTGAGCCTTTAGGTTCTTTTGACGACAAGGATTTCTTGGTCCAGCGGTTCACTTGACGCCGGTAACCTCTCGATCTTAAGGTTTAGTCGACGTCAGGGACCTTCCCATACCAGGCTTCATTTGGAATCAAAGTCATCTTTGTCCCTGGCCTTAAAATCAAGTTCTCAACTTCAAAGTTCGTTTGCCACCAATTCGTATAGCATATTCAGATATCGATGAGGCGCCACGTGTTACAAAATAGCAAAGCTTAGGCATCGAAAATATTTCATCGCCCAAGGCCTTTAAATCATGATTCACGATAGTCGAGGATTTTTCAGGGTGGTTCTATGATGATTTATGAGCTAAGTCGCGAGCAACGATGCGCTGTAGCGCTCGGATGCGTGCATATGCGAGGGAATAATTATTATTAAATTACTTGACCCGACGCACCGAGCGGAATCTCGTTTCACGGCGTTACTGACACGCATGAATGATTACGTTGCGGATCCTAATTCAGACGTGCGATATCGCATTATACAGCTTGCCACGTACGTTCCCTCGAATTCCATTACGTCACGATCCACCTGATCTGATATGTCATTCGTTTGTACGATGAATCCACCGCTTATCGTGGATTCCCCGTTTTCTTTGGCGCCTCGTTCGTTCAAAATCGCCCGGCACTTCAATCGTTTTGACACTTTGCTAGTCGATCAGGTTCTGATCACTACGCGTTTCGCGCGAGCACCGATGGAGGGACAAATAATGCGAGATTTCAATATCGTACAGTTTCTATTATCCGTAGCCTTGCGTCCAAGTAATTCATCGTTAAACTCCGGATATTTCTGCAGTTAATTGTAATATTATTTCTTAATTCCAATTATGTACAATATATACGTTTCCTTTACTATAGGCTTCAACGATTCGAGATAAATCAATCGGAACCGAGTATAATCGTTACGCTAGTTGCAAAATTAGCGCGAAAGAATCGATGAAATATCTGGATAATTCGATCATCGGTATAATTCGCGAAACACAAAAAATTCCGGCTTGAAATGCCAACGATCCGATCGGGGTCCTCGTTCATCCCACCCCTGTCAGTGCGCCACAACAACGATCATTCTCCCTTTAACGCGTTTACACAGGACACCGGGCATTGATTAAACGTCCGCGGAATATGTAACGTAGAAAACTAGTGTTGGTGGAATCGAGTTGCGGTGCGAATTCTGTACGTTACCGGCAATCGAATTGCGGTTTAGATTCGGCCGCAATAGCGAGGATAGAATTTTCAAAGGATCGTAGCCGGAACGAGGAGAACGGGACACGGTGATAAAAGAGGGAATGTCGGTTCGAAACGAAAATCTAACGAACGCGTTATCAATCCTGTGACGAAGTTCTGTTACGACGGTATCCCACGCTCGTACTCGTAGAGTTTCCAAAATTGGCAAAAACTCCAAAGACGGAAAAGGAAAAGGAACTGGATGAATTTCTTAGCGATACAACTGCGTATCATTCAGCGACTTCTTCTCGCTGTTCTTATTCGTTCCACGCGTCCTTCGTTTCATATACGGTAACCTACGAGAATATTGGAACACTCGTAGCAAACCTTTCACGAGCATAGAATAGACTCCCGTTTTAATCGCACTCCGCTCTAACCGATCATGCATCACTCGGTGTCTGATCATACACTTGCTATTCTACTGACGTCGAGGTATTTCGTACTGTACTTCCAGACACCGCTATAACTTCCAATATCGACTGTTACTGATGACTAGTTGGAAATTGTGATTGCGATTATGTACCGAGACGCGATATTCCGTAAAACCTATATCTTTGATACTATTAATCGCGAAATGCAAACTTATCGTTGTTATTTTTCCTGAGTTATTGAAATTTTTGGAACTGCTTATTTATCGTTGGTTTCAGATTCTGATAATATAATCGTAATAGCAGTGTCTCGTTACAGTACCAATGAAATTTCCAAATATTTTATACGACACGCGCAATGTATGATTTTCTATAGTTTCACGAGCCACTGTAGCAAAGAATTCTGCGGTTCTCTTATCGACCTTCCGAACCTCCTGGTTTCGGTATTTTCCGTAGTACGTCTTTGTTTCGACGTCTCGAGGACACACAGTGTCGACAGCGAGAAAAGAAATTCCTCGTCCGAACGTCGACAAGAAGGTACCATTACGCGAGGACCGTTCTTTGGGCGTTGATCGTGACGAGGAATCCGGAGCGGGCTTCCGGATACAGCTCTTCGAGCTGTATCCAGCCGTTTATTGGATTCGTGAACTTTGCCACGGGGTATGTAATAACCGAGCGGGCGAAAACCCCGTAAATCCGTGAGAAAAGAAGAGGAGGAAAAGCGAAAGAAAAGAGTGGAGAAGGATAAGGTCGAAGGAAAGGAGAAACTGCCGCTCTTAAGGAGTCTGGACAGATGGAACGATATTATTGTGCCATTGAAACGAGCGCGGTATTGAAAAAGTTTGTTCTCTGCGTATTTCGATAAATGATTAATGCACGGCAACGTGGAAAATTCCCGAACCGATTTTTATTCTCCGTTCGTCTACGCTTCTACATTTTAATAGCTTCCTCCTTCTCGAACGAGATGCTTCTGTACTCTTCGCAATTATATTATCTTCCTAAATGAGTCGTATTCAAAGTTTGTCAAGAATAGCGAAAAAATATATTTTTCTACCACGGTTAGTAAAAAGTTAATCGCTTGACAAATTTTTAACGAAGTTATATCATTTCGAACGTAGTGGAACATTAATTACTATCAAAAGCGAAGTAGCTTGAGTCGAAAATGCCGCAAAAATGGAAATAAATTCATAAGTACGAATTCAGACGGATTAAGAAGTTTTTTAGAAGATTAAGAATGTTCAAATAGAAAGGCAAAGGTAGCGTTCAATCGTCACAACGCTAAGAAATTAATACGATAGAAAGATAAATATATAGTCATAAAGTTTTTATTGAAAATAAGAGAATAAAATTTCTGTATATTTATGAATAAATTTACTTGTATCGTTCTCAAGCAATAATACATATTTTTTAGATTTGCAACGACGTGTGTAATTAGCACAAAATGTGTATTTACCTACAAAAGTTCAACATCAGTTTTATAAGCACAATTTCCAATTTTACTTAACTACATTTTCAAAGTTCAAGCGAACTACGAAGCAAAATTATGACTAAGACTTCGAAGATGTTGTCACACTCTTTCTATGCGAACGAACGAGTGTAACGTTTTCACGAATGGTATAATAAGTTTTGAAACGCCGAATGACCGCGACGTCTCACAGGTATGCAATTTTACGAGAAAACAGCGAGAAACGATTGATCCGGAATGGCTGGCGCGACAATGACAGGGGAACCACCGCCTTTTCGTCGTGAAGTATATTTTCGGCCGTGAGCTTTTGCTCTCGCAATCGTAAATGCCACTAGATGCAAATACAGTCGTCGGCGAATGGGTCGACTGCATTTACCGCAACAGAATATCGATGCCGTGGAAAGTTTGGCCATACGAATTCACCGAGAGGGTAAACTTTCAGGATACCCTCCGGCTGTCTGAATATTCATCGTACTGCGACTAAAAACGCAGAAAACTCCTAGTTGTCTCCCTGGAATGACTGGCAGTGATCTCGCGCAATCTATCAACGTAACAGAATCGAAGCATCTTCTCGATCGGAAGGTGTATTTTCGCAGTTTGGAAAGCGCGATAACGCGTGCTTCGTCGCGCCAATTGTAGGCGCGTTGAAATATTTCTACCACTTTCGCTAAGTTTGTCGTCGTTGTCCGAATATTCGTTAGGTTGATTCAATTTTCTCGAATTTAGGGTATTTCGTTAACTGGAATTTTGAATTTGTCGTTTTCGTGATTGTTGGAGTGAGATAAGGTAAGATCAAGGGATGTTTCCGATACCGTTTGCTCGTCGTGCTGATACTGCAACAGTGCTGATGCTGCGACAAACTGAAAACAGCATGACCGAGTCGATAGAACGTCGACTTGGCAAACTTAATTCATTTTCGATCGGTAATCCTGTTTTATCTCTCTGACACAGCAACGATTAAATCAGACGAAAGCATCTTTACGGAAATCGCGATTTCGATGGATGATAATTAATTTCCAATAAATGGGAACGTTCGAAGGAATTCGTTTCGGCGTTAAAATTGTCCGATTCATCGAGTTGGCAATTTCACGATCGCGATATTAAAACACATCGCGATGAACGTTCGTTCAATCGAATGATCGCCGTTTCTCTTCCCTATCCGCTGTTGATCGGTACGTATTTTTAAATACCTGGAAAGTCGAACACTCGCGGATGGACTTATCGGTATGCGTCGCGAATAATACGAAAATTCATTTGGCCTCCGTCGAAAAGCTTGCTAAAACAACAAAGCTCCGGCCGAAACGCGTTTACCGCGCGTTGCACGCCGTGCGTTTATTTTTGTTCGGACTAATTCAGCATTCAGCCGGCATAACCGAGGAAAGTATCGATTTTAAGCCGCGCTGAAATGCGTTTTTAACGTTCTTTTCATTCGTATAAACACTCGATCGAGCCCGTCTCTCCCCAATTACAACGCGTTTTGCACTTTTCGCGACGCGTTTAGATCGCCTGCAGCGATTCGAAGAACGCCGCGCCGGCCGATTCGATGTGAATGTTCGAGAAATGGACAAAAGGGAATAGGTTGAGGTGAGAAAGAGTTATTAAATGTAATGCGTTAATTCCCGGTTTAATAGAGAGATATTGTATTGCTGTATCTTTCGTGAGATAATAATTCAATGATTATCCTGTGATAAAACGAAATTTCGTTACACGATTATGTTCATATAGGTACAATGACGAGAACATAAATGGAGGAAATCCTTGTACCAAATATAACTTCATTTGCTTCGTAATTATTACTCGAAATAAAAACTTGCAAGCTTGTTCTGCCTGAGATCGTATACCTTTGAATTGGATTGACCGAGCTCTTGACTGAACTTTTCAATACCATACTTTTATTTGCTTATACCGTTAGTTAATAATATATACTTTTCCAACCTAGTGGTTTCTCGAATTTATTATATTTCGCAACTTATAATTTATAATTTAGATAAGTATTCTATACGTCGTCCGTGTCTTTATTTATAGCGGCAAACACAAAAAGTTATACTTTAATTTAATTCAGTTTGAAATTATTGGTCGAAATAAAAATCTACAATGTCTAAGAATACAAGAAGCATATTCCAAGAAAATCGAGAAATGAGTTTTTCATAATTATATTTTAAACGGGGGTGTGTGTTATAAATTTCAATCGGCTTGGAGTTTCTATTTAACAAATTGCTCGTATGCGTTCTTTTATTTTCTCGCTTATTTTTTTTTTATCATAGCTAGTAACGTTCTCTTTTAATACGATATTTTGTCATTGAACGATTTCATCCGAAAGAAGCTTACAAGCAATTCTCTTAAGTAGAGCGACCAGGAGGATCGTATATTCCAGCGATCCTGTTGCGATTATCGCGAGTATTCTCGAATGTGTGATCGTCCTATCGTATTACGACATACTTGAAACGAGAGTTTCCACGAGAGTTCTCACGGTGCTGCTAATCCGAAAGCTCTTCGAGTCGAGGTTACGCTCGTTTGAAAATGCGTGAAGGATTAGCGAAAATAGGACAAAAATTCGGTAAATGTCGAAGAACGTTGGACACGTCATCTTTTCGAAATACCGACGACGTCATTCGTCGACAAACTTTTTTAGCCTTCGAGCGAGAGTTTCGACACACGTTCATGGCATGTTTTTTACTTATACGCTCGATATAACTGACAGTAATTATTTGACATAGCTATAATAATGGTACACTTGAACGATGAATATATACATTTCTTATTTTTCCTGCTTTTTTAAGACGTACTTAATTTCATACTTATTTCGTTGATTTATTTTTACGTTCAGTCACATTCTTTTTCTCGGCCTTTCTGTGGTCGATCGTTCTTTTTCTAAGAAGGTATTTTTTGTCGACACCGGTAAGAATTCTGATAAAGTATGCGATTATCGACGATCGACTACCACGCGAAGTGGTCACCCGTGTAACGTTGGATCGAGTACTTCACTCTCTAAAGGTACAACCCTTTTATTTTTATTAGCCAACTAAGTTAGAACCGTATAGTCTACCAACGCACGTTTTCATGACCTCAAGCGATACATCCGATACCTAGAATAACAATGGCAAAAACGTTGTATAAAGCAGCAGGTTACGTCATTGTGACCATTAATCAAACTCGAAAACAATAATATCATCTCCTCGGTAATATAGACTTACGCTTCCATTTTTATCCATTATCCCAAGTAAGAAACAAATAATCCAATGATAACATCTTATTTCCAGTATCCTGACACGTGACTCGGGGTAAGTTCCGATTGAAAAAGTTTAAAAAATACCAGAAACCCTTTCTACCTTACATAGACCACAAGAGATCGCAGCATCGTCTTCGGAGACGAATTATCCCGAACGAGCGTACAAATTTATACCTCTCGTTCCCGGAGCAAGCCCTGAAAGGAATGTATCCATAAAATTTTCAGCCATTGGCGAGGTGGTATGGTTGGAATCGTGACTTCGCCGAGTCTATCTCGGCTCCGTTTTCATTGAATAATTGCGCGAATGGTAGAAAGGTGGCGGCGATTCGTTATCAGACGGACGTGTCGTTCGATTCCTCGGATCCGTAGAGTCCGACGGTGGATCACGCGCCTCGCGTGCTGCCGGTCTCACCGTGCGACCCGGTGTGTTTCACCAGGAGGAAAGGACGGCGGGTTTCGTGGCTCGCGTGGTCGAAGCGTGCCGTGAGCCAGCGCTGTAAACTTGCCTCGCTCGATCGTGCACATGCATTAAAGAACACTTTCCCAGCGCGGCCACCGATATTCACGATAGGCGGTGCTCGCTGGTTGAGCACTTTATTGCCTCGTCGCGTCGTCGCACGACCACGCATAATTTTCATCCGGCTTCTATGCGTCGAGCTAACGTCACCCCGACGTCGAGCGAATTAATTAACGATTAAGTGTCTCTCTCTCCCATTTCTATCCCCCATGATTCTCTAATCCCCGACCACACTCCGTCTCCTCGCAGAAACGCTGATTATCAGCGTTTAATTATTGCGGGCTAATCGTTGAACGTGTCGCCGGCAAACATCGTGCTCGGATAATTGGGCGTGACGCGTCTCTTGTGCGATCTGCTCCCTCTCTTATTTTCTCTCGTCGCTCGAGGCACTTCAAATTACCAACCTCTCGTTTCGATTCGTATACATATCGCGAAGGATTTTTCTCGGTAGTTTTAGTGGAACATGGTGGTTTTCGCTTGCCGTGAAACGAGTGCCAATGAGTGGATTTCGATACAAATTTGTAATATTCGTCGAGTAACAAAGCGGTGAAAGTAATGGAAATGTACTTGAAAATTGTAGCTTCATCGCTGTTTTTTACGTGTTTATGCTAATTCCTTAAAACAGTCTCGAAGATGTACGTGGTATCGTTTTTAATAAGACTGTAGGTACACCGCTGCTATTCTGAGTGACGCATCTGTGTACGTTTAATATCGTTTTGTTTAAGCATGGTTCTAGAAATACACGAAGAACACGCTACATTAACGTTCGCAAACATATTTTAAATAAATCCGGTTGAAGAGTAAGAAACAACCATCTACCGCTGTCCTTGCTAATATTACTACTTCGCTAAAAATGATCAGTTTTCCTCCTTTCGATCGGAAAGAAGCCCGCAGATCAATTGAATACCTACGTGACACGTCGAGTACGTACAAGAATCCCGTAATTTTTTCAACCAAGCAAAGAACAAGCGTCTAACTTAACGAACAGGGGCAAGCGGCTGGCAAGCACGCAAATCGAGCTTCTTTATTTTCACCGCGGCGAAATTTTTTTCCTGGCACAATTTAAATCCGCTTACCATCCCGGCGGCATGCCGGCGCAAGTATTAATTTAAGTTTCAACAACGAACATCCAAAGTTCGCGGAAACAAGGGCATCGCGGTCCGCCGCGCCGGCCTCAAATTCATCGCAAAATTCGTCGGCCCCTCGATTAAGCGATGCGGGTACACTTTTATCAAGGTACTGTCGGGCGCGAGAAACGTCACGCGAGAATATCGCGCGTTCGTCTCGGTTCCGCTTCCTGTCCGGCCGCCTCGCTGAAATTACACCCTTAATCGCGAATATTTATCCGCAATTATTATCGTCGCCTCTCGAACGGGCAAAATTACGCGCATTTATGTACGCAGATGTGCTCGAATAATGGGACGGTTTAATTGCGTGACTGCACGACGAATCCTGGGAATTGTACGAACTGTTATATTCATGTGCACGTGTGCGTGTATGCGCGCGCGCGTGAGCGTAGTTATCATGTACGAATGTACGCGTGTACACGTTCGTTGCGCGAGTTAAGGCAGCGAGGACGCTTTGCCAACCTCCTACGGCAGATAGTTAATTACTTAATTACGTTGCCGTAATTAGCTCATAGTTTTGAAGTCGGGCGCAGACCAAGGCGCGTGATTAACGAATCGCTGTGATAATAAAATGCTCGCCGCTGTCGAAATTCGCGTTCACGCTCCTTTGTACGCCAGAGATGTGAATATGCATCGCGCACAGACGTTCTACGTTTCGCGTGCTTTTATTTCGTCTAATTTACATCACGCTTGTTATTCTCCTTCCGTTTCAACGAGCTTCTCCTTTTGCTACGTTTTGTATCGACATTCTGCTTGACATCTTGGCCGTAATTGCGAAAAGGTACGATGAAATTAAGGGTCAATTTTTGTTTACGATAGTGGAGTTTGATTGAAGGTTTCTAGGATGTGGTGTTACCTAGATGTTACGTTATGTAATTACCATTGAATGTTAGTATCGAATTTTCATATTTAAATAGGATTATTTAACACCACGACTCTTAATCGAATAGTCGAATCTGCGAAATTTCGAACGTTTTGCTTTTGTACGTAGATGCCAATTATCGAAATCATACAGGTGCTTTCAGCGAAATTAATATTGACTTTTACTAAGTAGAAATAATTTTATATGTCTATTTGTATTCATTGTACTATTTTGACTGTAATTATCTATGTAGAGTAAATTTGGAAACGCAATGTATGTCGATAATTCTATTGTTAAGGATTATTCGACGACGAATCCTACATCAAAAGATCAACTTTTTATTTAGACGTATCGTGTCAATTCTGATTCTTATTGATCGTTCTTATCGATTACTAAATAATTCTTAGTCTTTTCAAGAATACTTCACTGCGTTCAATCAGGCATTTGTGTTTCGACGTGGCGAAAAGATATTTGGCAGAAACTCGGAAACTCGACAAGAGAATTGTTTACAATTATCGTGACATCAGCCTGCTACCTACGTAAATCTATTTCGCCTCGCGAGATTGACATAGAAACGTGAGATCGCAATTTTTCTCGAAGAAAAAGCTAGGATGAAAGAGCAGGTTCGATTCGACGCTCTAAGAATTAAAGTCACGTTTACGTATAAAGAGGTTGGCTGTTCACAGAGGCAGATCGTTATCCGACGTAATCGATAACAGAAGGGGTTCCGCTTATTTCAGCGAATTCAATTTCAAATCGAGCCCTCGGGCTGCTTTCTCTCTCTCTCTCTCTCTCTCTCACTCCCCTCTCCCCCCACTCTCTTTCTCTCTGAATACCCGTTCTAACCAATTTAATTACAGTATCCTTCTTTGTGATGCGATATGTTACCGATCGAGCTGCCATTATATGAATGGGATCTAAAGAATAATCTTTCGCATAATTAATTCCTCTCATTGTTCCGTACTGTCGTTGAAGTTTGTAGAGAAATTTTGTTCTCCTCAAGATTCATATACAGTGCGTTAATCTACTGTATACCCGGTTGTATTTCTTACTTAGTTAAGGGTAAGGAACATAGGCCTGGAAAAAGAAAAGAAGTAGTATACGACGCTGTAAAACTTATTTTCCTATAATATCAATTTTTCTTATGTACGGTAATACATTTAAGTAGGGTATAGACGCATCTGTTTTATAAACAAGAGTACACATTTTCTTCGTAATATCTCGTATATAAAAGTAGAAAGGCAGATGATGTTGGGAAAATTGATATATCATGAAATATTTCTCATTGTCGATAAAACGAATGAATTTTTCTAGACATCGTTATTTAACGGAGTATTATTTAAAAGTTGGAATTCTGTGCGATAAAAAGTAATCACTAGATGGAAATTGAAAATTTAAACGTGTAGTTATTTACAGAACACGCATATTGTACAGGAGTGTACAAAATATTTAAACTAAAGGAGTAACTGTGATATTTAAATGACGCGATAAATCCCTGTTTAGAATCTGATTTTTTAATTATATTCGCGAAAATCCGATTTGACATAAACGTTCGCAGTCTAATGTTAAGCACCCGTGCTAAGATCATTAAGATATGCTTAATTATTTACAACTATCGTTCTTCGAACAAAAAAGTAGTTCACCGATGACATTACAAGAAAAAAATCTGATTTTAAAGCCTCGTCTAGATTAGCCAAAATTACTTCGATTCAAGCGATTTAAAATTCGCATTGATAAAGCGTGCTCGTATTGCTTGAATTCAAATAGCTTGACTAATGTAAACGAGGCTTAACCGCCTACGCGTCCTATATCTTTACTTCATGCAGTTATTTTCATACTTAATACAGACACGTTAAACCAGATTATATTTCTGTCCATGACACCTCGCGAAGCACAACCAGGCCGAAGTTCCAAAGGAAGATCGGATCCATCTTCGCGGACAGTCTCTTGTTTGTGTGCTTAACAGTAATGACAGTCAGACTCTTTGAAACTTGTATTCGTCTCTCCCCATACTTCTAGCCTTATTCTTTGTCTTCAACACTTTTTTTCTGCCATACTTATCCAGGTGTCAGTTCCATTCTTAGAACCCTTCGTTCGTTGCATCTTGCTTTGCCCGTTGAAAACGAGCGCTCCGCTTTTCACGGAAATCTTTATGCGCGAAAATGCGACCAACCGTATTCACCTCGCTTGAACTCGCTACTCTTTCTTTTTTTTCTTTTCTTCCTTCTTTCTTGTCGAATCGCTAAATACTCGTATTTTCCCGTTCACGTGCTAGCAAAATCGAGAAACGTCACTTTTTAAACAAATTTTTTCAATTTTCAGCCATGTACTTTTAATCATTCTCGACGATTTGTCGTATATGAAGTTCGCGTAGAAAATACACGATAAGTCACATTCTTTGTTTTTCGTACAAGAGAAATTTTAAAATCCAATAGCTTGTTAACCAATCGCATATTACCAAAATTGTGTCGTTATTAAATTTGGCCCTGAAGTTTGTTGCAACAAGTAAGTACTTTCTTTTAGGTATTTTATATGCAAATTGCACCACCCCGTATGCAACGCAATTCTTTGAAACTTCAATATATATCTCAATTTCTTTCCGTAGATTGGTACACCTTGAAACTTGCCATAAATGCATAAACGTCTGCGTTCTCTTCATTATACATTTTTCAGATACTCTTCATTTCGATCTCTTCGGCTGAAATTTTGTATTTTAATGGTTGGTGGTCCAGTATTGATACAAATTCGAGAACAAACAGAAATGGCAAAGGACGTCGATTTATCCGGTCAACGGTATTCCTTTTGTAGACGCGTTTTAGCATTACCATAAAATAACACGTTTACAGATATTCGTCGGTGGTAATTCAAATTTCAACTTGACGTTGGGGCGGATTTCGTCGGTCTCGAATTTATGGGATTAACGCGGATATATTTTCCACGTTGTACTTTGCCGGTGCGACACAAGAGTTACATAATGAAATAATACGCGTTTGTAAATCCATTTTATGTAACGCTTAAATTCCAGTTCTCCTGTTAACTGGGCAAATTATTGAGCTTGCTCGCATGCTGTTGATCGGACCTGCGAACTTCCGTGCCCGATCGTGCGATTACGCTATCCAATGTCAACGTAATTTATGATTTTCCTCTTTTATTTTTTATCCTTATTATATACTCATTGTTTTTTATCCTTTCTTTTCTGCTTTCTTTTCTGTTCCCTGGATACAACATCGTTTGTGGTGATGTGTATGTAGTACGATGATAAAGTCGTGCGCGCGCGCGCACAGTATGTATAGAAGTTGGTCTAAGACGATTATTTTTAACGCTGTTGCTTTTGTATCTGAATTATGTAACTATCCTTTTTTATCCATTATATTTTCTAGATGTATAAGGGCCCGGATTTTTATTTTACTTTTCCCTTTTTTATTCTTATTCTTTGAATTCTTCTTTTCCACGGTAGCTTACTATTCTTTAGCTGTCTTTGTTTATAATTAGTTTACCTCTACTTTTTACTTGGTTTATTCTTCGTTCCTTGATAGTGTTATTTACTTTACCATACCCTGCTACCTTTCATTATTCCCCTCTCCTATTTTTATTTTTCTGGGCCATTAAATATCGAGTAATATGTGTCATTTGTGAACAAGAATTGTATCATTTCGTGTACTTCGCCAAGGGAATTGTACGATAATTTATCCATTTATCGACACAAATATAAGGTAGAAATAGTACAGCGAGCCAGAATTGGAGAACAAAGATAGAAATATAGTTTGAAATATTATTAATACAGTTTTCGTTAACTATATAAGGTGATCTAGTTAGTCCACATTAGAATAAACTTAACTAAATACGATCAAATCATCGAAGGATCCACATTATCACAAATCAATTAACGTTAACTTTCACTCAGATGGAAATAAATATTTATCGTATATCTATATAAAAGATATGTACGTGTCTGTAGCTATTTCTTTTTGCCGCATCACTGTAATTATAATCATTCGTATTTAAGTACGTGTATTATTACACATATATGTATATATTACTGAAACAAAAAAGTAGCAAACGTTTGGTTAAAATAAAACTGAATTCAACGTTAGAATTAATAAACGAACGTAATAAAATAGTAACCCTTGATTTGAAGTTCACTGTTTCAAAAACGAAGTACAATGAATCGCGTCCTTTCTATTTCCCACTCTCGTTCGCCAGTCCGGGAAATTGGATCTTCCGTGTTCTCCATGTACCAGCGTCGTCTTTCAACTCTTTACTCGTTCAGCTCCGTTCTTGGATAACGTCGCCTAAGCTTCACTAGCGAGTAAAAGGTGAAAGACCTTCTTCGTTCTGGCTTCGTCGCTAAGAAAATTAAGACTAAACGTACCTTCGGCATGCAGAACTGGAAATGTAATGAATTATTTGTAAGACGTTCAAAGCAGGGCGTGGCTTGACATTTGATTCTAACTTATTGAAGTACTTTAAGTAATTACGCGTAACATCAGCAAAATCTATCGATGCGCATGGAACGTCTAAAAAAGTACAAGTACCTTTATGGAATTTTAATCTGCCAACCACTTAACATATAGATATTTTTATGACATATACAGATTAGTTTAGCCGATTGTTTTAATCTCATTGATCCTTATGAATGAAAATTATACAGGGTGGTTGGTAACTGGTGATACAAGCGGAAAGGGGGTGATTCTGCGCGAAAAAAGAAGTCGAAAATATAGAATAAAAAATATAGAATAAAAATTTATAGAATAAAAAAAAAACGTCAATCGAGACAACGATCTACAGTGAGATCCGTTATAACGAGACGCGATAAAGTGCACGCGTACCGAGCGAAAATTCAAAGTCGATTTTCTCGAAAACAAAACGTCGAACGAAAAATTTTTATTCTATATTTTCCACTTCTTTTTTCGCGTAGAATCACCCCCTTTCCGCTTGTACCACCAGTTACCAACCACCCTGTATATTGAAAGAAATCTAAGTACTAATACACAGAGATGTATCTACCTTGCTTTAGCGATATTGCGAACAATAGTTTTACACGCTTCGTAAAATTTGTATCAGCTGTTCTATGTACCATGGGCGATGGTTTACAATGATACGAAGTGCGTTAGATATGAAACGAGAGAGTATATGTTTTACGTTGCCCATTGCCGTAGTGCGTTAGCGTACAGGCGGTAAAGCCACGTAAAGAGCACCAGCCGTGACTAATTCTGCTCTACGGAAGCATTTTTTCCAGAGAGCCGGCGTCAAACATGAACAAAGTCGTTGGCATTGCTCATATGCAACCATAAAGCCGCGCATAAGTGGCGTGTCGTACCGTTAATCCCGCGCAATCGTAAAGCGGGTAACATAAAATATACGGGCTCTTGTCACGACAATCTCGTTCGCGAGTCAGCTTCTCGCATTCCGCTTCGGGGCTTGCTACCGGCGCGGCGCGTGGATATTGAGTTGTTCGACGTTGACTTCATTATGTGTGAGGATACAGCAAAGATTCTTTTCTGCCTGTGTTATTGCAACTTTTGTTCCGAATAGAGCCTCTTTTTCGTCGTTTCTTTCGTTGCAATGAAACTTCGTTAAAAAGAGGAAGCCGCGAAGTCTCCGCACGAGGGAATTGCGTTACTCTCGCTGAAAGAAGCTTACCAGGATAATATTCGAAATAGCATTGATTTCGTAAACCTCCGTATGCTGCGACACTTTTGTTTCTAAGTGGAATTTATCAACGTCACTGTATCTCTTATTAGATTCGATAATTTGAGCTCGATATTCGTTCATCAACATTTGCTTACAATTATCAATTATTTTATTCTGGAGATTTTAATAGCCAAGTCCATTCGTCATTTACACTTTAGCGATAGATGTGCGTATAGCGTTTATAAAAATTGGATTATTTTCTAACCGCAGATATATTCCTTTCACGAAACATTATTTGTATAAAGCGATAAATTTCTCGCAGTATTCAATTTATCGGGACAGTTCGGAGCAACAAAAGCTTCGTTATCTCAAAATGGCCACACGGCAAGCGTAGATACGTATAAAACATCAAAACGACTTTTTAACGCGAGAATTAAAAAGCGCGACGGTGCTTATAAGCTGTAATTGAAACAAAACATTCAACAGAGCGAACGTCGAGGCAAACAAAAATGAAAAGCCAGATTAATTTTGCAGTAATCGATATTCGGGTGAAAAAAAAGTATATTGAAAAATATATCGCTTTTCAGATTTGTTACGCGCATCCGTTTGACTTACAATGCATCCCGTCACACAGCAAACGGTTTATATTAACGCTCGCTGTAAAGGTCAATTTGTTTGCTTCCATTGGAAAATTTTTTCAAAATTATAATCACGCTCGTGTAACGTTACGTCAAAGGAATCGAACACACGTTTTTTCGTCGAAATGAATTCGACGCTTTGCGAAAAACAAACAGGTTTAATCGATTCGCGATATTTCGCTGTTGACATTAAACGTTTCGTGTCTCGTTGGATGATAGTCGTGTTTTTTCTCGTATTTTTCTCGACTTCCTAAAATACGCTCCCCTACGCTCCTAATGCGAATAAGTACGAAACGAGAAGGCTGACGTTAATTTATCCTAGCGAATCGAAGCGATAAGAGAGTCAGATTGTGGCGTACTTGCTCGCTCTAATGGATCAGATCCCTGCGGAATTGCTTATTGCCTGTCAATGTTCTCTGTCGACCATTTCGCAGTTCTACGCGCTTTGCATCGAACAGATTGCTGTCCCGTTACCTTTGAACTAGCACCGAAAACGTTTCCCTTCTATCAACGTTTCCGATTCACGATCCTCGTATCATCGCCGGGGAAAAGTATTTCGTGATAGAACGCGGTATCTTATCGGATTCGTAGATCTTTCGGAGGATCTTCATTTTCAAAGAACCTATCTTTAGTCTTTCATCTTCTTGCCGAGTTTAAACATTAGAACGTCTATCGTGTGGTTTGACGTTCTAGTAAGAGTCTTTCGTGATCTTATTATGCTGTGCGGCTAATGTAATAGAAGTCTTTCAGAAATAGATCACGAATATTTGTTCACTTATGGGAGATTCGAAAAACGAGTAAAACGCGTATAATAGGAAAAGACGTTGGAGCAATCACCTAACACGGTTCTGGGATAGAACGCCGCCTGCGTTCGTCTGTGAAGATGACCCTTTCACGCTCGAATTAAACTATAATTTCATTCGATAAAAACAGTTTCAAATTTCAGTGCGTTATTAGTAATTAATAAAAAATAATCGTCCTCTGACAAAGAAATTCTGCCCTGAAAGAGATAGAAAGTAAAAAGATTGATATCGAGTATCGAATACCACAATATGCCGGGTAAATATTTCACTGGAATCAGTTTAACACCGAACTGTTTAAGAAAATAGACTGTAAGTGATTATTAATCTTGGCAGTTTAACCGTCGATTCTTCCTTAAACTAGCGACGTAGCGTGTCGAAGAACATTTCACTGATGATATTTTCGTTTTACGGAGATGAGACGTTTAAGGTGGTTTCGACAATGTTTAAACGTCACGAGCGAGGCAGTGGGAATGTTTGAACTGCAGAGTTGTGAATTTAACTGCACTATAATAATTAATTATAATAACAAACTGTTAAATGCGTCTTGTACTTGAACACGGTACAGTTTATTATGACTTGCTGATATTTCGATCGATGAATCTTGTTTCAATTATCCATGTCGGATGTTGCAAGAGACTTATTTAATAAATATCTCGATACAAAAGTTCGATGCATTATCGATACACAGTTTTTGCGAAAGAAATAGATCGTTCAAAACGACGAGAGAAATATTGTATGTTAAACGTATAATTTCAGAGAGATGAGATTCTGGAACATCGGATAACTTATTCATCGATGAATACATAATTTCTTATAACTGATTTGAATAGACGATGTCATAATCCTCGGTGTGGAGAGCGCGATATTATGGTAGGTATCATTAAATAGTAAAAACACAATGAATCGTACTTTCATCTAAAATGCAACTTCTGCGCGAAGCGATTATGCGTAATTCAGAAAATCGAGCGTTAAAATTATTTAGCAGTTTCGAAAAGTTTTACGAATTTGAATCTACTGTTTGAAATTGAAACAAGTATCATTATATAGTATGTATCGTAGACAACGCATATCACGGTATTATATACGTACATAGAAATTGATCATTTCCAAATGCATGAACGCTTACGAGATGATTTCATATTTCATATTTTATTATTGGAATATCATTATTGTACTTTATTCGTACGATATTTGAAATCGCACGATTTTTAAACTACGAACCATGGATTGTTACAATGGTACGTACATAGAACGATACTCTTTTTTGCTTCGTACTTTATATTTGTGACATGATTCTCCCTATACAACAGTAGGGAAAGATGATAAGAAAGCTCAAGAAGATGATAGGAATCCTGAGGGTGAAAATTCATTCATCCGTTCACCCTACGTATCGTAATATTAAATTCCAAGATTTTTTGCTCCTTCTCTGTGGTTCAGATATTGTCCTTTCTTATCTGTTTCCGTTGTCAAAATAATCTTACCAGTAACACTTAATACGCAAATCAAAGAACGCTCTCAGATTATCGATATATTCTTAATATTTCAAGATTCTCAATTGAAAGGATCGACATATATCGTCGATACAGCATTGCCAGTATTTATCGACAAATCGCATCTTCCTTGAGAATCTCGAGATATTAAGATATTATTGTTCGTGTGGGGCCACTCTAACATCACACTGGGGGATTAAATTAAATTCTCCCGCAATATATTAAAAACCTAATCTAACTGTTTTAATTCCACCCTATATCATATCACTCGGCAAACATTAATTACCATGTCCAATGTAATTCACATCTTGCCTCTCTCAGCAAGGTCGTGTTACCTCAGCTTAGATATTATCGCGCGTATAATATTCTCAATAAGGGGCAAACAAATAAATCTCGTGGCTCGTGCAGAAAGTTTCGAGTCGGTGCTCGTCTTGCGCTTGCATTTCGTAGATTGAACAAGAAGCGGGAGTTGCGGTGGTCCTTCGACGGTGGCGCGCAGTTAGAGCAGCAATTTACGTTTAAACAGCGCTGGGCGTAATCTGTTTAAACTCGTGGAACAATGTACGGAGGACGTGGCGACGTTATCTGTGCAGCTTAGCGAAACTGAACGCCTACAAACAGTGAAACACGGACGGACGGCTTCGAGGTTTGCGACGTCTCGACTTCGGTCTCCGGTTATTCCGATTGTTTCGTGCGCGAACGGCGAATTTGAGCCGTGAATTGTTCGGAAAGAGTGGCTTGTATGGTATATCGATTTTCCAACGTGACGCGGCGTTCCAAGGTATTCGCTACTCACCCGGTGAACGTCGCTTCCGGTCACTGGTGACTCGAAGATAACGCGGCATTGCCCGGAGAATTCGTTAGAGGATTCGTTACGGGATACACTGGCGTATCTTACTCACCGTAAGACGAAGTTTAGTTTCTTTTCTGACAATGAGTCGTACAACTTGCACGTGATCGTTGTTCTACTAAAAAATTAGCTATTTCGTGCCAACGAGATATTGACGATTTTTCATATTGCACTTGTAACGGTTACATACGATCCTCGTGTCTCTGAATGTGATATCAAATAGTACGATCGAATCGTGTTATCTTTACCAATTTATAGAATGAAAAGATTTACTCTTAAAGGTGAATGCGAAATAGATGCACCGATATGTACGATAACGTAACCTTGCGAAAATCCGGTAGATTCCATCTAACGTAATCTCCTACGATCTGGAAACGTAGCGAGATACAAGCACGTTGCCTCTTGTCGATAACAGATTTCAAACAGTCGAGAGGATCTGCGGTTAAAAGTGGCGGCTAAAATTAACGTAGCAGCGGTAGCGAAGCGAAAACAATAACGAAGCAATCGGCACGAAATAGATTAGATCGGTGAATCGAGATTTTCGGCCGGGTGTTTTATCGCGCGCACTGCCCGCGCCATCGCGTCCGGCGATTTATTACAATTGCTTTAACGGCGTATCAGAGCTCTTTGCACGATAAATTACCGTTGTATTGACCGAAAACCGAAGCTTCGGTGTAAATCGTACGAGCCAGGTCATGAAACTGAAACACCGTAGATTTCGTGGGTTTCGATTCTGCCGATGGTCAGAGAAGGGTGAAATCGTTGTGGTCAGCTGGATTAGGTCTGATTCGATTCTGGCGCAGCCTCTTGCCAAGATCCATTTCCCTTCCGAGGGTCTGGCCGTTTTCGAATTGGGCCAATATCGGTGGACCAACTTTGCGAAGTGGCCAGGAAGGTAACCAGAAGTGTCATCGAAAGCCCTTTTTATGCCCTCGATGTCCCGGCTTGATAGTGAAATGATATAGGCCGCGATGGAGGACGAAGAGGTTGAGGAGGGTTCGATGTGCTTGCTCGCCCATCGTCGAATTTTTCCGCGCTGTGAATTCTTCGCCGAGGTCATCTCGGATCGGACGAGAGCGTCACCTCCCTCGGACTTCCATATATTTGCAATTTAAATCCCTCGTTATTTTGGTAACGTCCGACTCGCAGAAAATTGGGAAATGAATACCGTAAGAGCACGGTATTCCGCGGCAGATAAGTGAAAATATCGGGTCGCAATTTCGCGGCTCTGTGTGTAATTATATGAATTGGTTATTGGATCTTCTGCATCTAATAATTAGCTCCTCGTCGCGGATTTAATATCGTTCTAAATGTTATCCACGATTAACTTGGAAATGTTCGCATTTACAGAAATTTTGTTTGGTCATCCTGAAAATTACAGGCAACGCGAGAATCTCCTCGGCGCAGCTTCTATCGCGTTTGATTGAAATTACACCGTCTGCACGTGTGGAAGAAACGCGCGACCGATTGTATCGCGATCGTGGTAAATTCTATAGCGCTCTTAAAATTGATCGCGTTACGCAGCCGATGATTTTGAGGAATCCAAGGACGGTCGGTGTGAAATAGGGTTTGTCAATGAAGTTGCAGCCCTTAGTCCCCGCAGGAGTCTGAAACCCGTGTTTCCGATCATCCGATTGGGGCTACGTGGTGCATAGTCGGTCGGTGCTTACTATCTCTTGGCACGCCACCACCACCGCCGCCATCAACCACCACAGTTCCTTCTATATCCCGGCACACGGCACGCCAATCCCTAATCCTGCCTGGTAATTGTTTTTGTACCCTCTGTGTCAGCCAATTATCGATTGAGCCCGAAAACCGGGTGCAATCAATTATTTCGAAAGTCTCCAGTTAAACCTTTCGCAAGCGACCTTTCACGCGTGTTTCTTTTTTATCCCACATATGCTCGTTTCTGGTACGTTTTAGTATTGTGCGTGGTTTGTTCGTGCGTTTGAAAGAATGTTCATTGTGGTCGTAAATGAAACGTAATGCGGCAGACGAAAAAGACTCGACGAATGCATGTTTGAACGCAAATATGCTTTAGTACGAATATTTATACAATTAATTATAAACGAATATTTATACAATTTTCTGTCATCGCTGTTTTTTTATTAATGTTTCTTAGAACTTTCTTATCGTTACCTTTTTTTCTCCTTTGCATCGCTTTTTTACATATTGCTCGATATTTTTGGTAAAAGAGAAAAGGGATGAACATTTTCTGACAACTTACTACGAATAAATGGGGGATCTTTTTACGCAGTTATGAAAAATTCAAAGACGCAACAATACAGGCAGCAAAAATATATATACAAAAATACATAAAATATATAAAATATCCGAAGTAGAGTATACGTCGCTAAAACAAACCTCCCATTTTCTTCCAGCTCCAGATTTCTTTCAGTAGCCTGAACAAAAATATAATCCTGTGTTTTAAATCCACGATCTAGTTATGGTAAAGCACACAGGATTAAAATAAATCGTTAGAATTTCAAGGTATTGTTCGTAAATTTATTTAAAATTCGTTTTGACTCTTGTAATTTCAGATACGAGATATACCATAAAGCTCGTTGGCATAGATATTAACATTAATATTTATTACTGTTTGCAATCGATCACATTAAAGTTCATTCCTATAAATCGTCGAATACGAATACACGTTACGTTAATGAATTTTTCCATTTCCATAGCGATGTTAACGTCCCGTTAGTTTTTCCGTCGTTTAT